>NC_137791.1:23623285-24223285 GCF_963383645.1 Muscardinus avellanarius | reverse complement strand
CCTCCTAAGCGTGGGGATTACAAGTGTGCACCACCACGCCCAGCTTATGGGCATACTTTAAAAATGTTTTTCAAATTTTAATTTAATTCAAAAGCTACACCCTTAACTTTTTTTTTTTTTTTTTTGCTGTACTGGGAATTGAGTCCAGGGGTATTCTACTTCAAATCTATACACCCCCAGCCCTTTTTAAAATTTTTATTCTTTATTTTGAAACAGGGTTTCAACTGAGTTTCAAAGGGCCTCACTAAGGTAGCTTAGGCTGTCCTTAGTCTGTGAACTATGATCCTCCTGTTTCTGCCTCCCACATACTGGGATTCTAAGCATGCACCACCATGCCTGACTCACCCTTAGCTTTTTTTTCTTTTTTTCTTTTTTTTTTGATACAGGGTCTCACTAAGTAACTGCGTGCTTTCCTCAAACCTGTGTTCCTCCTGTCTTGAGTATTGGGATTAGAGGTGCATACCACTGTGCTTGGCTATGAGCACACATGAAATATTCTGAAAATAAATTGTAAATCATTTACTTTGAATGTAAAATTAAAAGTACTTATGATTGGTTTGAATCAGATAAAAATATTAGTCAAATTACAAGAACACCAAGGTGTAGTACTTCTACCTCTTAAAGACTTAATGTCTTGCAATGATTAATTCAGTGCATATAATGATTAATTCAGTGTATGCAATTATTTGAGATATATATATATATATATATATATATATATATATTTTTTTTTTTTTTTTTTTTTTTTTTTTTTGGTGGTACTGGGAATGGAACCCAGGGGTATTGTACCTCCGAGCTATACCCTGAGCCCTATTTTTTATTCTTTTTATTTTTGAAACAGGGTCTCACTGAGTTGTGAAGGGCCTCACTAAGTAGCTGAGGCTGGCTGCAAACCATGATCCTCCAGTCTCTGCCTCCCGAATATTGGGATTACAGGCATGTGCCAACATGCCCGGCTGCTTTACAATTATTTTTGCTTTGTTAATTTCAAGTATTACTATTTTTGTGGTACTAGGGATGGAACCCAGGGGCATTCTACCTCTGAGCCATATCCCTAGCCTTATTTATTATTTATTATTTATATATTTGTGTATTTATATATTTATGTATTTATTTTTTGATGTAACTGGGGATGGAACCCAGGGGCATTCTACCTCTGAGTCACACCTCTAGCCTTATTTATTTATTTATTTATTTATGGAACTGGGAATGGAACCCAGGGGTATTCTACCTCCAAGCTATATTTCCAGTCCTATTTTTTATTCTTTATCTTGAAACAAGGTACTAAGTTGCAGAGGGCCTCACTCAGTAGCTGAGGCTGTCTGCACGATCCTCCTGTCTCAGCCTCTGGGATTACAAACCTGTACCACTACACCCAGGCTTTCTTATTTTGAAACAGGGTTTAGTTGAGTTCCTGAAGCTGGTCTCGAACTTGCAATCTTCTGTCTAGTCTCTTCAGTAGTATGATTATATATTTTAACAAATCACTTAAATCATTTAAATATGTACTTTAAATAGCTTTTATTTTATTTTGGCAGTACTGGTATTGAAACCCAGGGACGTTTTACCCTAAGCTATACCCCAGCCCTATTACTCTTAAACAGGGTCTCACTGAGTTGCAAGGGCTTCACTAAGTAGCTGAGGCTGTCTGTAAACCATGATCCTCCTGTCTCAGCCTCCCAAATGCTGGGATTACAAGTGTGCACCACCATACCTGGCATTTAAATAGCTTTTAAACTGTTTCTCAAATATATTGTCCACAAAAGATTTTATTTTGTGTGATTTTTATATTACACAAAGTATCAAAACATTTGTTACAGCTAGTATCAAAACATTTGTTTCCTATGTCAATAAATACCTATATTGGATGGTGTATTTGTACTAGTTTTATAAATATTATTCTGAGGTTCTCTATTTGTTCCCAGGGAGGAGATGTTACTTCTGCAATAAGTGATCATTTTTTAGTTAGTTTCAAACCTGTTTTTACTTATATAGTATAGCCATCCTTACATATCTGTGGGAGATTGGTTCTAGTATCCCTGTGGATATCAGAATCCAAGGATGTTCAAATCTCTTATATAAAATAAAGTAGCACTTGCATATAACATATACATATCCTCCTGTATACTTAAAGTCATCTTTAAGTATAATGCCCAGATACAAAGTAAGAGCTGTGTAAATAATTGTTATACTTTATTGTGTAGGGAAGAATGTGAAGAACAAAGTATCTGTATATATTCAGTACAGATGCAATTTCTTTCCCCCTGAATATTTTTTATCTATATTTGATTGAATCCATAGATGTGGGTCTCAGATAAGGAGGGCCCCTGTATTTCTATATGTGTAATCAGACTTCAGTATTTCTTTTTTATACATGTATATATAACATATGTATATACATATAATCTGGCAATCTTAATATACCTTTTGGAAGGTTACTATAAAGTTGCTTTCCTAGTTTTTTGTAAAAGTCTTAATTTTTTGCTTTTCAAGTAATTTATTCATTTTCTCACACTTAAGGATGGGTGGCAACTTAAAGGACACAAAGTATTCATTTTATGTTTGAAACTTTTTCAAATTAAAATACTCTGTTTTGGTGAAACTTTTACACTTTTAGTAGACCAAGGAAAAGGGATGGTATATTAGTTTTATTTTCTTCTGGTAGCTGAATTATGATTATAAACAGATTAATAAAGTTGCTTTCAAATAATGAACTCTTGATGTTGAATGTTAAAAATAAAGACTTTTTCCCATTAAATATAAAGGCAGTCTGTTGTAGGCCTTAATATACTTTTTTTTTTTTTTTTTTTTTTTTGCAATACTGAGGATGGAACTCAGGGGCATTCTACTTCTGAGTTCCACCCCAGCCCTATTTTTTATTCTTTATTTTGAAAGAGGGTCTCACTTATTTGCAAAGGGCCTCACTAAGTAGCTGAGGCTGGCTGTGAACCATGATCCTGTCTTAGTCTCCCAAATGCTGGGATTACAAGTGTGCACCACCATCCCCGGCTTTTTAATGTACTTTTAATTTTTATCTTTTGTGGTGTTGGGAATTGAACCCAGGGGTATTCTACCTCTGAGCTATACCCCCAGCCTTATATTACTCTTTATTTTGAAACAGGGCCTCATTAAGGTGCTAAGGCTAGCTGTAAACCTGTGATCCTCCTGTCTCAGCCTCCCAAGTACTGGGATTACAAACGTGTGGCATCGTGGCCAGGTTACTTTTATAATTTTCTACTTTTTTTTTTTTTTGGTGGTACTGGGGTTCCTGGAAACCCTTCTACCTCTGGGCTATACTCCCAGACCTATTTTATATTTTTTATTTGGAAACAGGGTCTCTTAAGCCAGTGTGGCTGGCTTTGAACCTGTGCGATCCTCCTGTCTCCGCCTCCCAAGCGCAGGATTACAAGTGAGTGCCACCACGCCTGGCTATAATTTACTACTTTTTGATGACAATTCATTGATACTTTATCATGATGCCTACATAATATGTTTAACTGAAATGTATTTCCTGAATATATATAACATTTCCTGAATACTATTGGATATGTCTTCTAGTAATTTTATACTCGAATATACTTAAAATTTATTCCTATTACACCTTCAGAATTGTGAAACATTTGAGGGAATGTTTTCTGACAATTTTTTCTCAAAATTTCCCTCAAAATTGTAAGTACTCAATTTTCACTGAGTACTTAATTTGGAAATTGCAATGACAAACTAAAATAATGTCTAGCAAAAAATAAAAAAAAATATTTCTTTAAACTTTTGAGTAACACATGATTTCTCTAAAAAGAGTGTTAGTACAAGAAAATATGAGCAGCTTATTTGTGTTGTGTTAACCTGTCATGCAGATCTTAGGGAAGGAAAGTAAGCAGAAATGCACAAGAGAGCCTACAGCATTGAATATCTTAGCTTTTGCTTTTTCCAGTCATACCTAAGGGATCGCTAGAGGATTAACCAGGTATTATGCAGTTTCTGCTGTTATGCTGTGTTGCCTCGGCCTCTTCTTTCCAGCTGAAATATGGCTGCTGGAAATCTTGAGTGACTTTCAGAAGGAGGTAGCACTTACTTCCCTGTGTTGGAGTGTACTTTAATGTGTTGTGTTTCTGTACGCAGCTGGTGTATTGTCCTAGATACTTTTTTCAGTAAGACTGCTCTAGAATTTGGGAAATTTTAAAAGATAATACAAAAGATTTTTAATGTTACTTAGCTTTTCTTGCAGAAGATCACCATTGAATACGATTCTGTGTTTCTTTTGGCTTCTTGAATGAACTTTTCAATCTGTAATGAAAGCATCCTCCATGAAGTCTCAAGACAAACTGCTGGTGTGTTGTTGGATGGATGCACATAAAGCCAGGTGTGGTGGTACAAACCCGTCATCTCGTACTTGAAAGCGGTGAGACCGGAGGATGGCAGGTTCTTACAGTCAGCCTCAGCAACTAAATCAATTAGTGAGACCCTGTTTCAAAATAATAAAATAGGGCTGGGGGGTTAGCTCAAGGTAGAATGTCCTTAGTTCAGTCCAGTAAACACCCCCCACACACACACACAAAATAAAATACATACAGTTTATCAGTTTTTAGGATGACATGTTTTTAGGGCAATGTAAGGGGCAGAATATCTTTGCATGACATCCCTTAGAAGTGGTTTCACCAAAAATAGTAATTTATAACTACCCAGGGGTTGAACATCTGCATAACTAGAGCCACCAACAGGTTGCTAGTTCATGTGTCATTTACCTTGGTAAGGTACATTCATACGTGTGTGTGTGTGTGTGTGTGTGTGTGTGTGTGTGTGTGTGAGTGACTTCAGTGTCATCACATCTGGCTCATTCATACTTTAAAGGAAGAAAACTAAGTTTCATAGCAAGCAGATTTCTTAGCTACATGACTTTGGGCATACTACTTATTCTTCTGATATTTATTTCAGCACTTGTTGAGGGAGAGCATGGCCTTCACAAAGTTGTTGCTAAGCTTAAATGATACTATATGGCAATGTGGTAAGCTCTTATTCTAGTGTCTGGCATACAGCATATGACTCATCAATGTTAAGGAGTTTTAAAAGTGAAAAAATCTTGTATTTTTTTTTTAGAAGAGGAAGACTGATTTGAACATAACTGGATATTAAATTCATTTCCAATGACCTCAGTAGCACAGGGACCAGGAAAACGTCTTTATTTATTTTCTCTCTTTATTTTCCTTTCTCTTTCTCTCTTTTTTTGGGGTGGTGGTGGTGGTGGTGGTGCTGGGGGTTGAACCCAGAGGCATTCTACCTCTGAGCTTCTCCCCTGGCATTTTTATTCTTTGTTTGGAAATGGTCTTGCTAGGTTGTTGAGAGTCTCACTAAAGTCCTGAGTCTGGTCTGGAACCTGAAATCTTTCTGTCTCTGCCTCCAAAGTTAGGCTATGCCACCACACCTGGCTTCTGGTTTTTTTTTTTCTTTTCTTTTTTTTAATAATTAGTGATTGTCTATGATAGTCACTGTGGTTAAATTGTACATTTGGAGATAGAAGAATGTAAGCCAGTCATCAGATTTTAATTGTTCATGTCCTTATACCTTGGAAATAAAAACTTCAAAATATCATGAAGTTGAGTGGAAGTTTTATCTTTGGTGTTTATATTTCAAATTAAGATTAACAATTTTATTTAGGTGATCATACTGTTATTAACTAATTAATTTTAGTTTTTAATAAAATGATTAGTGTGTGTTTTTGAAAAATATTTTTTATGCTTAATTTTTATTAAATTCAGGATTAGTTTTCAAAAACACCTTTTCTTCAAACCTGGTATAATCAGTGTTTTATTGGCCAAAACAATAAATTTGGAAGGTATTTCTGTCCTGAGAACAGTTAGGCTATGCCTTCAGAGACTTTTCTTTTTTTCAGTACTGGGGGTTGAGCCCATGGGCATTCTACCTCTGAGCTTCACCCCAGCCTTTTGATGTTTTTTTATTTTATTATTTTACTTTTTATTTTTTGTGGTACTGGGGGTGGAAACCAGGGGCTTTTCTACCTCGAGGCTATACTCCCAGACCTATTTTATATTTTATTGGAAACAGAGTCTCACTAAGTTGTGGAGGGCCTAAGTAGGCTGGCCCCGAAGTTGTGATCCTCTGTCTCAGCCTCCCAAGTACTGGAATTATAAGTATGCACCACCACTCCTGGCCAGAGATAGTTTTATTTAATAGAATTATATATTTAAGATAAGCTTAAAAAATTTATAGGCAAGAGAAAAAGTTTGAGATACAGTTTTTAGCACTGATTATCTTGCTAGCTCTTTATTCTCTTTTTAAAGCAAGTTTGCTTTAAATTTTGGTGTAATTTGCAAAAATTAGGTTGTTTGATCTGCTAGTGAATCTCTGGTTAGATGGATAATTTAGGGAATATTGGAGTTTTAAAAATAACAATATTTGAGCCGGGCGTGGTGGCGCACACTTGTAATCTCTGCGCTTGGGAGACAGAGACAGGAGGATCGTGCAGGTTTGAAGCCAGCCGCACGTGCTGGCTTAGGAGACCCTGTTTCCAAATAAAAATGTAAAAATAGATAGGTCTGGGAGAGTAGCCCGGAGGTAGAAGGGCTTCCAGGAACCCCAGTACCCCCCCCCCCCAATCAAAATTTTATGTTTTTTTTTTCTTTTCCTGTTGGTAGCAATTGGAGTTGTCTCCAGGGATCTTTCTACTTCAGAGATTTTTTTTTCAAAAAGGATTTTATGGTTAATGAATATATTCCTGTAGGTGGGGAGAAGATGCTTGCTTTCTTCCTAATTTATTTTGTATGTAATATCAGAAAGTTATATAGATAAATCTTTGGGTCATCAGTTTTCTTTTGCATGATTGGTGTCACTTAATTGACTAGTGTGTGGATTTGATGGTATAAACTTTATAATGCTGATATGAGTGGGGGCCTTTTTATTGCATATTACCCAGGCAGAACTGTTCTTATCAGTGAAATGTAAAGTGTTAACTTACTAAATTTAGAAATTCTGAGTAGAAAACAAAATTTCAAATTTTTTATAAAGGCTATTCAGAGAGAGGCGAGATGGAATATGTGGAGGTCAGAGAGACAGCACAGGAGGGAGGGAAGGAGGCTCCGCAGTTCTGAGGTCAGTCTTAATCAGAGCCCATGCCCTGCTATTGCTTTGGGTTGTGGATGTGGGGTGTTACCACTTGATAGCTACTACCCTTTGAAATGTTGGTTAGAGGATTGATTCTTATTCCACATCTGGATTCTTTAAACCATTGAACTTTTGATCTGTGTGGAATAATCCCTGTATCCTAGGGTGGGAAAACTGTACCTGATAGGAGAAGGAAAAGAGGGTTTTTTCCTTTTTTTGTGGTTCTGTTTTGTTTTGTTGTCTTTATTCCTTGTTGGCCATATTTTACGAACTTTGCTGGAGAGGGGTGCTTGTAATTCTATATGGGACATAATTGAGAGGCAGGCTTTGGAGTTGGTAGACCCAGGTTTTACCGCTCCTGTGTTGTGACCTTGGGCAAATTATTTATTTATTCTATGTGTGTTTCCTGTAAAACTGGGAGGATAACAATAGTACCTACCTCCCTCGTAGGGTAATTGAGAGGAGTGAGGGAAATAATGCATGTAAGCCTTTAGCTCCATGTCTAGCTGAGTGCGTAATAAATGCTAGCTGCTGGGATAATAATAAAGAAATATCATAATATTAAGTTATTGTTATTTCTTTGAGGTTGTTGCTGTTTTAAAAGCTAAAGGCATATGTGATCTTTGCTATGAATGTGCCACTACTTTGAATACTGCTTTCATTAAGCAGCAGATACTTACTGAACACCTTCTGTGCCAGGAATTGATCTGAGTGAACAAAACATATCTCCTTGCCTGAAGCTTACTTTCTGGATGGAGGAGACAAAATACACCAAAATAGATGATCCATCACTTAATAAAATTTTGTTGTTGGACTTTTTTTTTTTTTTTTGTGGTAATGGAGATAGAACCCAGGGGCATTGTACCTCTGAGCTACACCCCCAGCTCTATATTTTTTAGTTCTTTTATTTTTGAAACAGGGTCTCACTGAATTGCGAAGTGCCTCACTAAGTAGCTGAAGCTCTCCTCCAACCAGGACTTCCAGTCTCCACCTTCCAAATGCTGGGATTACAAGTGTGCGCCACCATGCCTAGCTGTTGGACCTTTTTTAAGCTGCCACTAACCTGCTCTAACAGTATTCACTGTTAAGCCTTTCTCCTCCTCCTCCTCCTCCTCCTCCTCCTCCTCCTCCTCCTCCTCCTCCTCCTCCTCCTTCTTCTCCATTCTCCTCCTTCCCCTTCTCCTTCTCTTTCTTCTTCTTCCTCCCTGGTACTGGGGATGGAACCCTGGGGCATCTTACCTCCAAGCTACATCCCCCAGCCCTATGTTTTATTCTTTTATTTTGAAACAGAGTCTCACTGAGTTGCAAAGGTTTTTTTCTTCATTTCTGTTGCTGTGCTCACGTGGGTTTGGTGGCAGCTTCACCCTGAATGCGCACATGCGGTGCTGGGCCTCTTAAGCCACAGTTCCAGCCTAATTGTTTTATTTTTTACTTTTTGTGTGATACAGGAGATAAACCCAGGGGAGTTCTACCTCTGAGATATACTTCCAACCCTATTTTATTGTTTAATTTGAAGTAGGGTCTCACCTACAGAGGGCCTCCTTAATTTGCTGAGGCTGGCCAAAAACCTGTGATCCTCCTGTCTCCCTCTCCTAAGTATTCATCCTATTTTTTTTTTTTTTGGGGTACTGGAGATTGAACCCAGGGCATTCTACCTCTGAGCTGCACCCCCAGCCCTTGTTTTTATTTTGAAACAGGGTCTCATTAAGTTGCAGAGTGCCTCACTAAGTAGCTGAAGCTGGCTATGAACCTGCAATTCTCCTGTCTCAGCCTCCTAAGTACTAGCATTACAAGTGTGCGCCTCCAAGCCCGACTCCATCCTAATTTTAAGGCAGTCTCGAAGTCTTCATAAAATAATGATTAGGAGCAGACACCCAAGCCACCATTATGGATTAAAATATAGGCTACCACATTAACTAGTGTGTGACCTTTGGCAAGTTGTTTAAATTCTCTCTGCCTCAGTTCTTGTATCTGTCAAATGGGAAAGATAATATCCACCTATCTCATGGATACTAAGTTAGGATTAAATGAAATAAAAAATGAGAAGCACTGAATAGTAGTGCTGCCCACATATTAATTTGCAACAGTGTCCCCAGGGGATATTCGACACTATTTGGAGCTGTTTCTATGGTCACAACTAGGGGAAGGGGAGGGAAAAGAAAGGAGGATACTACTGACACCTAGTAAGTAGAGGTCAGGTGGAAACATGTATAGTTCAACACCCAAAGCAGAGAATTATCTGGTCCAAAATGCCAGTAGTGCTATAAGGTTGGGAAACCCTGCTCTGTAATTCACTTTTTTCTCATATGAATACTTCCTTTGTATAAGGTACTTTGCCAATTAAATTCTGTATAAATGCTGGTTATTGATAAAAATAAGTTTAGACATGGTTAGGTCTTATTTAACATTCAGGTTTAAAGACAAGTATGTAAGAAAATTAGTAGATTTGATGATTTTTTAAAAGGTTATAGGATTCAAAAGTAATCCTGAAAGTGCTTTTCCTGTTTCAGAAAGAAGGAAAGGGTTCCAGATGGGTTTTACTAATTTAATTGGCAAATTATTTATGTGAAAGTATATTGAGAATAGAGGGCTGTGATATCTGAGTGCCATAATGTGTATTTAAAAAGTCAAATGTACACTGAAGGAAAAAGCATATATCCAGGTTCATGGAATGATGTATTTAGGGAAACCTTGGATCATGTCTAATCTCTCTTCCTATGTTTTTATTACTCACCAAGGAGTTGGCTCTTTAATTTGGGAACTTGTTTTTCTCTCTCCTCTCTTTTTCTCTTCAACTTTAAACACTAAACCTTGCTACTTACTCCCTGTCCATTCAGGAGCCTCTTAATTGATTTTCTTGCTTCTGTCCTTTGCATTTCATCTGTATTGACTTTGTGTTGCTAGCCCTTCTAGTCCAGATTCAGCCTGCCATCCAAACCTCCTTCCACTGTCCTTTCATTTCTGGGAGAGAATTAAGCCCTACTGCACTAAGTCTGCAATTGAAATGAACTGACTTTTCTTCTATGCTATTATTAGTTGTGTACCATCTTGTGGAGAATTGGGAAAACAGTCCCCTCATTTTCTGTCTTTCATGGTTCATATAACTTTCTTCATTTGTATCCAAGCACTGGCTGTGTCTCCTTGAAAATACAACATATATATCCTTTAATCAAGGGCATTCTACCTCTGAGTTCTACTTCCAGCCCTCTCTATGTTTTGTTTTGGAACAGGATCTCATTAGGTTGCTGAGATTCTCAATAAATGCAGAGGCTGATCTCTGGTCTTAACCCTGTGATAACCTGCAGTCTCCTGTTTCAGCCTCCCAAGTCATGCCCGATCCATCTTTTTCAGGAATACCTCCTCCCTAGAGTGCCTGACAGTCTTGCTGCACAGTAGGTGCATGGTATGTGAACACATGAATGGAAGAGAACAAAATAGGAAAGAGTTGTAATGAGCTTTAAGTCAGGGGACATTATCTTGTCGCCGTTGCTTTTCAAGTGTTTAATGTAGTGTCCTTTCTATAAGTGTTCTGCAAATATTTAACTACATTAGAAGTAAATTCCAGTAGTTGATTGTTTTCATGTGAACTTTTTTCTTCTGCATTTTTAGAAAGCATATATTAGAAGTAAGACAGCCTGGGTTTTTTGGTACATCTGATGCTTTAAGTTGAGTTTCCTTTTCTTGATTCAGTAATGAGATCTGTGATCTAATACATATGTCCTGGAAGGTGATGTTTGCTGATTTCTTTTGCAGTAATGGGCACATGCTGGCATTTTGTTAGAAAGGCGAATGTGTAGTATCAATCTTACATCATTAGAAGCTGTCATTAAGTGTCAAATTTTTATTTGCTGACTTGGTGTTTGTTATTAAAAGAAAACAAGTCTTTTTTCTTCTTTCCCATATTTTGTATAGAACTATTACCTACTTAGCTAGTTTATTTATTGATCCCTTATACTTAAGAAATGGTTTTGATGTCTGTACATGATTATTTTTATACGTTCATTAGGATATACTGGGATTGAAGCCAGGCGTGAGCTGCCACTTAGCTACATCCCTGGCCCTGTCTGTTGTTCTGAACTACCCAGGCTGGCCTCAGACTTGGCTGTCTTCCCGCTTCAGCTTCCAGAGTAGTTGGGATCACAGGTGTGCACAACTGCATTCAAGTCACTGGAAGACTTAAAATAGTTTTCATAACTTTACTGTTACCTTAAAAAGAGCTAAGCCAGATTATTAGCTTTTAAAAATGTTTTGTAAAAGATTTTCTCTTTTCTCCCAGTTGAATTTTAAGTACTATGTTTGTAACTATTGTTACATGCATTTCCTCTTTGCTCTTTGCAGAAATTTTAATTTGTAAAATTTTATTGAAGGTTACGTGAAACAAGAGTAGAGTGCTGAGGGATGATTTATTAAACATTAAGAAGGTCTTCTGATAAATAAGAATTTAGAGATTGGGATACAGGGAATCAGATGAGTACTTCAGGATTTTAGGGTTCTCAGTCTTGGGCTTTTTATTATCCCCTGACATCTGTTGCAGGTTACCTTTTTACAAATGAATGTTAATATAATAACATTATAGAAATCAATGTATCAGCATTTGAATGCTTAATATATGGAAGACCCTATTCGGTGTCCTTTGTATTAATTTATCCGTGTCTCACAATAGCCCCATGAGGTAAGTGTTATTAATATACCCATATCATAGTTGAAAGTTTGGCGTGGAGAAGTTAAACGTGCTCAAGTTTCCACCTTTAGTTGATAATGGAGCTGGGATTATATCCAACTAGCCTTAACTGTAGAGCTGGGGCCCTTAAGCGCTATTTTATACTATCTTTATTATTTGTCATTTTATTGCTTATATATTATAGCAGTGCTAGACACAATAAGAGTTACAGAAGTGCTGGAAATTGCTTTTTGTTTATTTGTTTCTGGTAATGGGGATCAAACTAAGGGGCATTCTGAGCTACACCCAGCCCTTTATATTTTTTTTTTTTGAAAGAGACTGAAAGTCTCACTGTATTGCTGGGGTTGTCATCAAACCTGCATTTCTCCTTTCTTCACCTCCTAAGTTACTGGGGCTACAGGTATGTGCCACCATGCCTGGTTTCAGTGGCATTTAATTACATATTCTATAAGGTTGGCAGAACATATATTGTTATTTTTTTTTGTGGCACTGGGGATTGAACCCAGGAGCATTCTACCTCTGAGATCCTCTCCCCAGTCCAGGTTTTCATTCTTCATTTGAAACAGGATCTCACTTGGTTGGGGATGGCCTCAGAAGTTGCTGAGGCTGGCCACAAACCTGCAGTCCTCCTGTCTCGGACTTCCTGGATTACAAGTGTGTGTCACCATGCTTGGCTTATTATTTCTTCTTTAATAGTTTATTTATATTATTAATAGTCTTATTATTAATTAGATAGACCTTATCCATATTTCTACCTTATCTTTTTTAACAGTTGGTGTCACTGAAGTTTTTGATTTCTAATATTATATGGCTATGCTAAAGCTCAGAGTTAGCTTTTCTTACCACCCACCTGACTTTATTTCCATTCCCTTAGAAATATGTAAGAACTACCTGGCTATGGTGGCATATACCTCTAATCCTAGTACTTAGGTGGCTGAGACAGGAAGATCCCAGGTTCAAGGTCAGCCCCAGCAACTTAGCAAGGTCCCTCAGCAAGTTAGTGAGACCTTATTTAAAAATAAAAAATAGAGCCAGATGTAGTGGAGCACCCTTGTAATTCCAGCATTTGGGAGGCTGAAACAAGAGGATTGAGGTTCATGGACAGCCTCAGCTACCTAGTGAGGCCCTTTGCAACTCAGTGAGACCCTGTTTCAAAATAAAGAATAAAAAAGTAGGGCTGGGGGTGTTGCTCAGAGGTAGAATGCTCCTGGGTTTCACCCTCAGTACTGCCAGGCGGCGGGGGGCGGGGGGGTGTAGGGTTAGGGATATAGCTTAGAAGTAGAATGCCTGTGGGCTCAACCTCTAGTATCATAGAAATAAAAAAGAATAGATAAGACCTTAGGCAGGCAGTTTCTTTTCCTCCTTCCCTTCCTCATAGAAAAAGAGATGAAGGAATTTAAGTAGGAAGAGGGAAACTGGACGAATAAATGCCCTTATTTATAGATAAAAAATGAAGGTAAGTAATTGCCTGTTGGCCATGCAACCAGCAGAATGTAGGGGAGGGGTGTCAGGTCTCTCATCCAGGAATGCCTGATGTCGCATAAGCTCTTGGCCTTTCTGTTATATCTATCTCTGTTCTGATAAGCAAAGGGGAAAGAGAAGTCCTGCAACTTCATTTTGGAGAAATACAGCATCTTACATTTTGAACTGGATGAATATTTTAAGAAGCTTTTTGCATTCTAAAGCTTCTAAGTATGCTTTCCAGTTTTCAGAACTGCTTTATGATACTAAGAAGTATCATGAAGTGACAGTAAAGAAAACACTCTTGGATGGATTTGAATTAAATACATATACCTAGGTGTTTAATATATATCAAAGGCAGCATTTCAAGTTGGTGTGGGAAAAATGGATGATACTGGTAATTTATATTGCAATAATTTTTTGTTTGTTTGGAAAATACGTGATTCCTTACATTAAAAGTAATTGAAAATCAAAACCTTGCTTAATATAGAAAGATGCTGTGAGGTCAGCCTTTTTATTAAATAGGTATGAATTTTGTGAGTACAATAATGAAAGTCTTATTTTTCCCCCATCATTGTCTTGAATTTTCCTTAATTGTCCATAATATCATCTTGGGTCAATCACAAAGTTTTCCTAGTACGTTTTTACTTATGGAGAATGTTAATTCTGTTCTTGACCCTTGTTATGCTGAACTTGTGGCTGGAAGGACCTATAGTACTTTTCTACACCTACCCTTTCTCCATTTTTTTATATGCTGTGAGAGAACAAAGGCTTAAAAAATGCATTTTATAAACATGAAAAAATTGATAAGGCTTTTTGAATTTTAGGGGGGAAGTTACTTTTTTTCTTCTTTTGTGGTATTGGGGGTTAAAACTAGGCGCATTCTACTCCCAAGCCACATTCCCAGACATATTTTATTCTTTTATTTTGAAACAAGGCCTAACTAAATTGCAGAGGGCCTAAAATTGCTGTGGCTGGTCTCAAACCTGAGATTCTCCTGTCTCAGCCTCTCAAGTACTAGGATTATAAGCATGTATTACCATGCCTGGCTTGGAAAGTTACTAAGTTACTTTCAACTATTACTGAGAGTAAATTTATGTAGCCATTTGGGGATGCATTTTAGTGATATCTCTCAAAATGTGTATGTCTTTTAATCAGCATTTAAACTCTTAGGCATTTTTAGTGCTACAGATATATTCACATAATGTTACTTGAATGGTGACTCTTAGGGAGAAAAGTTCTGTTAGTTCATAGTGGAATTCAGCAGGAAAGCTTTTTCCTCCATAACTTAGTGTTTATCTACAAGAGTACTGTTAAATCCATTCTAATTTTTCATTATTTTAATTCTACAAAATGGTGAGATATGTTATAACTACTATATGTTTTGATGTTCCTAGGTTTGGACAAGTGTGAAATGCTTCAGTGAACGTCTTTGTGTATATGCTCCCCATTCATGAATGTTGAGAATGTTTCTCTATGGCCATATTTAGGAAAGTCTGCTTTACTTTTGTTTTCCTTCCTCATACTCAAGGAGCATGGGTTAGCTCAGTTTAGATCACAGCTCAATTTCCTGAATAGCTGTGCAACTTGCAAGGAACGCTTTAACCTTCTTGAGTAGGAGGTTATGTAGATCTGGGCACCTCAGGCTGTTTTATAGCAGTAACAAACGGACTGTCTTGTTGACCACTATCACATTCTTCACCACACTGCAAGGATTGTGTGTTCATAAGGGTGGAATTTGTGTTTCTGATGGGATAGCCTATTGTGTGATAGTTCTTGCTTTCCTGGTTCACATCCTTCGCTGTGATGACGCTGACTCACAGTTGTGTATAGTCACCAATTAAAAAGTACCTTCAGCACTCAAGAGAGTTATTAGTACCACTCCCTGTTGAGAACTACTATTGTAAAAATCTTGGCAGGAATTATATAGATTATTTATTATTTTTGTTAACTTCTGTTTATTACTTCATTCTTTTAGCAGGAAGCAATGAGAGTTTAAGCTCAATAACGTCAGTATCTACTAAAACATCTCATTCTGTTCATTATCATCACAAAAGTCTGGGTTGACAGTAATATATCTTTATAGGGATACTAGTGACTTGATATGCAAAGACGCTATTCTGACTTAACAGCTTTGTTTTATTTAATTGGTGGTTTTACTTTTATTTTGACTCTAAAAATGAGAAAAGTAGTACAAAGAGTAAATTCCCATATACCCTTCATCTAGTTTCCCAAATCTTAGTATTGTATCCAATGACAGAACAGTTATCAAAATCAGTAAATTAACACTGACATAACACTGTTCTCTCCAGGCTGTCTTCCTTTCTCTGATGCTGGATCCAGTACAGGATCACTCACCTGTTGAACTTGTTTCATGACTGTTACACTTTGGAAGAGTTAGTAATTTTGTTAGGGGGAGGGGCTCAGTTGGGGTTTCTATGATGTTTCCCCACGATTCAGTTAATGGTGAACATTTTTTGGCTAAGAATACTACAGAAGTGATATAAATATTTTTGAGAAGCACATGATACTTATTTCTCCAGCTCCTGGTGATATTAACCTTGTTTGTTTGACTCTATTGATACTAGGTTTGTCCATTATATTTGTTCTTTAACTTTGTAATTATTAAGCATCCTGTGGAAAAGGTAGTTTGTGACCAAGTTAATTATCTTTATTTTCTTCATATTTTTATTCCCTAATTTTAAATATCATTAAATATTCTTATGTGAAATGAATATTATTGTTGTTGGCAGAGGCAATTTTCTATTTGCATTATTCTTTGTGGTTTTATTGGGGGCTCATGTAAGGAAGAACTTTCTCTTATTAAGTATGTATATAATTTTTTATGTATATCAAAATGAACGTGTGGACTTTTTCTTACTTAGATCAGTTGCACCTAGGTTCTTATTCAGTGGATTCCATATAGCAATATTTGTTTTGATGCTCTGGGTATCATTGTGTCGTGTCTCCCATCATTTTTTGAGGACTGACTTTCTAGCAGCACAAGATATTCTTGGTTCATCTTGTATACTCTCTGCCCCAGCCTTGAAGTCAGCCATTTTGCCAAGGAGTATTAGTTTATTTTATTGAAAATTGGATTTTTTCTCTAGCACTTGTATCTAACCATCTTTTAAAAATGTTTCTATGAAGCTAGGGTGGTGCATGCCTGTAATCCCAGTACTTGGGAAGCTGAGATAGGAGATTGCAAGTTTGAGGCTAGACTCAGCAACTTCACAAAACCCTGTTTAAAAAAAAAAAAATTAAAGGGCTGGGGAAATAGCAGCAAGATGCCTCAGGGTTCAATCCCCAGTTACCAAAAGGCAAAAACAACCAGATGAAAAAAAACCAAAAACATTTCTGTGAGCTGGATGGTTCCAGGCTAGCTGAGGCAACTTAGTTGAAAGATTCTGTCTCAAAAACAAACAAACAAACAAACAGACAATAAAAAGGTTGGGGTTGTAGCTCAGTGGTATGTAAAGCATCTGTAGGTTCCTTCTCATGAACCACCAAAACCAAAATCTTTGTCTTAAACTTCTTTTAATGATCTGGTTATTTAACCCTGCTGTACAGAAATTAATTTATATGCAACAGTTCTTTTCCTCATGGATTCTGTTTAGTTCCCAGCCAATTCATTTTTGTACCAGTTAATCCTGGAATATTTTTTTCACAAGTTATGTTGTGTTATTACTTGGGACCATGATGGATATTTTTTCTTTAGTTTTGTTGAGTATTTGATTTTTTTTTTTTTTTTTTTTTTGGTGGTACTGAGGTTCCTGGAAGCCCTTCTACCTCCGGGCTACACTCCCAGACCTACATATATATATATATATATATATATATATATATATATATGTATATATATATATATATTTTTTTTTTTTTTTTTTTAAAACAGGGTCTCTTAAGCCAGTGTGGCTGGCTTCAAACCTGCGCGATCCTCCTGTCTCTGCCTCCCAGGTGCGGGGATTACAAGCTTGAGCCACCACGCCCGGCTGAGTATTTGATAATTTAAAAACCTTTTCCAAAAGCTTTCTTCCACTCTTACATGTAGTGGCCTCAATTTTTTAAGAAAAATGTTGACTTTGTTTTAGGTCTTCCCAGTTCACTTTCATGTGGGAGGTGGATTGGTCATTTACCTAGATTAAATTTTTCATTAGCCTTTACCATATCTACAGAAAATTTCAATCTTTTCTGCTCGTTTAGTTTTTTTTTTTTTTTTTTTTGGATGGTAAGTACTGGATATTGAACCCAGGAGCATTCTACCTCTGAGCTACACCCATCCCCAGCCCTATTTTTTTATTCCTTATTTTGAAACTGGATCTCACTAAGTTGTAAAGGGTCTCTCTTAAATAGCTGAGGCTGGCCTTGAGCCTGCAATCCTCCTGGCCCAGCCTTCCAAGTACTGGGCTTACAAGCATGCGACACCACGCCCTGCTTTGATTTAGTTTTTAAAGCATGTGTTTGTTCTTAATAATCTTAGATGTCTGTGTTTTAGTGTAATATGTCTTAGATTTCTGTTACAAACTGTAGCTTCAAAATTGTAGTCTTTAAAATGTTGGAAAAAAGAAGAATCACAGAACATTTATATAAATGTATAATATATAAATGTATAATATAAGTATATGTTATATACTTATATGCATATATATTTATAAATATATTTCTATTTATTAGTTTGTTTCTAGTTTGGTTTCACAGACTTCATTCTTATTGCCCATTAATTTATCTTGATTTTATCTGTTATTCTCAGAGTATATTGTCCTACCATAAGTAATGAGTAAAGCGTGTTCTTGCCATTATGGTGATGCCATAGCACATGGTGTAACGTTATCACATGGCTCATATAAAGGGAAAAGAAAGTAATCATTTTTCAAATTTTGAATCTGTTGATTCTTGATACTATTAGAAAGGTTTTCCATATGATGGGCAGTTGTTTGTTGGCTTAATTAAAGTTCTTTCACTGTTAAGTATCTTTTGTAGTATTTCTCATATTTTCTAACAATTTCTATAGTTGAAATAATTTGTTTACCATTTCTAAGTATGATCTGTCCTTCCTCCACTCCCTTCCTCCCTCCTCTCTCCCTTTACTTCCTCCTTTCCTCTCACCCAGTTCCTGCATCCTTCCCACTCTAGAGTTCAAGCCATGTATAGCTCACCAGAATTATAAGCCCAGATCTGCTAAAAATTATTTAAAATGTTTGTTAAACATTTATTCTATCATCGGATAACTAATTTTGTTGCTTTTAATTATAGAGCATAAGTTTCTTATAAAATTAAGCATGTATTTGTTTAAAGTGTTTCTTACTATTGCCTGCTTTCTTACTACGTTTTTTTGCCCCCCACCCAGCTTTTACTTTTGCTCTGACACAGCTAATTGTAATGGTTGCTCATTGTAAAGTTGGTGACATAACTAATTCCAGTCTTTCCTCTCTATTGTTGTGGTGGTTGTACTAGCTCCTGTATCTCTACTTGATTCTGCATCATTTAAAAATGTGTCTATTCTTTGCTGGGCGTGGTGGCGCATGCTTGTAATCCCAGTACTTGGAAGGCTGAGACAGGAGGATTGCAGTTTGTGGACAGCCTCAGCTACTTAGTGAGGCAAAGGGCCTCACTAAGTATGTATAAGTATATGTATGTATACATGCATATGTGTATGTGTGTGTATGTATGTATGTTCATACGTACACATGTATATTCATACTGGAGATTGAACACAGGGGCAGTCTACATTCGAGCTATACCCCTAAACCTGTTTTATTTTGAAGCAAGGTCTCCCTTGCTAGGTTGATATTTGCTGTGGCTGTCCATGAACCTGTGATCCTCTTATCTCAGCCTCCCAATTACTGAGATTATAGGCATGTGCCACTACACCTAGCATTCATTTATTTTTAAAGTCCAAACTATTTTAAATTTTATACAAAAGATACTAAAATTAGAATTAAAAAGTATTTTGTTTTAGTTAAGTAGTTGTGATTTACATAGGCATCATTTTAACTTTTTGTTATTATTTTTTTTTGTGTGTGTGTGGTATTGGGAGTGGAACCCAAGGGTTTTCTATCTCCAGGATATACTCCCAGACTTATTTTATATTTTATTTGGAAACAGGCTTCTCACTAAGTTGCTGAGAGCCTAAGTAGCTGAGGCTGGCTTCGAACCTGCACAATCCTCCTGTTTCAGTCTCCCAAGTACTGGGGATTACAAGCATGGGCCACCACGCCCAGCTCATTTTAACTTTTATTATTTATAAGAGATTATCTCCTAGTAATGCATTGCACTGGTACATTGGTGAATTGAAAAAGTTTATTCCAGCTGAACTGGTTACTAACAACAGCAGTACTCTCATGTGTCATACTAGAGACAGCCCCCCATAGTCTGACATGCACAGTATAATATGCAGTGTCGTTGTTACAGTAAATGTGTAGTACTATCAAAACAGTAAAATTTTCATTAATAGACATTTTACACACTTTAGCTTTTAAATTTAGATTAATTTCAGTTAAATAAAACAAAAATTCAAAATTAAATTTCTCAGTAACAGTAAGCCACAGTTCAAGGGTTCAGTAGTCGTATGCAACTGATAGCTAATATATTGGAAAATAAGACTTTCAGAGTTGGTTATATACTTGTTTAAAGCTTTTTAGTTGCGTGAGACTAAGGACATTACTGTATTTTTGATATGACTAATGCCACAGGAGCAGTACCAAGAGGCCTTCTGAATTAAGAGCCCTGGAAAGAGCTGCAGAGAGCCACTTTGGAGCATGCCTCATGCTCGTGGAGGACTGAAAGAAAAAAATGAAAAAATAATTTCACGGATAGAAAGATATCTAGTTGTCAAATGCTTCTTTTTGTGTATGTGTATTGTACTGAAGATTGAACCCATAAGTGTTCTAGCTCCAAACCACACCCCCCAGTGCTATTTTATTTTATTACTTTGAAACAGGCTCTCACTAAGTTGTGGAGAGCCTCACTAAGGTCCTGAAGCTAGCAGTGTACTTGCAATCCTCTGGTCTCAGCCTCCCAAGTACTATGATTATAGGTGTGTGTCTTCCTGCCTGGTTTCAAAAATGTACTTGGATATACACATTCAATTTGAAATCATGGCATGCTTCAATGTTATTAGAACATTTGGATAGCTGAAAAATCTGTATATTTTAAAAATAGTTTAATTTTTTAATTGAAAAACCAACCAGCCAACCAACCAACCAGAAGGAAAAAAATTAAGGAATAATCTTATTTATTGGTTCTTTCATAAATAGAGGTCTCATCAGGTTTAAAATGAATTGTTAGTGTATTTAATTTCAGTGGAGTTCTGGTTTCTTTGAAACTTGTCTATCAGATGAGAAATGCTGCCCTCTAGTTAACATGGATTATGGAAAGAGTATTAATGGAATTCAAATATTTAATATTTTGAGTTTAGGTAACTATACAACTTTTTATTTAAAAAAATTTTTTTTTGTGGTACTGGGGATGGAACCCAGGGACATTCTACCTCTAAGCTATACCCCCAGCCCTATTTTTTATTCTTTATTTTGAAACAGGGTCTCACTGAGTTGCAAAGGGCCTCACTAAGTAGTAGCTAAGGCTGTCCTTGAACCACAATCTTCCCATCTCAGCCTACCAAATGCTGGGATTACAAGCATGCACCACCACGCCTGGCTCAACTTTTTATTTTCTACCTCAGTTCTGTGGTTTTAAAGCTAGAACTGTATATGTACAACTAGTACATACAACTAGCACAACAACCTTTTTTCTATTTTAATTTTTTGGTACTGGGGATAGAACTGAGGGGCATTCTAACTCATAGCTACACCCCCAGCCCAATTTTATTTTTTATTTTGAAACAGGGTCTTACTAAGTTGTGGGAAGCCTCACTAAGTTTCTAAGGCTGTTCGTGAACCAGAACTCTCCAGCATCCACCTCCTAGGAACTAGGATTATAAACTCGTGCCACCACCATGCCCAACACCAACCTTTTTCATTACTGTTACCCCTTGAGCAAGCCAAGCAGTAAATTCTTTCTAATATCCACAGAAATAAATGCATGCTATTGCTAGTGTTTCTTATATTCTTAGTTAAGATCTGTGAATATAAGGCAATAGATATCTGAAGACTTGTTTTCAAAATTGGAAGAGTAAGTTTTGAATAAAGAAGGAAGAGAAACTTTTCTTGAGAATTGGTCAAGTAGTTTGTTTCCAAAGTGCATGCTGTGTAAGTAGTCACTAGAGATGGAGAGTCTTTGAAGAAAGGGGTCTTGTGGTTAAGTTGAATAGACACTATACTATAATAATAGCCTATTGAAGATTGACAATACACATTAATATACTAAAAGTTCTGAGGCATCTTACAAGAAAGAAACTTGCTAAAGCTTGTTTGTCCTGCATTTCATAAACTTGGACAATGGAATTCTGTTTCCATCCAAACTTATGTATCCTATGAGAAATGCTGCCCTCTAGTGGCATAAATTCAATTGCTCTTAAATTTGAATACTGTGATGTTGGCTCATCTTAATGTGTAGAAGTTGTCATGATTAATGCTTTGTGTATGGTAACAAAATAAGTAGCAAAATATTGTATAATTTTAAGAAAATTTTGAGAAAGTATTAGAAGTGCATAAATATTCACTTTTTTTTTTAGTGGTATTTGGGGTAGAACCTAGGGGCTCTTCTTCTACCTCTCGGCTATACTCTCAGACCTATTTTACATTTTATTTATTTATTTATTTTTGTGGTACTGGGATTCCTGGAAGCCCTTCTACCTCTGGGCTTCACTCCTAGACCTATTTTTTTTTTATATTTTTATTTGGAAACAGGGACTCTTAAGCCAGCGCGGCTGGCTTTGAACCTGCTCCATCCTCCTGTCTCCGCCTCCCAAGCGTGGGGATTACAAGCGTGCGCCACCATGCCTGGCTCATTAAGTCTTTTTTTCTTTCTTTTTTCTTTTTTTTTCTTTTTGGTGGTACTGGGGTTCCTGGAAGCCCTTCTGCCTCCAGGCTACTCTTCCAGACCTATTTTATTTTTTGAAACAGCTTCTCTTAAGCCAGCATGGCTGGCTTCGAAACTGCGCGATCCTCCTGTCTCCACCTCCTAAGCATGGGGATTACAAGCGTGCTCTACCACCCAGCGCTATTTTATATTTTATTTGGAAACAGGGTCTCACTAAGTTGCAGAGAGCCTCAGTCAGCAGCTGAGGCTGGCTTCGAACCTTTGCGATCCTCCTGTCTCAGCCTTCCAAGTGCTGGGACTACAAGCGTGTGCTACCATGCCCAGCATAAATATTCACTTTTTAAATTTGAACACATTATAATTTATGACTGCTAATAATTTTTTCTATCATCTATCTATCTATCTATCTATCATCGTCTGTCTGTCTGTCTGTCTGTCTGTCTGTCTGTCTGTCTGCCTGCCTGCCTGCCTGCCTGCCTGCCTGCCTGCCTGCCTGCCTACCTACCCACAGTACTGGGGATTTAACTCAAGGGCATTCTACCTCTGAGCTATACCCACAGCCTTATTTGGGACAGAGTCTCACTAGGCAGATGAGAGTCTCTTTGAACCTGCGATCTTCCTGTCTCAGCTTCCTGAGCACTAGGATTACAGGCATGTGCCACCATGCTGGCTTGGATAAATTTCTTCCTGTGAGAATTATGGACACATAATACTTCAAGTCTCAGAACTCTGAGTGTCTTGCTGGCAGAAGCCATCCTTCCCTGTCTTTTTTGAGGATCTATCACAATCTTGCTTAAGAAAGTTATCATTCAGGGGGAAGCTAGTTTCTTTACACTCTTTTCCTCAATCAAATCTTTCCTCAGTGTTTCCAGGTCTATAATTGAAGCCAGATTATATCATATAGTAAAATATAGTAAAAGTTGGAAGAAAAAGATTATATAATTATTAAATACAGGTTTGCTAACATCAGTAAAATGAGGAAAAGGTGTAGAAATTGGTTCTGATAATGAGGCAGCAGGGGATGGATACAGAGAGAGGGAGAAAGAGCGAGGCAGGCAGGCAGGCTTTGGCAGCTTTAGCATCTTTTCCCTTTTTGTGGTGCTGGGGATTAAACTCAAGGTTTCACACACTAGGCAAGCACTCTTCCCCTGAGCTGCTGTACTCCCAGCATGCTTTTGCATTTGGCTGTTTGTATTAATACGGTGTAATTACCAAAGAATCGATTCAAAGTTCTAGCTCAGGTACGTAGGAGTGGTTCTAATCAATTAATGGTTCTAATTGATCTCTGTATTGGCTTAAAACAAACAATGCTTAAAATCTGATATAATGGAAATAGGATTTATGTATTTATCACTGCCATTCACTCACCCTCCCTTTTCTTTCTCTAGTATTCAGTACCAAGAAGTTCCGATGATAACTTGGCTTACCAAGATAATGAGAAATACTTTGAGGGCAGTGTCAGCATATAAGAAAAGCAGTGTGATTGCTATTGTTTGTATGTGGGAGGAGATACTTCCAATGTTTGTCTTAAGAAGGGATGGTGGGATTCTGGGGGCCTTCTTAACTTCCATAGGCAAGATGGGCATTATTTCCCTAAGGTAGTATGACAGGCTTGATGTTAAGAGATGGACTAACCTGAGTTAGTTATTTTAACCAGGTTAAAAATAGTTGTGCAGCCCATAAGGTACTGTAACTTGATTTATTTAAAAAAAAAAAAAAGGTTTAGGTCTCTAAAGTACTTTACTTGAACTTCCATAAATGTGAGTTGTCCTTCACATAGTTCTTTGTCTCAAGTCACATCTGTAGAGTCTGTTAAGTTCTTCATGTGTTTTTACATTAAAATTTCTTCCCCTACTTTTTTCCAGTTCTAACCTCTTGAGAGTTTAGTCTATAGATTATAGAAAACAGAAAGGAGGAGGCCGTCACTCAGAGATTCTGATATTGGAGCTGTATGCAATAACTGATGAGACAGATTCTCATTTTCCTGTGAGGAACAGAGAGGGTTTTTGTACGAGTCTTAGTTATAATCTGTCATGCTTGAGAATCTTGTTTTGGGGCTTGAAGTTTGGAATAAATGTGTACGTTGTTTGATAGCCAAGACTTGGTCTGTATTTGTGATTGCTCATTTCAAATAGCATGCCAGTATTGAGGAAATTTGTATGATAGGGGTTTATAGAAGGCAGAGATCTGTTCCCTGGCATTCCTTGCAGTTAGGACACAGGCATGTGACCTAGACGTTACCTATCAGATGTATCAAGATGTGAATTTAGAAGAGAGAAATGCAAGGTAACAGCTTGGAATCGCTTCCTAATGTGGCTGTGGGGTGGTAAGGCATTGAAGGGTTAGAGGTAGCAGGCAGAGGTAGTGAGCCCTCTTGTCCTACATTGAGCTCTTGTGCTAGGCTCACAGGGGGAGCAACTCCCTGGAGGGGTAGTTTTCCTGACTGAACACCTGCAAGCTGATTCTTTAGCTCTTTCAGGATAGTGTTTTGAATCACTTTTAGTAAATTTCTTTTGAAACCTTCTGAAGTAGTATCTGTTGTTTGCAGCTTAGATCCCTGACTGGTCTACTAATTTTACAGATTTTAATTGCTAGAGTATTTTTCTAAGAAGAGCTAAAAATTATCAAGTATGTAATACTCAATTTCCTCCTTCTCAGAGGTCTAAATTTCTTTGCCACCATTTTTGTTAGTTAGAAGGCCAGCTTTTGTACCTTTTCATTGCTTTCTTATCCTTTACCACTTAGCTTGAGCTCCACTGCTGTTGTGAGACCTCTCTTGTACTATCCCTGCAGTCTGATGGATTCTTTCCTTCCTCTGAATTCCAGTAGTGTTTGTTTAGTTAAGTGCTGGATTTTTTCTTCTTTCTTGCCTCTTAGCCCTAACACTAAATGACAAGTTTCCTGAGAATAGTTACTGTCCCTTACATTGTCCTGCAGAATGTCATGCACCTATTAAATTCAAGGTTCAGCTGAGAATCTCAGTGATGCTAGTTAGACTTGCTTTACCTTGGTTCTACTGAGACAAATAGTTTGGCCATAAGGCCCAATTTCCTTTTTCCTCCAGGAGTCTGAGACTTGCTTCTCAGTAGTGGTCATAATTTCTGAATTTTTGCCATGATAAAAACCTAGTTCTCAGCCGGGCGTGGTGGCGCACGCTTGTAATCCCAGCATTCAGGAGGCTGAGACCAATGGATCACGGTTCACGGACAGCCTTAGCTACTTAGGCCCTTCGCAACTTAGTGAGGCCCTGTTTCAAAATAAAAAATAAAAAATAGGGCAGGGGGTATAGCTCGGAGGTCGAATGTTCCTGGGTCCCATCCCCAGACACTCAAACAAAACAAAACAAAACAATACACACACAAAAACCTAGCTGTTGTCCTATTCCTCATGCCTTCCATTGTATCCTCTAAAATTGCTTTTAATCAGTAGCAAAATTATTATGTCCAGTTTCCTTAAAAATTTTGTAGAAAAAAGAAGAAATAAGGCATACAAAAAAAGTATGGAAAGTAATGTAATAGATACCTTTGTCCCTAACCTCAAGATCAAGAAGGTGCTAACCTTTTGTCTCATTTCCTTCTCTCTTTGAAAGTTCTCCCCTCCCTATGCTTTCCTCCCTCTTTGGAGGTAGCTAGTAACCTAAGGTCCGTCCTCATGGTCATTCCTCTGTTGTTTATGTATAAGACATTTGTATTAAAGATAGACTGAAAAATAATTTGCCACATTGTTTTCTAGATGTATTCATTTTGATACATGTAGGTTTAGTTCATTCTTTATAAGGACTGTTTATTTTTATGTATTGATAAAGATCAGTTTCATAGTGAGATAATTAGGTTTTTTATCTTTGGGCAAATAATATTATAGTGCTTGTACATAAGTACTTGGTGTGTAATTTGATCTAGGATAGACACCTAAAGGACTAGAGGTATAGCTCAGAGGTGGAATGCCCTGGAGTTCAATCCTCAATACCCCCCCAAATTAAACTATATATATAAATCATCCATTCAGTCTTGATGTCCTGTTAGCTGTCACCCACCTTTCTGGTAGATTGCACTTTATGATCAGTTCTCGGTGATTTCAGCATGTGTATGGATGATTCATCAACAACCCTGATCTTATTTCTCTGATCTCTCCAAATCCACTGATTTTCTCCTTCAGTCTACCCTACCATGTGAATTAGGATGTTAATAACGGTTCCAGTGAGTAAATCACTAAGATAAATACCTTCATCCTTCAAGGTTGCTTCATTACCTATTTTCATTATAATTATTGTACTGACTCACTTGTACTCCCATCTTTTGGCTTCTTTCAGTCATCAGTTTTTCATCTTTTGTTAACCAAGAGTTTGGTCCACTTGTCCATAAGCTTAAATTCCTCTCACTTGCATATAAATTATTTAATTCCTGTATTCTTATATTACCTGAATGCGGCAATAGAAAGTTACTCAAAAGGACATATACATATATATCTTTTTGATATGTATAGACTCATAATTTTAAATTCATGATTACCAATATTGCTAAGAAATCTTTTGCATTATTTTTGTCAACTGGCTTTCTTATTTTCATCATAACTGTTAGAAGTCATTCACTCTTGAGCCCTCCAGCATGCCTCTCTTTCTATAAAAGACTTTCCCTATTATTTAACAATGAAAATAGTACATGGTGGTACTCCTCAGTTGCCCACTCCCTGCCCTAATTCCTCTTCCTCCTCCTCCTCCTCCTCCTCCTCCTCCTCCTCCTCCTCCTCCTCCTCCTCCTTCTCCTCCCCCCCCCCCCAGGGGCTTTTCTACCTCTGGGCTATCCTCCCAGACCTGTTTTATACTTTATTTGGAGACAGGGTCTCACTAAGTTGCTGAGAGCCTCTCTCAGTAGCTGAGGCTGGCTTCAAAGCTGTGCGATCCTCCTGTCTCAGCCTCCCAAGCGCGGGGATTACAAGCGTGCGCCACCACGCCCGGCCTTTTTTCTTCCTTCTTAATGTTAAAATATTACTTTCTATCTAAGGCTGTCCTTCTTTTTCTCAGGGATACATTACACTGTTGATTATTTTCTCTCCTCCTCCTCCTCCTCCTCCTCCTCCTCCTCCTCCTCTATGTTCAGCTTCTTTATTTTTAACACCTAAGTATGTAAGCATTTTCATTTCCCACTATTTAAAAAAAATGAAAACTGTATACTTCCCATAGGGCTATATTACTAACCTATTTGTTCTCTTTAGTAACAGATGCTTGAAATCTTTGTTTTACCTTTGACTCACTTCTTCAATTAATTCCACCAGAATAGTATTTGCTAATGATACCAGTGACTTCTGTGTCAGTAACATTAGTGGATATTTATAGACTTGCTCTTATTTTACTTCTCTAATAATGTGCTAGGGCTGCCATAAAATGCCACTGACTGGGAGGCTTAAAGAACAGAAAGTCATCTCCTCACCATTCTAGAGCCTAGAGGTTCCAGATGGAGGTCCTGGAGCATGTGGCTGCTCTGAGGCCTCTCCTTGGCTGCAGGTGCTGCTTGCTTTTCATGTGCTCACCTGGTCCTTAGGGAGGGCACATTCATGCCCTCACTTAGTGTGTCATGATATTTCTCTCATAGGAACACCAGGCAGATTGGATTATGGCAGTAATTATTGATGAACTTGTTTACCTCTTTAAAGGCTGTTTTCAAATACAGTCATGTTCAAAATTGTTGGGGGTTGGGACTTTAGCAGGTGAATTTTGGGGGAGTGCAGTTTGATATATTTAACAGTCTTTTTGTAGGTTTTAGCATTATTAAAAGAAAACTTGTACTTTATATCCTTTTGCCCCTCTGATTTATTACTCTTTTCTTTTTTAACTAGCTTCTCCTTCTGCTTAGTCTTCAAAAATTGAAATTTCTTGAGTCTTGGTCTGGGGCTGCTTTCTCCTCTCCCCCTCCATCTCCCCTCCCCCTCTCTGGGCATCTCACCACTTTGATTTTTAGTTCAGAGGATATTACATATGTTGGACCAATACTGACTTATCAAAAGTTCCAGGCCCATTTTATTACTCTACTTAGTTATCTCAGAGATAGCTCACACAAAACGAATCCAAATCTGAACTCATCATAATCCCCAGCCATGTGGTTTAACCCTTGTCTAGCTTCTTGGCTTTAACTATGCTCCTCTCTTATAGCCATGCTGGCCTCTTGGTCCAGATGCAGCCTGTTTTTCCTCCAGAGCATTTGCTTTTATAATTTCCTATGTCAGTTTGCTCCTTACTTTGCATTTTAAAAGTACCTAATTTTTTAATATTTATACAAAAGATTAAATATTAGACTTTAGGGAATGTATTTTTTTTCTTTTCTTTTGCGGGTCTGGGGATGGGACCCAGGGGATTTGACCTCTGAGCTACACCCCCTTCCCTATTTTTTTATTCTTTATTTTGAAACAGGGTTTCACTAAGTTGTGGAGGGTCTCAGTAAGTAGCCAAGGCTGTTCACGAACCGTGATCCTTTGGTCTCAGTCTCCCGAATGCTGGGATTACATGCATGCACCACCATACCTGGCTTAAAGAATGTAAATTTAAACTATAAGATAATCACTTAAAACAGCCAGCACGTCTAAAATTAAAAAGACTGGCAACAACAAATTTTCCAGGCAAATAGCCATAACTCTCATAAATTGCCACAAGTATAAAGTGGTAGAATGATACTGGAAAACCTGTCAGTTTCTTATAAACTTAAGCATACACACACTTTTAGATCTAGCAGTTTTTCCCATAGCTGTTTTCTCAAGAGAAATTAAACCATGTCTACAAAAAGCTTTTTAAAAGAATGTCTATAGTGGTCGGGCGTGGTGGTGCACACTTGTAATCCCCGTGCTTGGGAGGCGGAGAGAGGAGGATTGAGCAGGTTCGAAACCAGCCTTGCTAGTTTAAGAGACCCTGTTTCCAAATAAAAATATAAAAAATAGGTCTGTGAGTGTAGCCCAGAGGTAGAAGGGTTTCCAGGAACCTCAGTATCACCAAAAAAAGAAAAAGAAAAAAGAAAAAGAAAAAAGAGAATATCTGTAGTAGATTTAGTCATAATAGCTAACAACTGGAAGCAACCCAATGTCTAACAGTAGGCTAATGGATGCAAAATTTTTGGACTCTTTGTACAGTGGAATGCTACTCAGTAATAAAAAAAAACTACTAATATACACAAAATGGTATTGATGAATACCACAAGCATACTCAGCAGAGGAAGCTGAACACAGTACTCTGTGACTCCATACATATTAAGTGCTAGAATAGACAGGGAATCTATACTGATAACAGTTGAGATGCTGAACAATGATTACCTATGGTTGCACAGAATGCTGATGATGTTCATCTGGGAAGAGGCATAAAAAGAATTTTTTAAGTGATGAAAGTGCCCAATAAGTGACAGAGGTGTAGGTTCCATGGGTTTATCTGTTGAAGAAATACAGTTAAGAAATATGTATTTCAAGGTATGTAAATTTTATCTAAAATTATAAAAATAATTGAGTTAGGTGGCAGACTGGGAAAAATAGATAAAGCAAGAATTGCAGAATTGTTGATTATTAACATTTTAAAACTTTAATATGTCTCATTGCTAAGTGAAGGTATGAAGTATCATTAATAAAGACAGTTAAAATGTTTTGCTCATAATCATACCATTGAACATGTTCTCTTTATACATTAATGGTATTGAGATAGGTAGGGATTATGTTTTTTGAGTCTTGCTATTTCATATTTCCATGAAGTACTTGGGCAACTTTAACAATATATGATGATGATGATGATGATGATGATTATTGGTGGTACTGGGGTTCTTGGAAACCCTTCTACCTCCGGGCTACACTCCCAGACCTATTTTATACTTTTTTCTAAATTTGGAAACAGGGTCTCTTAAGCCAGCGCAGCTGGCTTCGAACCTGCAGGATCCTCCTGATCTCTGCCTCCCAAGTGCGGGGATTACAAGCTTGCACCACCACGCCCGGCTTTTTTCTTTCTTTCTTTTTTTTCTTTTTTTTGTAGTACTGTGGATGGAACCCGAAGTATTCTACCTCCAAGCTACACCCCAGCCCTATTTTTTAGTTTTTTTTTTTTTTTTTTTGAAACAGGGTGTCATTACTGAGTTGCAAAGGGCCTCACTAAGTAGTAGCTGATGCTGTCTGCGAACCTGCTTTCCACTGAACTACACCCTCAGCCTTCATGTACTCTTAAGGTACCTGCATCTCAAAGTGATCTATATCTTTGAAGTTGTTTATAATAGGAGCTTTAGAGGATTCAGGTAGTTCTCTAGTGATCTCTTGTTATGAAACAGACCTGAGCACCATATACTTCTTTGTGTAACCTTTTATTGGCTGCCTAGTTCTTGGAATAAAGTTCAACTTGTAGAGCAATATGAACATGGCCCTTCATGAACTAGCAGACATTTCCTTGTAATTCCTTATATGCTTTATACATTCTAGCCTCATTACATTAATTAAAATATTCTAAATTTACTATGTGTGGTATTGATATGTCCTTGTATATATGCTATTTACTTAACCTAAAATATATTACCAGTAATGGAAAAAAACAACAACCCCAAAATCCTAAGTTCAATTAGTTATATCCTTTATACTTATACTTAGTAGTTAAAAATATTATAAAATATATTACATCAGTATTCTAGTTGTCCATCTTACTCCCCAAATTGAGTCGCTTGAGGGCACAAGTTGTGTATTAAGATTTGCAGTATCTTCATGTCTTGTTTGCTGTAGTTGATTAATTAGTGCTGAATGGATAAATGAACATTTATGCTTTTAATTTTTAGAATATTATAAGGGTTGTTCCTTTAGTTGCTTAATGGGAGATGGCAACAATTTCTATACAGATTAGCTGAATGGGAAAACAAGAGAATAATAAGGTATAACTTTCACCTATGAACAATTTTCTGGAGTTTGAATATGTTATTAAATTACTTTAGAAGGTTGAATTTCTGAATGATAATGTTTTAGTTGTTAAAGTAAATGGCATGCAAGAAAACTTTTAAGTTCACATGGCCAAAAACGGAAAATTGCAGTTAGAGTCTGTGAGGTTTCTGATGTTTCATAGGCTAACAAAAGGTTGCTTTATCAGCAGCATTAATGAACGAATTGCTTTATTGGCTGAAACATACTGGTAGCTTTGTCGGTCCAAAGAGCTAAGAGTTCGTATTTCAATTCATGATTATGTTAGAGTAGTGAAGTGAAAGCGGTTGACCTTCTCTTAAACAGAAAATAGAAAGTTTTCACAAATAGATTAAAGCATTTTATTAAGGGATGCAGTGAAGAACTAAATTACTACAAAATCACTTATATTTATGACTTTCAGACCTTTTTGTGTAAGTCTGATAAAGTTTTCCCTTTAATATGGCTATTAATTAGTAGTTAAAATAATAACTTTAATAGGATGGTTTTGTAGAGTTAGGCCAACATGATGGATAAAACTGAATTATTTCAATGGGTAAATTTTGGATTTTCCAAATGATGTTGAGTATTAAGAGCAGTATGAAATACAGGAATTAATAAAAGATGATGTAATGCGACCAAGGTGGCATACCTTCCAAATTATTTTGTATTTAAGTAAATGAAATACATTTTGCTTATTAGAGTTATTTTGGAAGTTCTGATTTGCATCTATTAATATATTAAAAAAAAGTAGAGAGAGTCACTGAGACCTACTTCTAAGTTGAAAGTCTTTGAGAACAATAATTTTGAATACCAGGAATCACAAAACTGAGTACTGTATAGCTATGAAAAATGAAGAATTATGTATCAACAATTTCTTTTAAACTTAGAACTTTTAAATAACAAAATACTAAGTATAAAAAATACAAGGATAGGTTCATGTATCCATGCAATCAAATTAATATTAACATCTTGCTATCATTGTTTCAGAATACTTTTAGAAAATTAAAAATATGCTGAGTATGGTGGCACACACTAGTAAACCCAGTACTTGGGAGGCTGAGATAGGAGGAATCCTAGTTGGAGAAGAGCTTGAGCAAGTAGTGAGACCCTGTTTCAAAATAAAAATAATAAAATAGGGGTGGGGGTATAGGTTGGAGGTAGAATTCCCCTGGGTCCAATTCCTAGTACCACGAAAAAGCAAGAACAAAAACAAAATAAAAATAGAGTTGAAGATTATGAATCTCATTCATTTGCCTTTCTTCTCAGAGACAGTTACGATTCTTAAGGCATCCTGTGAGTTTTTCATACTTTCATGTACGCATTTTTTTTTTTTTTTTCTTTTGTGGTACTGGGGATGGAACCCAGAGGCATCTTACCTCTGAGCTACATTCCCAGTCGTATTTTTTAAGTCTTTTTATTTTGAAACAGGGTCTCATTGAGTTGCAAAGGGCCTTGCTAAGAAGCTGAGGCTGTCCACAAACCACACTCCTCTGGTCTGGTCTCGGCCTCCTGAAAGCTGGGATTACAAGCATGTGCCACCACTCTCAGCTACATGCACACATTTGTATAGAAAGATAAATAGTATTGATTTGGTTTTATTTATTTTTGTGGTACTGGGGATTGAACCCAGAGGCATTCTTCCTTCAAGCTACACCCCCAGCTCGATTTTATTTCTTATTTGGAAATGGTCCTGCTAGGTTGATGTGAGTCTGACTACTTGCTGAGTCTGTCCTTGGACCTGATATCCTCCTGTGTCAGCCTCCCAAGTACAGGGACTACAGATGTGTGCCACCGTGACTAGCTTGATTTGGTTTTAAAATGTAAATAAATAGTACTTGCCTTTGTTCACTCTGTTCAAGATTTAATACTGATATTTGTATGTGCTTAAGGTTTATTTATTCAAACTTTTGTGTTGCTAGTGTATTGCCTTATTTATGGTTAGTTACGTGGCTAAGATAGTGCTACAGGATTTCTCTATTGCAAACATCTTGTAATCAATTATTAGTCTGTGTAGTAAGGCCTTGAGACAGCAAATACTGTTTCTCAACAACCTTTCAGCCAGTGATTTTAATATCTATTATTGTTTTTGCCCTACTTATCAATTATATTGATGCTTAAAAATAAAGATTTTCTAGTTTTGTTATTCTTTCCATATTTATTTATGCATGTATTTTGGTACTGGGGATTCATTCCAGAGCGTTCTACTTCCGAGCCACATCCTAACCCTATTTTATTTTTTATTTTTGAAACAGGCTCTTGTTAAGTTGCTGAGGACCTCTCTAGGTTGTTGAGGATGGTTTCAAACATGTGATCCTCTTGTCTTAGCCTCAGAAGGATTGGAATTACCAGGTGTGTTACCACACCTCACTTTTCCCATATTATTAGCTAGCATGCCATCCTTCTTTAGGGGAAGTTCCTGTCATGCTTTCTTCATTGTCATTGTGGGCTCTTGATTTTTTTTTCCTTTTATGCAGTGGGCTGAGACTTACTCTTCTTAACTGTTTATTTTTTAGAGGCTCAAATTGTTAAAAATCTACCCAGTGGGATTTTTTTCAGTCTGGTTTCTTTGTGTCTTTCACATATACTGTCTTTTTTTTTGTGTGTGTGGTACTGAGGGTGGAACCCAGGGGATTTCTACCTCTGGGCTACACTCCCAGACCTATTTTATACTTTATTTGGAAACAGAGTCTCACTAAGTTGCTGAGAGCCTCACTAAGTAGCTGAGGCTGGCTTCGAACCTGTGTGATCCTCCTGTGTCGGCCTCCCGAGTGCCGGGATTACAAGTGTGTGCAACCGTGCCCGGCTTATCCTGTCATTTTTAGAACACTTGCTTTTTGGCACAACAAAATGGTCTGGCATTATACTTTTCCTGCCACAGACCTGGTATCCACTGTTTCATGGACATGGATGAGTTCTGTATTGGGTGTAATCAATTATTGGTTGTAATTGCTTCTGAGTGGGTCTTTTCAATGGACAGATCAAAGAGATTTTAAAAAGCCATTAATATGCTAGGCGTGGTGGCACACGCTTGTAATTCCTGCGCTTGGGAGGCTGAGACAAGAGCAATCGCACAGGTTCAAAGCCAGCCTCAGCTACTTAGTGAGGCTCTCAGCAACTTAGTGAGACCCTGTTTCCAAATAAAGTATAAAATAGGTCTGGGAGTGTAGCCCGGAGGTAGAAAAGCCCCCTGGGAAAAGCCCCTGGGTTCCCAGTACCACAAAAAATGTGTGTGTGTGTGTGTGTGTGTGTGTGTGTGTGTGTGCACGTGTGTGCGCGTGCGCATGCGCGCGCAATAATACTTGCAATACTGACTCTACAGTACTCATTATTATTTTCCAGTTTTAACATTTGATCTCTTTTTTCTTGTATTGAAGATCCTGGTTGCCTGTAATGTTAGTATACTAAGTTTATTCATATGCTGTGTCCTGTAGTATACAAGATATAATAATTGAATTACCACACCAGTACCGCTGCCAACAATAAATCCAGTAATTAAAAAAATGTTTAAAGTTTCTGTGAAGGCTTTTGTTTATAGAGCTCTGACCTTTGCTGAGAAGGCTATGCTCATCAGTTGTTTTAGTTATAATTTTTATGTTTCCAGTTTGTTAAACATATTTTTGTTTGCATTCAGTTTTAGTACTTCCATTATTGATTTAATTGTACTTGTGAGTGTGCTCTGCCCCATCTCTTTCCCCCATTCCCATTCATACTATAAATAACCAGTTTCATGTGTGTCTGGCTGTGTGTGTGTCTCTGTGTCTTTTCTCTTTTCACTTCACTTTTCCTTTTTTTATATTTGTTGTTTAAAATAGCATTTTCTTTCTTCATGTTTTCTGTCATTATCTTATATTGTCTTTAAAAAGTTTTAGTTATTGGTACAGCTTTTTTTCTTCTTTTTTGTGGTACTGGGAATGTTGGAACCTATGGGCATTCTACCTCTGAGCTATACCCCTAGCCCTACTTTATTTTTTTTAATTTTTTATTTTAAAACAGGTCTCATTAGTTGCAGAAGGAGGCCTCACTAAGTAGCTGAGGCTGGCTGTGAATCCAGATCCTCCTGTCTCGGCCTCCCAGATGCTGGGATTACAAGCGTGCGCCACCTACGCCTATAGCAGCGTTATGCACAATAACCAAATGTTGGAAACTGCCCAAATGTCTATAAACAGATGAATAGACAACAAATGTGGTATCTCTATATAATGGTACATTATTCAGCCATAAAAAGGAATGGAATTTTGGTACATGCTACAATATAGATGAACATTATGCTAAGTGAATTAAGCTAGATAGAACAAATGTAAGTATATGGTGCTTATACTGGGAGTATAAGTGCTCCAGCTATTTATATGAGATCCTAGAACAAACTTAGAAAGCTAGAGAGCACAATAGAAGTTACCAGAGGAATGGGAAATTATTGCTTAATGAGTGTAATAAAATGTTTTGGAAATGGATAGAGATAGTGGTTGTACAATTTTGTGAATGTACTCATAGGATTGAGGATATAGCTCAGAGGTAGAATGCCCCTATAAACACATACATACAGTTAAAATGGAAAATTTTGTGTTGTATATTTTACCATGACAAAATATTTATGCAGTTGGAATTATTATAGCTATAAAATGAAAAAAACATGTTAGGCAAGAATTTTAACCTAGTTCTTTGGTGTAGTAGAGGAGCATCTTAGGTAATTGTGCTTTCTATTTAATTTTAAGTTTCACAAAATAACTATTTTAAATTGTAGATGATTCTCTTTTGGTTCTACAGAAACAAATTCGAAAAGGTTGCTTTTTCCTGAGTTCTAGGCATAGAAACAGAAGAGATCAACAAGGCAAGTAAATTAACACAGTGTTAGGTGTTTATTGACCTTATCAAATTTAAGAACACTTCAAAGAAGAAATAATGTGAATAAGCAAAACTGGGTAATATCGAGAAGATACTTGAAAAACTCAAATGATAAATAGGTAGTACTTAATATTTCTGGGTTCTTGGGGGGCTCTTTTCTTATTTTTTTCTAGATTTAATATCTCCCCTTTCAAACTTTTATTGTGTCTTTTTTAGATCAAACTGCATTTGCATCGAGGCCTTTTTATTGTTTGATTTTATAAAATTTCAACTGCATGACAGTTTAAGTATGTACTCAGAGAGAGTGAAGGTAATAATGGTCTTCCTTGATGTGTTGCTGGTGGCAGAGATAAATCTGACAACTGCTGATGCTCTTCCAGATAGCCCCCCCATTTTTTAGATAGCCCCTTTTGACTCTTCTTTATCTTTTTCTATTATTGACTCTACCCCTTTTATTTGGATTTTAGTTTCCATTGTTGAGGACTGTGAAGAGTCAGAATTTGCCCTTGCCTGCGAGCTAGCACCATACCCAGCTACAGTTATGTGGATGCCGGTAGAGGACACGAGACTCCTGAGTTGAAGTTGGAGGACAGTTTATTACTCACAGCGAGCAGTCCCAGTGGCTGGAGTACATACTAGTGGCTCTGGGCCAAGTTTCCTGAGCCCCCAGTTCCTAGTGTGAAGTGTGAAGGGCCAGGCGATCCTTGGACACATGGTGTATTGTGTACCAGGACAGAGAAATCCTCAGCTCGGAGTGATTTGTAATAGGAAGTAAGAATTCTGGTTTCTCCTGTGGAAGGAGATGCTGTCTCTTCTCTCAAGACTGCTAGAAAAAGGCAGTGCACACCACTGGGCAGTGAGTATATTATTCCCAAGAGGCATAGAAAAATGAGAGTTCCTTAGAGAATTTTCTCCTGATAATATTTTCTACTCATTTCTATACTGTCTTGTCTTCTGGCAAAATTTCCTACATGTATGGCACTCTGATTTATTTCACTGACAGGATAGTGAAGTATGTATTCAAATGGTTTTCCTCCTTTTAAAATCAGGTCTTTACTTTCTTATGTTGAGCTGAGAGTTCTTACTTAATGCCGGATAAAGTACTTTGTTAGGTGATTACAAATATTTTCTTTCAGTCTATGACCTGTTTTTCCATCATATGTCTGTTTTTCAGAATAATAGTATCTAATTTGGATGAAACTATCCGGTTTTTCTCTTGTGAGTTCTGTTTCACAAATGCTTTGCCTCATTGCTATCCTTTGTTTTCTTCCAGACATTTATTAGTTTATGTTTATTTTACATTTAGATCTGCAATCTCATATGACTGTGTGTGTGTGTGGGGGGGGGTACTGGGGATTGAACGCAAGGGCATTCTACCTCTGAGCTACACAGCAGACCTTTTTATTTTTTGTTTTGAAAGGGGTTCTTGCTAGGTTGATGAGAGTCTTACTAACTTGCTAAGACCATTAACCTGCTATCTTCTTGTCTTAGCCTCCCAAGTACTGGGACTACAAGCGTGTGCCACCATACCTGGACTTGCACTACTTTCTATATAAGTTAAGAGGTAGAGTTTGGGTTCACTATTTTTATTTATAGGTATTTAGTTGTTATAACACTATTTGTGAAAGATGCTATCCCTTTCCTGATTTAATTGCCTTCGTTCTTTGTAAAAATCTATTGCTCATATTTGTCTCTTATTTCTGAATGTAAATTGTTCATTGATCTGTGTTTGTCACTTTGTCTTGAATAATAAAACCTTTTAAATAAAAATACTGAAGTTAACTTCTGTAATATTTTTTCTTTTGTAAATTGTTTTGAATATTCTAGTCTCTGCTTTACCATATAGGTTTAAATATCAACTTGTTGGTAACAAAAGTAGTCCTGTGTCCACAGGTTTCCCATCTATAAACCCAACCAACCATGAATCAAAAGGAAAAATTATGTCTCTACTGAGCATGTATAAATTTTTTCTCATTATTATTCCCTACCATGGTAGAGTTTAACAACTATTCTCATGACATTTACATTGTTTTGAGTATTAAAAGTAACATGGAGAGCTGGTTTAAAATATATGCAAATACTGCTCCATTTTATATGAGAGACTTGAGTTTGTTTGACTTTTGATATCTGTTGGAGGGTCCTAACCAAAACTGGCTATCTCCCACTACAGAGGGCTGACTATATTGTGTTGAGATTTTTAAAAATTAGGATTATGTTTAATCTACATATCAATGAGAATTGACATTTTAGTAATGATGCTGCTTTCAGTATATGAACATATTTTTTTCATTTTTAAGGTCTTTGGTTACTTTCATCAGCCCAATAGTTTTCAGCCTGCATATAGTTTGTGGATGTATACCTAAATATTTCTTTTCCTAACTCTTATAAATGCTACTGCTTTTAAATTTTTGAGGTTGCTAAGTGAGATCAGTCAGGCACAAAAAATAAGAAATCAGATGCTTTCCCTAATATGTGAGAGTTAGGGAGAAATGGGTCATAGGAGGAACTCTTGGAAGAGGATCAGTAACTTTTAACTCTGTTTACATTGTCTTTGGATATACAATATTTTTTTTATTTTTTAGGGAGTTTATTTACTCTTTTGTTGCCTGTGCCATTGAAATCATATCCAAGAAATCACTTCCAATTTCAATGTTGTGAGGTTTTATGACCCAGATTTTCTTCTAAAAGCTTATAGTATTAAGATTTATATTTAGGTCTTTTATCTATTTTGAGTTAATATTTGTATATGTGTTAGGTAAGGGTCCAATTTTATTCTTTTTCATTTATTATTATTTTTCAACAATATTTAGTTAAAAGACTAGTATTTCCTCCACCAAAAGTTCATGGAAACCTTGTCAAAAATAACTTGACAATGTATGGAAGAATTTATCTCTAGGCTTTTAATTAGCTCCAATGGTTTATATATCTGCCTTTATAACAGTACTACACTGTTTCAATTATTGTAGCTTTATATGGTTTGAAATCAGAAAATATACATCTTCTAGCTTTGTTCTTCTTTGAGACTGTTTTGGGTATCTAGAGTCCATATTCCATATCAGGATAGATTTTTTTCTGAAAAATAAATAAATAAATGTATGATAGTTTCACCTAAAAAAAAAAAAAAGAAAAAATATTCTCTGGTAAGAAAGAAAGCAAAAAGAAATATTGAAATGTTATCTTTAAGTCATCAAAAGTTTGGTACCAGACAAATGAAACTGTTATGTGAGATTATCAATGTTAATATTGTATAAATTGCTATAATACTAGATGTCAACCAGTAAGCCAAGCGTGGGAAGGAGGGATGGGGAGGGAATGGGGTGGGGATCGGGTAGGGGCTAACTGGGCGAGATGTGCATGTAAGTCCACAAAAGTATTTTCTTTATACCACTATGATGTATGAATACATTGCACCAATAAAAAAAAAAAATAAATGCGCAAAAAAAAATTTTTTGAGGTACTAAGTCATTGATAGTAATAAAAATATAAAAATTTTGTACATTGACATCTTATGATTTATTAAAATTATATGCTAGTTCTAGGAGCATTTTTCTTTGGATTTTCTATATAGACATGACTTTGAATAAATACTTTTTAATTTCTTAATTTCTAATCTGTATGCCTTTTGTTTTCTTTCCTAATTATACTCACTAAGGCTTTCCATTATAAGCTGAATAGAAGTGATGAGAAACACATATCCTTTGGTTTGTTTCTGATCTTTTATTATTAAATGTAATGTTAGTTCTAGGTTTATTTAGATACCCTATATCTGATTAAGAAAGCTTCCCTTTGTTTCTACTTTTCTTCTATTTCTTTTTTGTCAGAAATAGATGTTGGATTTTTGTCTAATGCCTCGTTAGCTATTGAAACCTGGTTTTTGTTGTTAATAAAATCTGTTAGACTGATTTCAAGTATTGAGCCAGCAATACATTCCTGTGATAAACCATATTTGGTTGTGAGCTATTTATCATCCATTTTTCTGTATTGTTGAATACATACAACATACATTCATGAGGTATGCTGTCTGCTGTTTACTTGTAGTATTGTGCGTGTCTTTCTGTTATTTTGAGTTGAGAAGTATTTCCTCTTCTATTTGCTGGAAGAGATTATGTTTAATTGGTATTTTTTTTGCCCTGAAAATTTGTGGCACTTACTATGAAACAACCAGAGCCTATTTTCTTTTTTAGAATGTTTTAAACTGCAAATTTGTTTCCTTTTATACATATAGGGCCATTAAGATTTCTCTCCCTCTCTTCCTTTTATTTTATTTTTATTTTTTTGTGGTCCCAGGAATCAAGCCCAGGGGACATTGTACCTGTGAGCTACACCCCCAACCCTCTTTCTTTTTTGTTTTGTAATAGGGTTTAGCTACGTTGCTGAGGGTCTCACTAAGATTCAGAATGTAGTCATTCGATATTTAATGATGGCATATGTTTTGAGACATGCATTGGTGTGGTAGTTTTATTGTTGTGTACACACAGTACTGTGTACTTACACTAACCTAGATGGCAGAGGCCAGTCAATAGATAAAGTGGACACAAAATACATGAAGCTGCTGCTGGCATGCCACAACGTACTGTTTTATGGTAAACTTTATAAGTAGAAGGAGCACTTTATAAAATAATAATGACAAATATAGTAATATAAGCACCAGTGATACAGCTTATTATCCTTATCAGGAAGTATGTACTGTTATATAATCGCATGTGCTATACTTTTACATATTGCTAGCACAGTAGGCTTGTTTACTCCAGTACCCCCACAAAATGAGCAGTGTGGTGTGCCACACTGCTCAGACAGCTGGCCACCAGGTGGAACCAATACTCCACTTCATTGTAATCGTGTGTGTGTGTGTGTGTGTGTGTGTGTGTGTGTGTGTGTATGTATGTATTCCTGGGATTTGAACCCAGGACATTCTACCTCTGCACTATACCTGTATCTTTTTAGCAAGAGGGTCTTGCTAAGTTGCTGAGGTTGGCCTTGAACCTCCTGTCTCAGCCTCCCAAATAGTAGGATTGCAAGTATGTGCCACTGTGCCTAGCTTTCATTATAATTTTGTGGGGCTACCTTTATGTATGTGATCCGTCTTTGACCAAAATATTCCTGTACAGTGTATGATTGTACTCATGTATGTGATCTGTCTTTGACCAAAATATTCCTGTACAGTGTATGATTGTACTTGATTCTAAATAAGGCTACCTTTTACTAACTATCATTTTAAATAAATTCCTATGGGCTGTTTTCCCCATTTGTTTAATTGTAGTAATGGATTTGATCTTATAGGACCTTTCTGTTCTTTAGAATTATCTTGTAGTACAAGATATAAAAGTTCATATTGGTTCACTCTTTTCTCAGTTATTGTGACATTCTTTTTTCTGTTGTTAATTTAGTTTGAATAGTGTAATCTTAGGGATTATGAGATATGAGGACTCTACTATAGAATTTTAATTTGATGCAGAATCTGTTTGTTACAGATCTCAAATTACTCGTCTCTTCATTTTGTCTAATTATAGTATTTCATAAATTAATCTAGAATCAGTGGATGTTAACTGTTACCCATAGGCAACAGTTTATGTTTCTAGATAAAGCTCATTTTAGGCAGGAGGAAGGGGATTAGAATTCATACAGTGGTTGTATGTTGTTAAAAAAGAGTGGTCAGTTGATTTAAGGGCTGTGAATATGGTACTGGAAGATATAAACCACAGGCTTACTATAAGTACTTTTTAAAATTTGGTAACTGATAAAAATAAAAAAATGAAGAATGTAGAATTAGTTTTAAGGTTTGTGGAAACATCAAAAAAGGGTGTGATAGTAATGTGTAATTGTATAGGAATACAGATTAGTTTTATTGAAAGCTTTGTTTTTGTAACTGGAGCAAATCAGACCACCCCCCCCCCCCACACACACACCGGTACTGGGGATGGAACCCAGGGGCATTCTACCTCAGAGCTACTCCCCCATTCCTATTTTTATTCTTTATTTTGAAACAGGGTCTCACTGAGTTGCCGAGGGCCTCACTAAGTAGCCGAGGCTGGCCACGAACTGCGATCCTCTTGTCTCAGCCTCCCAAATGCTGGGATTACAAGCATGCACCACCATGTCTGGCATATCTGGGTTGCCAGCATCATTCTTCCATTTTGCTTCTATTTTTAAGTAAAGTAAGGGTCACTTGGACACATGCTCTGGGGTACTGATACCTTGATGCCTGATATGATAACTGAGTGGCTACTAAGTGGTTAATGGCCAGTAGAATACATAGTGTGAATACCCTGGACAAAGGGACAGTTCACATACTGGGTGAGATGGAGCAGGAGGTGTGAGATTTCATTATGTTTCTGAGAATGACATGCCATCAACAACTTATAAAGTGTATGTGTCCGTTTAATATTTTAGTTGTTGACTTGGGTACTAGAGCCATAGAAAGTGAGACGGCTGAGGATAAGGATGGGGGCCGTAGAGGTGGTAGTTCTCCTGCACTTGGAACTCTTGACTAGTTGAGTCCTTTCCTTTTATATGCATTTGTGTGTTAGTGGAACTGGGAATTGAACCTGGAAGCATTCTATCTTTGAGCTACACCCCCAGCTCGATTTCCTTTCCTTTCCTCTTTCCTCTTTTCTTTTTTCTTTTTTTTGTAGTACTGGGGGTGGGACCCAGGGACATTCTACCTCAGAGCTATACCCCCAGCCCTATTTTTATTATTTATTTTGAAACAGGATCTCACTGAGTTGCAAAGGCCCTTACTAAGTAGCTGAGGCTGTCCGTGAACCGTGATCCTCCTATCTCAACCTCCCAAATGCTGGGATTGCAAGAGTGCACCACCATGCCCGGCTCCGATTTTATTTATTTGGAAACAGGGTCTTGCTAGGTTGATGAGAGTCTCACTGCTTGCTGAAGCTATCCTTGAGCCTACCATCTTGCCCTCTCAGCCTCTCAAGTACAGGGATCGCAGGCGTATGCTACCAAGCATGGCTCCCTTTTTATATTCTTTATTGGTGTGGCTTCAACTTTGTCTCTTAGGTAAATAATTGTAAGCACCATTTAAATATACTAGCTTTAAAAAAATTTTTTTTAGTGTTTTAATTAACACATAAAAACTGTACACATGGCCAGGCGTGGTGGTGCACGCCTGTCATCCCAGTATTTGGGAGGCTGAGACAGGAGGATTGTGGTTCGCGGACAGCCTCAGCTACTTAGTGAGGCCCTCAGCAACTTAGTGAGACCCTGTTTCAAAATAAAGAATAAAATAAAGGGCAGAGGGTGTAGCTCAGAGGTTGAATGCCCCTGCATTCCATCCCAAACCCACCAAAAAAAAAAAGAAGAAAAGAAAAAGAAAAAAGAAACAATAATGTTTTGGTACATTATGCTTATCTTTACCCTGTTGTGCTGTAGCATGCTAGAACTTATTTTTATTACCTGTAACTTAGTACCTGTTAGAGATGGTTTTGTTTTATTTATTTATTTATTTATTTATTTATTTATTTAGTAGTACTGGGGATTGAACCCAGAGACATTTTACCTCTGTAACTTTTATTTTGAAACAAGTTTTTGCTGGTTAATGAAAGTTTCACTACTTGCTTAGGCTGTTCTCAAACCTGTGATGCTCCTTTCTCAGCCTCCTAAGTACTGGGATTATAGGTGTGCACCACCATCCTTGGCAGATGCTAAATTTTAAATAGTATTTACGTGGTTATAATTCATGAACAATATTCATTCCATTTATTGCATAGTAAACAGAGTACAGTCATTAAATTGGCTGTGCTTCTTTTGTGTTAGGGGAAGTCTAATTATCCTTCTAGTCTTTTCTGTAATTATCCTTCTAGTCTTTTCTGATATCTTTAGTATTACTAGAAATTATAAAATTAGACAATTTTCTTTAATAAACTCGTATCAGTCTGTGAACTATTGAAATTTGGGATGGAGTTTGTTGTCTTAATTAATTCAGTCACTATTGGCTCTTGTTTTCAAAGTGAACTCTAAACAATGAGCCTAATCCTTCTAGTATTTGTCCTTTTTTTTTTGCTGAGAAATTTGTTCTGTGGGGAGGTTTCCCTTGTAGTTATTAAACTGGTCTCTCTTAAAAAAGATAAACTTTTCATAAAGAAAGGGTTTCTTCTCTTTTTGTTCTAAAGTTCTCTCAAATTAACACCTTTAAAGTGTTGTCCATATCATTCACTTTGTTTTAAGCTATTCTTGGTGAAAATTTGTCATTTAGAAGACAAAAATCTGAAAGAACTATGTTTCATACTTGGAGAGATTGTGGAGATAGGCTGATTTAAAAAATCAGTGTTGCGAAAGTGTTTCTTGTGCACATCGTCTCTTGGGACCTTAATTGGATTACTTGGCCACCTTCAAGCGGAAACCTCACAATTCCTGGCTGATAGATGATTAGGAAAGACATCTCTACTGGGCCAGATTCTGATAGAAAATACAACCCAAACTCAGGAAAGTCTTGTAAGATTTTGATGAATTCTACCCAAAGAAATTTGTCTCTTTTAAAGTATGCTAGCCTGAGAAGAAATCTGAATGTCTTTCCGTCCCTGGGAATTGTTCAGGGAACTGATCTTTCAGTTCACTGCCATCCTCTTCCCCTGAATTCTGTTAAGAGACTCACAACAACAAAAAATACCAACAGCCAAGCCAAATACTCAAATATGATAAAATTTCAAATCTAATCAGATTATGATATTTAATTGGTGAGAAATAAAATTTGGTTAAATAAATAGGACTGATCATATTTTCAGTAAAGAAAGATAACCATTGTAAATATTAACAAAAAATTTTAGTAATCTAAGAATGATTTGCAAGGCTTTTTCTTCAACAGGTTTAATAGGTTGTTTTTCTTAGGTATTGGTTTAAAAAACCTAAGGAATGGGACACACTAAGTTGCTTTAAAGGTTTTACGAATGCCTTGTTTGGTCATCTGGTTTTTTTTTAAACTAGTGTGTGATTTAGTTACTAATACTTTTGCAATATGTGTGCAAAATTACATATTTGTAATTTTAATTTGTGCTTGTATAGGATAAGCATTAATAAAAATTTTGTGCTAAGCTTTTCTCCCATTACCAGTTGAACATCTCAATAATAAAATCTGAAATCTAAAATGCGAGAGCTTTTAGATTTTGAGTTAGGGATGATGAAGTCATAAAATATATGAAAATATTCTACAATCTAAAGAACTGAAATCTGAAAGACCAGGCATTTCAGATAAGGCAGAATCAGTGGTAGAAAATCATAAGGATTTCTTGCTGATAAAATTTATATTCATATTGAAACTACTGTTAAACTTGTACAAAATGACCAGCTGTACTTAAATCACGTAAGTAGAAACAACTTATAATATCTTGTTAGGCAATATCAACTTAGTAAACTAAGTATTAATATGATGACCTAGAGATGAGTATTTTTTATTTTTTTGTGGTACTGAGGATGGAACCTAGGGACATTCTACCTCTAAGCTACACCCTCAGCCCTAGTTTTTATTCTTTATTTTGAAACAGGGTCTGAATTTTTGTAGAGTATTTTTTAAATCTCTTTGACTCTTAGAAATTGAAGTATAATTTACATACAGAAAATTATAGATGAACTTTTTCATGTTTATATACATTCTCTTTTTATATGAAGTAAATACTTTTTTTTTTTTTTTAACTCCAGCCCAGATCAAGATACCAACTCCTCAGAAGCTTCCCTATGTCCTGTCCCTGTTAATTACTCCTTCACAAAAAAGGTAATTACTTGTTGGACTAGATAACCAGAGATGAGCTTGGTTTGTTGTTTAGTGTATACACATAGATGAGATGTATGTACTTTTCTGCCCTGGCTTCTTTGACCTAGCATTGAGTTTTGGGGATGTATGATACTTTGTTTGTGGCACTGTCCTCTCCCCCATTTTCACTGTAGTTTAGTCTTATTACATTGTGTACTGCAGTTCATTTCTCCATTCTGCTGATAGACTGAGAAATGTTTGGATTATATATAGTTCAGGCTCTTACAAATAATGTTAATTTGATAATTCTTGAAAAAAAATTTTTTTGTGGTGCTGGGGATTGAACCCAGGGGCATTTTACCTCAGAGCTACACCCCCAGCCCTACTTTTATTCTTTTATTTTGAAACAGGGTCTCACTGAGTTTCAAAGGGCCTCACTAAGTAGCTGAGGCTGTCCACGAACCACGATCCTCCTGTCTCAGCCTCAAACACTCGGATTACAAGCCTGTGCCACCAGGTCCGGCTTTAACAAATCTTTTTATGGACTTACATACACATTTCTATTGAGGGTATACCTAGGAGTGGATATTAATTAGTATTGGAAATGTATATTTAAACAGTTTTGCCTACTCTTTTGTATTGACATTTCTGCTTCCAACATAAGACAATTCTAGTTGGTGGACATTCTTGCTTACAGTTGGTATTTCTGGTTTTTAGATAAAATTAGTCCTTTTGATTTGTAATAGTTTCTCACTGTAGTATTGATCTGTATATTCCTAAAGAAACAGGGATGTTTCTGTTTCTTTTCTTTTTTTCTTTTTTTTTTTTTTTTTGTGTGTGTGGGGGTACAGAAATCAAACCCAAGGCCTTGTGCATGTTAAGCAAGTACTCTACCTCAGATATATACCTGGCCCTTTGGTTGTCTTTTTCTTGGCAATTTGAATTGTTATTTTGAAGTTTGTGTGTGTGTGTGTGTGTGTGTGTGTGTGTGTGTGTGTGTGTGTTTTGTGGTACTGGGGATAGAATCCAGGGCCATTCTACCTCCGATCTACACCCCTAGCCCTATTTTCTAGTCTTTATTTTGAAACAGGGTCTCACTGAATTGCAAGGGGCTTCAAGTAGCTGGCTGTGAACCATGATCTTCCTGTCTCAGCCTCCCAAATGCTGAGATTACAACCGTGCACTACTGTGCCTGGCTTAAAGTGTATTTTTTATGGGAGTCCTTTGTTGGACATCCGTGTTGCTTATATTTTCTCCAACTTACTAGCTTGAATTTTCATCTTTTAAAAAGAATACAATTTAAATATAATGAAATCCAGTTTATTTTATTTTTCTGTATCCTGTTTAGGAAATTTTTTCCCAACTCAGAGTTATGATATTTTGTCACATAATAGGAGCTTTATTGCTTAAGATTGTAGGTTTAGGTCTTTAAGATACCCTTTTATTTCCCTTATTTCCATTGTCTTTGGGTGGATATTAATTTGATCAATTTTTATTTTAGCAGAAGTAGTCATGGGAAATCTATTGCTATGACTTACTCATAAGAAAACATTTGATTTTATTTTATATGTAGTATTACAGTTTCTAGTATGGTAACATTCTGCTAGTTAAGATGGATGATTTTTATTCTAGTGATTCTTTAAAGAGTTTTAAAACAAAATTTTCTTCTCCTGCCTCTAAAAGAGGCAGAAAGTCAGTTTTAATTCATGATGTTATGCTCTGCCATACTTACTATGTTTTATTTTTGAGGTCACATAATGATGGTTTAATAACATTGGATTGTACAATCAAATGCAGCAGCTATGTATTAAGCAGATAACTTTGTAAGACATGAAGTGATTAGATAAAGTATATATAATTTTTTTATTTTATTTTTGGTGGTGGTGCTGGGGATGGAACCCAGAGGCTTTCTACCTTCGGGCTACACTCCCAGACCTATTGTCTATTTTATTTGGAAACAGGGTCTCACTAAGTTGCTGAGAGCCTCACTAAGTAGCTGTGGCTGGCTTACCTGCAGAATCGTTCTGTCTTAGCCTCCCAAGTGCTGGGATTACAAATGCACGGTGCTACGCCTGGCTAGTATATATACTTTTTGAAGAACAGAATAAAATGCTTGACAAACAGCAAGCGCTCCATAAATATTACTTAGTGCTGTTATTTTTGAAATTTTTTAACTTAATTTGACTTGAGACTTGATTGAAAGCATTTGTGCTAGAACTTTGTAATAAAATTATTTGCAGCTAAGGTTATAAAAATTTGTTTTGATTATATGCTAAAGTTTTAGCATATGCTTTGACTTTTAAAGTGTTATACCTAAACAAATAACCCTTATATGAAATGGAATTTTGAGGTAGATTTTACAGAGTAGGTATAACTGTGAGTTAAAAAAATTACTTATTTTTTTATTGCTTAGGGAGTCTCAACCATCGGCAAAATTTTTAAGAGGCACTCTGAACACTTGGTAAGTATGATCTATCTCCATGTTGAGTACTTTGCATGGTCTTTTAATTTATTTATACAGTACAAATGATATTTACACTAGATAGTATATTCAAATTATAAATTTTATTTTTTACCTGTGTACTAGAATTTCTTCTCTTTATTCCTGTTCTGAGACCCTTTTTATCCTTTCTATACATTTACAGAAAATTCTTTTGAGGTACAGCCTAAATATTCAGAGTTCAATAAAAGAAGTTTAGGTAGGAATTGTAATACTTTGAGTAAAGTAGGATTTTTTTTTTATACTTCAGATTTTGTAGTTGCTCTCTGTTAGATGCCAGGATATCTAAAACTTCTTTTGCTATCCATTGCTTGACTCCTTCTTAAATTAGGTTCTGTTCACTACTCCAAGCCAACCACTATTGTAGTTGGGTTTTAGGTTATTTACTATTTGGATCACTGTAGTTTATTTGTTCTAAGGTTAATGTGAACATTTTTGTAGGTGTGTATAGTTAGTTTTTGTATTGCTGTGACCACAATATCTGACAGGAACAACTCAGACACGGAAAGATTTATTTGACTCACAGTTTCAGAGTTTCAGTTCATAGTCACCAGTACTAAGGCAGAAAAATTGCTGAGACATTGGATAATCATGTGTCATAGTTTATGGTTCTTTTTATTATGGTTAATAAAAGATTTTTAAAGAGAAATACATTTATTTGGTTAACTAGAGGAGATTTTTATATTTACATTAAGAAATATTTAATGATAAGCATTGACTTTTTATATTTTAATATATTTGAAGCAATAAATATTTGACCAGTGTTTCTAAAATTTTATAATACTCATAGTATTTTTGTTTTGTATGTGTGGTACTAGGGATAGAACCCAGGGACATTCTACCTTCTAGCTATACCCCCAGCCCTATTTTTTATTTTTTTATTTTTTATTTTTGAAACAAGGTCTCACTGAGTTGCAGAGGGCCTCACTAAGTAGCTGAGACTGGCTGTGAACCATGATCCTTCTGTCTCAGCCTCCCAAATGCTGGGATTACAAGTGTGCACCACCATGCCCGGCTTCTCATAGTATATTTTAAAATATTCAACAATTATACTATTCTTTGTACTATGTATAATAAATATAAAGATCTAAGCCGGGTGTGGTGGCGCACGCTTGTAATCCCTGCACTTGGGAGGCGGAGACAGGAGGATCGTGCAGGTTCGAAGCCAGCCTTGCTGGCTTAAGAGACCCTGTTCCAAATAAAAATATAAAAAATAGGTGTCTGGGAGTGTAACCCGGAGGTAGAAGGGTTCCAGGAACCCCAGTACCACCCCCCCCCAAAAAAAAAAAAACCTAGAAGCAAATGATGTTGCAAAGATCTCTTCAGCTTATGTCATGGTAACTGATTTCTAGAGATGTATTAAGTAGAAAAGAGTAGCTTATTGTGATTTTTTTCCGTTTCTATTGATGCATATATTTGAGTGAGAGGGAACCAGTTGTCTTTGCACTGTGTATATTTATGCTGTACATTTCACCTCTGCGTTTTTACTTCTCTGATAGCTCACATGGTAGAACATTCTTCCCTAGGTATACAGCCAGCGATATTTTGGTATATTTAGATTGTTCTCTCATTATCACAGTCTAAGGTTTGGGTGCTTTTGCCATCCTTCTCATGCCCCCACATGCTCTCCACTTCCCACCCTTGGGAACACTAATAGACTTGTTTTCTTATAGATTTGCCTAATATGGGTATTTTATTAAAATGGCTTTATGGAGTACTTTTTGTGTCTAGCTTTCTTTGTGTGTGTGTGTGTGTGTGTGTGTGTGTGGTACTGGGGATGGAACCCGGGGGGATTGCACCTCCTAGCTATACCACCAGTCCTATGTATTTATTTTTGGTGGTACTGGGGTTCCTGGAAACCTTTCTACCTCCGGGCTACACTCCCAGACCCATTTTTTATATTTTTATTTGGAAACAGGGTCTATTAAGCCAGCGAGGCTGGCTTTGAACCTGCTTGATCCTCCTGTCTCTGCCTCCCAAGCACAGGGATTACAAGTGTGCGCCAGCCACCACGCCCGACTAATCTATTTTTTGAAACAGATTCAAAGGGTCTTGCTAAGTAGCTGAGGCTGAGAACAGCGATCCCTGTCTCCGCCTCCCGAATGCTGTAGCTTCTTTTACTTAGTAAAATATTTTCATGTTTCAGCATGTGTCAGCATTTTATTTATTTTTATGATTGAATAATATTCCATTATATATCACATTTTGTTTATCAATCAGTTTGATGGACTGTATCTCTTTTTCTTTTTTATTAGGAATGCTTATGCTGTGAACATTCTTGTATAAGTTTTTTGTGGAAATATATTTTTGTTTCTTTTGAGTATATATGGGGTGGAATTGACAAGTTAATTCTTGTTGTAATTCTTGGACGTACTGTCAAAATAGCTGTACCATTTCACCAAGTTTCCTGCACACTGGCCCCACAGCCGCCCACATACTGGGGATTACAGGTGTGCACCACCATGCACGGCTTCTCTCTTTACTTTTTTTGATGGTGTCATTTGAAGCACAGGGCTTTTAATTTTGATGAAGTTCAATTTATCTCTTTTTCCTTTTGTCACTTATTCTTTTGGTGTCATATTACAAATTTATTTTAAAATAAATATTCATTGCTAGTCTAGGTCTATGACAAGGTTTTAATTATCACAGGATTATAAAAAAGTACTGGCATCTCCCATGTTTGACAGCCAAAGCCCAAAGGAAGCAATTATTCTTGTATTTGTGCTTCAATTCCTCAGTTAATTGTTTTCAGCAAAACCTTATGTTAGATCCCATGTGTTACAATGAAAATATTATTTGTGTGTGATTTGTTTTTTAATATTAGTGTTATGAATTTATGTTTAGTTTTTTGAACTAGAGAAGGGAGGGGCCTCCCTCATAGTTTAATTTATCCTGACAATCCTTAATAGTTTTATTGCATATTTAATTTCATACCTTAAACCATTACTACTCATTTATTTATTTACTTAATTGCAGTACTGGGGATTGAACCCAGTGTTAGTCTACCTCTAATCTACATCCCTATCCCTATTTTTCTTATTCTTTATTTTGAAACAGGGTCTCAGTAAGTTGCAGAGAGCCTCACTAGGTAGTTGAGGCTGGCTGTGAACCTGTGATCCTCCTGTCTCAGCCTCCCAAGTCCTGGGATTACAAGTGATGCCACCACACCTGGTAAATCATTACCTTTTAGATTACAAGTATTGTCAGAGTTCTTTTTATCTTTTCTGTGAAAAGAGAATGGATTATGAATATCTTACCAATTTTAATTTTTGTATGGATTATATGCAAGCAATAAATACTTTAACATTTTTGTAATTATACATATGGAATAAATGAAACATTTATTTCTCAGCATTCTGGAGTCTAAGAAGTTCAGTAGAAATAAGTTTATTCTTAATTGAACTCTTGTCCAATAGAATTTCATATATTCTAACTGTTTCTCTGAAAGTAGAGATGGGACTATAGCAGCAGTCCAGTATGGTATGACTATGTTCTTACTTTCAGTTGAACAAATGGTTGTAGAAGACTTGGCTTGCCTAGTATCCTATTACTTCCTGAGAAGTGTCTCATCTAGAGCCTAGACATGCTCACTTCTGCAAGTGCTGCTACGCTGGAGCTTGTACACCTGGACCTTTCTCTTTTGTCAACGAACATAATTACATGTCCTGTACCTCCTGAGTGTTAAAAGATGTCAAAAGACAGCAAGTGGAAATTTTATTAAATTCTCCCTTACAAGGTGAAAATAGATGTGCCTCCTTACCAGTAAAGTTTATTTTTGAACACTCTGTCAACCTCTTTAGAAATAAATATATCTTAAATTATAAGAGTTATAGAGGTAAAGGAAACATATACTGGAAACTGATTATCATTCAGTTTCTTTTATCTTTTATATAAGAATCTTTTTTAAATTCTTTACATAGTGTCAGTCTGTAACATCTTGAATTTACTTTGGATTCTTTAACCCCAGATTGTTTATTAGGATTCTGCCAGAGAAATAGACTTCAGATTTTAATTTTTCTGTCTCCTTTCCATCTTCTAATTTTAAAAGTCCAGTTTTTTTTAGATATAGTGTGGAATTTTATTAATTTTGACATATGTATGTGCTCATGAAACCATCATTACATTCAAAGTACTGAATGTACAGTTTCACCTCTAAAAGCCTCTCTTGTAATTTTGTAATATCCCCTCCCTAATTCCCAGACCAAGTTCCCAGCTTGCTTTCTGTCTCTAAGTCTGTGTTTTCTGTAGTGTGGTATATGTACAGTCGTGTTGAGTCTTCTCTTTTATCTTGTGCATTTCCTCTAGCTCAGTAAATTTGAGGTTCATCTGTATTTTTGGATGGACTAGATAGTTCCATTTGATAGGGAGGGCAGGTTTTTTTTTTTTTTAATATATTGCAGTTTGTCTTACTTGGTCCCATTTACCTGTTGCTGCATGGGTTGTCATCAGTTTTGGTCTATTATGGATAAAGAGGTCCCAAACATTAGTACGCAAAACAGTTTTTAAAAAATGTGGACATGTATTCTCATTTCTCCTGAGCAGAATGGCTGGGTAATATAGTAGGTATATATCTACCTGTATAAAACATGCCACATTTTTCCAAAGTGGTTCTATCACTTTATATTATTGATAGCAGTGTGTGAGCAATGCTACTCTCCCTCCTCAGAACACTTGATATGGTCATTTGTTTAATCTGTTTGTTTTAGTGTTTATGTAATGATGTCTCATTGTGTTAATTTGCATTTCCCTAGTGAATAAGAATAATGATGTTGCACATTTTTGCCTATGTGTATTTGCTATTCATATGTCTTTTATTCAAGTATTTTCTCAAAATTTTTTTTTTCTTGTTTGGATTGTTTCTTATTAAGCAGTGAGAATTCCTTACATAGTCTAGACACAAACCCTTTGGACAGCTCTTTGTAGCTTTTTCCCAGTTTGTGGCTTACGTTTTCATTTTTTTACTAGGCTCTTTGAGATTCAGAAGTCTCTTACTTGCACGTGAGCAAGTAATCACCACCCTTATGATTAGAAGGTGAAAAGGTCCAGGCAGAGAAAGAGATGGGAGACAGGTGTAGAAGTTAGAAAGGAGGCTTTGAGGGAGGAAGGGCATGAGCTAAGGAATTCAGGTAGCTTTCTAAAAGCTAGAGAATACAAGGAGATAGATTAACTTCTAGCTTCTAGAGCCCTGGAAGGAAACAGCAACCTGATTTTAAGTCAGGGAAACTGACTTTGGATTTCTAACCTCAAGAACTGTATGAGAGCCTGGCACATGCTTGTAATCCCTGTGCTTGGGAGGCAGAGACTGGAGGATTGTGCTGGTTCGAAGCCTCGCTGGCTTAAGAGATCTTGTTTCCAAAAATATAAAATAGGTCTGGGAGTGTAGCCCGGAGGTAGAAGGGTTTCCAGGAACCCCAGTACCACCAAAAATAAACAAATAAATAAATAAGAACTGTATGAGATAATAAATTAACTATTTTTATGCATCAGGTTTGTGGTAACTTGTTACAGCAACCATAGAAAGTTAATCCACATTTTGATACCTATACATGCTTCTGTAACAAATGTCTGAAAATGTGAAGTGGCCTTGAAATTGGAGACTTGGTAGAAGCTAGTAGAATTTTGAGGAATGTGAAGAAAAAAATCTAGATTACCTTGCATGTACCATTGGCAGAAATATAGATGCCAAAGGCAATGCTAATGAGGCTTCAGAAGAAAGTGAGGAGCACAGTAGAAAAAGGCCAGATCCTTTCAGAGACTTCCAGAGTCCAGGATACCCTCCAGGGGAGAGGGTGTGTGTGCAAAAGTAGCCTTAGGTGCAACTGGGGGCATTGAATAAGTACAAGGGTGTGGTAGGCACACCCAGGGGCACCCAGTAAAAAAATTTTTTTTTTCTGTAAAGGAGGAGATAAGCCTATAAGTTTGGAAGTGTTTGTTAGAGGATACTTAAATCATCGAAAACATTCATTCTGTTGGCAGAAACATGAATGTTATTTACAGTTGCTGATGATGAGGATTCAGAAGGAAGTAAGGAGCATGGTAAAGAAAGCCCATTTTCTTAGAGAATATCCAGATCCTCAGAAACAGAATGTTTGCGGAAATGTGAATGCTAACTCTACTGCCACTGATGAGGCTCCCAAGGAAAACAAGAGCATGTTACTGGAAACTGGAGTAAAGGAGATTCTAGATAGATACAAAAAGCTCATCTAAAGCCTGTCCTGTACTTTGGCGACTACTTCTATTATGTCTTTGGTATGCCCAGCAATTATTTGTGTATAAATTTGCTCTTCTATTCTGTACTTGCATAAAGTAGTTTTCATTAATGTGACAGATTTACATTTTTATGTAATTTAAAAATATATTTAAAAAATCAGTACTTGGAGCAGCATCTTGGTAGGCTGTATATATCTTGAGATCATTTATCACTTAATTATCATTAAGACTCAAGCTTCTTTTTTTTTTCTTTTGCGGTACTGAGTATTGAATCCAGGGGTTTCTACCTCTGAGCTACACCTCCAGCCCCATTTTTTAGTCTTTATTTTGAATAGGGTCTCATAGAGTTGCGGAGGGCCTCACTAAGTAGCTGAGTCTGGCCTCTGTGAAACTGTGATCCTCTTGTCTCAGCCTCCCAAGCATTGGGATTATAAGCGCATCCTACCTGCCCGGCTTTGCAGCTACTTTTTGTATAAATAGATTTGTAAAAAAGTAATTTGCTTTAAATTCTGGATTTTCTTCTGTAAAAAGTTAAAAATTTTTGAATTTATGACTAGTTATTTAGCAAAACATGTACCTTGGTTTCATTTGGATATGCTTACTTATTGAAAAAATAATGATTTCAAAAGTAGAAGTGCATTGTTAGAATAATTTTAAATGATTACTTTTGTTAATAGGTAATACTTGTTTGTGGATGAAATATATGAATATACATGCATTTAGCCTTAGCCCTGTTGTTTTTTGTTTTGTTTGTTTGTGGTACTGAGGATTGAACCCAGGGGCATTTTCCTCTGCGCTATACTCCTAGTTCATTTTATGTTTTTCAACAGAGTCTTGTGAGGTTGCTGAGAGTCTCACTAAGTTGTTGAGGCTGTTCTCGAGCCTGCGATACTACTGTCTCAACCTCCCAAGTACAAGGATTATAGGCATGTGCCACTATTACTGGGCTTAAACTTATTCTTTTAATTTCCTTTTTTCTATTCTAGACCTTTTTTGGTGTTTTGGAAGGAGATATGTAAAAATAAGCATTACTATATTTTTAACTGTCATTAAGTTGAAATTTAGTTTTTAAACTTGAAGCAAAATTTAAAGATATTTAACATACACTTTCTAAATATTATAGTTCCTTCTTCTGTCTTTTCTGACTTACTGCATCATGTTAAATTTTTCACCTGGATGTTTTGGTACATGCTTGTAATTCCAGTAATTCTTGAGAGGCTGAGACAGAAGGATCACAGGTTTGTAGTCAGCCTCAGCTACTTAGGCCCTCTGTAACTTAGTGAGACCCTGTTTCAAAATAAATAATAAAATATAAGGTGGTGATATAGGTCAGAAGTAAAACCCTGGGTTCAGTCCCCAGTACCCCCCAATTTTTTTTTTTTTTAATTTTAGATTCACTTCAACAAGTGTTTACAGTTTTACCTGTAGACTAGTAAACTTAAATTGTTGCTTGGTCTCTGCAGTTAAGAGTTCCTGTATCTGTTAATTATATTGTTATATTTCTGTTGAAGTTGATCTTTGGAATAGTGATTATAAAAGATTTATAGAAAATATAGGGGATTGGGCTATAAGTGACACAGTGAGGAACCCCATGGGCAGTTGCAGAATATAATACACCTAACATACTTTCTATAAGACAGTGGCTTGAAAATAAACAAATGAATAGATCATGAATTTCCCTCAAGTAAAAGAGACATAAAGTAGTCATAAACATAGTGGTTCTTTGGATTCTATTTAGATCAGTATAACTGGAAGAGGCATTTTTTAGACAATCTGGCAAATTTAAATACTGGCTCTTATTAGTTAATACCATGAAAATGTGGTTAACTTGATGAGTATGTATGGTGCCTTCATGAGTAGGAAAGACATGGGACAAATTATTTAATGCTACATAATAGTGTCTGTGGTCAGGGAAGGTATTCACATAATGCCTGTGACTTTCAAACAAAGATAAAGCAGCATTGGCAAGATCTTGATTAATTATTAATCATAAGTGATAGGTAGATGGGCTCATTATACTTTTTTCTTGGCTTATATTTAAAATGTATCCTCTTCAAATTCACTGACCACATGATTTTGCTGGCTTTACTTCTCTCCTAATATTTAAAAAATGTTTTTAAACCTTTCAAAATTGTATATATATTTTGTTTCATCCTTTTTTCTGTATTTTTTTCTTCTTGGCAATTATCACCATCTACCGTAGCAAATATTTTTTTATGTGTCTTCTCTTCTGGAACATAAGTTCAGTGAAAGCAAGATAAATTTTTGTCTGAAGCTACATCTTCATTGCCCATATGTGCCTAGCGCACAGTAGATGTTTAATGGGTATTTAAATGATGAATGAATGGGAATCAGAGGTCTAGAACACTGAGTATATGAGGTTTGCTCAAGGACAGGAATCTGTTAGAAAATCAACCCGACAGTGTGAGCACGATGTTGCACACTTGTAATCCTAGTACTTGTGAATCTGAGATAGGAGGATTACAAGTTCACAGCTAGCTGCTTCAGCAACATAGACCATTTGAAACTAAGTGAGAACCTCTTTCAAAAATGAAATAGGGCTGAGGATGTAGCTCAGAGGTAGAATGCCCCTGGGTTCAATGCCAAGTACTACAGACAAACCAAACCAAACCAAAACAAAAACCCTATGAGACTCAAAGAGACTAATAAGTTTAGGAGGATAAGAAATTAGACTCTTTAAAAATAGTTATCCTGTATTTTTTTACTCTAAAGCCTTAATATAATGTACATTTATTTTCAGTAACAAGAATTACTATAAATTATTATACTGCATTTTAGTTAATTGGTGTGTGTGTACACATATATGTATGTGTTTTGGATAACATATTGGGGTCTCACTATTTTGCCCTGGCTGACCTTCAGTTTGTGGCTCAAGCAATTCTTTAACCTGAGCATTACAAGTATTTAGGACTACAGATGTGCACCACCATATCTGGCTCTTGCGTATTTTCTCGGGTTGGGGCAGGGAGAGAAGAGAGACGAGATGAAAAATGGATTTTTTCACTCAGCTACTGGGAATTAAACCCAGATGTGTTCTACCACTGTACTACATTCCCAGCTCTTTTTTATTAATTTATTTTTGATTTGAAATAGGGCCTAGTTAAGTTGCCAAGGTTGACCTCAAACTTTGTGATCCTCCTGCCCCAGCCTCCTAAATAACTGGGATCATAATTGTGTTCCACGACATCACACTTAAGATTTTTCTAAAAATCTTATTCTGTGAAGAATACAGTATCTATTAGCATCTGTTAACTACTTTGAAATACATCTAATAATAATTGTGCTCATGTATTGAAAATGACAGCAGAAGCAGATTTTAGTGGCGCATGCTTATAATCCCAGTGTTTGGGAGGCTGAGACAGGATCCCAGGTGCAAGACCATCCTCACCAACTTAGAGAGCAAGACAATAACAAATAAAATCGGGCTGGGGTGTAGCTCAGAGGTAGAATGCCTCTGGGTTTAAACCCTAGTACCACCACCAGGAAAAAAAAAAAGTGAAAATTCAGAAATATTTTATATTTGATATCCTAAAATTGAGTATTAGTCATTTTTATAATCAAAATTGTAAGCCTTGATTTCAGGAAAAATGTGAGCAAACATTTGTAGTGAATCTCAATTTGTTTTAGTCTCAGGACCCCATTAAACTCTTAAAAATTAACAAAGACCCCAAGGAGTTTTTAAATTGTGTGTTATCTCAATATTTACACTATTAGAAAATAAAACTGAGAAGTGTAAAATGTATTCATTTATTAAATTAATTAAAAATAAGAATCACATGTTCATACAGTTAACTTTTTTTTAAAAAAATAGTCACATTTTCCTGAAGCATACAAACAAATAATGAGAAGGACACTATGGTCTTCCTTCTCTTCATCATCTCCCTCCAACCCCGTCTTTTTTGATACTGGAGATTAAACACAGGGATGCTTTCCCTCTTTGCAATAACCACAGTCCTGTTTTATTTGTATTTTGAAATAGGATCTCACCAAGTCAGGAGGATTGCAAGTTCAAGGTCAGCCTCTGTAACATAGGCATTGATTTTTATTTTTACAAATATATTTACTGTCTGGCTTAATGGAAGATGTTTGGATCCTCACACATGTTCAGTCAGGTAGGATATTACAGTCTATATAGTCTGAGTAAAACTTCACTGTAAATATACTCATAAAATACATTGAGAGTAACATACTTAACATCTTAGTGTTACTATAAAAATTTTCCATTTCATCGATTCCATTTAAAATTCTTAAGAACCACTGTGGTCCACATTTTGATTACTGGAGTTTTGTCTCACTATATGTGATAATATTTCATATTTTAAAAGAATGCAATATTTTAAAAGAAAGAATAATTGGTTTTTAAAAATATATGAGTGCCATTCAGATAATTTTTTTGATTGATACATTTTCACTTAGGAATAATTTTGATCTTAAGTTTACCTATGCAAATGAATTTGGACATTGAGGAATGAGGCCCTATTGCAGAAATGCTAGTAGATTTCACATCTTTTAGACTACCATTTAATAAATGTCCACCTATTTTTTTCTTTTCTGTATTGGTGGCAATGAGGATTAAAACCAATGGCATTTTACTTCTGAACTAAGCAAGTTTTTGGAATTTAGATTGACTTGCAGGTAAAGGAGAAAGTAACTTTAAAATGCCATATTTTATTGAAGAAGTAATCATGACATATAATCATTAGTGAACAAATACTAATGTTTCTTGTACTTTTAAAATATATCTATAGCTAAATTTCAGTACTACTTTTTATAAAGAATATTATGCCTAATTTTTATAATTTTTAAAGGCTTGCCTTTGTTGGTTTGCCTTCTAGCTCTATCTGCATGCCACCTGAGAATCGATAGTATTGTTAATTAGCTGACATGAAAGGAAAATGATAAATAATGAAAATAACCATTATTGCTTACATTCTGTTTTAGTTAGAAGTGATGTACGAGCCAAGGAATATTGGTGGGCAAAGAGAAGGATGAAGCATTGCAAGTCAGGATATTTCAAAAGCTTCTATACTTTTGGATCTTTTATTTTATGGTTTTGTTTAGAAACAATAGTGATACTGAGGAGCTGATAAGATATGCTACTTTTATTAGGATTTTATATTGGGTGTGGAGTTTTAACTGATACTTATCTGTTAATATTTGACAATGATTTATTTATAAGCTCTTGTTAATTATAAAATTCATAAAAATCTCAAGCTAACTGTAGGCATATTATATATTCGTTGGCAATATAAGTTGTGTAAGGCTTTAATACTTGGTACCTGTTCTTACATTAGCATGATATATTAATTTTTTCATTACCTCTCTTGGCTTCCCTATCTCACGTTTGCTAGGAGTGCACCGGCAGCAATAAGACCCTTTTTCCTAACGTGTTTGACATGCATCTGAGATTGTGACAGAGCAGAGCTCAGCTAGAATTTAGAAGTTCTTTTGTTAAATCATATAAGAACTTAAAACTGATAGTACTTCACATTTTCCACATAATGTGCTCTTTCGATGAATAGCTTGTATAGCAGCAGTAGCAGCAGCAGCACAGGAAAGGCAGACTTCTTGGCAATACCAGCTCAATTGCATCTGCAGATGAGGATTTAAAATTCTGTGCAGCAGACAGTACCTCCAGCAGGCGAGTAAAAGGTTACTGCATTCTTTTCCTTGTTTGTTTCCTTAGCCTTTATCTACAGAAGGTTTCTTAAAAGAATTCAATATGAAGTGCATGCCTGTTTTTAGGTATTCTACAAGAATTGATTGAAGTATAACACAATATCAAAAGGGCAGTGCAAGGTGAAGGCAGAGGCAGTACTGGCTCTCTTCAGCTTTAAACCAGGGAAGAGATTGAGCATGAGATGTACACAAATAAGGAACCTTTCAATGCACGGAAAGCAGGAAGTTTAAAATAGACATTTTAATTAAAGATGTTTTATTATTTAGTTTCTAGACTGTCTTTTTCCAAAAGGGCACTGTTAAAAGGGATAGGAAATTATTGTTATATGAATGTTCATTAAATCACAATTATTTGAGATATTATTTTAGAAGACGATGAAGTATTTCTATCAATGTGATATATTTTGTCCTGGGAATTATAAAGTGGATTAAATCACATGGTGTGAATAATTATCTGTGTACAGTACTGGGGAAGGTAGAATGCTTAAATGTAAAAGATTAGAGAATGGCTAACATACTACTTTTGGCTATGTTGTCAGAGTGGTTTGTGTGTTTTTAAAATCTGAAATGCAGTTAACCAAGTGGGAGAAAATTCAGTACCAAAACAGTCTTGGTGGTTTTTTTATTGTTTTCAATACCTACCTGTATAGCCATATGTCCTTTTCATTAGAACTCTTCTAACATTTAATAACAGAGGCTTCTCGGATTATCTTGTTTTTATTCTGTCATCTGCACTAAAATTTTTGCTATAAAATTTTATTGCTCATTACCCCTCAAGTCTAAATACAGTATTTAGAGGGGAGTTTTTTTCTTTTTTATTAATTTGGATATCTTATTCAACCACCGTCCTGCCCACTCCCACCAACCCTCAAAGATTAGTTACTCTCTAGATGTTGTTTTAAAAAAATTCTTAGGCATATGTTTCGGTTTCTTAGGCAATTTTAGATTGAACAATAAGATAGAAAACAAATTTATAAATTAATCTATAGTATAATAGTAAAATCAGTTGATTATTCTTACTGTGAGTACTTGGCAGGATTCTTGAATTGTAGAGTCATAAGAGGTCAGCAGTTCTGATTGGTAAGTTAAAGAATCCATCCAGTAATTTGCTCCCTGTTGTTTCTCTAAGCAGTGCTGCAGCAGTTCTTTTCCAGATATTGAGCGGTCCTTGAACGGGGAGTGTGGGGACAGCGAGGGGTGGGGCTCATTCCTGTTGGTTGATGAAATAGTGTGCATTTACAGAGGGAACAGGTTGGATAGGCTGAGCTGAAGGAGTAGGCAAACATCTAAACTGATGGAAGACAGAGTGGTTAGTATAATTTGGGGTTGTCTTATCTTGAGTTTGCTCTTTTATTAAGTAGTTGGGCTTTAATATAAAATAGAAATATTAAAGCACCTTACCTTCTTTTTCAAGAGTAGCCAGGAGACTTCTGTTTTTAATATCCAGTTTTTCTTGGCTATGAGTTTATGGCTGGTGTTTTTTGTAGGGAAGCTGTTGTTTTATTCTTTCTTAGCAGTGTTTCTTTCAGCCGGAAAGCTGCAGGATGAGGCAGTTAGCCAATTTTGAGTATATATGGGACATTATTAGTTCTGATTTTTTAAGTCACATTCTCATCTAATGAGCAAGTCAATGTGTGGCTGTGGCTGCAGCATTATTTCTTCTTTAATGAAGAGGTTGAGCCGTTCGACCTGCTTCTCCGATCTGTTCTCTTGTAGCCATACATCAGACCAGTTGCAGAGATTATCCATCGAATGTCCCAGGCAACCAAAGGTAACTACATAGATTTATTTCAAATAAAAATATACAATTAAAATGGCTGTGTTATAACTAGGAACAAATGATTAAAAATAAAATACCTATTAAAGATGCTCTTAGCAGTTTTCTTGACCTTGCAGTAGCTATCCAATATCATTTTGTCATCATCAGATTGTGTAGCAATGGAAATGCACTGCAGTAATTGATTTTGTAATAGGATCAGGTGATTTACTAGCTGCACTGACAACCACTTGCTTGCTCGCTCTGAGCACTGGAGCACTCTAATGGATGTTGTGATTGCAGCCTGGAGTTGATGTGAGCCTGCTGGCCCCTTAAAGCAGTAGCATTTATTTTTTAAAATTAGAATAGTAAGGTGTTTTTGTTTGTTTCCTTTTTGCTTTAAGCTTTGGGTAGCCTAACTAATTTTAGAGTTAATTTGAGTGCCCCCATAAAATTGTAGCAATTATATTTTATATATTATTTCACTCATCCATTTATGAAAAGTTCCTTGGTGCAACTAGCCTTGAATAGAATAAAATTAAGTCTCTCTGATTTCTATTCCAAGTTTAGCATCAACATATGTATCAGCATACTCTGGTGTTGATCATTAGGGCACATGTCTTTAAGAATTTGTTATCTATCCTGTCATCTAAATGAAGTAGAATTTCTTAACATTTATAATTTAATCAGTTTCAAAGTCTAGCTATAATTATAATATTGGAATTATGGCAAATCTTTATCTAGTGAATTGTGCTAGAAAATTGATTTGTATCCCTTTTTGGTTTTTTTAGGGTTTCATGAATACAACAACACTTAAGAAATTTGAATCATATAATTTCTAAAGAATTTTGATGAAAACATTAATAGTTATTTTGAAGTAGTGCTTAAGAATATAAAAAACTAAAACGTAATATCCAGAATTATGTAATATTTCAAATTATGAATTTACAAAATGATTATCTTTTAGTGATTCTCTTGTTTTCATCTTTATTCTCTGCTCTTCAAACAAATAATTGATTACAAATATAGATGCACAGGACTGATGGTGAGGGTAGAACACTACAGAAAGAGTGAAGGAAGAGTGAGATTCAGGGGCTAAGGCCTTGCCTGTGGTGAACTTTTAAGACTTTCCACTAGGAAAGAAAATAATCTTTCTTCTCTTTTCTCCTTTCGTCATCAGCATTTCTGCCTAGCATGTATTGAAGTGTTCTTTATGTAACCTGACATACGCACACCAAGTTCTCTGTCATTCCATATTTATGTTCTTGCCAAGATACACCATTTTTCTTAATTACATCTAAAACATTATAGATTTATAGCAGTTAAATTAATAATTTGCTGTAGTAGAATCATGATACTCAAATCACCATGTGAAGAGATCTTCATTACTTTTTTTTTTCTTTCTTTCTTTTGTGGTTCTGGGGATGGAACCCAGGGACATTCTGCCTCTAAGCTACATCTCCATTCCTGTTTTTTATTATTTATTTTGAAACAGGGTCTCACTTAGTTGTAGAGAGCCTTATTAAGTAGCTGAGGCTGACAATGAACCTGTAATCCTGTCTCAGCCTCCCAAGTACTGGAATCACAAGTGTGCGCCACCATGCCCGGCTTCTTTAGTTTTCTAATATACTCAAATATTCACACTTAGTGTTTGAGGCCTTAGTGCTTCTTGAAAGATGAAAATATTGCTGTTATCTTTCTGTACTTTCTCCTGAATTCAGATACTTACAAAAATCAATTATGGAAGACTATAATATAGTTTAAAACTAGAGTTTGTAGTCTTTTATCATTCAATAGGTAAGTTTTTGCCCCCCCCCCAAAAGGAAACAAATTCTTCTGCGATGACTGATAACACAAACATGAAGATGTTAATATCATTTGAGATTTGGTTGGGGATGTGTCTAAATTTCATGTGTTAAAAATGATGGACTATCAATAAAATAGTCATTGATACAAGTTTTTTTTTAAAAATATTTTTCTATGGATTAAGCAAATAGGAGAGGAAGCAAACACCACTTTTTTTTTTAAAAAAAAGAATGATTACAAGAGATGGAAGATACCGTGACTTCTATAATTAGACAATGCTTATGTAAAATAAATGAATAGTATACTCTGTGACGTTCTTGACCCAGTGGAGTTGCCTTTCTTTTTCTTTTTCTTCTTTCTTTTCCTTTTTGTTTCTTTTCTTTTTTTTTTTTTTTTTTTGGTGTTATGCTTTTTATAACTGGGGATGGAACCTAGGAGCATTCTACCTCCGAGCTACACCCCCAGCCTTATTTTTATTCATTTTGGAACAGAGTCTCACTGAGTTGCAAAGGGCCTCACTAAGTAGTAGCTGAGGCTGTCCACGAGCCACTACACTCCTGTCTCAGCCTCCCTAATGCTGCGATTACAAGCATGCGCCATCATGCCCTTTGCCTTTTCTAAAGAGCCCTGGATCAAGCATTTAAAGACCTGGATTTAATCAGGCTTTGCCACTAATATGCTTGATGAACTTGATCAGATTATGTATGAACATTTTAGTTCTCTTAAACATACATCTCTTCACATGTCCCTTAGGAAGAAATTACTTCACACCTAGCAGTGTCAGGTAGTTGTAATAATTGACCTAGAAGCTATATAAGTTGAGTTAGGTAGAAAGACAAAATTTCTTAAAGAGTCAGGTTGTATAGGTAATAGTTGATGTCTTCTTTGGGAGGCAAATAAATGGTTTTGCAAAAACTACCGCTTCATCCTTCCTTTTTCCTTATCTCTTCTTTTCCTTTTCCCTTCCTTTTTTTCTTTAATGTGGTGCTGCAAATTGAACTCAGGTCCTCATAAATTTTAGGCAAGTGCTCTACCCCAATCCTGATTTTGTCTTTTGATATTCAGTAGTCTCTAAATAAAATAGCTGTCCTAGGAATTATTGTAGAGGTTAAAAGTATAAACCTGGGATTAAAGACTAGCATTGCTGGTTGTTCCTAGGCTCTCAGAGAATATGTTGTTAAAGAGTTTATTCATTACCAAGCATATTTTAAGTAATCAATTTTTAAAAGGGGTAGCCATTATTAATTAGTTCTGTGTCCATACAACCTGTATGTAGTTCACTGTTGCCTAGGCAGAGAGATTTGGGGGTTGATTGAAGTAAGTGCTTTATAAGCAGTGATGGTCCTATAATAATAATTAATGCATCTTTATTGAGTCTTGACTTTGGGATCAGGTGATTTCGGGAGCATTTCTGTGCTCATTATCTCATTCATGAGAAAGATACTTGAGTTGCTATTTTAGAGATGAGGAAACAGATTCAGAGAGATTCTGTAAACTCAGCTAGGGAATAGCAGATTCAGTCTTAAAACTTGGACTTTAGAATACTTTTTTTCCGGATGGGCGTAGTGGCGCATGCCTGTAATCCCGGTACTTGGGAGGCCGAAGCAGGAGGATTGCAGGTTTGAGACGATGCCCTTAGCAACTGAATGAGACCCTGTTTCAAAATGAAAATAAAATAGTGTTGGGGGTATAGCTTGCAGGTATATTGAACCCTGGATTCAATCCCTAATACCACACACACATATACACTCACATACACACAGTTGGTAAAATACTGTTCTTAATGTGCTTTTCAAGTATTTGCACTTTCAATTAAGCTATGACCATAGGGATAAAGTAAAATTTTGGTCTGAAGAAATGCGATTACCTAAGTTTTCTGCCTTAAATAAATAAGGGATCTAAGGCCGGGTGTGGTGGCGCATGCTTGTAATCCCCGCACTTGGAAGGCAGATACAGGAGGATCACGCAGGTTCGAAGTCAGTCATGCTGGCTTAAGAGACGCTCTTTCCAAACAAAAGATATAAAATAGGTCTGGGAGTGTAGCCCGGAGGTAGAAGGGCTTCCAGGAATCCCAGTACCACCCAAAAATAAATAAATAAATAAATAAATAAATAAATAAATAAATAAATAAGGGACCTCTGTCCGGCTCTTACTCAGCACTAATTTATATATGATAGTTATTATGTAAAGCATATTTATATTCCATTTGGAGTACAGTTTCTCAAAGTGTGGCTCAGGGATCACTTGTATCTCTATCAATCTGGATAGTGGTTAAAAGTACAAATTTATATCAGCTCCCATGACAGAATCACTGGAATGGGATCCAGGGATTTTCTTTTATGTATTTATGTATTTATTTATTGCTTGTTTGTCTTGTGGTACTGAGACTTAGCTCAGGGACATTCTACCTCTGGGCTATCCCCCCAGCCCTTTTTTTGTTTGTTTTGTATTGAAACAGGGTCTTGCTAGGTCACTGAGAGTCTTTCTTTATTGCTGAGACTGTCCTGAAAACAGCAGTCCTCCTGTCTCAACCTCTCAAATACTGGGATTGCAGGCATGTGTCACCATGACCAGCTGGGATTTTCATTTTTAAACAAGCCCTCTATATGGTTCTTATATATTGGGGACCACTGGTATTGAGAATGTGTTCCTCTTTTTACATTTTTTTTCACATTGTCTGTTGGTTTCCTTTAGAATTGGTTTGCAAGCCACAGATTATTTGTAAAATAATCCTTTAGACTCTTATGAAACAGAGTTATGTGATGGAATGAACAATCTCATATGCAAATAGTTCAATGTAAACCGGTTCTTTTGTGGTAGTATTTGAGGAACATGTTTAAGTAGGATTAAAAGTGTCTGTAAGCCGGGCGTGGTGGCGCACGCTTGTAATCCCCGCACTTGGGAGGCAGAGACAGGAGGATCGTGCAGGTTCGAAGCCAGCCACATGTTCACTGGCTTAAGAAACCCTGTTTTCAAATAAAAAAGTATAAAAAATAGGTCTGGGAGTGTAGCCCAGAGGTAGAAAGGTTTCCAGGAACCCCAGTACCACCAAAAAAAAAAAAAAAAAAGTAAATCTATTTATAGGGATTTAGCCTAAGAAGATATCAGAGATTCATAGAAAGCTTTAGGTAGAAAAATATTTATACTAGCATCATTTAAAATAGTGAAAACCTGGAAATAATTCAATTTTAAACAAAGAAATGATCAAGTTATTTATCATACCCACTTGTTTGGACTACCTACCATCTAACCTTAAAAATGTCTTGTTGGGAAGATTATTAAAGATTCAGAAAAATGTTCATGATTTAATATCAGATATCAAAAAAACAAAATTATAGCAATGCGTACTAATATGCATTGAGTACATAGACTATTAGCTCATACTATTGAAATTGCCGTTTTCATGGGTCAGGGGTGGTTGAATATCAGCATTTCCATGTAGTCTAACCCAATGTGACATCAATTTTATAATTTGTATCAAAACACAAAGGCAGAGAGTAGAAAAATATAGCAGATAGGTAAGTTATTATCTCTGCATGATGAGATTATAGATAATTTAAAATATTTCTTCTTTACATGTCAAATTTTCTACCAAGTCTTAGATTTGGCCATTGTAATAGGACCAAATAAATTCCTTAGAAAACCAGTTATTGATAACATTTGGAGAGCTTCTTTGAAAAACACTAAATATTTCATTAAATCTTTTAAGCAAGCATAAAGACCCTTCTATATTGTTTTGTTTTCAAGCTTTATTTGATATTAAGGGTGTTTATTTAAATGGAGCATATGCACCTGTGTTTAAAAGCTTTCTGTTGCTGTGACACATGCCTGAGATACACTGCTTAGGAGGAGAACACATGGGAGGCCAAGCTGCTCAGCCTTGGCAGCTGAGAAGCAGAGAGGGGCAGGGCAGAGGGCACACCCCGCTCACGCAGCTTCTTGCCATTAGGTCCTGCCTCTTCAAATTCCACCACTCCCAGCATGCCACATGCTGGGAACCAAGCCTTAGCATAGGGGCCATTGGGAGTGTTTAAGATCCAAACTATCACAGTACTTATCTACCACCACATTTTGATTTGACTTAAGTCTGCATTAGAAAATATGCTCTAAAAGAAAAGAAAGAAAAATACCAGTAGATGAATTGTTTAATCACTGGGTTTGAAAAGACTACCAAATACTTGTAAGAATCAGTTGGGTAGCTGCTGTAAAGAAAAGCAGTCTGTTTTACTCCATGTTGTTTTAAATCTTAACTATAATTTAATTTATAAAATAGACTTTAAATGAGTAACCTATGTGTTACCTTTAGTTTAAAAATTATCATAGTTAGCTGGGGACATGCCTGTAATTCCAGTACCTGGGAGGCTGAGACAGGAAGATCATAGGTTCTAGGCCAGCCACAGAGCAACTTAGTGAGACACTATTTCAAAATAAAACCCAAAACTGCTTGGGGTCTAGCTTGGAGGTAGAATGTCCCTGGGTTTAATCCCCACTAACCCCAAAAAAGAGAAAGAAAAAAAATCAACATTTTTATCTGAAAGAAAAAGAAAAAGGATTTTTCCACATCTTAGTATGCCCTCCTGGTTTAGTTTTAAAACTATGGCTTAATGAGAGTAATATCTACTGTGTTCTGATATACTATATACCAGCTGTTTTACATGTATTGTTTTAATCTTCACCTAAAATACTGATTAGATATGAGCCTCACTTTAGAGTTGAGGAGACATAGAAACTATTAGAAGCTTGTATGAGATATTAAGTGGTAGGTTTAGTTTTAACCTCTTAACTTCAGAGCACCCGCTTCTCTTTTTGTGATGCTGGGGAGTGAACCCAGGGTAAGTGCCTTAACACGAAACTACAACCCCTAGTCTTTTTTCGTTTTTTTATTTTGATATTTGCCCAGGCTGACCTTGAACTTGTGATCCCTCTATCCTCCAGAGTAGCTAAGATTGTGGGCTTGTGCCACTGTACCTGGCTGAGCTCATGTTCTTATCCTTGATATCCTGGTTGATCCATCTGAAATCTTGAGTGCCCATAAAATGAAAAACAAGGAAAAGTGTAATATAAGCCTTCTGAATTCAGTCTTCCAGAGAGTAGAACAAAGGAGATAATGAGTAATTTTTTTCTCATTTTAAATCAACCACTTTGTTAAGGCATCCTTAATCTGGACAGTACATGTGCCATTTCTGGATTTTTTTTTTTTTTTTTTTTTTTTTTTTGTGGTACTAGGGATAGAACCCAGGGGCATTCTACCTCTGAGCTGCATTCCCAGTCTTGTTTGTTTGTTTGTTTGTTTGTTTGTTTGTTTGTGGTACTGGGGTTCCTGGAAACCCTTCTACCCCCGGGCTACACTCCCAGACCTATTTTATATTTTTATTTGGAAACAGGGTCTCTTAAGCCAGCAAGGCTGGCTTCGAACCTGCTCCATCCTCCTGTTTCTGCCTCCCAAGTGTGGGGATTACAAGTGTGCGCCACCATGCCCGGCCTCGGCCTTTTTTTTTATCATTTATTTTGAAACAGGGTCTCACTCAATTGCAGAGGGCCTCACTAAGTAGCTGAGGCTGTCCTTGAACCTGTGATCCTCCAGAGTGAGCCACCACACCAGGCTAAGACTTTGCATTTTAATAAGCACCCTTACCTCCCAGCTGGTCTTTAAAACCACTGGGCTTTGGGAACCAACACTGTAGATGTGATTGATGCTAGGAGAGTGAATGTCTGAGGAGTGCGAGGACCAAGAAAGGGGAAGACCTAGAAACAAGCATTACAAGGCTGAGTAGGAAAGGCCTGACGGGAGGAGGAAGGTTGCCTAAATGCTAAAGGAAGAGAGTAGAAATCGAGAAAATGGGAAGAAAAGAAAATGCATCTGTGGAGAAACCGGCTGTAGGTGTGAACTGGGTCAAAAGGTTCATCACTGTGGCCTTTACCAATTAAAAACATCACTGTGGGCTCTGTAGTAAGTTTCCCTCTATCCTTCAGTTTGACCTATGTGCATATCATGTATAAATTGAGGAGAGTAGTTGTGTTCTGGTCCCTCTGTATGTGGTAAAGGCAATCTACTGTAAAACAGCTGTCACTAGATCCAGATACTTTTGAATTAACAAGTGTAACAATTATGATTAACATATAAGTGATGTTTTTAGTGACTAGGTATAATATTGGAAATAATTTGTACTTTGTATAAAATTATAAAGCTTCAGAGGAGTAATATCAGAATTCTGACCAAATATGCCTTTTGTTTTTAGGGATAAACATCCCATGTTTTACCCCCAAACAATAAAAATGTTAGCCTTTTAAATTGTAGCACTCTGTCCTATAGAGTGCTTTAACATTTTATTTCTAGAATTATGTCAGATTAATTTTCATATGTAATTAGATTTAACCAAGAAATCCTTAGTTACTCACAATGAAGAGTGGGAATCATGGCCTGCCCATCTTTTTTGTGAAGATGATACAGGGGATTGAACTCGGGCATTTTACCTCAGTATCTCCATTTATTAATCTATTGGGAGTTGCAAAATGATGATGTTCTAATTCTCTCACTTCGTTGTTGTTGCTAACAAATAATTTTGTAAAGAAATGCATTTCTTTATTTGACATTTGGTTCCTTAGTGATATAGTTTGTTTAGAAAAGTAGATAGCAATATGGCAGTGGCAATGAAAGTTAGCCAAAATACAGAACAGCTTTGTGGTCCAGAATTCTCTCATATTATAGTTTTTATTTAAAAACATCTGATTTTTAGGTCCTTTTCATTTCTGTCACTAAATAAGAAATACTCTTCTCCCCCTATCCCTTCACACCCCCTTTTAAGCTATTAGGGAATTACTACATGTGCAACCAACAGTGAGTGGAAAAGTAAATCCTGCTCAGTATTTCAGCATCTGCTGGAGTCACTAAGTGTTTTGCTCTTGGAAGCATGTTAAGGAACTTCAAATATATGTCATAATTAAATTATATCGATTATTACATATCATAGGTCTGTAGGGTCAAAACCCTAAATACTAAAGCTAAAAAAATGTTTAAGGATATAGAGTATGAAAAGTCAGGTAGTTATTAGGTAAACAGGGCAGTATTGTGAATATCAAGTGAAAGTCATACAGTCAAAACCGATTTCTTTCTTTTGCAGATCATTGGCTCTGACATCCTGCAGCTACATATTAGAATCACATAAGAGTCTTAACTAAAAATGCAGATAGATTTTGATTGGGTAGATCAGGAGCAGGACCTGAGACTGCATTTCTAACAAGCTCCCACATGATCTAGTCTTGCTGTCTCTTCTTGTCTTTGTAATTGCCTTCCCCCATTACTCCTGAAGTAATCTGCCTGGTGTTTAGTTGTGACAGTGTCAGCTCTGTTTCTGTACCCTTTAGCAGTTCTCAAGTTTCAAGTTCATCTTCCTTATCATGCCACACAAAAGTTTTCAAGAGGAGGACCCTACCTGTCTTGAGTCTTATCTCAGTTTGTCAGCTTAATTTCTTTTTCTTTCTTTCTTTCTTTTTTTTTTTTTTTATTTCAGTACTAGGGATGGAACCCAGTGGCATTCTACCTCTGAGCTACATCCCCAACCCCAGTTTTTATTCTTTATTTTGAAACAGGGTCTCACTGAGTCGCAGAGGGCCTCACTAAGTAGCTGAGGCTGGCCGCAAACCAGAATCCTCCTGTCTCGGCCTCCCAGATGCTGGGATTACAAGTGTGCGCCACCAAGCCCGGCTTGTCAGCTTAATTTCCATCAATGCCATACCCCATGACTCAGTCTGAACCCCAGCAAAAGGAAACATTCTCCATATTCTTAGTCTCACTTATTCACATTTCATTCTACTTTACTCCTGGTTGCCATAAGCTGACTCTCACACAGAACTCTATGTACCTCTAAAATCTTAAAGCATTAACTCTATCATTTAAAGTCATGAGAGCCAGAAGGGCTTGGAGTAACATATTCCAAACTCTGAAAGAAAACAACTTCCAGCCAAAAATTTCCTACCCAGCAAAACTTTCTATCAAATTAGATGGGGAAATAAGAAGCTTCCACGACAAACAGAAACTGAAGGAATTTATGTCTGTAAAACCAGCGCTAGAGAAAATACTCAAAGAGATTAACTACAAAGAAGAAATAGGTAACACACACCAGAAAAAGAGAAACAAGAATTTTCATCCAACAGACAACTAAGATTGGTTATCTGTGGAGATTCATTATTTATGTTAGTCTTTTACCTATCTCTAAATTGTATTGTTTGTTTTTATTGTTGCCAATTTTTAGGATTTCTAGTTGGAATATTAATATACCTTCAGATATAGCATTTGGAAATATTTTATCCCATTCTATCAGTAACTTTTAAATCTGTTTACATTGGCTTTGGATATAGAATATTTTTTTTATTTTTTAGGGAGTTTATTTACCCTTTTGTTGCCTGTGCCATTGAAATCATATCCAAGAAATCACTGCCAGTTTCAGTGTTGTGAGGCTTTATGAACCAGATTTTCTTCTAAAAGTTTATAGTCTTAAGATTTATATTTAGGTCTTTTATCTATTTTGAGTTAATATTTGTGTATGTGTTAGGTAAGGGTCCAATTGTATTCTTTTTCATGTAATTATTATTTTTCAACAATATTTAGTTAAAAGATTAGTATTTCCTCCACCAAATGTTCGTGGAAACCTTGTCAAAAATAACTTGACAATATATGGAAGAATTTATCTCCAGGCTTTTATTTAACTCCAATGGTTTATATATCTGCCTTTAGAACAGTACTACACTGTTTCAATTATTGTAGCTTTATATGGTTTGAAATCAGAAAATATACATCTTCTAGCTTTGTTTTTCTTCGAGATTGTTTTGGGTATCTAGAGTCCATATTCCATATCAGGATAGATTTTTTTTTTCTGAAAAATAAATAAATGTATGATAGTTTCACCTAAAAAAAAAGAAAAGAAAAAAATATTCTCTGGTAAGAAAGAAAGCAAAAAGAAATATTGAACTGTTACCTTTAAGTCATCAAAAGCTTGGTATCAGACAAATGAAACTGTTATGTGAGATTATCATTGTTAATATTGGATAAATTGCATAAAACTAGATGTCAACCACTAAGCCAAGCATGGGAAGGAGGGATGGGGAGGGAACGGGGTGGGGAGGTAGGGGCTAACTGGGCAATGTGTGCATGTATGTCTACAAAAGTATTTTCTTTATACCATTATGATGTATGAATACATTGCACCAATAAAAAATAAATTAAAAAAAAACATGCACAGTAGCATTAGCTATCAGAACAATGCCATCACCCAGAGTGGCAGAGCTAGCCTAGTGCACACTTGGAAAGAGTGGAGGTGACAAAGCAGACGCCTCCTTGGTATTGTGAAAGTAGACTCGACCTTTCAGACCGTTTAAAAGTTTCAACACCTAACTAGTGTTCTTAATCTAAAACCCTGTGCTTAAATTTTTATAAACAGGAAATAAAGATCTCTGAGCTGTGGATAAAATGAGTATGTGTCAGTAGCATAGTGGACACTATAAGTGCTGATTAAATTAATGCAGTGGAAGCATCTTTACTAATTTGAGTATAAAACTAGCTTTGTACCTGTAAGATTTTCTGCTAATATTTTTGGTGTTATGTTGAGTAGTTGAATTGGTATTGTAGAAAAATGAACACATTTTTTATGATTTTTTTCTTTTATTTTGAGTATGCATTCTGATTTTGTCTAAGCAAGAGAAATAATCTCAGAAAGAGAGAAATCTATTCAGAAACTTGAAGAACTAAGAAATAGCCCTTTCAAAAAATCTGAAAAATTACTTGTTTTTGAGAGCAGTGACCATCATTTTTTTTTTGTTTTTCTAGTTATTTGAATGGCTGAGTTAAGTGGTAATATACATCAGCAGCCCTCATTGTGATAAGGAATTCAAGTTGTGACCAACCCACAATGCTGCCTCTTAGTTTTAGGATGAGTGTATAACACAGCGTTGTTTGTGCTGAAATTGAGGGTGTTTAGAAGTTTGAGAATGTTTTACAACTACTGCCTTGTTAAGTTTATTCAGAATACTGTTCTATAACCTGAAAAATCTAAAAAATTTCTTGCGTGAAAAATTATGGATAAATACATAAAGGATCCAGTTTATTGCTCTTTATCATCATGACAGTGTTGCTTTACTTCTGCATAAATAAAGATCTATAAGAAAATCATGTTTTGTACCATTTAAAAATTATAGCTCTGAGTCTGTACTAAAAATGAATGATAAAAGAATAGTTTAAGTGAATGATAATATTTTTTGGTGTTAGAAATGTTTTAGATGTTTTTGGTTTTTTGGATTTTTGTAGTTATATCAATATCATTTTACATGGTTTCTACTATAATTACATAATTTTTGAAAAAAAGTTTTTATCCGTATATCTTACAAGGGTCTAAAAAGGGTGGATGTTTTTCTCATAAATATAGAAATTACTATTTTCACAGCTACTGTACTATGAGTGTGGGCTTTCTGCCTTTGGTTATTATCACATTTCTGGTATCTGGCATATGTTAAAGTTTAAATATTTCTCTTTTTTATTTTAAATACACATTTTCTGAAATCACACTGCACAGTACAGTTTGGCAGTATCTTCCTCAGTGTAAGGAAGTCTTCGTGGAAAGTCTTCTTGTTATGAATTCGAAGAGGAAGGTGGAATGTTATTTCTGAAAATCCATCTGCGAGTAGTGACTGTGCAGAATATTCATCTAAAGGAGGTGGTTGTTTTGTTTTAGACATAAAAAAAGAAAATCCAAGTAGAAGTTTTTTTTTTGTTTGTTTGTTTGTTTGTTTGTTTTTTGGTGGTACTGGGGTTCCTGGAAACCCTTCTACCTCCGGGCTATACTCCCAGACCTATTTTTATACTTTTTCAAATTTGGTCTGTTAAGCCAGCGTGGCTGGTTTCAAACCTGTGCGATCCTCCTGTCTCCGCCTCCCAAGCGCGGGGATTACAAGCGTGCGCAACCACGCCTGGCATACCCAGAAATTCATTTTAAAATTTGTGTTAAAGGAATATACTTCAGTTTATCTATTCTCTTAATGAACATTTGAGTAGCTTTTAGTTTGGGGCTATTCTAAATAAAGTCGCTATAAACATTCTTGTCCCAGACTATTTGTGGACATTTCTCCTGGAAATACCTAGGATGGCATGTGTGAATTTGCAGGGTGTGCATTTTTATAAGAAATTGCCAAATGGTCCCTCACACTGTTGATATTATGACTGGTACTCACTATTCATATGACAATTTTAGTTGCTTCCATTTTCTACCAATACTTGATGGTGTTTGGATTTAATTTTAGCTGTTCTTGTGGATGGAAAGTGTATTTCACTGTGGATTTCATTTACATCTCCTTGGTAGCAAATGCTGTTGAGCACCTTTTAGTGTATTTGTCGATCCTGATATCTTTTTTTAGTCAGTGGTGGCTTTTACCCACCATTTTACTCAAATAATCTTGGAATGATTAATGACTGAATATGTACACGAATGACTTGTGTAATTGCCCTTTTTCAGACATTTTAGTTTTCATATGCAAACACTGAAGTGAGATGTATAGGGGATGTTTGCTCAGTCACAGGATTTTTTTTTTTCCTGTAATAGACTTCAGTTTTGAATTACCACGAAGAAATAGAAATATTTGTAACAATTTTAAGCTGGTCTGATTCCCTTTGTTTTTCACTTGTTGTCCAAATGTCTCATTATAGCAAAAGGATTGTGTTCAGAATGATGTGTTGCCTTTTGTTGTCTTGTATGTGGAATAGTTCCTTTTTCTTAGGTTTATGTTTATTCCTTAACACATTTGATTATTACCTGTCATTTGTTTTGTTCCTTCATTTGTTAGTTCAGGTTATGGTTGCTGGCAGGAATATCACGGAACTGATGCTGTGCTACTTTTGTTGCTTTGTATTAGACAAACTTTTAGTTTGTTTCACTAGTCATGTTCACTTTCTGCCTTTCTCAATCTATAATTTTTAGATCTTGGGAACCATTGCATAAAAATGTTTATGTCTGTAGCTAGTCGGTACATTAGCTTGATCAGCAAGTTGCTGTTTTAGGCAGAGAACGCTCTTTCTCTCTGGATCTGTGTATATTGATGAAATCCTTAGCTTCCTTTTCTTTGTATAGGTCCCACCTGCTGCAAATGTTATCAGCTCTACTACAGGTCGTTAGAATGGGTAGAAAAAAACTTTTTTTAAGTTTGCTGCTTTGTTTTTTAAAGCCTTATCTAAGGCCTTAACATAATTCCTGCTATGTGACACCTAAGTACAATATGGCATATATATATATATGAGGAATTTTTATTCTGTACTTCAAACTAAAAATGACTCTTAAACCAATATTTGAGGGGAAATACAACCCTGGGTAATTAAGCTTAGATTGCTGTCTCTAAAATTAATCTTTTACCTTTTCCTGAATTTTGCAAGCTCCTAAGAAATGTAATAAATTCAATTTAAGTAACTAGCTTACGCCAAGATGAGACTTAATGTTTCTTAATGTAGGTTAACAGATTTAAATAAAGGTTTTAAATTGATTTTAATTAATGTTATTTACAACATGACAATTTATTGACAGAATTGAATATAAAACTACCAAAACCTTACGCAAAAGCACTATGAATACAAATGTGCTATACAAGAGTTTTATGTAAAACTCTGTGAAAACATTTCCTTACTCAGTAATATGTAAGCTCAAATGTAATACTAGCAAATATAGAGGTTTACTTTTTTATAGGCCATGCATTTTTTACCTTAAAATAACAATTATATATACTTCTTTAATGTCTACCCATTTAATGTAAAAAATTACATTTATTGGTTGTCCTTATTCTTTGCTGCACATGTAATTCTGGGTCATCCAGATTTAATTTGCAGTTGAAACAAGACCATTCTTGAGCTTATTCTTGATGTTTGTTGAGTAAGAAAAAGGTCACATGTATGAGAATTTGAAAACTGCAGCATAATGTTCATGTTTTTCTATGACTTGCAGGGTATTCTTTTCTTCACAGAAGTCCAGAACTTGTCTGGGAAGATCAGTAAAACTCATCTTGAATGTATAAGACTGCAGTTCTTCTCCCTTTTTTCTCAAGTCAAATGTTCATAGAAGATTCAGAAAGAGGATCCCTTGCCCAGTTATACTACTTGTCTTGAAAGGGGAGGAAAATCTGTTCAGGTTTGTTCTACAGACAAGTCTCTTCATTCTCCAGTCCATGCAGCAGTGGAAACATCCCAGATTTCCTTTTGTGACATAATATTTCCATTTCCCAAAAGCTCATTGTCCTTTTAAATCCAAGACCCCTGAAGTAAGAATAACCACCATTTTCCTCATAACTTTCAGAGACTGAAAATTAAGTCCTATGTAGACTAGTTTCTATAGCCATTCTTCATCTTCTATGCATTGAACAAAATCTAGCCTTATCATTTTCCTAAATGGGACTCCTTTCAGCTTTGAGGAAAACTTTTCCTCAGCCTAACAACTGATTTTTTTGGGATGGCATATACTCTTTAAACATTCTTGCGTGAAATGACCTTTGTTTCATTAAGTTTACTACTTGGTATCTTTCAGAACTTAAAAAATTTTTCCTCACAATGTGTGTGTGTGTGTGTGTGTGTGTGTGTGTGTGTGTGTGTGTGTGTGGTTCTGAGGATGGAACCCAGGGGCATTCTACCTCCAAGATACACCGCCAGCCCTATTGTTTATTTTTCATTTTGAAACAGGGTCTCACTGAGTTGCAAAGGGCCTCACTAAGTAGTAGCTGAGGCTGTCCTTGAACCACCATCCTCCTGTCTCAGCCTCCCAAATGCTGGGATTACAAGTGTGTGCTGCCATGCCTGGCTACCTCACGAATTTTTGATACCAGTCTCTTTACACAGGTGTTGTTTGTGTCAGTATGGGTTCTCTGAGGAATAGGTGTCAAGATTTCCTGTGTGTGTGTGTGTGTGTGTGTGTGTGTGTGTGTGTGTGTGTGTTGTGTGTGTGTGTGTGTGTACTGGAGATTGAATTGAACCCAGGGGTTATTCTACCTCCAAGCTATACCCTCAGCCCTTTCTTATTTTTTCTTTTTTTAAGTTTTGAAACAGAGTCTCACTAAATTGCTAATGGCCTCACTAACTTGCAGAGGTCAGCCTTTAACCTGCTATCCTCCTGCCTCATCTTCTCATGTATTTGAATTGCAGGCGTGCGTCACCACACTTAGCTTGTCATGACAAAATTTAATAATGTACAGGGAATTCCCTGCCTGCACTCCTTCCAGGATTGCCGCTTTGAACAGTTCCCATTCCGATGCTCTCACCATGCTCCTTAGTTAGGAGAAGCCCAGAAGCAGCATGGCTATCTGTGGGTGTTGCCATGGCATTCAAGGTGAGATAGCAGCAGCCTTATTCTTTATAGCAGGTTAGGGTTAAAGAATATTTGAGCTGGGTACCACTTTGGCTACCATGCCCTTCTCATCCTATTCAGACCTCAGCTCTCTTCCTCCATATGGACACCTTTTTTTACCCTGCTCACATTTAGTGTACCCGAACACCCCCATATGGATGTTCTATGGATAATTCCTCATCCTTTTCAGAGCCAGGCTTTGATACCAGTTACTTTCTTCCCTCCCATATACAGAGAGGTTCTCCTCGTGCTGTTTAAACTGACTCCTCAATTTGGCTCCACCCAATGGGCTTTAGGACTAAATTGTTGAAGGAGAGGAGGAGGAAGAGATCCAGATTTCTAACATCTATAAACCAACTGGAATATCGTCCCACTCCCTGAAATTGAGAAGCTAGTATGAGAATCTATGAACAAATTTTAGGCCTCAGGGATGTCAGTATGAGGCTAGAAGTTTGGGTTTAAAAATAAGGAATTTGGGGTCACTGGGGTACCTCTATAGAGCTGATAGGCTCAGTAGAATAGTCTAACTGGAGATGGTGGAAGTGAGAGTCATAAGCTTCTATGTGACAGTTGAATTCCTGGGATTCAGAGAAACTGCAGGGAAGGGAGGAGCCGGCCAAGAAGAGCCACAGCCCCGCTACCTAAGAGCGCACTGAGAGATAGTACGAGGGATGTTCAGGGTCAGGAGCATTGGGAAGAAGAGAGGAGCGAGCGTCCCGCAGAGTAAAAACTGCAAACAGCAGAACAGTCACTGGGACTTAGCAGCCTATTTAAAGTTGAGTTTTAATTGTGAATTATAATTTAAATATTATAAGATATATATTATATATTATAAATAATATAGTAAAATATACTATATTTTACTATATTAAAATATACTATATTAAATTACTATATATATTAAATTTATATATATATTTATATTTATATTTATAAAATATATTATATATTTATTTATATATTTATAAAATATATTATATTTTATTATTATTTTCCAAATAAAAATATTGTATATTTATTTATATATATTTATAAAAATATATTTATATTTATATATATTAAATTTACTATATTAAAATATACTAAGTATATTTTAAGTATATATACTAAGTAGTATAATATATATATTATAAACAATATATTATAAATAATATAGTGTCATGTGGATTGAGAAAGGATCTTTTGCATCTTTTCCAGTATTGATATGTTTGGTTGGGTAGGCAAGTGGATTTAAATTATTTTGTTTCCATATATAGAACTCTGAATTACTTGCTCTTTATATGGTGACATTCCCCGATAATGTCCATTTTATGATGCTTTTGTTAGTCTGTGTCACGGTACCATTGAAGATATCCTCACTTTTGCATTTCCGTTTTTCCCTTTAACCCATTAAACCTCAAGGGTTCAATTATGTCAGTATTTCAACAAAATTGATATAGGCACATTTAAATATTAGGTTAGAACACATAATCTGGAGTCTCTATATCCTTTCTATATTTTTTCATACATATCTGTGCAGTGTGTGTGTGTGTGTGTGTGTGTGTGTATTTTTTCAAACATTCTAGTCATTCACCTGTACTTTTCTCAAAAGAATAGACCACTAAAAACATAATTACTTTGAGGTTCCTGTAAGTGGTACATTTGTCATTTAAGTTTTTATAGGTGTTCCGCAACTGGAGTAAAATAGATAAAGCTGCATATTTGATTAGTTAGCTGTGCTATAAGAGATAGGGAACCAGTTATTCCAAATAATAATTATATTTGAAGTATTATTGTGTGTGTGTGTGTGTGTGTGTGTGTGTGTGTGTGTGTGTGTGTTACTGGGGATTGAACCCAGGGGCTCTCTGCCTCTGAGCTATACTCCAGCCCTGTTTGAAACAGGATTTCACTAAGTTGCTGAGGTGAGGCTGGCCATGAACCTGTATTCTGTCTCATCCTCCCAAGTACTGAGTTGAAATGCATACATCACCATGCCCAGCAGTAAAGAATAAAAAATTGGGCAGGGGTTGTAGCTTGGAGGTCGAATGCCTCTGGGTTCCATCCCCAGACCCGTAAAAAAAAAAAAAAAAAAAAAAAAGATATTAGGATTTATACCCTAAGTAGTTCATAAATATTACAAATAATTTGTTCAATGCAGAATGCCATTTTTCTTGTAAGTGCTGGGGATTGATGTTAAAAAGTCACTTTACCACTAAGAGAGATCCCTAGCTCCCAGAATCCAGCTCTTTAGAATTTAAAATATGTTAAAGTAATTGATACTGTATTTGTGGCATGGCTTGAAGTTCTTTGTGAAGAATGCATGCTTAGTGAATGACTGGCTAAACAAAGATCGAATAATTATTCACTCAGTAAACAAATGTTTTGAGTGCCAACTAAGCCAGACATTTTTGTGGGTATTAAAGATAACAGCAACAAAAGTGAAAGTCTCATTTCTGATAGAACTTAAATTTTAGTGGGGGAAGGCAGATAATACGTAAATAAATGGTGGCTTGATAGAAGCCTATTAAAATACAGGTACTGTTTCAGTGCTCTTACATAATCAGAGCTGTAAAAAAGAGTAAAATAAGCCGGGCGTGGTGGCGCACGCTTGTAATCCCCGCGCTTGGGAGGCGGAGACAGGAGGATCGCGCAGGTTCGAAGCCAGCCGTGCTGGCATAAGAGACCCTGTTTCAAAAATATAAAATAGGTCTGGGAGTGTAGCCCGGAGGAAGGAGGGCTTCCAGGAACCCCAGTACCACCAAAAAAAAAAAAAAAAAAAGTAAAATAGGACAAGAGGAAAAGGGAATGTGGCATGGGAGGAGGATGCATTATTTTAAAAGAGGTGTCTAGGGAATATATCATTGATTAGGGGACTTTTAAGCAGGGTCCTAAGGAAGTAATAGAAAGAAGGCTGGAGATGCACTGGGGAGAGTATTCAGACAGAGGACTAAGTTACTGCATACTTTGCTTTTTAAGAAAGAACAAGGACAGCCGTGCCTGGTGGCGCAGGCTTGTAATCCCTGTGCTTGGGAGGCAGAGACAGGAGGATCCCGTGGGTTCAAAGCCAGCCAGGCTGGCTTGGGAGACCCTGTTTCCAAATAAAAATATGGAAAGTAGGTCTGGGAGTGTAGCCTGGAGGTAGAAGGGTTTCCAGGAACCCCAGTACCACAAAAAAAAAAAAAAAAAAAAAAAAAAGAACAAGGACAGAGGGTAGAGTGAAGCAGGAGAATAGTAAGATAGGAGCTCATAGTGGCGGGACCTGTAGATTATATAGGCGCCAACAGTCAGTCACAAAAGACATTGGCTTTTACTGGGAGTGAGATGGTGGTTTTGAGCAATGTAGTGATAAGACATGACCTACTTCATCATTTACTCCAGGTTACTTACAGCTTGACCATAGTAATTACAAATAAATTACTAATTTGGAGTATGGAAAGTTCATAAAATGAAGTGGGGTGGGAGTTGGGGGTATATGACCAGAAATAGTACTAGTGGTCAGGGAGTCTCTTAGGACTTGGTGGAAATCCCACATTGATTGTGTTACAGAGCTCCAGGCTTTGAGTTGTTCTTCTTGATAATCACTATGGTTTGGCTATTTTCTTATGCCTTTGTAGCTAAAATCTGCTGCTACATGAACTTTTGAAAACATTGGTGTTGAAGATTGACTTGGGTGATTTGGTAATTGTTTCAGTCACTCCTTGTTCTGTTAGTGTAAGCAGTATTCCTCGGTGTCTGTTAAAAGCGCAAACTTCGTCTGTGCCTTGGCATCTTCTTTGAGGCTCAAAACTCCATTCCAACTGAAGACAGATTCTCGGCTCGATCCGTCTGACATGTACTGCTCCCATAGTTACTCCTTTAAGCATTCTAAAAATGAGTATCACAGGTGGGGTTGGGGGAAGATCTTCTGAATAGCAAGATTTGTGAGAAACTAGTTAAAAACTTAATAAGAAACTAGTTTAAAATACACACATGCACATATGCTAAAATTAAACCTAAGGTGCCATTAAGTCAGTAAGGAATAGTGGCTAAAAGTTGCCCTGTGTTTACTAGGACTTCTGGAGAGTCATGGAGTAACTCTTGTTTCTATGAATAGCCTTATTTTTAAATTTTGTTGAAGGATGAAATGATTAGAGCACTTCTCTGTTATCCTGGGATAGAGCTGTCTATGGGCATCTTGCTAAGGTCAGATCTTCTCTTGGACTTTACAATACAAAAGACAACTTTTCTCTCCATCCGTGTTTTTTTTTTCTTTCTTTCTTTCTTTCTTTCTTTCTTTCTTTCTTTCTCTCTCTCTCTCTCTCTCTCTCTCTTTCTTTCTTTCTTTCTTTCTTTCTTTCTTTCTTTCTCTTCAGTAACACTCTGCATTATGCAAAGTCCAGCTTTATTTTATTTGGGCTATCTGAACTTTTAATTTATTTTTAAAATTCGGTGATAAATATAGATATTGGAGCATTTATTTTCTTGTTGTTTATTCGTTGTTAGAATACCAGAAACATAGGTGAGTGTGTTGGCGGGCGCTTGTAATCCCAGTACTTGGGAGGCTGAGACAGGAGGTTCTTGGGTTCGAGACCAGCTTCAGCTACTAGTAAGGTCCTGTTTCAAATGAAAAAAAAAAAAAATAGGGTTGGGGATGTAGCTCAGAGGTAGAATGCTCCTGGGTTCAATCCCTAGTACTGCAAAATGAAAAATAATAAAATAAGCAGGCGTGGTAGCGCACGCTTGCAATCCCAGCATCTGGGAGCCTGAGACAGGAGGATTGTGGTTTGTGGAACAGCCTCAGCTACTACTTAGTGAGGCCCTTTGCAACTCAATGAGACTCTGTTTCAAAATAAAGAATAAAAAATAGGGCTGGGGGTGTAGCGCGGAGTTAGAATGCTCCTGGGTTCCATCTCAAGTACCGCAAAATTAATTAATTAATTAATTAAAGTAAAAATAAATAAAAAATAGCAGAACCATTACAGTGGGTAGTGGTTGTGTCTTCTTCATTAATATTCTTGTATTACAAGCAGTGCTTCATCTAGAGAATTTAGATAAAATAGGTACAGATTCTTTATTTACAAATTTGTCTACTCAGTAAAATTTATTTATAACCCTCAAATCAATTCTTGTACTTTCACAGTCATTTGTGGACGTGTACATGGCAAAAATTTGAGCCACCTGACTTTGATATTTCCAGTTGAGGTCAATAAGGTGACACTGCATACTTGTTTCATTTCTGCTCTCATCATATAAACAAATGTTCTTTTCATGGTCTGTAGTGAAATATTTTTTCCATTTTTCTCCTTTTTGTTGGTGATTGTGCTGTTTAAAATGACCCTCAAGCGTAATGCTGAGTTGCTGACTAATGTTTCTAAGCAAAAGAATGCTGTGATATATCCCTTATGAAGAAAATAATGTGTGTTAGGCAGCTTCATTTAAGGCACAAATTACACTGGCATTGACCATGAATTCAGTGTTCACAAGTCAGTAATGTATATTTCAAAAGTGTCTTTAATCAAAAACATAAAAATGGTTATGTATTCATCAGTTGATGAAAACATAACCAGAGCTTTGTAAGACCTATAGTTTCTTTAGGAGCTAGTAGTGCAGTATTTGCTGATTTAACTATTGCAACAACTTCATACAACAAAATGCTGTGAATAATAAGAATTAACTATTTAATAAAGCATGGTGACTTACAGAGACTTTATGCATCAGAAATGTTTTGTAATTTCCTCTCTCTGAAACTATTGTTTCTGGCATATTTAAGTATGCAGTGTTGTCATATAAATTCTAATTTTATTGTAGGTTCTGGTCAAAAAAATGTTAAGTTATATTGATTGACATGTAAAGAAGCATTTCTTAAGTTTAAAAAACCTTGGGAGGTGGTGCTGATGATCGAGTAGCAAACCATTTCTAAGCATTTCCTCTAAGATATATATACCTGAAGTGTATTGAGTGCTCAGTGAATACTTGTTTTAGAGTAATAATCTCTAAGCACTGTAGTGATTCTGGTTTCAGAAAAGAAGGCAAGATCAGTCTTAGAGATTAATATGCTTTGGAGAGTTTTATGATACCTAGTTATTGTAGACTGACTCAGTGGGACGGCAAGTTCTTGTTGCTTGAAGCTAGTTGAAGCTAATTGTCTTAAGAACTTTACGTGATCTCTTCAAGCCCCATTGCTTGCCTGTGAAGTAAGGAACATTTTCAATTTAAGAAGTCTATGATTTTCTTTTTATGAGTATTATTTCTGACTGTATCTTTTCATTCTCATCACGTCCAATTGCCAAGCAAACAGTGCAACTTAATATCAAAATATTATTAGCTGTCTGAACTCAAGTTCAGTCTCATTAGCTATTGATGAAAGCAAAAGTTATGTATTGATGTAGCTTGACATTCTATACTTCTTCTGTTAAGAAGAGATAAAAGAACATCCTTAAATTCTACACTGAATTTTTGGACATAGAATTGTTGATTTTTTTTATGATACAGCAGTGTTCTATCACAAAAAAAGTTCCCTCTTTAAAAAGATCAGAATTAGAGGTTTAAAAGCAAAAATGTGCATTTTAAAAATAAAACTTCACGCCGGGCGTGGTGGCGCACACTTGTAATCCCCGCGCTTGGGAGGCAGAGACAGGAGGATCGCGCAGGTTCGAAGCCAGCTGCGCATGCTGGCTTAGGAGACCCTGTTTCCAAATAAAAATGTAAAAGTAGGTCTGGGAGTGTAGCCCGGAGGTGGCTATTCAGGAACCCCAGTACCACCAAACCCCCCCCCCCCCACACACACACAAAATAAAACTTCACTTACATGTTTTGGGTTTATGTTGTGGGTACTTTTTTTTGTGGTATGGGTGATGGAACCCAAGGGCATTCTACCCCCGAGGTATACCCTCAGCCCTATTTTTTATCTTTATTTTGAAACAGGGTCTTACTGAGTGACTAGCTGAGGCTGTCTGAGAACTACGATCCTCCTGTCTCAGCCTCTCAAATGCTGGAAATACAAATGTGTGCCATACACTCAGCGGCAACTAATTTTTTCAAGGAGTATAATTTGCTGGCATTATTTTAGGTGATCTTGAACATGTCCATGTAGATACCAACAAAGGATGAAATGTAGGGATAGGCATAATGAAAAGATGCTCTGTCACATTTCACAGTCTGTGTTAACAACCATAAAATAAATATGTTTGATGTTTGAACTATGGGGTGAGAAATAAATTTAAAGCATTTATTATAGTACTGTGTAAAGTGCTGTTTACTTTGAAATATTGTCATCTAGTCTTTATGCAGTTCCAAACTCATGCTGTGCTCACATAATTACCCATGCTCTCCTCTTAGCCATAACATAAATGCCCATGGATTTTACACAGTTTTTATGAATATCATGTTTAAGAATTACACCACATATACTATCTCATGAATTTTTTTATCTTGAACATCTGTATTTTTATCTCAGTTTTTTGCTTTGTGGGTAGAGCTGCAATGAGAATCTTATATATAAGTTGTTTTGTTTTGTTTTCCATTCTGTTTTAGAATAACTTCATTAGGATAGATTGCCAGAATTGGAGTTACTGGGTCAGAGGATATGGACTTAAGAACTCCCCCCCCCCCTTTTTTTAGTAAAATTTTTAAATTTGTTGTTCAGTTGATTCAGATTCATTGTGAGAAATGAAAAACAGTGATTACATTTGCTACCTGTCAGAACACTGGGTCTGAAAGTAAGAGTATGTGATCAGAGAAGTTTGGGATAATGCGCAGGATAAGAAGTTTTTCAGCTTACTTTATTTCTGCATTTCCTCAGCTTACCAGCACTGAGTAGTTTTTAGTTTTTTTTTAAATTGTTGTTGCTCTGTGTGTGTGTGTGTGTGTGTGTGTGTGTGTGTGTGTGTGTTTGTTGTGTGTGTGTATACTTAATACAGGATACAATTTTGTACTGTTGATCTATAATTTTAAATTGTTTAATTGGTTGTATTTTATTGGTCAAAACAATTTATAAAGCTTTAAGCTAAGAGTTATTTAAAAGAAGGCTAATAAAGTAAGGCCGTTTTTGATTTTGGGGAAAGTAATAACTTTTACAATATGAACTTTCTATATTGAATACTAAAGAACATCCTTAATGCCTTAATGACATCAAATACTTTCTGCAGTCTTTAGTAATATTTATAGACATATAATGGGAAAGTAGAAGATAACGTAGACCATATAAATGTTTTATTTTTCCTCTCCCATTTTTTTCCGGCAGAATGTGAAAACCTTTGCATCTTCTGATAGTCTAGCCAAGGTTCACGAAGTAGCAAGCTGGCTTTTGGAAATGAATCAGGAACTGCTCTCTGTGGGCAGCAAAAGACGACGAACTGGAGGCTCTCTGCGAGGTAACCCTTCCTCAAGCCAGGTAGATGAGGAACAGATGAATCGAGTGGTAGAGGAGCAGCAGCAACTAAGGCAACAAGAGGAGGAGCACACTGCGAGGAACGGCGAAGTTGTTGGAGCCGAACCTAGGCCTGGAGACCAAAGTGATTCCCAGCATGGACAAGTGGAAGAAAACAACAATCGATTTATTTCAGTAGATGAGGACTCCTCAGGAAACCAAGAAGAACAGGAGGAAGATGAAGAACACACTGGTGACCAGGATGAGGAGGAGGAAGAAGAGGAGGAAATGGACCAGGAGAGTGATGACTTTGATCAGTCTGCTGACAGTAGCGGAGAGGACGAACATGCACACGGCAACAGGGCCACGAACCCCAGTAGTACCGTGGACCTGCCCGTCCACCAGCTCTCCCCATTCTACACCAAGACCACGAAAGTGAGTAGTCAGTCACTTACCCCGAGACACCTCACCTCTGCATTTCAGTAAAGCAGTGCATTTCCTCCTGTCTTCGTATTATCACAAATTAAGGTTCACATGTATCATAGTAGAATGAACTGATTTTATTTCACAGAAGGCATTAGAAAGTGTTACAAATAAAAATACCAACGAGACAATCTTACTATAAATTGGGGGAAAGGGATTCATCTTGTTCTTATGAAAAGCCATTAAAGTTAAATTTTCTTCTAAACTTTGCTTCCAGGGCTAGAATTAGCAGATTGTGTGGGGTATAGAAAGTAGAGGTAAAACATGGTTTATGTAAATCAAGTAATGAAGAATCTTTTTAATTTTTAAGATGGTGGCATGGGCTTTGCATTTATAAGTGTTATGCCAAGTTAGTGGAAGTAGCCTCAAGTTAGCTGCTGGTGATCTCCTCCTTCCTCTTCCGCCCCTTCCTTTTTCTCCCTCTTCCTTTCCTTCTTCCTCTTCTTCTTTGTGCTGAGATTGAATCCAGGGGTGTTCTACCTCCAAGTTATATCCCCAGCACTATTTTTTATTTGAAAAGAGTCTCACTAGGTTGTCAAGGGCCTTGCTAAATTCCTCAGGCTGACTTCCAGTCTGCCGTCCTCCTGCTTCAGCTTCCCAAGTACTGTGTGGTTATCATTTCAAAATTAGATAAAAATCATAAATACCTATGCAGAATAGACTTAGGAGTTAAAACTGTAGTTTAGATTGGAACATTTCACCTTGAATAATAGATTACTCATTTTCAAAACAAAAAATAAATAGTAGTTCATCCTCTTATTCCTGTGTGCTTATTTTACAGTGAACCATTAATATAGACCATAAACAATATATAGACACAGATTTAATACTTAGGGATCATCATTTTCTGTAATCTAACTTGACCTGGAGCAAGTGCGGACTCTGACATCCTTGGATTAAAACTTGAATTGCTAAATTATTTTTGCTTCAGGTTACAAAATGTAAATTTTTTCTTAAACATGTTGTCCCAAATGTTCATGTCCTATCCAGAAGTTAGATTTTCTTTAGCAGATGTAAAATGGTATTGAGCAGTTTCATCCACTGCCCATCCCTGTTTTAAAATGTTTTGACAGTGTCTTTGAATCTCAGTCAGATAGATCTACAACTAAGAACTGTAGCCCTTGTTTTCTTATTAAGGCAAGACCTTAATGAGTATCCTTCTGTCATTCCTTCAAAGTTACTGTATAAAAAGAGGGAGTTATATCTTTCCTTTTTCTGAGTGTTAAGAGGAAAGTTTAATCAAAACTAAGCCTTTCTGCACGATGCAAAGCTGGTGCAGATTTCTCCTACACAACCTGCACGCTAGTTCAACATAACATCTTTTTCCCAAAAGGAGAAGTCATTATAAGACTCTGTGGGGAAACTGATATTAACCAGGTTTAACAGGTACCTTGTCTTTCCTTTGCCTTTAGGATGAAGTCAGTCATAAACAGAACTTTTAGGTGTATCTTCCACAGCGTGATATAGTTACCTATTTTAAAACGACCCCCCCCCCTTTCTTCTCTAGTGATTCTGAGGGATGAGTAACAATTATTGTGCTGTGCCTATAAAACAACAGAAGATGGATGAGTGTATGTGTTTTTCTGTGTGTGTATGTATGTATATGTATTTATACACTTTTGATACATTGTTTAGTATGAAGTAATTTGTCTTCATAAATATGACATGAAGATTATAAAGTTATTTAATTGCCAAGGCAGCAATACCCTCCTACAAAGTAGGAGTTCATTCTGAAATTAGCTGAAATGTTTTCCTTTTTGTCAGTTTTTGAAACTCCTCCTCTGGATAATTTCCATAATACTTTTTTTCCCAACACTTTTAAAAGTCATCTCTTACTGCATTGCTTTGGAAGAAAATGTCAGCCACCTATATATCTAAGTTTTTAATATGGTAAATAGGGCTGAATAAACAGCACTAGCTCAGGTACTTTATTTTGGAAGATCTTCATATTATTGATAATTATAAACACGAGACAATTCTATAGGCATTATCCTAGGCCACAATTTCATCAAAGTCTTCTTTTTGTATGTGTGTGTGGTACTAGGAATTGAGCCTACTGGCATTCTACCTCTGAACCACACCCCCAGCCCTAGTTTATTTTATATTTGGAAATGGGATCTTGCTAAGTTGCTGAGGTTGGCCTCTAACACAAGATTCTCCTGTCTCATCCGCCCAAGTACTGGGATTATACATATGTGCCACCACTCCTGACTCCATTCATTCACATTTGCTTAAACTTTTATTTTTGAAAAGATTAGAGGCAAAAAGATCAGCTTAAAATTTTTTTTTTTTTTTTTGGTGGTACTGGGGTTCCTGGAAACCCTTCTACCTCCGGGCTACACTCCCAGACCTATTTTTATACTTTTTTATTTGGAAACAGGGTCTCTTAAGCCAGCTTGGCTGGCTTTGAACCTGTGCGATCCTCCTGTCTTCGCCTCCCAAGCACGGGGATTACAAGCGTGCACCACCATGCCCGGCCAAAAAGGTCACTTTTAAAAGACCCATTTAAAAGGGTTAATATGGGGTTAGTTTTGGTCAACATACTTTTCAATTTTTTTTTTTTTTAGCAGTCTTCTTAAAAACCTCTCATGAGAGCTAGACTTATTTATATATCATTCCTGAATGTATTCATTTGTATATGATATTAGGAAGAAAAAAAACCTTTCAGGTTCTTCCTTGCACTAGTTTATCTTTGGAAAGCATACTGAAAGCTATCAGAACTCTAAGGACAATTATTCTTGCCCTAGTTACTAAAGGTTTGTTCATATGGGAACCTATGACAAATAATAAATGATAAAAATTCCAGATTATCCTAACGTTAAAAGTCACAGATAATAGTAGGAATTGTTGTTTATTAAGTGGGGTGTGGTGGCGCATGCTTGTAATCCCAGCATTCGGGAGGCTGAAACTGGAGGATCGCAGTTCTCAGACAGCCTCAGCTACTTAGGCCCTTTTCAACTCAGTGAGACTTCGTTTCAAAATAAAAGACTAAAAAATAGGGCTGGGGGTGTAGCTCGGAAATAGAATGCCCCTGAGTTCCATCCCTAGTAACACACACACACACACACACACACACACACACACACACACACACAGAATTATTATTTATTATAATAAAATTTTAAGACAGGTAAGCAAACTGAGGTTATAGTGAGAACAAGTGATTTATCCTAAATCACACTGTAAGTGACAAGAGCTTAATCTTGATCGGCCCAGTTTGAAACACTTTTTCTTTCCATGTATTATGCTGCCCTCTATGGTAGAATTTGGCAAACAGTTCTGAATAAGATTTTCAACAGAACTGTGGCTGTGGTTCTAGACTCTTAAGTGTTGGCTTTTTAATACCATGATGCCACATTCAAAATAATCTAAGATACCTTTTAGAAAGTTGAAAGCACTCAGTTAACTACTTTTCTTTGTGGTATTTACAAAGACTTATTGAAGATTTGAGGTTTGGAGATTAAAGTTGTAACAGAAAGAAGTGACAGTGTGAAAAAGAAATTTGGGCCTATAACATTCTTTAGAGGCCATCACTTGTACCTCAGAACCAGAGATTGGTCATGTGCCGGCTCTTTCTCTAAATTCCTAGCTTTCCCTTAAAGCCTAGAATCGCCTTGTTTCTAAAGATACGAATAGATAGCGCTTCAGTTTTAACCCTATCAAGTCTTATTATTATTTTTTAAATATTATGGCTTCCTGAGAAATGCTCAGCTCATATTAAAGAATCTTTAATATGTATTTTTGAAAAGTATCAACTTATTTTCTTTTTTATTGTTTTATTTTTACCCACTCATTTTCTACTCGCATGAAAAGCAAGTGAGATTACTGTTAGGCTAGGTCTTCTGTCCTGATTTTTTCATGAAAAGAAGCATGACTGGCAACTATTTTCTGGTGCTTCTGTATTTATCTTAGCACCTTTCATGTGTGACTTCATTCCTTATCTAAAAAATTTTCTTCTGCATCCTGATTGGTATATTCCTCTTGATAACTAAACAGTTTTGTTTTCCTGCTTTTCCTCAAATAAATAAATATTTATTAAAAATGTGTGTGTGTGTGTGTGTGTGTGTGTGTGTGTGTGTGTGTGTAGCTCAGAGGTAGAATGCCTCTGGGTTCCATCCCCAGTACTGCAAAAACAAAACTGTGTGTGTGTGTGTGTGTGTGTGTGTGTGTGTGTGTACACACATACATACATATATACTACATATATAGTGTGATGAATCTAAGGGCTAGAGACACTTTTTGGTCTTTAGGTTCTAAATAATAGAAGAATCAGGCATATGGATCATTAGCCAATCAAAGGGACAAAATAACGATTTTACTTTGGGTTACTGTCTTCCAGCTACCTCTAAGAACCAAAACTTTTATGAAACTTTGTAGGATAATGTAGTAGCTAACATCTGAAATCTAACTGGCCTTTAAGTTTCACTCTGTTGTAGTGTTCCAGTCCTCCTCAGAAAACTCTCTGCCCTAGTTTACTTGGAAGACAAAGACCTAGCTCAGATCCTGTTAGGTATAGACAAATCCAGAAGGTAAAAAGTGCTATTTAAAGCAGTCATCTTGAATAGCATCTACTAGTAGGCATGGTTCCATGAATAGCCATGTCTTCTGCCTTTGCAAAGGGGAGAAAACTGGAAACTCTGACTGAGTCTAGTGTAACTCAGTGTCTTTTTTGTTGTTGTTGTTGTTGTTGCTGGGTTTTTTTTTTTTTTTTTTTGGTGGTACTGGGGTTCCTGGAAACCCTTCTACCTCCGGGCTACACTCCCAGACCTATTTTATATACATATTTGGAAACAGGGTCTCTTAAGCCAGGGAGGCTGGCTTCGAACCAGCACAGTCCTCCTGTCTCCACCTCCCAAGTGCAGGGATTACAAGCGTGCGCCACCACGCCCGGCATAGTGTAACTCAGTTTTAAACATGTGGCAAAGGTGGTGGGAATGAAGGAGGGGGCTCAGTGAACTAGATGAGTTTCCCCTAACAGCAGAATGATGTAACTCTTCAGAAGCTTGAATTCTGGTTGTGCCATTTATTATAGGCCATAACTATACAACATTGAACCTGTTTCCTTTTCTGTATAATGCCTACTCCTCAGGGGTTTATAAAGATTAAGTAAAATAAAATATGTAAAACAAGTAGCACTGTGCCTGGGAAACTCAAGTAGCTTATAAATATAGCACTGTGACCTCCTCCTGTTTATCTGCCTTCTGTCCCTCACTCCTAACTCCACAAAGTACTCTTTATTTTGCATAGCAGACATCAACTTTTTTTATGATCCTTAAATTAATTCATCATATCACTCTCAAGTGGAAAGAGATATAAACAGAAAATAGGTAAATACTTTAAAAAGGGTATGCAGGAAGATTCAGAAGATACTATAATAAACTGGGCTCATCCTTATTAAGAATAAAAAATAGAACATAAATTTCTAAGAAGATGCTGCTCACAGATCTTCCCAGTTGATAGCTGTCTACATTTCCTTCATTAGAGTTTAAGTCAGTTTTCCTAGACTTTTCTGATCTTCAGTTAAAACTTCTGCATATTAAGCTTCCCATATCTTACATCTGGGTGCTAACATGAATTTAGTTTATGATAAAATTCTAGTTGATTCCTATTAGTACAGTTTTGAAATACTTCTATAACATTGGTTGGATTAATTTTTGAAGAGTAAATTTTTAGTTCTCCATAGATTGGTAACTTTAAATATCTGGTAGCCCATTTTCCATTAATAAAGCCAAATTCATATGTGGATATTTTAAGTCTTGTAGACTATTACCATAGTTTCTCTACCTAATTTTATTTATATACCTCTTATGGGTGGACATCCACCGTACCCCACCAGCTAATCAAATCCTTCAAAAGCAAGCCCAAATCCCTCTTTACATTGGCACATGATAATCACTAAGAATTTGTAGTTTCCATTAGGTTTCACTTCTGGTATTGTGTAGGCTGTGGGTTCGGATAAATGTGTAATGACATGTATCTACCATTGTAGTAGTATACAGAATAATTTCCCTGTGCTATAAACAAAGTTCTGTTTTGCCTATTCACTCCTTCATCCCCCATCTTCTGAGATTTTCATTTTATTTAGGCTGTCTTCTTTTTCTAGAATGTCTTATAGTTGGCATCATACAGTATATGACAGTGTATCATCAGTATATATAGCCCTTTCAGATTGGCTTCTTTCATGAAGTAATTTGCATTTACACTTCTTTTGTATCTTTTCATGGCTTGTTTGTGTATTTCCTTTTGGTTTTGAATAATATTCCATTGTCTGGATGTACCCCAGTTTATCCATTCACATACCAAAGGACATTTGGTGGCTTCCAAATTGGGGCAATTATAAAGAAAATTACTGTGAATGTCCATGCATAAGCTTTTGTGGGAATATAAATTTTAAACTCCTTTAGGTAAATGACAGGTAGTGCAGTTGCTTGCTGGTTTATATAACAGTGTATTTACTTTTGTAAAGAAACTGCCAAACTACTTCCAATAGCTGTATCGTTTTATGTTCCCTTGTTGCTTCATATTTGGGGTTGTCAGTGTTGGCTGTTTTGATAAGTCTATACTGTCTCATTTTTGTTTTAATTTGCAGTTCCCCAGTGGCTTCTGATGGTGAACGTCTTTTCATGTGCTTGTTTATCAGCTGTGTCTCTTTGGTGAGGTGTCTGTTAAGGGCTGTTTCCCCCACCTTTTTTTTTTTCCCCCAGTACTGGAGATGGAACCTAGGGGCATTCTACCTCAGAGCTACACCCCTAGCATCAGGTTGTTTTCTTATTGTTGAATTTTAAGAATTCTTTTTGTGAGCCGGGCATGGAGGTGCACACTTGTGATCCCAGCATTTGGGAGGTGGATACCAAGACCAGGGGATCGTGGTTCATGGGCAGCCTCAGCTACTTAGTGACCTTTCGTAACTCAGTGAGACCCTGTTTCAAAATATAGAATAAAAAATAGGGCTGGGGGTGTAGCTCAGAGGTACAATGCCCCTGGGTTCCATCCCCAGTACTGCATAAAAAAAAAAAAAAATCTTATTAGATGTGTCTTTTGCAAGCATCTCCTTTCAGTCTGTGGCTTGTCTTCTCATTCTCTTGACAGTGTTTTTCAGACGATATAGGTTTTTACTGATATTTACCTTATTACTGTTAGTTTTTCATGAATGATGCCATTGCTTTATATCTAAAGTGTTAGTACCATACCCATGGTCATCTAGTTTTTGCCTGTGTTCTCTTCTGGTAGTTTTATAGCTTTTTACTTTATATTTTATGTACCTTTTAATTTATATTTAGGTTTGTGATCTGTTTTGAGTTAATTTCATAAAGGGTCTAAGGTCTATGTCTAGAGTCCTTTTTTTCTTTCTTTTTTTGCATGTGGATTTCCATTTAGAGTTAGTTTTCATAAAAGACGTAAGGTCTGTGCCTAGTTTTTTGTTTTGTTTGTTTTTGGCATGTTCTATTACAATGGTGTAGGAAACTACTTTTCCTCTACCGTATTGTCTTTGCTCTTTTGTAAAGGATCAGTGGACTCTATTTACGTTGGTCTATTTCTGGACTCTTGATTCTGTCCCATTGGTCTGTTTTTTCCTAATGACACACTGTCTTGATAGTAAGTCTTGAAGTTGGATGATGCCAGTCTTACCATTTTGTTCTATTGTATTGACTAATCTAGATCTTTTGCCTTTTTATATAAACTTTAGAAACAATTTGTCAATATCTACAAAATAACTGCTGGGATTTTTGGTCAAATTGTGCTTAACCTATTGGCCAAGTTGGGGAAAAAAATGACATCTTGCCAATACTAATATATCTCTATTTACTTATTTTTTGATAGCCTTCATCAGTACATATAGATATTGAACATAATTTGTTTATACTTGAATATTTTATTTTGGGAGATACTTATGTAAATGGTATTGTACTTCTTATTTCACATTATATATAGGAATATAGGAAAGCAATTTATTTTTGCGTATTATTCTTGTCTCTCTATAATTGCTTATTAGTTTTTGACTGTTCGCTCTGGTTTTTTACATAAGAGAATTATGTCCACCATGAACAAAGACAGTATTATTTCCTGTTTTTCAATTCTACAGACCTTTTTTCCTTTTTATATCTTACTAGATTAGCTGAGACTTCTGATAAGATGTTGAAATAAAGGGGACATCTTTGCCTTCTTCCTGATCCTAATGGGACGGCTTCGAGTTTCACATTAAGTATGATCATAACTTTAGGTATTTTGCATGTAGTATTTATCAAGTCGAGAAAGTTTCTCTCTCAAATTTGCTGAGAGCCTTTCTGCCCTTTATTCCTTTAAATATAGAAATAGATAAAAAAAACTTTTTCAAAACTTTTCTTTAAACCCTCTTATATCGTTCAGCTTATTTCTACATTACCCTCTATCAGCAGCATGGATTTATTGGACATTACAGAGCATAGAGGAATTCAGGCTACCTTGATACTTTCCTTAAGCTTTTGCATCTTTTAAGTATCTTTCTCATCCCATACCATTGGCTTTTCCTGTCCTTCTAAGAGCCATTTCAAGTATCACTTTAAGAATATTTCAATCTGGGTGTGGTGGGGCACTCTTGTAATTCCAGTACTGTGGGGAGGCTGAGACAGGCGGATCACAGGTTTGGGGCCAGCCTTAGTTCCTTAAGTTAGGCCCTCCACAACTTAGTGAAACCCTTTTTCAAAATAAAAAATAAAGAATAAAAATTAGGTCTGAGAGTGAAACTTGGAGGTAGAATCCTCCTGAGTTCAATCCCCAGTACTGGGGGAAAAAAAATTGTTTTTCCACAAAAATCTCTGAGCATCATTCTGTACCTTAGCTCTATGTAATTTATTGTAGCAGTCTCCTATAGCCTGCCTTATTTTACTGATTTAAATTGGTATACAGTTATGTGTTGTTTTAACAGCAGGAATATATTCTGAGAAATGCAGGATCTTTTTTTTTTTTTTAACAAAGGTCTCCTGTGGTTTCTAAGGTTTTTAACTTAGAAAGATGAGTTGCTTAGGGTTGCCACAAATAAATAGCTAAATCAACAGTAAAATTTGTATCTTGCTTTTATATCAGTTTCCAACAAGTCCCCAAAGTTTAAACAGTAAATACAAGTATATGTAGAAACCTATGACAAGTTTAGGTCCATTTTGAAATTAATGTTTGACTATATTTAAATTAAACAATAATATTAATTTAAAAATGATTTCATCAGTGATTGCAGTCTTTCGAATTTTATTTTATCTTTGACATTGCTTCTGTAGGACACATTTTCATGTGTTTAGTAAACCTAAATGAATCTCTTTATTTATAAAGTAATATAAAAAAATCAAGGTGAATGAATTATAGAAGTAGAATACAGGAGAAAAGTATGAGTTGGGAATTTAGATGTTTGTTTATTTATGTGTTTATTTGTTTATTTTGCAGTATTGGGAATTGAATCTAGGGGCATTCTACCTCTGAGCTACACCCTCAGCCCTATTTTTTATTCTTGATTTTGAAACAGGGTCATACTGAGTTGCAAGGGATCTCACTAAGAAGCTGAGGGTTTCAGAGAACCACAATTCTGTCTCAGCCTCCCAAATGCTGGGATTACAAGCATGCACCACCACGCCCGGCTTTAGATATATTTAAGTGCTTAATTTTAAGACCGGACACTGTTCTATCACTTTTGTTTTTTCTTAGAAACAGCACTGTTTGATTCTTGAGGAATGTTATTTTTTGCTTTGTATTGGAATTTTTTATGGTAAAAATGGAAAAATATTCCAGAATTCTAAGTATGAATAGTAATTTGAAAGAAAATGAAACAATGTACATGTATGTCCCATCACTTGAAACTTTATTGTGATGTGAGATTACAGTGTACCACTAAAAACAGGTAAAAAGATATAACTTGCTTAGGTTTTTGTAGAAGTTCTATATTGGTATATTTGACATGCTTAGTAAAGTAGAGAAAGTGCTGCTACTATGAAATGTCATATAAGCATTTAATTACTTCACAATGTCTATATCTTCACTGAACACTAGAGGGCCGTGTCATACCTTACTGCATTAATAGAGCTCTTATTTGTGTATTTAAATACATTCAGTGTGTGCTTGTCTTCTGTTTTATGTTCTGTTATATTTCAGTATTAGGAATAGTTATATGTGTTGTCAGTAGTAAGCAAAGGGAATATTTTCATTTAATATTTATCACAAAAAATGATAAAAGCAGTGAAACTCGGGATAAATGTATACATGTGTACAAACTTACTGTGCTTTGAGAATATGAAAATGCTTTTTGAAATTTCAAGGATCTGCAAAATCACATAAAAGAAAAGGCCTCCCAGTATTAGTCACGCTGGGCCTCCTCAGAGTGAGTGAGTGAGTGAGTGAGTGAGTGAGTGAGTGTGTGGATGTGTGTGTATGTGTGTGAGTGAATGATTGAATAGGAAGAATAATTTCTCCAAAGAGTCTGTCTTTATTGTGCACATTTCCTTTTACATTAGCATAGAAGGAAATATTGTGGGGCATAACAATTCATTTATCCTAAAGTAATGAATATTTCAATAGTTGATTCAGTTTTCCTCTATTTTTTCATTTCCTTGGGCAAAGAAATGAGCTATACAGGTACTAAATAGGCAGCGTGAATCTGCAAAGTCACAAGCAACCAGTAAGGCTGCTCGGGCTTTTTTGAACTGTGTAAGACAAGACTTCACCTAAAAGATGATAAATAATCAATAAAAAATAGAAAGAACACCATTGTTTAGGCGCCACCAAACTGACAGCCACATTTAATCTATAGACTGATATTTTGATAGCTTCTAGAGAGAAATTTTGAAATTTCTAAGTAAATTTCTAAGTTAAAGTCTTGGTTAAACTTTTGTTTCTTCCTGAGATATACTTGAGAGAAAGCACTTCTCATTAATTTCTCTATTATGTTTTTTTTTTGGGGGGGGGGATAAGAATATATCTTATTAGCTACGGTTTGCACTTCCTTTTTGTGAAGAATGATCAGTTTGATGAACTCAGGGGAAACACTTATTCACACTTAGAGAACAGGAAAGAGGCTTATGTAAAAGAGAGGAGAAACAACAATGCATTTAAAGACTTCATCTTTTGAGTTTCTCCTCCTCTAACTTGTCAGTTCTAATAACTTAAATTGCTTCCTTGAATTGGTTGACTAAAATGAAATGCTAAAACTTTGATCTTTAGTTTTAAATTATACCCAGAGGGTAGTCGTCTTGAATATTGATGAATATTTTCTTTTTAATTTAAAGTCGTTGTTGTGATGTTTTCTAACTGATAAAGTTATGCTTTAGTTGTATGTTTGCTATTTTCTATATTGCTACCATTTCCTGAAAGCCACATTTATTGCTGTGTTTTGGAAGATTAACATGCAGTAAGGAAAATAAAACATTGAGCTTGAAATCTGATCTTGTTGCTCAGGTCCTAAAGTAAGTCATTGTTAGCATAATCTAGTTGGTGAATGTTAAACTCTTAAGTGGCTAAGAATATAGAACAAGTAAAAAGAGGAATCAATATCTGAATATAGTGAGAAATTCCTGTTTCTTTAGGCGGGAGAGATATTAGGTGCTATTGATGGGTTGAAGACATCAAAATATTATCTTTTTAGCATGTGTTTTGATTAACTTTAACAATATTTTTGAGCACTCAAGAATTGCCATTATTCTTCTATGATGTGCCATAATATGAGCTTTTGTAGAGCTGGGGAAGGTCAGTGTAGGTGTGTGGGAGCTCTTATTATGCTATTCATTGTAAGGGGCATTGTATTTAAAAAGGTTAATGGGAGGGAGCAGGAATCAAGAGTCTGTGGCATTTTTTTGTAAAGGTCACAGATCACTCTTATTTACCCCCAAATCAAAAAGATTGGGAAAACCAGGTTGCTGTGAGTACTAGAAGTATTTGTAGAACACTATTAATTTGTGTTGTAACCAACTCTAATAAAGTATAAAGAGCCAAACTTCTTTAGGCTGTGGGGCTGAAAGGTTCATTGAACAAAGTCAGCTAAATGTAAGATGCAAGAAGCAAACGCTTCTCTATACGGAGATGACTATTAAACCTGATGGTGCTATGCGTTCTGTTTTTCAAGATTCACTCGGTTTATACATTTCTAGATGGTATTTCTTAATTTCTTATATGTTGGTGTTCAAATTATACATAAGCATTTCTGTGAGTTTGACCTATGGCCCACCCATTTTTACTATACATCATATATGGAAAGATCAGGCTGTTTTATTACTGCGAAGTCAAAATAGTTTACATCTAGTACAGGTCCATTGATGGGAATATGGTAGAAATGCACATTACAGAGCACATCGAGTGCCTTAGCCAGTGGGGTAAAGTCTTTTTTTTTCTCTTAGGAATTTGATAAATTGGATTTTGGTGTTAAACTGCCAAATGAAGCCCAGCATCTTGGCACACACTTGTAATCCCAGTATTTAAGAGGCTAAAACAGAAGTATCACAGATTTGAGGCTACCTCAGTAATTTAGCAAAGCCCCCCACAACTTAGCATGACCTTGTTTCAGACTTTAAAAATAAAATAGGGCTAGAGTATAGCTTGGAATTCTCCTAGGTTCAGTCCCCAGTAAAATACTCCCTGCGCGCGCGCGCGCGCACACACACACACACACACACACACACACACACACACACACACACACACTGATCTCATTGAAAGGAAAAGTGTATCCTGGCTTCCACAAGGAATTTGAACAGTCTATATGTAGGAGTAACACATATAATAAGATTATAAAGCATACATGAAAATCAGTACTCGGGAAAATACTAGGTAAAACACAAGGAGAAGGCCATGAGAAAAGATAGTGAGTTGTGATGAGTTGAGTTATGGGTAAGGGCCCGCCCCAGCATTCTTCAAAGTATAATCCTGGACCAGCTACATTTTAAATGTGCTAATTTAAAATGCAGGTTGAGCAGGGGGTGGTGGCACACGCTTGTAATCCCCACACTTGGGAGGCAGAGACGGGAGTATCGTGCAAGTTCGAAGCCAGCTGTGCTGGCTTAAGAGACCCTGTTTCCAAATTAAAAAAAAGTATAAAAAATAGGTCTGGGAGTGTAGCCTGGAGGTAGGAGGGTTTCCAGGAACCCCAGTACCACCCCAAAAAGAAACAATTTAATTAATTAAATAAAATGCAGGTTGTTGGGTTACACTCCAAAACTACTTAACCAAACTCTTGGTCGGAATGTATATTTTTAATAAGCTCTCACATGTTTCTCATGTAGATTAAGGTTTGCAAAACATTGGCCAATAATTTGGTGTCTCTCTGCTTCTGCAGGATAAAAATTAAGAGGACAATGTACTGAATCCTCTCAGAGAAGAGTAATTATGTCACATGTATACACTCACCCCCATAACATAAACACACATCCCTTTGTGCATTTGAAGAGTTTTCATATCAGCCTCCATGAGTGATCTAGTCAATTGTGTTCTCAAGAGCATATCTGTAACAAATGCATTAATGATCATAAATAGTGGCGGTTAGTGTGATCTCGGAAGTCACAATGTTGGGTTTTCAAGGACTAGCAGTTTGTCCTTTGGCAAACCTCTTGTAGAGTTAACTTTAGGGTGGTAATAGTATCCTTAGTGTTACTAAGAGAATCCATTGAGGTACTCTGTACATGGTACTCAGGACAGTGACTGGCAGAGAGTACGTCTATATAGTAAGTGTGAGCTATTATATTTTGTAAGATTAATTATTGAACTGTTACACATTTATGCTAAAGCTAGCTTAACTATCTACTTCAGGCTGAATGGCCTACCATGGAAAATACTTTAGATGGATGGGTTGAATTTGAAACTATTTAAATTTTTTATGGCTTTTAGCATAAAGTTCAGATGTTTGATGCTATTTTATAAGCACTAACTAAGAAGCACTTTTGGTCCCTGACATATTTTTCTATAATTGGTTGTTAATGCTGAACCTAGAAGGAATTAGTAAAAGAACTAAAAGAAAATTTTGATAATCTTGGAGCTCTGAGTTGCCACATAGAATTGTTTAGAGGAGAAAAATGAAGGTTCTGTTCCATAATGAGAGTTGGTGTTTTGAACCAAATACCTGGAACTAGAATGAATTGAAGGGAAGCTCCTCTTTGTCACAGCTGTAGAAATTCTAGAATTTCTGGTTGGTATTACAGAATATACCTAAACTTTTCACAGTGAATAAAGAGATGATTATATAAACAAATGAAACAACAGTTTCAAGAAGGCCAAAATAATTTCCATGTAGGACACATATAAGAGAATATATTTTGTAAATTATTGACACAAATATTAATTGTATCTGACATAGAATGTATCCTCCTAATAGAAAGAACTATTGTCAGAATTGCATCTTAAGTGTAAACTTTAGCCACTCATATGAAATTTAAGTAGAGGAATGATGATTTTTACCCCCATGAGTCACTAGGGTTTAAAAATGATGTAATAGAGCTGAATGTGATGGTGCATACTTGTAATCCTAGTACTTGGAAGGCTGAGACAGGAGCCTGATCACAGGCTCAAGGACAGCTTCAGCAAATTTAGTAAGACTCAGCAACTTAGTGAGACCCTGTTTCCAAGTAAAAAATAAAATTGATCTGGGGATATAGCTTGGAAGTAGAATACCTCTGTGTTCATTTTTCCAAAAACGAAACAAAACAAATAACAAAAATAATTTAATAAGCCAAGCGTCGTGGCGTACATTTCTAATCCCAGTACTTGAGAGGCTGAGACAGGAGGGCCTGGGTTCTCAGACAGCCTCAGCTACTTACTGAAGCCCTCCACAACTTAGACCCTGTTTCAGAATAAAGAAAAAAAAAATCAATGGTCTGGAGGTGTAGCTTGGAGATAGGATGCCTCTGGGTTCGATCCCCAGCACCACATAACAATAATTATAATAATGATGTAATAAAATTATTTGTGTCCTTCTGTCAGATGATCTTTGCTGATGCAGTATTAGAGGTTGCTTCTTAGCTTTAGAAATAGCAGTTGCTTTTAGTCGATTTTCAGAGTGAAAGTGCCTTGGTTTCCTGTTCCTAGTTGAGCTTAAATGGCAGTTTGTAGCTATAGAAACCAGATGCAAATGAAGATTGGAGGTATGGTGAAGGTACTTGTGGGTTAAGTGCCAAGAGTTACTCCTGCTCCAGATGTTTATTCTGTATGTCTGTGTTTACAGATGTGATTTCTAGATGAGTTGTTTGTACCTACCAGTCCGAGCCCATTTGCCCTGGGTTTAATGAGTGAAAACTTTAAATATGCTTAGGTACATCTGTAGTGTTCATCACTTAAAGTTTCAGTTTTAAGGTTTATTTCTCATTATCATTTCACCCTATTAACCTGGTACAGAAAAGATCCTTCTCTGTCAGTTACATACCAGTAATTCTTTCATTTTTGTTATATTTTTAGGCTTCTCAACGCCAGAATGGAATAGAATGGAGATTACAAATTGGTGTCTGATATAGTATTTTTTAAACACATTTAAATTTATTGCTAACATTTTTCATCTTCCTAGGTAGAAAATATACCTATAAAAATAGGGAATTTTTTTCACCTTCTTTTGAAACTGGAATATCTGGCCTTACTGGGCCATGTGCTTACTTGACAGCAGTCAGTTGCTATTTTTAAATGGGTTTTCTGAGTTGTTGTTGTTCTCCCCTCCCCTCTTCTCCCTCCCTCTCCTCCCTCCCTTCTCCTCCCTTCTCTCTCTCCTCTTCCCTCTCCACCCCCACCCCATTTTTGTCTGCCTCTATCTCATACCCCAGCTATAGTCCCAGCTCTTTTTTTTTTTTTTTTTTGGTGGTACTGGGGTTGGAACCCTTCTACCTCCAGGCTACAAATATTTTTTTATTTGGAAACAGGGTCTGGCTTCAAACCTGCGTGATCAGTCTTCCTGTCTGCACCCTCCCAAGAGTAGGGATTAACTTTTTTGCTTTTTTGAAACAAGGTTTTGCCAAGTTGCTGAGGCTGGTCTCAAACCTGTACTCCTCCTGTTTTAGCCTGCTTAGTACTGGGATTATAGGCATGTATACCCACTCTTGGCTCTCCATTATATTTTACCTACCTGGTCCTCTATTGTCATTTAATTTTACTTGAAATAACAACAAAAGCATGATTGTAGGAAGTTTAAAAGAGAGTTGATTTTTTTAAGTTGTCTTATATCAAGCCCATTTGGATGTAAATCCAAGCCAAAGTAATATGTAACATTATTTGAAGTTTTATTATGGAAATAGAGCTGGGCATGGTGGTGCATACCTGCAATCGAGTATTTGGGAGGCTGAGATGGAAGGATCTCAGGTTTGAGGGCAACAGCAACTTAGCAAGAGTTTCAGTAACCTAGTGAGACCTTATTTCAAACAGAAAAATAAGATACATGGCGGTGTAGCTCAGAGGAATAATGCCTCTGAGTTCAATCTCCAGTATAAATAAGTAAGTAAGTAAGTAAGTAAGTAAAAGATTTCTAGTGGATATTACCTTTTCTTTTGGGATCAATTTTTTCCTTTTCATTCTTGTTAAATTTTGAAATTAATGAGTCATAGATAACATATTACAATAATAGACCAATATTCTTGAAGGCTCTTTGTACCAGTTATTTGTTGCTACCTAATGAAACATGCCAAGGCTTTGTGGATTGTAACTAAAATTATTTTATTATTTATCATTGCTCCTATATGTTGGGAATTGGAGAAAAGCTCATCTGGACATTGTTCATTCCAGGTTACATGTGGATTGTGACTGGAGGTGAAACACCAAAAGCCTAGAGGAGCTGGCCAGGAATTTTTTTTACTTAATTTAGTCTCAGGGTCTCCACATGTGATCTTCTTACCTGGGCTAGTTGGTGCTTCACAGCATGTGACCTCTGGGCAGTCAGGCTGCATAAAGAGTGGATGAGCTATTGTGTGAGCCTCCAGCAAACAAGGTGAAGCTGAATCTCCTCCTCATGTCGGCCTAGGAAGTTGCATGATGTCACTTTCACCATCGCTAGTAGTTGTGACAGTCACAGAAGTGTGACCAGTTCTTAAGGGAAGAGCTGTCAGTGGAAGGAGTGTCAGAGTCACATTGCAAGAACAGCATGCAACAGGCAGAGGTTGTGGTGACCATCTTTGAGAGCACAGCCTACATAGGATGTCGTGATATTTTTGCTTATATTCTTTCCCCCCATTTGGACCTCATAAAAGCCAGGCATATTAGAATAGATTCTACGTATGTCTTCTACAGTGCCTTATTTCTGTTTTCTATAACTCAGTTATTTGGCAAACTTAGCATATCCATAACAAATAGTAAATAAGCTCCAGACACCTAGGTTAAGAGATAGTTCAGGTTACCTATAACTAGGTTATAATATAGAGTAGATGTTCTGTTGCAGATAGCAAGTTTAGGAATGAAACCTACAGGGTTAAAAACTCAGTGCCACTGCCTGGCATCTGTGTTCCCTTTGACAATTTTTTAAACCTTTCTGAGCTTCAGTTTCCTGTCTGAAAAACAGGATGATACTTCATCTTGTGATGATGATTAGGTGAAATACAGCACAGTCTACTAGGAACTTGGACAGTGTTTAATCCTTCCTTCCCCTCATCATTGTCCCAATCTGAAATAAGAACTGCATTTTCTAAGCAGTATAAGTTACAGACTTCTTTATATCATTCTGTTATTCTCTGACAGTGTCCTACTTTCCCTAGATTTCATGTCCCCTGATTTTTTTTTTTAATATTTCTGGCATATTCCAGAATTAGAGTGATTAAGTTCTTTGTAATCTTTCTTGATAGCCAGTTTGTGTCATCCTTATTGCAAAGAATAGAAACTTAGGCTCAGTTATAGTATTAATGTTGGTGCTTATCACACAGCATATTTTGTTTAATATGTAATTTCAACAATGTCAGAGGCCAGGGGTGTGAATTGTCAGGCCGTCCAAGATTGATGGATGGCAGGTTAAATATAGGTTGTTTTCCAGAAAAAGCTTGTGTGCTGGCACTGCAACAGTACTTAGACGCAACATTCAGACTACTGATTCAGTTATTTAACCAGTAGACAAACCCAATGATGGGTTAGTAATTTGAATGGACTTACTGGTTGGTAACTATAGGTAAATAGAGCATGTGGCTGGAGGGTCAAGAGTGGCCTTGGAGACTCTGTTCCTGATCCCTTCCTCTTGCTCTCTCTGCTCCATGGTGGCCATGAACTGAGTAGCTTTTCTCTACCACACTTGCCACCTTGATATTTCTGCCTTGAAGCCAGTGAAGCATGGACTGAGCCTCTGAAACCCTGAATCCTGAATAAAGCTCTGAATCCTGATTAAAGCTTTCTCATCTAGGTTGTTCCTGTCAGGTTCATTGGTCACAGCAATGAAAAGGTGGACATATACAAGACCCTGTTTGTTTATTTCCTTCCTTCCTTCCTTCCTTCCTTCCTTCCTTCCTTCCTTCCTTCCTTCCTTTCTTTTTTTGGCGGTACTGGGGTTCCTGGAAGCCCTTCTATCTCCGGGCTCTATTCCCAGACTTATTTTATATTTTTATTTGGAAACAGGGTCTCTTAAGCCGGCTCAGCTGGCTTCGAACCTGCGCGATTTTCCTGTCTCTACCTCCCAAGCGCGGGGATTACAAGCGTACGCCACCACACCCGGCTAAATGTTTATTTTCTATAGTTTGATTCTTTTCTTAAAATATTTTGTACATTTCAAGTAAATTATATTTATGAAGTACTTTGCAGTGAATATTAATAAATCTCATGTGCTTCTCATAGTATGTTAGTGAAAATTAGATAAAATAAGTTGTGGTACTGTTTGTCTTGCTCAGAATAATTGATTGTTACTTATAATCACATCAGAAACTCAAAAGTACAGAACCCCCCACCCCCCCTTTGGTACTATGGATGGAACCCAGGGACATTCTACCTCTGAGCTCTACCCCCATCCATATTTTTTATTCTTTATTTTGGAACAGTGTCTTACTGAGTTGTAAAGGACCTCACTAAGTAGGTGAGGCTGTTCATGAACCACTATCCTGTCTCAGCCTCCCAAATGCTGGGATTACAAGCATGCACCACCACGCCCAACATCTCCCCCCTTTTATCTTATTACTTTCTTGAATTGTCAAATGTTCTGTCAGATATTTTATATTTCCATGAATTTAGCTTTTAGCAGAGTATGGTGGTTCACTCTGTAATTTCAGTAATTGGGAGGCTAAGACAGAAGGATGGAAGATGCAAGGCCAGCAGAGCAGTAACTTAGTATGAGACCCTTTCCAAAATGAAAATAGGCTGGGAGTGTAGTTCAGTGGTAGAATGCTCCTGGATTCAAACCCCAGTACCACCTCCACACACATGTACAATTAGCTCTTTAGTTTTCAGAGGTGCAATCCTTATAATATCTTAAACTGTCAATATGGTGAGCTTCTTGCATTTTTTTATAGATTTGTTTACTTTTAGTATTTTTTTTTTAAATACATAAGACAGCCGGGCGTGGTGGTGCTCACTTGTAATCCCAGCATTCAGGAGGCTGAGACCAGAGGATCACTTGCGGACAGCCTCAGCTTCTAAGTGAGGCCCTCTGCAACTTAGTGAGACCCTGTTTCAAAATAAAGAATAAAAAACAAGGCAGGGAGTATAGCTCGGAGGTCGAATGCCCCTGGGTTCCATCCCAGACTCGCAAAAACAAACAAACAATTGCCTGCATTGCTTACCGTTAACTGACTGATAACTCTTGAAAGAGTAACTGATATTTTGTCCTTACTTATGACTCACTGGACTGCAACAGTCTTCAGAATTTTTAAAAGAGGTATAAATCGCCAGGCCTGGTGACACATGCCTGTAATCCTTGTACTTGGGAGGCTGAGACAGGAGGTGGTTTGAGGACAGCCTCTGGAAGTAGTGATGCTCCCATCAACCTAGAAGACCCTCTTTCATTAAAAATAAAAATATGGCTGGGGTTGTAACTCAAGTAGAATGCCCCTAGGTTCAATCCCCAGGATGGAAAAAAAAAGTATAAATTATTAGTAATATTTAATTTACTTTAAGTGAAAGGTTAATGAACTGTTTCATAAAAGTAATTTAAATGATGGGTCTTAAATTTCGGGGTGGGGGGGGCAGTACTGGGGATGGAACCCAGGGGCACTCTACCTCTGAGCTCTGCCCCAGTCCTATTTTTTATTCTTTATTTTGAAACAGGGTCTCACTGAGTTGCAGAGGGCCTCACTAAGTAGCCGAGCTGTCTGTGAACCACTAGCCTCCTGGCTCAGCCTCCCAAATGCTGGGATTACAAGCATGTGACACCACGCCCACCTTTAAAATGATATTAAAGAAGCTTTTTTCATCTTTTTCATACTTAAATATTGTTTTGAGAATTGAAAAAGTTGTTTTAAGTCACGTATTCCATCATCACATGAGGGCTTTGCATGGCTGAAATACCTGTAATTACTATGTCATTTTTGTCATAGTTGACTCAAAGGTGTAACTATAGTAATCATCAGCTAAATTCTTAGTGAGCAGCTGTTTAAGGCCATTTTAACAGCTGGGGTAACCCAGCATAGACTGTAAGAGTTAAAGTTAATCATGAGGTGAATTGTGTTATAGTCATTGAGGGCTTCATGCTGTGCATTTCTGAAATATTTACAAAATGTAATCTGATGGTTGGGTTTTTATTATATCTCAAATATTTCTGTAAATTCCTAGTAAAGGAATGTGGGAAAGTGTCATTTTAAACTTAACAATGAAATTATTAGTACCAAATATAGGAATAAAATTCAAAGCTTCCTTATTTTTAAAAAATACTATATACTTTATATGTCACCGTTTAGACCACTGGAAAGGTCAAAGAAGAAAACAAAAACATAAAAATTAGTGTAGTATAATGTGAGATCAGGGAAACACTGATGTTATTTTTCTTGATTTCCTCTCTTAATCATGTTTTAATGAATTGTTATGCCTACAATTTTTTTCCAATAAAATACTTTCCTATACAACACCATTATATATCTACAGTGCACACATCGACGTCTGTTTTTAGAAGGTACAATAATGAATTGAAGCACTGGGTTTCATTTGGATGTAGTATGTATTCTTCATTGCATTATAATAAAGGAATGGTCACCACATTGACAGCCCCAGCACTTGACAGGAAAGCTGTGCGTGAACCTGACGCTCTTAGAGCTTTAATGTGCTCTTATGGCTGAAGGAGTTTCATCCCAAGCCATTGGTCCAGCCTCTTACAGAAATCTCAAGTCTGAGATGTGAGACTTTCCTAAGGTTTTCAGTTAGTGGTAGAGCTGAAACTCGAATTTTTATATTCTTTGTATACCAGTGAGTTAGAGTTTTTCAGGTTATTGGGCTGAAAGACAGCTGTGATTAAATTAATAAATAGGCAGATAAATTAATAAGCTAGTTTTTTTCTAAATCTTGAAGTTTAATGTATTATGGATTGATTTTTGTTTTAAACTGGTCATTTTTGGAATTTGTTACCATGGGTTTTCTGTATTTAACTTCTTAATTTATATGCTTTTACTAACTTATTTAATCCCTACAACAGTTGTGAGGTGAATACTGTATAAGTGAAATTGAGGCATAACAGGATTAATTTAAATTCATTTTTGGTAGAGTCAGAGTTAGACTAAGAAACTAAACTAAACTCCTTGGTCCATGCTCCCACCCACATTAATATTTGTAGTTTCATCTTTAAAAGAACTTTTACGTGTCTCAACTGGATTTGGGAGGGAAGTAGTAGTGGCATTAAAAATTAGGAGTATCTTAAGTGTCTTTAGAAGTAGAATTGAGGCTAAGACTCTATCTTTCCTTAGCATTTTGAAGTATTAAGAGTCGAGGCTCTCCTGTGCACTGCCTGTGGTTTCCTTTACTAGATTTCCTCTAGTATTCACATATTTCCACACATCGCTGTAGAAGGAGTGACTTGAAGTCCTCCACAGTTATGAAACTTGAGTTGTATGCACGTTAGCATTCTCTTTGCTCAACCCTAGAATGCCCCTCTCTTTTTTATTACTACTACACACAAGGTTCTCTTCAGTATTGGGCTTGCTGGAGTTGCAGTACACTGTCCTATCCAGTGGAGGGCAGCGATTTACCAATAGAAGGAGTTGACTTGGAATGTCACCACTTTGCTCACCAGAACTTGATATGAGCAAACAACACAGCATTTCATTTTACCCCTCTTTGCTTCTGTTATCGTCAGACATTTCTTGAAAATTAAAGTCTCCACTCTTTAAGAAACTGGAGAGTGAAAACTGTTGGTATTACTTTTTCAAGCTCAGATTCTTTGCAATTTCAAATCTATTCTTTCCTCAGAATTAGACTCCAAAGTGACTAGAGATCTGCCTTATCTTTAAAGTATCTGCACGTAAATACAAGTGCTTTTAATGTTCCTTGAGGGCTTTTAAATCTAAAAGTAAACATGTATAATTTCTAGTATGTTGTCATCATTAACCAGTAGAAGTAAAAATTGAATTGGAGCTGATCTGCTTGATTCACTTTTCTATGCAAATAGATCTTAAATTTATGGACTGTGGTAGTGCCTTCTATTTTTTTTTCTCCACTGGAATATTATGTAGTTTATTTTGTGTGTGTGTGATTCAGAAAATGAGATTTGGGGAGAGGTTAATCAACGAATTAATTTAAAACATTATGGCCAAGATAGAACTTTTTTGAGAATAAAGAAATCTTAGAGTACATAAAACTGTATTGTAATAATATTAAAACAGATAGTAATAGTAACTGGAAAGAAGGTTATTCCTTGGGACTAGAAAAGGGGATTTTAAAATGAGACAACATATGACAGAAGGTTACACTATACAAATGAAAAGATTAGTCTTCTGTTAGGAAATTAAGTGAACATCAGAGGAGATGCTGAGACTAGAATGAGGCCAACGGATGTTTATTCTGAAGAGTAGTCATAGGCTGGTGGGGCTTGAATATCTCCCTCGGTTATTTCCTGCCTTATCACTTGATAGATATTTACTACTCTTACTTTCTCTTCTCTCTCCCAACCCTGCACCTCTTTTGTGAATTTTTTATTCAGTTATTTACTTTAAAATGTTTAAAACATTTTTTATTTTGCTTAAATATTTATAACAATATTTTATCCATGTTAAGGAGATAGCCCCCAGCATTAAGTGTATTCACATTGTCATATGACTATTAACCACTTTCCTTCTCCAAAAACTTCATTTCCTTGAACTGACGTTCTGTACCACTTAAACATTGACTTCCGTACTGTCTGCGCCTATGTCCTTTGCAGCCACCTTTCAACTTTCTGTGAATTTACTATTCTAAGTATCTCATATAAATGCAATATTTACCCTCTTTTCAACTTACTTATTTCACTTAGCATAATGTCTTGAAGGTTTGTTAGTTGTAGCACGGTCAGTTTCCTTTTTGAAGGCTAAATGGTATTCCATTGTATGCAGATACTACATTTTGTTCACTCATCAATTGGTATTTATTTAAATTGCTTCTAGTGTTTGCTTATTGTGAATAATGCCATAGCAGGGTGTAAAAATACCTACTGAAGTCCCTGCTTTTAATTCTTCTGTGTATAAATTCAGAAGTAGAAATGGTGGGTCATGTGATAATTTTGTATTCAAAATTTTAAAGAAATTTTCTATTATTTTCATAGCATTTGTATCCTTTTTACATTCCTACCAGTGATGCAAGGGGGTTACAGTTTCCTACTTTTTCTTCTTTTTTTAAGGTAATAGCCATCCTAATGGGCACGAGGTAGTAGCTCATTGTGGTTTTGATTTGCTTTTTCTAACAATTGCTGGTGTTGAGCATCCCTTCGTGTTCCTGTTAAACATGGTTGTATCTTCTTTGGAAAAATTTACTTTTGTGTAACTAAAACTATTACCTTTACCAATGACTTTGCATTTTTATCTGCATTTTAAATTGCCATATAGGAGAAAGGTCTACTTCAAGAGTGAGGCATCAGACAATAATTCTTGTGCATAATTTGTCTTTCCAGAGACCCATTTTATATTTAGTAAGATAGATCTTTCTAAAGTAAAGAAATCACCCATTTCTTAGTCTCCTTTTTAATTCTCTCTTGATTACAAACTCACTTCCCACAGTAAAAATCCAGGGGAAGTAAGTGAAATGACTGGCTATTGGGAGAAGAAAATGGAGACCAAACTAGCTGACCAAGCATTGGAGCCGCTCACACTTACTTTGTACATCTGTTAGGACTGTATTCTCACATTGAGCCCCCCCTCTTTATAAGTCTAGTTTATGGACTTGAATATAGATGATAAAGAAAGATTAATCAACACACAGGTTGTTAGTTTAGGGATGTATTTGAGATAATGCAGGAAAGGTTAGTTTGGGACCACTTTGTGGAAAGTCTTTACCTCTGAAAGTAAAAAAAGAAAGTCTTTTTCTTGAGCATTGGGAGCTATTAAAAATTCTTGTGGCTGGGTGTGGTGATGCACACTTGTAATCCCAGTACTTGGAAAGCTGAGACAGGTGGACCACAGGTTCACAGACAGCCTCAGCTGCTGGTGAGGCCCTCTGCAGCTTAGTGAGACCCTGTTTCAAAATAAAGAATAAAAAATAGGGCTAAGGGTTTAGCTTGGAGGTAGAATGCCCCTGGGTTTCATCCCCAATACTGCTAAAAAAAAAAAAAAAAGTTTCTGTGTAGGTTGTTTTCATTTGTTTGTGTTTTGGGAAGATTTAGCTGACCATGTAGTGTTGCTAGGAATTTTCAGATCTAGCTACTTATTATCCATTTTGCTGTAGAATCGTGTACTATGTGATATTTCAGTCATTGATGAAATGCTGCCTATTTATGAATGTGGTTCCATGAGGCCTTGTCACCCAGTGACATCATAGCTACCTTAGTTTATGTAAGTATACCCAAGGCGTTCATACAGTGATGGACTCATCCAAGAGCGCATGCCCAGAGTGTTTCCCTGTTGTTAAGTAACATTGGGCTGTGATTGCTATGTGTCATCATAGGTTACTTTATAAGTAAATAACCTCTTTAATATGAGTTTTTCAAAAATGTAGAGATTAAGCTGCGATTGACAAGATCTCTAGAAGGAAGATTAAACTGAAGGGTTATTAGTAGCTAGAGAGAGAGTATATTTACTATAATAGTGATTATGAGATAAAAATACGTATGAAAAAGTTGAGGAACTCTTGAAAATAGTACTCTTTCCAACATAGCTCTTGCTAAGATAGTGTGTGTACACAAACATGTTTACACACATGTGCATATATACATATATATACATGCATATATATATATGTATGTGTATATATATCAGGTATAAATACCCTCCTTAAACTTGAAACAATTCAAAGCATTCATAAAGCAGTAATGCTGATAATCGGGTAAGAAAAATTTGATAAGCTATCTAAGAGAAGAGCAGTGTGGGGTTTTTGTTGCTGTTTTGTACAGAACAATTCCTTTCACTCTCTAGGAAGCACCTAGGTTAGTTGGCGAAATCTTACAGGGGCCTACAGCCTCGGCCCGCGCTGGTCACATTACTGACTTGCATGGGAGGTTCACCAGCTGTTTGACTGGCAGGAGCAGGAGCTTTCACTTCAGTAGTTTATAATTCCTGGCTATTCTAGGATAGTTTGCACTTCACCAAGCCTCAGACAGGTCAGGACGTTTGGTAGGAGAAGGTTGAAAGACAAAAGCAGCAGGCCTTGGATTCTCAGCCTTTTAAAACTATTATTTAAAAAATATTTGGAGGTAAAGTTTTAGTGATGTGCCTGTGTTACATGTAGAGAATATTCATTAACCAGGAGGAGTTTTAAAATGTCAAAACCGGGAAAAGCTACTCTAAACCATGGCTTGGTTCCTGCTGATCTTAAAAGTACAAAGGAGCCTCTGCCGCATCAAACAGTGATGAAGATATTTAGCATTAGCATCATTGCCCAAGGCCTCCCCTTTTGTCGAAGACGGGTAAGTCTGAAAATCTGAAAAATGTTCATGTTTATTTAAATGATGTACTTTTGCCTCTGTCAGTGAAGAAATGCTTCAAAGTTCACTTGATATTTATAACTAAAATTAACAATGCAGTGTAGACAGTGAAAACTTGTATAAATGATGGTTTTACAATATGTATAGAATCTAGAGGGTAGGATTAGGCAATCCACCTTTTTGTCTCGTTTATTTTTGAGAGATTGTTATCCTGCAAACTTATTTAAACTTGGTAAATGTCAAAACATAAGCTTTGAAATGTGTTAACAAATATTAAAGCCCTAAAGCTGTGGTTTTTATTTTGTATGAAAAGCAATAAGACAGAAGCATTCTTCTTTCCATGGGAAATTTAGTATTTAGCTCAAGTAAAGAACAATCCAGATTCTTAGATTTCTTTGGCTCTTTAAGATGGATTATTTTACATTGTTATTTTTAAATTAAAATTTAATATCATAGAGACATTGCTTTTGCTGTTAAGTATAAAACAAAAATAGCTATTGTGTGGCAGTTATGATACAGTTTATACATAGACAATTCTGAACTCATGCGTTTTGTAGAACTTACGGTGATGTATAATCAAGTTATGATCTGTTGGATGTTTTTCAGGATGACATACTTCCCTACCCCACAAAGTTTTGAGAAGCAATTTATTGTATTTTCTGTGTTATTCAGTATTACCATTTCCAGTTATTTACTAGAGGGATATATTTTTAGATCTAAAATATGTCTATGGTCCTGAATACAGTAAGCCAGCACACACACACACACAAACACACACACACACACACACACACACACACACACACACACACACATTCTCTTTGGAGTTAAATAAGTGTTAGTGTCCTTTTTTGTACTTGATTTTGAACTAAAGGGAACATGCTTTTAAGCAAGTAGAATAACCCATGATAGCTGAAAAATATTTTTTTTTCTCCTTCCTTATAGTTGGACTTAAATAACCTTTGTAAAAATACATTTTCTAATTAGCTTCGTTCCTTTTGACTGGTTTCTATTTCTACTCCAAGCAAGTGGCGGCCATGTTGGACAACATTTGAGTGAGGTTAAAATGTAATATAATTTAAACACTGAAAATAGAGTATGAATACCCATCACCTTCTTGTTTTGCCTATTTATGGTGTCTTCAGAAAGCATTTTATTTTCTTTCACCTTGGCAGTATTGTAGCTTCCACTGAATGAGGTCACTGCTCTGATTTAAGCAATTTACACATAGGCCTCTGAGAGCTTTGAAGTCATTAATAACTAATTTATTATTTTAAAAATTTTGTGCAAGAAAATAGCAATACAGAAATTTAAAAATTGAAGAAAAGAGTGGTCAAGCTTTTTGAAAGGTTAAGATGTTAACAAGTTAATTTTGTTCTCTTTTGTTGAATATTTATAATAAACTTAAGTACAATATGTGGGAGATTACTTCATTATGTCACGGCATATGTTTTCTACCTCTGTCTTCTAACACAGACGTTAAATTTGAAGGCAAAGATTCTACAAGAAAAATTAGTGGAGAACTTCAAAACTTTACATTAAGTAGACTTCCTATGGTCAGTATTCGCTTTGACGTTTCTAGGTTACTGTGCTGCACTAAATTATAGCCATGTCATTGTCATGACAGCATCACATTATATTAACTATAAAAATAAAAACTAAATATATTTCAAATTTATGTATTTAATATAAGTATAATTCACACCAAAAAGTTAAACTTTCTTAAAGTTTTTTAGAATATTTAAAAATATTAACGTGTTTTGTATTTGACTATCCACCTGCCAATAATTTACTGTTGCATTAACTCATTGACTCTACTAGAAATATTAGAAGGATTATGAAACTATATCCTATTTCCTTCTTAGGAAAGATGATTTAGTTAGTTTTAGATTGATTTACATTCTCTTTGTTACTTAACTTGCTGACTTTCCCTTGGTAAAGTTTATGAAAATCATTTTAAAAATGTATTTTCTTTATCAAAGATTTTAAAAAGACTTTGATGTGGTAAACAATCATATTTTTGTTAAACATATAGCTTTTACATTAGATTTTTTAGCTTCTTTCAAGTAGATTTCTATACATTTTGACAACAGAGTACAAAAAGAGATAACCGTCTATATTTTGCAACCTTATTTTTTCTCATATAATAGTGAACTGAATGTAATGTATAATTTCTACCTATACATTCTTGATCTGTTTTGAAAAACATGATATATTGTCCCTCTATCCTTCATAGCTGCAATTATGAACTTTTCTAGTCTGTCATATGAAATTATAAGAATTGAATTTAATAATAACAATGCTAAATAGAACCTAGCTATTAGTTTTCTTTAAATATTTATATTTTCTAATACTACCCTGATCATAAGTACCAGCTGGAATACTTGTTAAAAGTAAGTTCTACTGGTAGTTCTTAATATTAGGAGAAGTTTGAAATAGAACGTGTAACTAAAAATTTCTTTGTTGTCCTTTAGAGAAAAAGAAATTTTGTAGAAACGAGTTTTTTTAAGCTGTAAAATCACCATAAATAACTTACAAAATAAGTTATTTTACTTTTCCTTAGAAATTGGAATATCTTTAATTATGGTAATACTATATTTCTTAAATCCTAAAGTACATTATTTTTCAACATTTGAAACTTACTTGAAATAAGTTCAATATATCACCATAGAACTTCACTGTTTCTGGCACTTTTTTTCGTATTAAGAAAAATGATGATATATCTTACAACAAATATTGTGGAAGAAAATCATTTTTAATTCTTAAGTCTCATTTCTTCACTCATTTTGTTTTACTTTGGATTGCTTTTAAGTGTTTAGAATTTTCTCTTAAAGTTATTTTTCAGTGTTACTATTTTGTTAGAAGTTCAAAGTGGCATGCAATTGTCAATTTATATAGGACTTTAAAAACATATCTGGTTGATCATTAGGTTGTATAGCATGGACAGTAGCAACAGAGTAATGGGGTTGGAGCTTTGGTGGGAAAAACAAGGTGCAGATGTGGAACAAAGCTGTGTCCATCTGAAACCCGGGAACTCAGGCAACACTGAAATACACTACTGGGAGTTCTGATAGTTGAAAACATTTTTATGGTGATTATATTCAGTATAAAGTTTTATTCCATGTTAAAAATTATTTTCTTTAAAATTAAAATAGAACACAGTGTGTCATTTGAGAAAGTGTCGGTATCATTCCTGTGTGTTTTCATCATTTAGAGATTGCTTAAAATCAGGGAGCCAAAGGGCCAATAAATAATTCAGGCTTTGTGGACCATACAAACTGTGACAAGCACACAGCTCAGCTCAAGTAACTATAGATTAACCAAGCAGTGGGTATGACTGCGTTTTAATATTATTTGTGAAAGTAGTGTTGTGTTTTTTTACCATAACAGCAGTACTACAGTAAGTCTTGTGCGTATAGCTTTTTGTTTATGTAAAATTTTCAGTTTATGGTAAAGTTTTAGAGTGAGATTGCTGGAGAGTTTTTAATGCATTAATTTCTTTTAAAAATCTTTATTTTCTCAGAATATTTAGTAGTTTTATGATGAAGAATTATGCCTCTAATCACTGTGAACCCAGGGGCATTCAACATCTCAGACACGCCCCCCCACCCCTCACTGTACCACGCCAGCCTTTTTTTTTTTTTTTTTTTTTTTTTTTTTAGGGTCTCACTAAGTTGTGGAGGGCCTCGCTAAGTAGCTGGGGCTGGCATGCACCTGTGATCTCCTGTCTCAGCCTCCCAAGTACTGGGATTACAAATGTGAGCCACTACACCCAGCTTATTATTTCTTTTTTAAATATGTATTATTAGTTTAATAATTCTATTAATGATTGCTATTGTCTTAAAAGAGCCTAGTGACTATGTATTGTAGGCACTGTTCAACTTTTTAAAAAAATCTTAACTCATTTAATCCATAGGTGCCTTAAACATTAAGTACTGTAAGAAGTGTTGCCTCTAATTAGTAGATAAGAACTGAGGCTAAATAAGTTAACTTTCCCAATTTTCTTGCTAAATAGTAAAACTAGTATTTTACCTTAAAGTTCTCCAGATGCTGTGATACTAGTCTTCCTACCATGTTTTGTAACCTATATACATTTTTTCTTGTGAATTTAATACTTGTCAATGCTATTATGTTATTTGGGAGGATGTTTGTGAGGCCATCACTATTATTATTTTCATGAAGAAATACAATCAAGGTTTCAAACAGCTGACTTTCAAATAATTTTTGTAGCATAGTTCTTTTTTAAATTTAGAATTTCTTATATAATCTCTTTTCAAACGTTTTCACTTTAAAAGTTATCCTATAGATTATATAACAGTTTTAATCACAAAACCTTTGAAATATTCAGACTTTATGCTTACTTATTCTTATTTTCTTTTTTTTGTAAAATGAGGTATGATAACTTAGGGCTTTTGTTTGACAGACAACAACTAAAAACAGGGTGTCTGAAGAATTTCTTCCAACTGCAATGAAGTACCATTCTTGTTTGTTCAAATTAACAAAACACTTAGCACCTCTCTTAGCAATACTATATTGGGTTCAAAGTTTTCCTTCATTATTCATTTAATTGATAATAGATAAGCCCATCTGCAAACTTTTAATTTTCTCATTCATCTATAACCTAGTATATTATTATTCTATATATAATCTTCAGTTTTTAGTCTTCTTCAGTAGACTACTGACCAATTAGAACTTCTCAGCAAGAGCTTCTAGAATCTTAAAGTAGATTTTTAAAATAAGACAGCATCTCTTAATTTTTTATTCTACAATAAAAATTTTGTCTTTATGTACCTAAAAGTAAATCTTCATAATCTCTGTTGGTTAAACAAATTTAAGAGTTATTGCTCTCCCTAATTAAGTAAAATAATATCCCTCCAATTTTTTCTCTTGAGTTGAATGACTCTTTTTTACAACCTCCTAAGCAATTCCACTGCTCAGAAATAACCATAATAAATAAGTATTTATTCTTAAATAAAATTGGCACTTATTAATTTTTAATAATACTACTAGTATTTCCCCATGGTTGTAAGTATTCAAAATTATATAATCTCCCTTATAAATATGCTTACTTTTCCTCCTCTTGTTGGTTTGGATAGCAGTCTGCTTTGAGCATTTTTATGCATAAATCGTTTAACTTTTGGGTACTAGGGATTCAACCCAGGAGCATTCTACCTCTGAGCTGTACTTCCAGTTCTTTTTTTATTTTGAGACAAGGGCCTTGAACCTACAACCCTCCTATCTCAGCCTTCCAAGTACTGGGATTATAGGCATGTGCCACCTCACTGAGCTTTACATGACTCTAACCACATCACCATGCATGCATTTCTAGAAGTGGAATTATTGGGACAAAGGGTATGAATTTCTTTCGTTTCTTGATGAATATTGCTAAATTCTTTACCAGAAAAAATGTACCAGTTTAAGAAACAAAGAAACAAAAAAATACATGATGGCCTTCCAATGTTAAAAAATCAAAACAGTCATATTTTAATCAATTTTATTTCTACCATGGTGTGGTTTTGTGGACTTTAGTTATACTGTATCACTCTTTCTACATTTTTTTCCTTTCCTACACTTTTATTCTAGGACTTCTATTAATTTTTTTCATTTTGAGAAAATAATGACATGATTATACAGAAGGCTTTCTGAGAAAAATGTATAGATTAAAAATTATTTGGTTCTGGCAATTTTATTTTTTCTTATAGATAATATTTGCCTTAGACATCACCTATATTATTTTCAACTAAATTTTCTTCTATTTCTCTCATTATAATCTATTGGGGGTGTGTCTGTGTGCAAATAAATAAGTGAGTAATACTGAAGATTGAACCCAGGAGTGCTCTACCTCTGTGTTACAGAGCCTCCCTGAACTACTGCACACTGACTTGAAACCTGCATCATCTTCCTGTCTCAGCCTTCCAAGTACTGGATTTATAGGCATGCAGCACAGGGGTCTATATGTTTATCTAACAGTTGACCCTCATGTACGACTTTATAATTGTTATTTATCACACATTATTTTTGCTGCTTAGTCTTCTTATTGCTTCTGTTTTTGTCGCATTAGATTATACTCTTGCACTTCTGAATTTTAGTGAGGTATTTAATAGTATAAATGATAGCCTCTCTCAAAGTACATTGCTATTAATAATCTCTACTGTAAGAGTACTTCTGTTAGCAAGAGCAGCTGCCAGAAATACATACTTGCCTTTTTCTTATAGCACTATTACTTAGTATAGCATTTCTGTCTTAACTTTGCCAATTAGCTAGGTTTACCTTTTTTGTTTTTAATTCTAGTCTAAGCATGATTAATTCTCCCTTAAAATAGCAGAAGTAAAAAACTGGTCTCCTAAAATGTCTTTCTGCCTAAGAAGGGATTGCATGAAACTCAGTGTCTGTTGTATGGAAATACTTGGACATCTCAACATGCAGAGATGGAAGACCTTCAAAGAGCAGCAGCATGTTTCCTGCACCCATACCAGTTTGCTTGGCATCTACCAGTCCATTTGTGCCTGTCTCTGGATCCTGGCCCGACCTTACAGTCCAGCTTACCTATCTGGTAAAACTTCCTCTTGCCGCTGACTTAGTGAAACATGCTGAACTTACTGCCAGGTATCTTTGGATGGTTCAGCGGTGTTATATGGCAAGTTTGTATAGATATGTCTTGTCTCCTCAGGTTGTAAACTCTTAGAATTCAGAAGTTATGTTTAGTATCTTTTTATGATCTCAGTGATATGTAAGACCTAGGATAAATATTTGCATGACTGATTCATTGAAGTATATATTAAAACTTGGAAAATTCTTTAAGAAGTTTTTGTACTGTAAAGATATGGCATGTTTTGTTTACTAAATGTTTTTAAATGACTGTGCAGCTGTGATTTTGAATGTTTCATTTTCTAAATTTAACTAAACCCAGATACAGTTTGACACTTAATTTTAAAAGCAATTACTACTTACCAATTTGAAGATGGAGAAACAAACATACCGTATAGTCATTCCAGAGATACTTTTGAGAGTCTACAGTGACTGAAAAATGTCAGAAAACAGTAAAATAAAGAAAAAATTACAGTCCTTTGAAGAGAACAAGGACTAGAGTGGTGGCATGAACAAATTACAGGAAAGGGATTTAACAGGGTACCTGATTTGAAGGGGGCACAAAATAGTTTCTTCCTGAGCTTCTTTTTCACACATATGTTCTGCTGAAACTTGGAAAATAGTCGGCATCTTCAGGTCTCCAGATGTCTTTTACTGCCCTTTCTTATCAACAAAGCAATTAGTCTTGGTTACTGTGTATTATAATAGACCATTCTATTTTAAGTTAAACAGATCTTTTTCTACTTAAGAATGTTTCATGCATCATGGATGAACATGAGTGAACAAAATATAAATTGTAAATCTTCTTGAGATCTTATTCTCTATACTATGCAGGACACTTGCTATAAATAAAAAGGTGGTGATCTTTTTATTTATAACAAGATTTTGTTCACCCCTGGATGAACAAAAATGAAAAAAATCACAATCCCTTAAGCATCTTTTAGTCTAGTGATAAAATCACAAATGGGCCATCATAGTATAAAAGGATATTTGCTTACATGGGGCTATGTATAAGGTACAGTGAGAGGAGAGGGGACACCAGATCTCAGTATAAATGGTGAAGGAAAGACTTCGTTGTAACTGACGTAAACATCACGTTGCTTGCTAAGCTGTCAGTCAGAGGAGTGATGAGAAGGAATATGTATCATTACTCACACTCACATCTTATTTTTTTCACATTATACTGCTCAAATTACTCACTTACAGCTTACCATTGATTTATTAGTATTAATGTCATCCCAAAATACTGAGCATCTAGAACAGAGTCAAGAACTTTGCTAGAATCTGTGGCTGTAACAGAACTAGAGAGACAAAAGTCATACAGCGAGCTTAGACACTAGTTTGAGGAGACAGAAAATATTTTTTGATGATAATGTTTTGATGACAGTAAAGTAGGATAACATAGAATATAGTCTTATTTGATATGTGAGACACTTAAGTATTTTTCATACAAAAACTCATTTAAGCTGGGCGTGGAGGTGCTCACTTGTAATCCCAGTACTTAGGAGGCTGAAAGGGAGAATTACAGGTTTGTGGCCAGCCTCAGCAACTTAGTGAGGGCCTCTGCAACTAATAATAGGGCTGGTGATGTAGTTCAGAGGGAGAATGCCTCTGGGTTCAATCCTCAATACTAACAAACATAAATAAATAAATTAAAACTCATTTAATCATTTGTGAAATGAGTTGTAATGTTCCTCTTTACACATGAGGAATCTGAGACACAGGAAGGTTTAATACCTTCCCCACTGATAGTGAGTGATGTAACTGGGATTTTAATTCAGTCGAGTCAAGCATCATAGCCACTGCCATATTTATGAATAAATTTTTGCCATATAATCTTGGGATTTTAATATGTAATTGTCACTTTTATAATTGTATTTTCTGATTACTGATAACATTGCTTTCTAGATGTATTTTATTATCATATGATATTTTAGTATTAGATGTGCTTCAATTATCAATTATGAACACAAATTAGTACATGCTTCATTTTTTCTTTTATTTATAAGTGTAACATATTGAAAATGGTATACATTTAGACTGTTTGGTGCCCTCTCCCCCCATCCCCATTCCCCTTCACCCCGTCCAACACTGAATGTCTAGATTAATCACGCTATATTCATACTTTTACACATATTCGGATGTAGCTCCTCCATTAATCAACCTCAGCCTTCTTCCTCTCCTACCCTTCCATTCTAGCTTTGCTGAGGCTTTCCCTCCATTATCTGGAGTCCCTCTGGTATCCCCAGTGCTCCCAGTTTGGGCATATTAGAGAAAACATATTTCCCTTCTCTTTCTGTGCTTGGCAGATCTCACTTAACATAATGTTCTCCAGATCTTTCCATCTTCTTGCAAATGCCATGATTTTGTTCTTCTTTATAGCTGAATAGAATTCCATTGTGTGTATTTCCCATAATTTTGCAATCCACCTGTTGATGGAGACCTTGGTTGGTTCCATACTTTGGCTATTACAAATTGTAGCACATGATTTATAAATCCATTGTGGAAACAACTTCCATAATTTGTTACCACTTTTGTTCATAAATAACAGTTTATACAAACAGATTAACAATTCTCTCTTTTTCTTATTTTACCCATAATAGGAATTGAACCCATGGCCTTGTGCATGCTAGAAAAACACTCTACTTTTCAGCTCCATCTCCACCCACAAATGGCTTAGTCATTTTAACATCGCAGGATGAGGCTATTTAAGTCTGTAGCTTGTGTTTTATAGAGACTATTGCAAATTAAGACCTATAATATGGAAGAGAGATGAAAAATATGCTAAAAATAGACTTGGAACTGAGCTCCTGGCAAGATAAACAACTGAAATAAATCCACAGTCCCTGTTCACAGACTAGAAGTCTAACAAGCTCTGAAAAATAAAAATTTTACAATAAATGGTAATAAAACTTTAGATAATTTTTTAGACAAACTTTTTATAAAGTTTGAAACTAAGTCACACTTACTATTCATCTGAATAATCATATTGATATAGAAATCATGTATTCTGTATTTTATAATATATACTGAATGTATAAAATTATCTTTCTAAAATTCAAAAAGTCTGAATTTAGGAACAGAATTATGGAACTGACTCCATAGACCTTTGAGGTTTACAGCAGTAACCCACATATACGAAATAGAATACACTTTGAAATGTCAAAGTATTTTATGCTTTATTTTGAGTCTCTGTATATGAATACTTAAATACCTTAGATCATATATAGATGGCTACCTAAATTATATTAACCTAATAATAGTCAGCTTTGTATAATATGATGATAATTTGGAGCTTATATTATTTTTCTTCATTGACCAAGATTCAGGAAATTTACTTAAAATGAAGGAAGAGAATCCCAGTCCCATTCTAAAATTTGTCCAGTATTTCCATGACACACGATCACTGCTAAATTGATTTTTATTTGCTAAATATGTTATACATGCCCAGTGAGTGGTGGTTGTTAGTTTACAAAGATGAACAAAGAAGAACACTTTGCCCCTAAAGAGGCCACAGATGCCTCTGTTTCTGAAAGATACTTCTCAACTGTTCCCATCCCATGGTCATATATCCTAAAGTCAGAGGAACATGAATTAATTCATCCACTCAACAAGTAAGCACCAAATAATGCAGGAATAAGTACTTAGGAAGCATAGTGAACAAAACAAAAGGTCCTGCTTTTTATATAACTTAACATTTTAGTAGCCCTAAGAAGTTTGCCTAGGCCTGAGTGATCATGTACAGTTTGCATCAATATATAGTATGCCAATCAGACTTTGTTATTAAATTATTTATTTTTATTTCTAAATCAGTTGGTGTGATAATTAATAATCTGTTACAGTTTTTTATATAGGTAACTATATACATGAACCATAGACATATATATAGATACATACTTCACCTGATTCGGTGGCCTTATTAAAATGTATAATTTTCTAGTTTTCGAATAATGTTGGGTAGTATCCATTACTGATACTGAATAGTATTTTGAAGCTCTGAATGAATATGATTCCATCTTACTCCTCTTTTCATGTTCTTGTAAGAAAACTTTGAGAATCTTTGATACCCTATCAAGTATACACCTTAGTGATTTTCTTCTGAATTGTTCCTGCGTCAGAATTGGAATTCTTGGCCCTCTCCCTGACTTACAGTGGAAAGTTGCATAAATTAATTGTGTCTCACAAATAAATCAGTTAAGTAACGGCAGTATCCAAGACATTTTAAAATGTAATAGAAATTGTACGGTAGAGACAATAGCTGAAAGGACTACCATGTTAGAAGTTATAGTTCAGTGACTTCCTTTCACAAATACCTATTCATGGAGTACATCTCTTTATATTTGCATATATAGTGTTTTATTCCTAAAACTTGAAAGGTAAAATAATTAATGTAGGATTTTATTTAAAGCATTTATGATGTTAGATTAATAAAGTTTTCTCTTGTGGCTTTGATAAAGTTTATGTATGTAAGCATATATATGCATTTTATGGAAATTTAGATTTAGAGAGGAATCATTATTCAACATTTTTTCTCAAATATTAATAGTGCTCTTATCTTGATGTTTTTCTGTGCTAAATACCTTTCAGAACTATTGAACTATAAAATAGGCTTTTCTCATCAGGGCAGCCATCAATTCTTAAGTATGTCCATCCTTTTACATTAGCATTATAACATATCTCTCTTCCCTGGAGGGATAGAGTAGCCCAAAGTGGCTATTTGATTGTAGCAACCAGAGGTGTGGGTAATTGATCCACTATACATGTCAGATATTGATGTAAATAGTTAACTTGAAACATAATTTTATGATAGAATTCTATGTATGCATTCTTTAGAAATCCACCTCTTTAGGTTGAACTTCCTTCTGTAAATAAATGTACGCATAAAGAAACCAAGACAAATGAGTCAATATGGATCCCCAAGACACATGGCTAGTTAGCTGTTCATTTTGGTGAATGTGACATCTTCATATGATGATAGGGAAATTCATTTTGAGAGGGAAACATGCATGGTAGTTTTGGAAGAAATTTTCTTAAATGTTTCCTTCTTTATTACCCTTGAACTTAAAAATTGGAATTTGTTATATTTCTATATTTAGTTACATTTTTATGTGTGGGTGATTTAAAATAATTCCTTTGGGGCAATTTAAATTTAAAAAGCTTTTCAATAATCTACAGAAATCTCTGCATTATTACTTTAGAGTTTAAAATGCCATTGTCACTACTAGTATGAACATGTAGGGGCAGTATAGTACTGTGTTTGTAAATCTTGTCTAAATTTGTGGGTTTTAATAATCTGCATTACTGTAAAATTTGTTCTTCCCGGAGAAAATATAACTGTATATCTTTTTAAAAGATAGTTGATACTACTTCATTAAGTTCATGTTTTTGTGTGTATCATATAAAAGCTGTTGTATTGTGAAAGCTTATGGCCTCGATTTATATTTAAAGTTAAGGAATATGTTAGTTAAAAGAAAAAATGCATTTTTATAGTCAATAAAAACGAGAATAAACTAATACATAAAAACATTCAAAAGATTAAGATCAGTGCAGTTTTTCTTTTAATTCATTTTGTACCAACCTTTACAATAAATTCATAGGGGCTTTTATAAGCTGTAATTTTATTTTTATATTTTATTTTATTTTTATTTTTTGCAGTACTGTGGATTGAACCCAGGGACATTCTACCACCAAGCTACACCCCCAGCCCTATTTTTTTTTTAATTCTTTAATTTTGAAACAGAGTCTCACTAAATTGTGGAGGGCCTCACTAAGTAGTTGAAGCTGGCTGTGAACCTGCAATCCTCCTATCTCAGCCTCCCAAGTACTGGGATTATAAGCATGCACCACCATGCCCAGTTTATACATTTAATTTTCAGCATGACAATCAAATGAAATAGATTACTAAACAGTCTTATTTTGAAACTCTTTAATTAGCAAATACTATTTTTAATATCAGTTAATAAGGTTATTAGAATCTTTATTGCAAAATGTAGTTGCTTTTCCACCCTCTGATTTAAAATAAGCAGTTTTCTCTTTATTCATTCATTCTGTTCAACAACTCCTATGATCCAAGGACTGTTTAATGCATTTAGAGAACAACGGTGGGTAAAATAGACCCAAATCCTCACCCTGCTAGAGTTCATATTAGAATAGCAGAGTTACTGAGTTTGTATGACAGAGCTCATTAGACCTGAGTTTGCTTAGCTCTACCATTTACTAAACCTCATCTGTAGAATGGAGATTCTGTGTAATAGTACCTGTATAGATTGTAAAAGCAAAATGAAATAAACTATAGAAAATATGGTTATTTAATATTAACCCACTATTATAAAGCCCATGTAGGACTTTTTAGATTTTTTATTAAAATTATAATTTGATACATTACTTCTTTTATTAGAGTTAGTATTTTGAAAGTTTTTTTTTTTTTTTTTTTTACTTTTTATGTCTTCAAATTGTGAAAGAAAATGCACAATACCCATTTTGAATAGTTAGTTTCTTGAACAGTTTCCTGAGTGACTGTTAATCTTCTTTAATGGAAAGATAGTGCACATGAAAAGTTAATGTGGTTTAGCTCTACTTTCATTATGTAGATTCATTCAGTGTGACTATCATATATGTAAAAAATTAACCCATTATGTCTACCTAAGTGAAGAAAATAATGTGTAATATCTTGGCATTTTGTTTGGAGAGTCTCATATGTTCAGAATAAATGTGTTGGTTTTAAATGCTATTAAGATAGAATTTTAAAAGGGCTACATAATAAAAACAAAGATTCATTGAATCATACGTTAGCTGCTAAAATGCCTAATAACTACTTTCCATTATTATTTAAGTTCTGTGACATCTTTTTTGTCTTTATAGCCCCAAATTTGGTAATTAAGAAATGAAATATACTTGTTAACATCCTTAAGAACTTATCCTGTCAAAATGGCACTCATTTTTTAAGACATTTTAAAACTGATTCACAGATTTTAACAAAAGTACTTGGAAATTTAGACCTTTCTTTGGTGCTGTGTGCTTTCTTGGTTCTTTCTGTTTTTTAGTTATGTGGAAACCCCATGCTTAACATGCTCATATATAAGAATACCCCCACCCCCTGAACAAATACACACAGATTCCAGCCTCCTCTGTTTAACAGCTTATCAGCTATGTTCATGCTGCACCCTCTTCCTGGGGGGAAGTGTGGCTCTGCCATTTTCATATTAGCTTTGTTATCATGCACTATTTTTCAGCTGCTTACGCTCATTACCATACAGCTGGTATGTAGAGCAGAGAAGGACACAGGCAGAAGTTGTACTGGCTAAAGAATAAGCAGCTCTCTTGCAGATGGGGTGCTGGCAGATGGGGCATGTGTTTGAACAGGTTTTACTAATAACAGAGTGCACTAGAAATCATTCTGAGAAAGTCGAAGGTCAGTGCCATCGATTCAAAGCTTGAGAGGTTGTTCAGCTTTTTGTAGACCTTTCTGGAATATTAATTAACTACAATACAAAAATTATAAATGGTAAACCATAACCTCCAAAAACATCTGTATTTTTCTTTATTTTAGTATATTTTCTTTTTAATATAATTTGGAAAGTGTTTGTGTTGTCAACTAGTGCCTTTCATCTGTTTGTACTGTCATAATCTTAAATATATTTACTTAATATTCCCAGACTCCGTCTTAATACAAAAGTATATATATGCTTTGGGAAAATGTAACAACATCCTTCAGTTTAGATATATAACATTAGAATGTTTATGAGAAGATGAAACCAAAGAAGAGTTGGAAATCTATATGTATTTACTATGTTGAAGATTAAGTTGGGGTATATTTTATGTTCAAAGTTAGAAGTAAAATGTATGCCCAGAAATTTATCTGTTGTTAATATTTTAAATTATTTTTACATAAAACCAAAGTGAGTGAGATATAATTGAAATAACTGCCAATTTTTTTGGAAGTATTTCGGTGGGATCTTTTAGTCCTTTTGACTTGTTTTGTTGTTAACTGTAATGCTTCTTTATTCATTCTGTCTCAAATGGAGAATGTGATAAACAGCAGATAAAACAAAATAAAGCTAGGCATTGCATAAGTGCAGTACTCAACATAATTTTAATATAAATAGAACCATTATGTTCTTAGAGATTAAAATATATGAATGTCTAATATTAATTGTAATGTTTTGGGTAATTGTCAGAAACTTTCATGCTTCAGATTGTTTTTAGTAAAAATGGAGGTACAAAATGCTCTCTCAGTACCTATGAACAAATGAAATAATTTAAATGAGGCCTGTGGGAGATGGTGCATGTTAACAAACATTTTTGTGTGTGTGATACTAGGGATTGAACCCAGAGGCCATTTCCAAGATATACCCCCAGCCCTATTTTATTTATTCTGGTTTGTTTGTTTGTTTGTTTGTTTGTTTTTGTGGTGGTTCTGTGATGGAATCCTTCTATCTCCAGGCTACACTCCCAGACCTATTTTATATTTTATTTGGAAGCAGGGTCTCTTAAGCCAGCAAGGCTGGCTTCGAACCTGCGCGATCCTCGTGTCTCCCCTCCCAAGCACGGGGATTGTAAGTGTGCACCACCATGCCTGGGTATTTATTTTGTATTTTGAAGCAGGGTCTCACTAAGTTGTGGAGGACCTCACTAAATTGCTGGGGCTGGCGACAAACCTGCAATCCTCCTATCGCAGCCTCCCAAGTACTGGGATTACAAGAATGCGCTACCATGCCTGGTTTGAATATTCCTTTTAAGAATTTAGGTCCTTTGTATAAAGGTACAGCAAGTGATAAGCTGCGCAGTTTTATTGCCATTGCACGCCCAGCTATGTGTTTCCATTTAATTTACCTTTTTGGTTTTTTCTGGGTGATACTAGGGATTGAACCCAGGAATTTACTACCTCTAAGCTACACCCAAACCCTATTTCATTTTTTATTTTGGAACAGGGTCTTGCTAAGTTGCAGAGGGCCTCACTAAGTTTCTGAGGTTGGCTAGGAGCCTGTGATCTTCCTGTGTCAGCTTCCCAAGTACTAAGATTACAGGCATGTGCTACTGCCTGTCTTTAATTTAACATATTAAATTAGAAAACTTACTACTTGAAGTAATTTATTACTTTTCCTTAAAGAGAAAGTATATAACATGTTAAAATCACATAATAAATGAAATGATAAAGGTTAAAATATGTTAACTCATTGCCTTTTATATTGAAAATTAATGCATTTTTCAAATTATTTAAAATTGACATTTTAAAATTATTTCTGTAGTTGTGATTGCTGGTTAGAATGTATCTTTTATTGCTCTTTAGCTCAGTACATATTACTTATTGATACTCCTACCATGTACAGGAGCCATGGAAAGAGCTAAGGTACAACAAGAAGAAAATACATGTGGTAACTGCTCTCTGCAACCTAAGGTCTAATGGGGAAGCTAAGGAAATGATGTGCTCACATGTGACAAGGTGTTGGATTCCAGCACTGTGTCTGCCAGCTTTAAAATAGGATAAGGTAGAAGGATGCTAGAGAGGGCCTCTCTTTATCTGTATGACTCACATTTCTGTCGTCAATCCAGACTTTCTTTTTGAGCTCCAGAACAGTTGGTATTCTCACCTGAATTTCTCAAAGATACTTCAAGATCTTCCTCATCCCTGCATCCCAGACAACAAACAAGAAAACTGATCATTATTATGTCCTCTGTCTTTTCCCAATCAGTTGAAGAACTGAAGAACCTGATGTCATCTTTGATACTTCACACTTCTTCTCTCCACATGACTCGTGTCACCAGACCCTATCAGTTATATCCTAATTATCTCTTACTGTTCAGTCTCCAAGTCACCACTCCATGTTGTCTGGTCTAGTGGAATAAGTTCCTTACATGTGGTCTTTCCATATCCTCTTTGACTCATTTCTAGTTCCCTTTCAACACTATATTCAGAATATTTTTCAAGAGATACATCTGATTGTGTTTTTTTCCCTAACTAGCATCCAGCATCACCTTTCATTGCTCTTATGTAAAGATCGGAATACTCTTACAAGGTCTGGCATAGTCTAGTCCTGCCTTTTTTTCTAGCCTCATCTTGCACCCACCGCAGTACCTTTGCTCTGTGGCCCCCCGACCTTCTACAACCTATCTTAGTTTTCTTTTCAGAGAGTAGATGTCTGTGACCCCAGACTAGATCAAAACCTTAATATTTTTCTATAGCATTTGCCACATTTGCCAGAAGTTTCAGTTTTGTTTTGCTTTGTTTTTACTTGTCTTTCTTCCTTCTACATAACTCCAGCCATGAAGCTAAGACCATACCCTGGTTTAGCTAGTACATATTAGGCACCTAAATAAATATTATTTTGAATGAATGAGTATATGGGAGGTTAAAATAACCATATAAGTTGTATATCTTCATTAGATGAAAACAACCATATAAACTTATATTTGTTGTATTTATTTATCCTAGGCAGACTAGAGATATTAAAGTACAGGATAGAATCACAGAGATGTACAACATGTAATGCTTGCTGCTGAGAAGTGATAACCATGTGTGGATTGAATTGACATTAACATTGAATCAGCTCTTAGAAAAAGGTCTTTATGTGATGAATTAAGAAATAGAGCCAAAGTGATGGCCACATTACATACTACAAGTACATGTGTTCTGTATGTGCATATGTGAACAATCCCATAAACATGTGTGGGTGCTACTTAGTTAATCATCCTCTTCAAGTGGATCTGGCTGGAGTGATCAGCAAACATTTAAAAATGGTTTCTTGGGTAAATGTTAATGCTATATAAATTCTAGTTTGTAGTAGGATTCACATTGTTAGGGTAAAGATAAAAATAAACCAACTTTGTAGTTTCTTTGAGAAAGATATTTCAGTGAATTTCTTTTGCTGGTGTATTCTGTTCTCACCTTTCTTTCATTATTTTATGTTTTAGAGAAATAAAGCCTAAGACCATGAAGGTATGAGTGTAGGACATGAAAATTCTTAGAGAAAGCAAACCCCATTTGTTGTTGTGAGCGTCTTTCATCAAGATTTCTTCCTCTCTGCTCATGGATGGCTGCCTAACATTAATATGTGTAATGTCAAAGATGATGGGAACAATTCTTAACCAAGGAGGCATTGGCAGTAATCTAGCGATTCTTCCTCAAGCTGCTTTTGGAAAATTAACAGAAGTAAATTATAACAGTAAGCCGGGCGTGGTGGCGCACGCTTGTAATCCCCACGCTTGGGAGGTGGAGACGGGACGATAGCACAGGTTCGAAGTCAGCCTTGTTGGCTTAAGAGACCCTGTTTCCAAATAAAAATATAAAATAGGTCTGGGAGTGTAGTCCAGAGGTAGAAGGGTTTCCAGGAACCCAAGTACCACCAATATATATATATACAGTATATATATATATATAAACAGTAAGCATTTAGCTACCTACTTTGCTTTTCTTTTGTATCTTCAAGGGCTCTAGTATATATTGCATCTGTAGGCCAGACATTTGCATATGAAAATAGCTCAGAAAACATTGTAGAATTTTTAAACTGCCAGTGTCAATTGCTTTGTATATAGATAATGCTATTTGCTTTCTAGAAACTGGAGACCAAGATCTGCCTGTGTTGAGTTACTTTATTAGTTGTTTGACCTCAGAGAAGTTACATAAACTTTCTGTGTCTCTTCTCAAGCCTGTAAAATAGGAATAATAGCAGTACCTCCTTCATAGAGTTACACAGCTTCACTGAGTTCATGTAAGTAAGATACCTAGAAGACTACGTAGCTTATAGTTTTCTTCCCTGCATGGTGAACTTTTTTTTTTTTTTTTTTGAGTTGCCTATTCAAAGTTGACTAAAGTTTATGGCATCTCTGGCAAAGGGCACTGAGGAATACTTAACTCAGCTTAAAATTTAGTGGTTTTTTTCCCCTCACATTTAACTTTTTAACTTTTATTGGTGCATTGTAATTTTACATCATATTGAGGTACAGAGTGATAGGAATATACGTGCACACACACTTGGTGTGCTACCTCTGGAACCCATTCCAGTCCTCCTTCCATACATCACTGAGATTGGTATTAATAACTTCACATATGTGCATAGCATTATTTACCTGTTACCTTCATTACATATCTATTCCCCTTCTTCCTCCCCTTTATCCTTTTCTTAAAATGTTAGCATGAGCATTGCCTGAAAATATTTCTTTTTGTGGCTCAATGTATTGTCATAAAAGTTGAGTAATTTTATTTATTAATTACACAGATTTGTCATTTGTTATCGACTCGTTTGTCCTTCTCCCTGAATTGGGAGTTATGCCAGGTTGGTTGCTACTACATTCTACTCAGTTTTTCATCGTTTTTTTGTAGTAATCCGGATCTCGGTCCAAAAATATAATTTTTGGATCGTTGCTTAATTTCCCTCCCCTACTTCATCATTTATAAAATAGAAAATTACTATATCACTCAGATGACTATTTTGATGAGACTGTTGATATTATCACACAACTTGGGCTTTTTAATTTTTTATTTCTGGGTGGTACTGGGGGATGGAACCCGAGGGCTTTCTACCTCTGGACTACACTCCCAGATCTATTTTTTATATTTGTTTAGAAGCAAAGTCTCACTAAGCAGCTGAGGGTGGCTTCGAACCTGCAGGATCCTCTTGTCTCAGCTTCCTAAGTACTGGGTATGTGTCGCCATGCCCGGCTGGAACTTGAGCTTAAAGGATCACTATAATTTGTTCTTAGAGTAATTATTTTTTCCTGTGCTATCTGTGTATAAACAATTATAAATACATTTTATAAAGTTAGTCTTTGAAATTGATTGGTGGGGATAAATTACATCTCGGCTTAACAAAATCTGTTTCTTAAAAAATTTTAATAAAAGCCAGAAATACCATTTAATTATAATCTTTGCTCTTTGTGTTGTGATCATGATGATTAACACATCTTTGCCAGGTGCAGTGGCACATGCCTGTAATCCCAGTACTTGTGAAGCTGAGACAGAATTGTAGGTTTGAGGTCAACATTCTGTAACTTAGTTGAGACCCTGTGTCAAAATTAAAAATAAAATAAGGCTAGGGTTATAGCTCAGAGGTAGAATACTCCTGGATCCAACCCCCAGTGCCATACACAATAAAAAAGCCCACTTCTTTATTTATCACCACTTAAAAAATATTTAGTTTTTTTTCTTAATGTACATTTTGTCTCAGAATAATTCTAAAGAAATGGCTTAGAGTGAAGAAAGGACTGAGTGAATGTATTCTGGTCTGTATCTCAAGGGCCAATAAAATAGTATCATGTTAAAATTATACTAAAATTTGACATCTTTTTGCAGTTTTAATTTATATTCTTCGGGTAGGTTTTCACTATTCCTCATAGGACTTTTTTTTTTTTTTCTCTTGTAGAGTTCTAAACATATAGTGACTCAAAGTTATATTTCAAAAAATTAAAGCACTAGTCTGGCAAAGTGTTATCAAATCACCATGTAGCAGGTCTCGGCAGACCAGCTGTGTGCACTTGTTAGCTCCAGAGTGGCTCCTGATTGAGTTGTGATGCACATGTGTTTGGAAGTCCTCATTCTGTCATTGCATACCGTGCCTTCCCGTGACTAGTGAAAAACTCACGATACCCATTGCACACGAAGAAATGTGTGAGTCCCATGTCAAATGGGCAGACCGGGGAGTTCATTTGTAGGTATTTAAAGTCCTCAAGTACTTACTAACAGATATTTTTAAAATTGTGTGCTAATTAAAAATGGCTTTGCAAATAAAATGGTTCTTATGAAAATTTTGTGATATCAGAGTGTTCCTGTTAGTCATATAGTCACTGCCAATAAAAGATCATTATATATCAAATGCCTTTCCAAAATAATGGCTATTTTGAAAATTATTCCCATGGTAGGCCAAGGAGTATCAAACCCCACTCCTGACCCACCTATTTCCTACAATATTTTCTTATATTCAAATTTTATTTACTGATCTTTAGTCTTTTCGAATACCCTGGAAAAGTAGAGTATCATGTAAGCATTATGTTAGTCATATAATTCTAGTTCTCTCATAGTAAAGAATGCAATTTGTTAAATTATATATAGTGTAATTGCTTTAAAATGTAAATTCATGTTTCTAAAATGAATATTTAGAATCCTCATTTTTAAACGTGGGGGAGGGCATGATTACTGGCTTCATTCCTACTCACTTGACAGCTACATCAAACACTTGAATACATAAAGAGTAAGCAAGCTACACTAAAATGAGAATTTGATTAAAGATCACTATGATCTACATATTCTGGAGCAAGAACACAGTGTTATTTTTGTTACTTACTACCCTAGCACCAACATAAAGTAGGTATTCGATAAATGTTTTTTAATAAGTGAAACAGATTTGAATCCACAGACTTTGATTCATAAATTGAGTCCTAAAAGATTGCTTAAATTTATCTCTTAACCATTTTGAATTCTGCTGGAAAATTAGCAAGAATCTTGAGATAAAAAGAGATGCCTCTGTTTTCAAAATTTCAGTAAGATTGAATCTGGACTTAATGGTTCTGCCAGCCAAGTGTCAGTAATTGAAAGTAATTATCAAAATCAGTAAGCCAACTAATAGAAGAAGCAAGTGTATTTTAGAATAAGCAGATCAGTTGACTACATGTGATGAGGTTGTACCTAAGGGTAGGATTAAACTTTGGTTGAGGGCTTCTTTCAACCTTGAGATTCTGTGATTACATTCTGGGTTCTTCTATGGTCACAGAGAAGCAGTGTATAATGCATCCTTTCAGCTCTCATAACTGAGGGTAACCATGTCTTTCCCTGTAGTGGACATTTGCTAAAATACATTGACATTCTATAGTGATCTGAGCCCAATCTCTCTTGAAAACATTAAATTACCAAGGGAAAAATAAACCAGAGGTGGGGCGTGGTGACGCACGCTTTGCAAACACCCTCAGCTACTTAGCAAGGTCCTTTGCAACTCAGACCCTGTTTCAAAAATAAAAAGACTAAAAAATAGGGCTGGGGTCTAGTTCAGAGGTACAATGCTCCTGGGTTCCTGGTACCACAAAGAGTGAGTGAGTGAGTGAGTGAGTGAGTGAGTGAGTGAGTGAGTGAATAATAAATCAAAACATAAAACACGGAAAAGCAAGAAGATAGAGAAGTGATGTAGCAGATATTTATTCATTTTCACAGAATTGAACTAGAGATAGAGCTTTAGAATGGAGCTGGGTACATGGTACACAGTAATTAAGGGTTACCTGCTGTTTCTAATTCTCTTCCTCTTAGGTTTAGGGGGCTTTGGGGATAGGTACTGAGTTTGAAAGTAGGTGAAAAGGAAAATGAAAGAGGTCATTGCTATATGGGAGAATTGAAGAGTTAGAATTGCATTATATTTTTCTATGTATCTGTTTCCGCAAGGGAGAGTTACTTTGTGAGTGCTCTTGAAATTTTTATACATTTTTGAGAATATAAAAATACTAAGGTCAAAAATTATACAGAGACTTGTGTCAAATTACTCCCATTAGAAATATTCTATTGACTCCATATTCCATTTTCAAATTCCTTTTTATCTTTCTTTCTTTCTTTCTTTCTTTCTTTCTTTCTTTCTTTCTTTCTTTTTTTTGTAATGGGGATAGAACCCAGGGGGTTCCACCCTTAGTCCTATTTTTTATTCTTTATTTTGAAACAGGGCGTTACTGAGTTGCAAAGGGCCTCACTAAGTAGCTGAGGCTGTCCACGAACTGCAATCCTCCTGTCTCAGCCTCCCAAATGCTGATGTTACAAGCATGGGTGACCACACCTGGCCTGCAAATTCTTGAACATGGTCTGTAAGATTCTTTGTGATCTGCCTTTGTTTATTACCTCTCTGACTTCAACTTTTACATAGTATCTAAAGAAGTTAAACTTGTTTACGGACAGGTAAAAGTGAAAATTTTCTACTAAAAGGGGCCGCTATTGAATTTTACCTTCCAGTTTACAGTAACCCTTCCTCTAGTCTGTATGTGACATAAAAGAATGCTCTATGGTGAAGTCTGTTTCTTAGAAGGAAGGTTTGAGTCCTGGTACTGTAGGGTAAGCGGCGTGGGAAAAAAGGTCTGGAGGTGGAACATGACAACATTTTTCCAAGTGAACCACACAGTTTTAAATAGCAAATGCCTAATGCACATGGTGAACATTCACAAACATGAAGTCAATCACTAAGCTGGGGTGGGGTGGGGTGGGAATTGGGGAAAGGCTAAATGAGTGATGTGTGCATGTCTACCTTTACCATCTTGTATCCCATTAAGATGTATGACTACAATGCACCAATAAGTAAACAATAGCAAATACCCACATATTACTGAGTCAAGTAATCATGTGCTTACCTAATTCCTTGAGTTATATTTTTCACATTTTTCTGTGGGTATAAGATTTTAATGAATGTTTAAGAAATCTCTCTGTACGACTCCCCTACCCCCACTGTATTCAAGAATACCAATGCTTAAGTGTATGATTTCTAATAAGAGTGCCTGTTGAAACAGTAAGACTTCTTATTAGTCAGTGTTTGTAACTAAAATAAAAAGCCAGCAGCCCTCATACCCACACAGTAAAGTTTACCTTGTACAGAAAGACATATCGAGCTCTAAAATGGAAAGATGAGTCATGACAGCACTTTTGAAGAAACCATTACTAATAAGTTAAAGAACATTTTAACTCTAGAACAAAATGTTGACTTTTCTGCAATGAACCTAATACCAGCAACTACTACAAGTCTATAATCTTTAACACCTACATGTTAATAATGATATTTCTACCTATGCTCCACATTGACAGGTGATCATTTATTTCTTCCTCCCCAATACCTACCAAATTGTGTCTTATAAAATCTTCACAAACTAATTTCTCCATTTACTGACTACTCGGTTTGACAATTGATATTTAGTCAGATATTGTTCTCTGTTAGTTTATTGTCTTACCACCTGTGTTTTAAGTATCTTTAGAGAAAGATTATTGTAATATTTTTGTTTGTCTTTAGTGCATTTTGCAGAGATTGGAATATAGCAAGTGATTATTTCTTAATTGCCTGGGTTTTAACCCAAAAATTTCTCTCCATTTTTGTCATCTTTTCCCCAATAAGCATAGTTATATGAATATAATTATTAATAATTAAGATTTAGCTGTAGTTTGCGTACACAATTAGTGTCTGCATAATATAAGCTCAGCTTGAGCTGCCATTTATCAAATAGAAATCAGTGAGAAATATTGAACTTGGATATCAGATACTAAGGTTCTAAATATAGACAGCTGTTAAGCCCTGAGCAAGGTGCTTGGTTCTCTACCTCAGCTTTCTTACCTGTAATAACAGCTACTGGTTATTCTTTACACACTGAGCATTTACTTTGTCCTGCAGTGACTCTGGAGGGTGGGTAAATAACATTGGTGGCGTTATCATTACCAGTTTACAAGTAAGAGAAGACTAGACTCAAAATTTATACTCCAGTTGTGGTAAAACTAGTGTTTAAATACAAGTTTTTCTGATTGCAAAGCTTGTGTACATCTTATACAAAGAATGAGATTAGATGACTTTCAGCATCAGTTCTATAGCTTCTGCTACCAGTGTTTTTTGTTGACTCAGTAGATGCCACTTAAAAAATAATCTTAAGCCGGGCGTGGTGGCGCACGCTTGTAATCCCCGCGCTGGGGAGGCGGAGACAGGAGGATCGCGCAGGTTCGAAGCCAGCCGCGCTGGCTTAACAGACCCTGTTTCTAAATTTTAAAAAGTATAAAATAGGTCTGGAAGTGTAGCCCGTAGGTAGAAGGGTTTCCAGAAACCCTAGTACCACCAAATAATTATAATAATAATAATAATAGTAGTAATAATCTTAGCCTTTTAGCTCCTTTTTTAAAAAACCTTTCTCATGACTAATAGCTATTTAAGAAATTAATTCCAGAAATTTAACAGTCTTTGAAATGAATACAAGATTGATGCCCCATACTCACAAGAAAATTTTCTCAAGTTAGGTAAATATATTTGAACCTCACAAACATCCCCAGTAAGTATGGAATTGGGTAAAGTAGAAGAGCCAGTTGGGTTCTAGGCCCTGCATTGAAGAAAATTTGATTTCATTCTTTATCCATGTTAAAAAAAATTCTTTCCTGGGTGATAGTTGTTTTATTTTAACTAAACTCAGCCTTTTGTAATTTTTCTGTGATATTTTTCTTACTTTACTGAAAGTATTGCTATAAGAAATTTACAAAAACTTTTAAAGGAAACTTTTGGATATAAATTCAAGATATTTGTTTATTTTGGATTTGAAACATGAGATGTAAAGATTAAATACTGTCTAGATAAATCAGGGTTAAGTCTAGAATGACTTGCTGCCTTTATTGCCAAGTTATTGTGGTATTGGCTCTCTGTAAAAAAATAATGTAAAGAATATTGACATAGTATTAAGTCAGACATATCAACAGCAGTGTAAATTTTAGAAGAGCATATAAGAGTATATCCCATCTTTATTTTTTTCTGCAACTTTTAACTTATATTTTTAAGTGTAAATTCTGTAGTATATATTCACAGATAAACACATTTGTGCATATGGTTTATTCTTTGAATTAACATTGTAATTGATTTGTGTCAAATCATCAATGACTGCATCTTTGTTATATAGCCTAAGCTTCCAAAAAAGAGAAAGTATTTCTACAAATACGCTTATTTAAATTTTTTAAAAATTGAACTAGGATATTTTATTTGATTTTTCTGAGGATAGGGCTTTGTATATTATTATAAACATCTCCCTACGTAGCATAAGTTTATTTTAAGCAAAGTTAAATTATGAACTATACTATTTAGTGTATGAGTTTCATTTCCTTATGCATTATTATATAATATTTACATGAATGGTGATAGCAAACTGAATATTGGCTCATTTTGTTTAATTTTATTTTTAATATTAAAAATGTTTCCATTGATTTTAGAACTAATTTAATTGTGAGTTCTGAGAGTCAGATGTGTGTATGCATTACCCTATTTCTCTGTTAATTGACTATAAACTTAATCGAGGAAAAGTCTTAAATTATATACTATCCTATTCTTAACACATACTAGAACTAACTCAATTCTTAATGACTGAATAAATGTAAGAAGTGCCTTACTGATCAATGCTGTCACCTACTTGTATTAGTGAAAATGTAGATACGTGCTATTTTAACTAATAACACACATAATAGAACAGGTTTATGAACTTGACAGTTTTAGTTATGAGCCTTTTAATAAGAACTCACATCCCTGAAAGTTAATGACAGTGAGTTAGTGAAGTTTCAGAAAGTTTGTTTCAGTCTCAACATGCTTGACATTCCTTTCTTTGATGTTGAAATTTTGAACTGTCTCTAATCTAAATTTTCTGCTCAGGGCAAGACAGCTAGCTAACTGTGGTAGGTGGTTTCCTATTCTTTTCCAGAGGAGAATGTTGTCATGATAATAATAAAATCACTGACATAGGAATATAAACACATTCTCCTACTATTAAAAATATGGAAATGTATTTTTTAATGTTAGCAAGGTAAAAAAAAACAATAGTATTCAAAGTATTATCAACAAATTATAGTGCAACAAATAAAATGTTGCTGTTGCATATGTTATATACTTATGTGCACTTAAATATGTGTACTTTTGATGCATGATACACTTATTAAATAATGCTGTGGTTGCTACCATTTGCTCATATAGTTAATTATTACCAACTGTTATAATCTATCACTTTTCTGAATGCTCTGCTAATAATGATGATGTGATAAGATGAGCATTGAGTCTAAACTGGCCGATGGACTAAATGGGTTAAAAATGATGACAGTGAGCCAGGATAAGTATAAAAATAGAGCTATATTTTTATTACTTGATACAAATACGTAAATTCAAAATAATGAAATAGAGTCAAGGAAAAGTGCTTTATTAATTACTTCTTCTGTTGTGTTAATATGTATATACATATTTCTCTGAAGTTGCATATTTACTGAGGGCTGTTTATATTTTTTTTCACTGTTGATGTGTAGATAATTTTTGTTTCTTCCCATAACTACAACTTAGCCCTCTAACAAATTTAGTTACCCCAGCCATTTGCTCTGAAAGAGCCATTTCTCTTGTACTAGCTCATGGGTTAATCATTCTACTGTTATTATCCCACAGTGGCTTATACTCTGGGTTGTACATTATCATAACTTTGTGCTGTTTTTTACTCAAGTTACTACTATCATCCATCCATTTTAATAAACCTAGCTCAAAGGAACTGTGATAAGATGAGCATTGAGTCCAAATTGACTGATGGACTATATTCTAGGACCTCATTTTTGATCCTTTCCCTTGCTGATGGATGTTCAATAATGATTATAGGTTGTTAGTCAACACAAGAAATAGTTTTATGCAGAATAGGAGAATTTAAATTACGGAACCAACCGAAGTGTTCATCAACAGATGAATGGATTATAAAATTGTAGGATACACACACTATGGAATTCTACTTAGCAATAAATAACAGAATTGTCATTTGCAGGAAAATGGATGGGCCTGGAGAACATTATGGTAAGTGAGATTAGCCAGTCACAGAAAGTGAAGGGTCATGTGTTTTCTCTCATAAGCAGTTGCTAGGGAGTAATCAGAATAGCAGAGAGGGCTTCAGATAATGGAGGAGAAACTAAAATGGAACCAGGGAGGTGGTCTAGGGGAAAGGGAGGATGGAGAGAGAGGCTCAGTGAAGGAACCACTACTTTGGACGTTATATACATATATGAGAATACTAATGTCAGTCTCCATAGCCGCTGAGGAAGGGGGGAAATGGGGAGGGAGCCAGGGTAAACTTGCCAAGTGCTGTGTGTATATATGTCATTATCACTATGATTTACAGTATGATTTGAAACTATAATGCACCCCCAAAAAGAAAAGATTATTGCTGAGCTATAATTATTTGAAAATTTAGCCTATTATAATGAAAAAATATATACTGAGATATTCTAAAATTTTGGATGATGAACATAAGTATTTTCTTAGTTGTAATGGTTGACTCATTCAACTTTTTCAATGAACTTAGTATACAGCATTTTAGAATAAGGTATAAAACACTTCTTTTTATCAGACAGAGGATTCAACCCAGGAGCATTCTACCTCTGAACTACACCCTCAGCCCTATTTTATTTTTTATTTTGAAACAGTCTTACTAAGTTGTGGAGGACCTGCTAAGTTGCCGAAGCTGGCTGCAGACCTGTGATCCTATTGTCTCAGCTTCTCAAGTACTGGGATTACAGGAATGTGCCATCATGCCCAGCTAAAATAATTCTTATAAATACTTATAAAATACTTTTATAGCCTACATTATGGATTGATCTAAGATTAAAATGTTTCTGACAAACTGGGTATAATGGTGCATGCCTGTAATCCCAGATTTGGGAGGCTAAGATAATAGGATCACAGGTTTGGGACCAGCCTCAGCATATAGTGAGAACCTTGTTTCAGAATAAAAAACAAAAATAGGGCTAGGGGTATAGATATGAGATAGAAACACCTCTGTTTTAGTCAAGGCTGCCAGAAATAGGAATTAAGGATGATTTCAAGTGCATTGTTCACATATAGATTCTAATGACAGTGGTGTAATTGTAATTTTCCTTGATAGCACTTTGAAAATGTTAAAGATAATTTTTATTCTATTACTTTGAAATCCATTTAGAGGTTTGGCTGACTAGCTTTGCTTTGAAAATTCTTAGTTCAAACTGGGTATGGTGGCACAGATCTGTAATCTCAGTTCTTGGGAGGCTGAGACAGGAGGATCACAGGTTCAAGGATAGCCTCAGCAACTTCATGAGACTCATCAACCTCGTGAGACTGTTTCAAAAATAAAATAAGGCTGGGGGTGTAGCTCAGAGGTAGAATGACCCTAGGTTCAATCCCCAGTACCACAAACAAACAAACAAACAAACAAAAAATTCTGGGTTCATAGTTAAAATTATAAACAGTATAAGGGAGAGTGTTTAAATACTTAATAAGGTCTTTTAGTATTTTATCCATATGGAATTCTAATTTAATGGATAAACAAGTTAATAAAAATCATTCCCAAATGGGAACCCTGTAGATGGAGCATATAAAGACTTATCGATGTATACTTTTTTTTCTTTTTTGCTCCCCCAGCCTCATTTTTGTGTGCTACTGGGATTGAACCTTCTACCAGGCCCCAACATCAGTAGTCCGTGCACTCTAACACTTCAAATTAGCACTTGGATGCTAAGGAGATGCTTACTCAAAAAAAGTGCTAAGACCCTAGGTTCATGTCATCAATGTATACTTTTTTATGTATTATTTTGACCTTTGGCCCATATATATATCTTCTACTTATTCAAAAATAAAATATGAATATGCATACTTTTATAAGCAGATATTCGTGAAAAACAGGTTTTCCTCTGTATCTTTACAGCCATAGTAGGAACCATGTAACCACAAGAACATTTCTTTGAATATACAAAACCAAGAGAAATTTTATCTTTAAACATCCTAGGTTGGAAGGTTAGTTCAACTAGAGAAAGAGCAGGATTTCAGTTGAAATCAAAGTACAGTTATATCACTGGTATTCCATGTCCTATGACATAGTGGGAGTTTCAGATGTTCATTGTACATTTGTTTTCTTTAGATAGCCTAGAATAGAAAGGAAAGCCTTTTTTTTTCTTTTCTAAATCATAAGTGTCCTGAAGTTCTAATAAAACAGGCTTTGGGGTCTATTCCTAGCAATTATATGCATATATATATATTTGTTTTGTTTTCAGAGTATAAGATGTTTCAATTTAAAAAGAACTTCCTTTTGGAAGTGAGCCAGTTGATTGTTTAGAAAACTTTAACTTCTGATGAGTATGTATACATATTATTTCTGAGGGAAAGAATCAATTTAAGAGTCAGGTAGATTTTTATATAATTTCCAGAAGATCCAATATTTATATCTTCATAAAGTTTTACATTATCTTATTTTTTATTTTAAGGTAAATTACATTAATTGAATGTCTTAGTTATAAAGGCAAATATTTGTTTTTTAAATTATGATACTTTTTACAGGATTTTGGAATCATTTTTAATAAAGAAAGCAATTTACCTCTATAACAAAATATTAAATCCAAATAGTATTTCTTTTTTTTTTTTAAGGAAACTTTCTAAGTACTTTAAATTACTATAGACACACAGTTTATTTGTAATAAAGACCGTTAATAGGGAGGGTAGGACTTAATTAACTAGACCCTTAATAATGGGCCTTTCTAGTCCAGGGAATCTTATAATTGCCTCTGAAGCTAGCTCTGTAGCAAGTTGTAAGATGAAATATCTAGATGGCAGTAGTCATTCTTTGAAAAATGTTGCCTTCAGGCCAACTTGGGTACCTTTATTATTATGTAAAATAACTTTTAATGATAAGCAATGTGTTTTGTTAAAATAATTTTGGAGGTAGAAGTCCAGTGCCGCCTCTTTCCTCTCCTCTTTCCTCAAGGTTAAATTAATAGAGTCAAGGCAAGGCTCTCCAATGAGCATGACTTTTGCTTCCTCTGGAGAAAATAGTCTTTCAGACAAACTTTGTACATTTAGTTAGTACTAATTTGTTTATCTATTTAAAAATATGTTCTCACAATTACTAAGAATTGATGGAGTGGTCATTTTCCTGAGAACTGTATTTTTAAAAATGAAATGGAAAGCCGGGCGTGGTGGCGCATGGTTTTAATCCCCGCGCTTGGGAGGCTGAGACAGGAGGATCGCACAGGTTCAAAGCCAGCCTCACCTACTTGGTGAGGCTCTCAGCAACTTAGTGAGACCCTGTTTCCAAATAAAATATCAAATAGGTCTGGGAGTATAGCCCGGAGGTAGAAAGCCTCTGGGTTCCATCCCCAGTACCACCAAAAAAAAAAAAAAAAGAAAGAAAGAAAGAAAGAAAGGGAAATGCAAAGAATATTTTCATGGAATCTTAATACGAGACATGCAAATTGTAATGTAATTTAATACATAATTTCCACAAATGTTATATATGCTCCAAACTGGTTTTATTGTCAGTTCCCCCAAAGAATATTAATCTTTCTTGTTGGGGTTGCCCATTTTGTATAGTCCAAGCTACTTAAAAAATCTGATTGGTCCATGCCAGGAACATAGTAGGATGACAGTTAATGAAAATAGACTGCTTTGCCTCTGTGGGGTGGGAGAGCTTGTGAAAATATATTAAATTTTCAAAATGTTTCTGGAAGAACTTGGTTCTGGAAATGTTGCTTGCTATTTAAAACTCTTCAAAAATGCTGGTTTTACAAAATATAAAAATAATCTCCTCAAAGTTTGAAGGGGGAGAGGGGCTGTCGTGTGGGGGCGGTCTCTTTGCTGCCCACATCCTCCCTCTGTTCAGTGCGTTGTGTGCTTACGGGTTCCCTGGAGCGGATCACCATATAATTGATGTGCAGTCTGCATTGCTGAATCCTGGACTGCACCATTCTGTGTTCAAGGGAAGATGTAATCTGATCCCTCTGCTGCTGAGGGAGGAATCTGTTCAGTCAAGGCTTTGACAGGGCATAGTCTCCTCCAATAATCTTCTCCGTTCTCTCTCATTATTCCCTCGAGTTCTTCTCAGTCGAGCTGCATGTATGTATGTGTGTGCTGAGAAGCGGTTTGATACTGAGCTGCCTTTGCCTTTACTGTGGAGTTTTGTTGCCGGTTCTGCTCCCTAATCTTCCTTTCCTGACGTGCCTGAGCATGTCCACATTAGAATCTGTGACATACCTACCTGAAAAAGGTTTATATTGTCAGAGACTGCCAAGCAGCCGGACACACGGGGGCACAGAATTACTGAAGGGGAAAAATACAGAAAATATGGGTTTCTACGGCACATTAAAAATGATTTTTTACAAAGTAAGTAATCTGTTTTCTTCCTGTGCTGTGTGATTGTGTGTGTGTGTGCCTGCCTGAGAAGGAAAATCTGTATCATCAGAGATGGCTGCAGTATCCTCTAATTTTGGTGGGTGGCTGGATGTCTGGTATTCTGTTTTATTTCATGAATGTAAGCAAATAATGGTAAGAGAACGTGAGAGCTGGGGAAAGCTTTAAATTTAAAATGAAATGAGTATTTTAGCCTGAGAATTTTTCACTAAAAATATATCGAGACTTTAGAAATGTGGCTCCGTTAAATGCTGACCTGGAAATATTCTGTCCTTAGTTGGCTTTTACTGAACCTTTTGCCTTCAATTTTTTATACCTCATATATTTTTTTCTTTTTTCATTAGATAACTCAAAGTGTATAATCATCTGAATATTTTGGATTTATATTTAAAAGGATTTACTTTCTGTGCCCCTCAAAATATTGCAGAATTAATTCTAAAGTCAGTATTTTCAGTAAATAGTACTATATTAAAAGACTTCCATGGTCCCAGAGAAGGTACTTTATCTTATAAAATATTTTTAAAATAAAATACCTTCTTAGTGGTTTTCTTGAGCATTTTTATTCTGAGGATTTTATTTGTTGAAGAATCTCTAAGATGAAAATAAAGTTTGCTTTTAGTGGTAAATTGCTTTTGCACCAATGTATTTACAAGATATCCTGGGAAGTTTCTGAGAGCCAATATTACAGACTTAATTAGAATGAATTTTAGAGTTTGTCATAATATTTATGAAAATATTCTGTGAAAGTTTTCACAAAACTTGATTTTAAGGTAATTTGTACTGACTGACCTTCCTGATGAATTTGTTTGCAAATATGTATATATGTGCGCATCTATAAATTATACACATGGAAGCACGTGGCTACCTATAGATTACAGCTTTTATATTATTTGTTTGCTTTCTAATGAAATTATTTAGAGAAAGAAAACAATATTTTTTAAGAGGGATCTCTTTAAATCAATGTAGTGAGTACAGAAACTTCCGAAGGGGAAAAAAAAACAGACCAATTTCATTTTTTCATGAACCAAGGTATAAATTGTAGATAGACTTGTACCCTCATATCTAGCCCCTAATACCATAAGAGAACTGTATTGATTAGACTTGTTTCATGATGGTAAAACCAAAGTATTTAGTATCCAGTATGGCTCAAAAAGATTTTGAGTTTCTTCAGTTCTCTTTAGTATTTATATAGCATCATGCTGTGTTATGGTGGTCCTAAGAGAAGCCATAGGTAGGAAACTAAGACTGCCGCAAAATTCGTACTATAAAAATTAGAACAGCTATCTATCACTCTAGGTTTCTTTCCCCCTATAACTTGGACTGATGCGATAATTAATTTGTGGGTGCAAATTTGAAAGAGATTGTTCACATAGAAAAAGTTTAATCTTATCAGATTTTATTTTCTGTCTTTAGAATGAACATATAGTCAGATAACCCAATTAACCAGTAATGAAATGTAAAAATAAATACTTCAGTATTGCCGTTGACAAAATACAATTCTGAATATATTTGTAGTATACATGGCATATGAAACATCTTTAAACTATAAATGTTGGATATATCTTATAAAGAGGCATAATTCATTCTTTACAAGTCTTTTCTGGTCTCAAGTTAGAATATTTTTCTTGAGTATCTGTCAGTAGAGCCATATATACTCTGTGTATATAGCAATTGATGACTTTTCCCCTCAGCCTTATTATACCATCTAAAGACTTCTCTCTTCTTATAGATTTATCTTTTCTTACTGTCCTTCTCACCCATATAAATTGCTTTATGCTCTACTCAGTATTCAAGATTATTTTATTAATGTTCTCATTATGATATGGGTGTTTAAAATTCAGTTACTTCCATTTTTCTGATTTTGAAATTTTGAAATTTGTTATTCTTAAATTTTAAAAAAAATTGTAAAAATGGAGATTAGTGAGGAAGGCATGTTAAATGTGATTCTTTGCTGTTTGGATTATCATGATTTTTTCCTTATGTTGGTTATTAAACTGGAAAACATGAAAGGCACATTACTGTCAAGGAATATATATATACCTATGATGAATATCAATTTTTATTCTGGACAAAATTTAATATTAACAATGCTAACTCAAGATTTGATAGTTGGGCAGGTGATTTTTATAAAAAAAATCTTATTTATTTTACCTTACAGATGAAAAGAAAGTTGGACCATGGTTCTGAGGCTCGCTCCTTTTCTTTGGGAAAGAAACCATGCAAGGTCTCAGAATATACGAGGTAATATTAAATGTAGTTATGAATTCTCTCTCATACTTCTCTTATTTTGTAGAGTTGATAACTTCAAAAGCATTTCTTTCTATTTATTCTCATAGAGTAATAATATTACCAGTACTATTTAACATGTTTTGAGATTACTAAAAATTGGGAAATACATTACTTTAAATAGGGAGAAGATAGACTAACAATATAGTTTGCATTTTGTTATTAATACATTGAAGTAAGGCATAAGCAGAAGTTTTCTTATGAACAAAAATTTTAAATATAATTTTTACATAATTCTAAAAAGTAAACCTAAAATATGATTATGAGCAAATGTATTGTGTTACTATAGCAACAGCTGTGCTAGGGTAAATATGTACACATGCAGAACTGAAGATAAATTTATTAGTGAAATAAACATCCCAATTACTCCTTCTTATGAGTTGGTATGTCTTATGGTTTTAAACATACATTTCTACACAGTAGGATAGAATAGTTTCCATAACAACTAAATACAATTGTACTCTTGTTTCCTGCTCTAGTCCATCATTTTGGGGTTTTGCATCAGTATAAAACTTTCCTCCTCTCACGCTAATTAGGCTAACTTAAGCACAATATCTCTTACCCAGCCAATTAAAAATGGCTTTGGATGTTACTTGGAATGCTGCATTTTAAAATTTAAATGACAAAAGTGTCCTAGGTTTTTTCGGGGGGGGGGTCTTTTTTTATTGTCTCTTCAAATAACTGATTGGAAGTTAGCAATAGAAACCTTAAGAACTTTATGGTTATGACATTTCTTTTTTTCTACAACTATTTTAATTTAGAGTTATTTTTATTCTATGTGACGTAATAAAATTAAAATTGCCCAGATACAAGAGTTTTTTTTAATTGAACATTATTACAAATTATATCCCCCTTTTTAACTCCTTCAGAGAAACAGTTTATTTTTACTTCATTCAGTTATGGAAAATATTTATTTTAAATACTGTAATTTGAAATTTAGAAATCACAATAATTAGAATAATTTCACATACAAAATACTGGAGAGACGATGCAGAAGTAAAAACCAAGGCCGTCTCCCAGTTGTTGAGGAATGGTTTTCCTGTGTGAGTTTTCTCATGTTGACTGTCCTATTCCCTTTCCCTCTTTGCCTTTCGATAATTTATTGTATTTTCACACTTCCACCAGAGGGTGTGGAGGGATAGAGACAAGTAAAACTAACCACTTGATTTTGCTTTCCTTCTAGCCTTGATAAAGTATATCTATAGCAAAATTAGACCCAATGGGATATTTATTTTCATGTTCTTTTAGAGATTTTATCAATTATCAATGTTACTGTTTTGTGATATTTTTGACAGATAATAATATGAAACTGAAACTGACTTCATTTTTAATGGAAATTTTAAAAATATAGATTAAAAATTTATAAAATTTAAGTAATAAGAACATTCTCTTTTACTTTCAAAAATGAGAAAGATAAATTTGCCTTTGATTTTGAAAGAAGAAAGGGTAGATTTAATTGTTGAATGTTAGATATTGTCTTAAATGTGTATTAAGAGCTAAAAGGGGGGGAGGTATAAAGATTTTTCTGTAAAATATTTTGATCAAGATTTCATCTAAAAAAAGGAGATACCTTGGATAGAATTATTGGGGGATTGTGTCATCAGCACTTTATCAGTGCTTGATACTGTTATGATATAATTTGCATATATTTGGATTTAAAACACTTTTTATTATAGCCCACAGAATTGAGGATTACTTTACAAATGTAATTTTGTTAAAAGATTTATAAAAAAAAATAGGAACACTCAGTATTTATCTTGAGTTAAATAATTAGATACGGAAGTTAGAAAGGAAAGCCTTAATATACTAATAATAGTTGTAAATATGTTCTTTCTGCTATTGGTTAGTCATGTTAGAAGAGTTAGGCAAACATATAGCTGGATCATCTAGTTTATTCCTTCATTTTATCAATTATAGGATTTAGTTTGAGGTTTGTTTAATTTTTGCAAAGTTAATCTCACTTATTTATAAATAAATCTCACTTAATTTTTGCCTATAAGTTCTGAATACCTTTGAATAACTATATTTCTAATCAAGGAAGATTTTTAACAAATATTTTACTTAAGCTTTATTTATAATAGTAAAAATGAAGAGCAATACATAAATATTTATAAGTAATTATAAGTAATTTGAAGACATCTGAGGCAAACTTAAGGAATTGTGTGACTGGTGAAATCTGAAATATTTGAATATTATTTCTATATCTGGATTTTTTTATAGCATTAGTAGTCCCACATTACTTTTTTTTATAAAGAAAACAAGACCAGTTTATTGAAGTGAGGCATATATACTCTAAGGAAATATTTTAATTGGTTAGTTGTTTTTATTTATTGGTAGGGATTGAACCTCATATATGCTTAAGCACATGCTCTACCACCGAGCCACACTCCCCAGATCTAAGGAAATATTTTAACATTTTTTGTATGTATCAGTGACTTGCAGTTTTGCCATAGAGATTCTGTCATTTGGTTGCATTTAGCATTGCTGGGATAATAACAGGTGGTTATGTAGGAGGGAGGAAACTTACTCTAAGAATAGCAAAATAGGTTTTGTGTACCCATGCTCTCTGGGAATAAGCAAATAAAAGGAATAATTGGATTGATGTTTGAAATATGCCAGGTCATCATTCTTATTAAATCAGAGTTCATTATTCTAAGTAAATATCTATCTTTTTTTTTTTTTTTTTATGTAGCACCACTGGGCTCGTGCCATGTTCAGCAACACCAACAACTTTTGGGGACCTGAGAGCAGCCAATGGCCAAGGGCAGCAACGACGCCGGATTACATCTGTCCAACCACCTACAGGCCTCCAAGAATGGCTGAAAATGTTTCAGGTGACATATGTACACATGCTACTTAAAGTTTCACTTAAGTGCTTTAAAGAACAAAGAATTATTCAGGCATAAAAAAACAAAATGAAGTACTATTACATGTTATGCCATAAATAAATCTTGGAAACATTATGCTAAGTGAAAGAAACCAAGCACAAAAGGCCACATATTGATTCTATTTATTCTGTTCACATAAAATGACCAAGATAGGCAAGCTCATAGAAACAGAAAGTAGATTAGTGGTTGCCAGGTAGTGATGGGAGAATGGGATTGGGACTCACTTCTAATAGGTACAGGGTTTCTTTTTGGGTGATAGAAGTGTTCTGGAAATGTTGATAGGTAAATGCAAGGTGAGTGTGCTGGGAAACACTGAAGTGTACACTTGAAAATGGTGAGTCTTCTGTCAGGTGAATTATCCATCACTACGCCCTTGTAGGTTGATGCAGCTTCTTCTCTGTGCCATGCTTGTAGATAGCTTAGTTTGGTCAAATTCTGATAACTGTCTTTCACTAGTATTTAAATTATTTGAACATTTACAAGGAGGATTGGTTACAACCAAACCTTGAATACTAAGAATTTTATTTTTTAAATTTTATTTTATTGGTGCACTATCGTGTCACATCAGAATGTGGATCATGTTGACAATGGCATATATTCACACAGTACTTAAGGGTTTTATAAGCTGGGCGTGGTGGCGCACACTTGTAATCCCAGCATTTGGGAGACTGAGACAAGAGGATTGCGGTTTGAAGACAGCCTCAGTTACTTAGTGAGGCCCTTTACAACTCAGGGAGACCCCTGTTTCAAAATAAAAAAAAGATAAGGTTGAAAGTATAGCTCAGCGGTAGAATGCTCCTGGGTTCCATCCCCAGTACCGCAAAAAAAAAAAGAAAAAAAAAGAATATATAATGTGAGATCCTGATATTAAGTTGATTTGTCTCTCCTTCCTGTTAGGCAATACATATATATCTCAAGTGGTTAGCTAAATAGTTGGTGTGGATTAAGCACTCAATTTTATTTGCAAATAGTAAATAATATAAATTATATAAAGATATTAGACACACTAATATGATTGAATGTGTTTCTCTACCTCTGGATGCTTGAATGGTTGGTTATGTAATGAATTCATAAGAAAATAAATTTTGAAAAACATTTTATTTGGTATTTCAGATTATTAAATCCTTTTATAGAAATTCTAATATTTTAAATACTTAGGCAATAACAAAATGTATGTCTCATTTTTTTCCCCATCTATAGCTGGAAAACCTACTTGAAGCAGTATTGCTTTAAAATGGATTTTAAAATTTATTTTCTACCCTTTAGGTGATTTCAGAAACACTAGAATGTTGGGGAGAGGAGGGTGAAGGGTTGCTAACTGCAAGTCTTGAGTTAGAGTCCTGGTTCTCAACAGGGTTTGGCTTTTCCCCTAGTTGAGACAGTGTTGTCTGAAGGTGGTTTTGGTTGAGAGGGTGGGAGGTGTGACACTGCAGGCACCATGGACAGAGGCAATGTAAAAGCCTCCCACAACAAAGAATTATCCAGCCCCAAATGTCAGTAGTACTACGGTTAAGAGTCTCGGGGTTAGAGAATTATAGTTATATTTTATTGTTATTCAAATGTTGATCAACTATAACCACAAAGCATTACTTTTTAAGTTGTCGCAGTTATTTGTTGATTGACCATACCTGTTCTACAAGGATTATTTCTACCCTCTCTCTTCCTCCTACATACGTTTTACCTCATTTTCATGATGTTTTTTAAATTAAAATTTTTATTTTCCCATGCATGCCCTCAGAATTCTAAATTTGTTTGTATTTTGCCCTCTCCTTTTAGAAGAAATATAAATTTAAACATTTATAGTCTTAAAATATTTAAAATTTTCTGCCATCTGTGGTTAAGCTAAGGACATGGGAATGTGTGTGTTGTCGTGACTATACATGCTTGGAAGTGTGAGCAGTACGACACTTGAGACTATTTCAGAGCTGATTTTTTACCATTTTTGTAAGAAAATACCAACATGATTGAAAATTATACTATTAGCATATAGTTATAAATAGCCTACAAAATGTTTATTATTTATATGAAAAGATTTATTTCTATCTGAAGATTTATTTTTATGTGATAGGACTCATTTTTTTCCCTAGCATTTCAGAGTACCAAAATGTTCTTTTCTAGCCATTTAGGATATTTGCCAATTTTAAGGGAGCTGCTTCTAATATTGATCTATCGTTGGAGCATTTATGCTTTATTTTGTAGTGAGGGCATTTTAGAAAGTCCTTTATTCAATGCTTTCTTGTTCAAATAGCTCATGCTTTCCTTAATAACATGTCCAAATATTACCACTTGCTGTATTTTGTCAAATGAGACTCCACAGATTTATTTAGATGCATCCCAGTTTCAGAAACATTAGCTGCAGAAACTAAAACCAAACCAAAACCTGTTTCTTAGAGTTACTGAGACTCAATAAATTGAAGACAACAGTTAGGCCTGCGTTTGGTCCCATAAAGGCATTTGATTTTTTTTTCATATGAAAAGTATGTACAATGAAGAAAACCTGTTCTTAGTTACCAGAAATAACATGAAATTAGGCCTGCAGATAGACAATTAGAATTTTTTTCCAGATAAACATTCTGTAGTAAACAAATCTGTAGCAGTGAAAGGTCAGTTTGCCAGGTGGATCAGGATCAGGACCTTAATCTTTCGAGCACCGTGTCTCTCTGACACACCCAGGACCTTGTTGTTGTACACTCTACACTGCCCCTTTTTTTCAAGGCTGGTGCTGACATATCTAGAAATGAATGCCTTGCCTAAGGGTTTAGAATGCCTTAATGCCTAGCCCATAGATAGATATTTCATATTAAAGTAGGGGAGCCATGAGTTGACCTCTGCAGTACAATTGAGGGCTAATTAAACTGGCATGGCTTCTACAGATTCACTGTGGGGCCTTTAATGATAACTTTCCTGTTGCATAACAAGCAAAATGGGAGACCGTGTTCCCTTACTGTCCTCCTACTGCTCCTAAGGCAGTGATACAGCATTGTTTTGGTCCAGCTTCATCTAGTCTACCAAAAAACTCTGTACTCAGTTTGTAAAATGAATGAGGACAAATAATACACCATTTTGGATAAAAGGAAATTGAATCAGGGTGCCACTATAAAATAGAAGTGCAAATTGAAGACAAAAACAAAACAGAAATTTTGTACTGTTTGAATTTTTAGTGCCGATGGATTCTATTTCTTTTTCACATCTAGATCGATGCTTCAGATTGTTAATTTTGAGGGAGAGGGTTGGTAATTTTTGTTTATGTCATTGGAATGTTAATATGTGGTTTCTTGGCTTGAAAATTTTAGACTATGTAAAAACACTAATAGTGTGAACATTGTTTTGCAGTGAAATTTTATATTCAGAGGCATCTCAAAAGAATAAACACATATGACCTACATGGAAAAGCTCTTAATTGAAATTTTAGCTTTGCTTTTTTATAACGAGTAATTTTATCAATGTTATGTAACTTGCCTTTTCTTTGTTTTCCTATTTCATAAAGAAAATATAACACTAAGAAGTTATCAAAAGGGAGAAAACATGTAGATGTTTTTAAAGCTATACTTGGCAATATAGTGGAGACTCCATAAATGTTAATTTCCTTCACTGGTCAAGAAAAACACTTTTTGTGGGCTTCAGTTTTCTCTGGTCTTAAAAGGGGCTATTAAATATACTAGCTTCACATTTTATTATGAGGATTGAAGAAATTATGTTCAAGAGCCTTAATGCTATATGTGTAATTATTTTTATGTTATTTTAAACCAAAACACATTTGCATTAAGGCTATTAACATTCTTTGAAAGCATGTTACATTCAATAAAAATGATAAAATATGCTTGTTTTGATACTTAAAATGGAATATTGAAGGAGTTAATCAAGTTTAATACTCACACTTAGAAACTGTACACATAGTCTGATTAATTTTATTTAATTTTTATTTGCTAGTCAACAAAAGATTAAAACCTGTAGGACAATGCTAAGGGAAATGGATGTATTATCACTTTAAAACTAAATTTGTTACAGTATGATTAAGAAACCTTGTTATGCTTTCTATGAATGAGTTGAAGTTATATGTTTAGTCAGAGAAGACTAAAGGAAGATATTTTAATATTTAATATTTTGAAGACTTTTGCATAAAAGTAAAAACAGACTGATTCTTGGTTTCTTCAGAAAGTAAAACGTGGATCATGTTCTTTAAGGCACCTTTTTACTTAATTTGAACTTAGCGATTCGAATGGCCTGTGGTGGGGTGGGAGCTGTTCCAGAGACTGGACTGACCACCCTGGAGGCGGTTGAGAAGGAGCTCTTTACCATGTGAAACTTGGGTGCAGTACTACCGAAGGTCATAAAATACGCTGTATGACTGGGTCACTGAGGATCACCCAGACCAATGAGTAGTCCTGGTGTTGGCTTGTGAATCACTTATATCAACACTGGATGGGTTGTTTAGAAAATAAAATGTCCTCGGCCACTTCATGATCACCGAGTGAGCTTCTCTGATGGAGAGTCTGTGATTTCTATATCCCTTGATCCATTATAATGGAGGTAGGGTCTCTGAGACTAGGACTAATTAAGTATTAGCTAAGGGACTTTCATACCTTTCCACAGTGAAATCCAGGCTCCTGGTTATAGTTGAGTAGCCCATCTATTCTTCTCTGCTACCTGTGTGCTGTAATTTACCTGAAATAAGTATTTCCATGGGGAAATTTCCAAATTTGCATTTGTAGTTTTGCCATGAATTAAATTTTGCCTTTTCTTGATCCTTCCTAACCCTGTAATGTTTTACCTATTCAGTATGTCCCTGCGTAACTTTACCATGAAAGGCCAAAAGAGGGTGTTTAGTTTTGTTCTCATACAAAAGTGAAATAACAATTTTCAATGTTATTCAACACTTTTGCAGATAAAGAAACTAAGTCTTGAAGAAGTTAAATTGTAACTTGTTAGTGACTGTTTATCCTCTCAAATCTGAATTTCCTGGTTCTCAATACAATACCCTTTTCCACTTTTCCCCATAAAAGTTGTTGGAGGATATTGTTCTTTTTGTTTTAATATAACTTCAGGGTTTTCAAAGGGTTTGTTTTTGTTGTTGTTGTTGTTGTTGTTGTTTTGGTTTTTTTTTTTTTTTTTTTTTTTGTCTTTTTGGAATCAGGAATCGAACCCAGAGTGCCGCTTTGCCCCTAAGCTACATCTTGACCCCAACTTCAGAGTTTTCAAGTTAATGCATAATTCTCTTTCTGCTCAATCTCGTAAATACAAAATTTGAAAACATTCTTGGAATCAGACTAAGCAAGCAAGTCCTAGTTGATGTCATTAAATATAAATAGAAGAAGAGAAGCACTCTCTGGAAGTTTTTGAGATAGCATTGGTGTAGTAATTCCTTTATCTTTTGGAACTTATTCCACAAATATTGATTGAAGACCTACTTTGTACTTGGCCCTACTTTGGGTCTGGGATATAATAGTAAATAAAACATCAGAAATGCTTTTTCATGGAATTTACACTCTAGACAGGAGATGAGATGAGAGTTTAAAACTGGTTGTCATTTTTTTATGACTCCAATATTTTCATTTTTTATCTTTAAAATCTTTATGGCTTCCATTTTTAAAAAGTTGTCCAGGGAAAGGAGGGAGAAGGAAGGGAGGGAACCTTGTAGGTCTTAGAGTCCAGTGTACCAGGGAACAGCAAGTGAAAGGCTCTGAAGCAGAACGTGTCTGAAGTGTTTGAGGCGCAGAAAGAATGTGTGAGGCAGAGCAGAGTAAACAAGAGGGAAAGGAATAGGAAATTTAGAACCCTGTGGGCCAACCTAAAGGCTTTGGTTCTTATTTCACTGAAGTGGGAAGCCAAAAGAAGATTTTAAGCAGAAAAGTGACTTTTTTTTTTTTTTTTTTTTTTTTTTTTTTTTTTTAGCAGTACTGGGGATGGAACCCAGGGACATTCTACCTCTGAGCTACACTCCCACCCATATTTTTTATTCTTTATTTGAAACAATGTCTCACTGAGTTGCATAAGGCCTCACTAAGAGCTAAGGCTGCCCTCCAACCCCAATCCTCCTGTCTCAGCCTCCCAAATGCTGGGATTACGTGTGTGCGCCACCACGCCTGGCCTAGAAAAGTGACTTTTAACAGTATTATGAGTACTCTGTAGACAATAGGACAAGGAGAGCAAGGGTAGGAGCCTGGAAGAATAATCAGGATATTATACAAAGAATGTAGGTGAGAGCTACTAGGAGCTTAGGCCAGTGTAGTCGTGGTCAGATCCTGCCAGGTTTTGCAGCTTGAGGCCATAGAATTCATTTGGGTCAGAGCCATCTGATGGTGTGAGAAAGGGCCGAGTCCGCAATGACTCCAGAGATTTCAGCCTTAACAACTAGTACAGCAGAGTTGTTTTACTGAAATGAGGGCACTATGGAAGGCAGAATTAGAAATAAAGATCATTAACACATTAAGTTTCTATTATATATCCAAGAATAGACATTGAGGAAGTGATTTTTACATACAGGCCTGGAGTTCAGGGAGCAGATCCGGTTTGCAGAGAGGACTGTCTGAATGGCCCAGACCTTTGTTGGACTCACCTAAGAGATATGATTTAAATAATTAGACTGTTGAATTAGTGTGGTCCATGGAGACAGTCTCAATTAGTATGTAGTTAGCCTATGTTACTCATCTTTGTCAGCCATGTGCTTTTCAATAATATATCTCAAAGTAACATCTATTGAATGCTTATGTAATTTGAGACAGTTTAATTTTGACTCCTTTTAAATCAAATGCTCTTTTAAAACAAAATTAAAATATTGTTTAAAATACTGTTTAGAGTCTTAAACATTTATATAGTCATAATTTTTATGGACTTTGTCATAAATATATAGAAATTTTTGACAATTTTATATACCCAAGATCTGAATTTGTTATTTTAATCTTCTCTTCTGGTTTATTTTTCTGTTCTATACCCTGTTCTCTCAAAGACTTGATAAAAACTGTTTCTCAACTATTAGCATTTAAATATTGTATATTGATACTATTTTTCATTCCTTTCATTTTGAAAAAACTAATAATTAGTTGAAAAAACAAACATGTAGAGTTTTATTACCTTAAACTAGAAATAGTTACATTTGTTAGTATAACTCATACATGAAAGATTTGTCTTCTTATTATAGAAATTTGCATAAAATATCTTTTTATATCAAAATCTAACCATGAACATATCCAGAATACTTTTTAAATATTCATTTTAACAAAGGATATTACTAAGTTTATCCTAAAATTATTCTTTTTTGTGTGTGTGGTACTGGGGGTGGAACCCAGGGGCTTTTCTACCTCCGGGCTATACTCCCAGACCTTTTTTATATTTTATTTGGAAACAGGGTCTCACTAAGTTGCTGAGAGCCTCACTAAGTAGCTGAGGCTGGGTTCGAACCTGTGTGATCCTCCTGTCTCAACTTCCCAAGTATGGGGATTACAAGCATGTGCCACCACGCCCGGCTCTAAAATTATTCTATTAAATGCCTTTATTAAAGCCACATTTTAATTAAAGCCAGCATACTTATCCATCCCCCAAGTGAGCATGTCCTTACTGTAGTAGTGTCCACAAATCCACCATGATATATGTAGATGGAAAGGAGCACCATATAAAAGAAACCTCCCTCAAATCTGTGAGGGTTATAAATCAACAAGTCAGCAAGTTTACACTAATTACACTAAATGGTCAGAGATGAGTAGCGATGGATCACATTGTCAAACAGCTACGTTTTACAATTTGTTGGAGGGAGACCAACAAAATACTTGAATGCATTTAATTGATCAAGTGTATATATACATATGTACATAATATTTTAAATGTTTATGTATAAAGACTCTAACCAAAGAAGATTCAAGTTAAGTACTCAAGATGAATCCTCCAAATATATGTATGTGTGAAAATAAAAGGAAAAGACACAATTTCCTGGAGCCTGTTGTTCCATATATTTATAAGTAAAATAGAATGAGTGTATTAGGAAAATAGTTAACACTCTTAAAATGTTTGTACTTTTACTATATCTGTACTTTATTATTTATTTATTTATTTATTTATTTTGCAGTCTGGGGCTGGAACCCAGGGGTATTCTACCTCCACGCCACACTCAAGCCCCCCGCCCCCCTTTGTCCTTTTATTTTTGAAAGAGGGTCTCACCAAGTTAGGAAGGGCAGCTGAGGCTGTCTATGAATGGTGATCCTCCGGTCTCCGCCTCCCAAATTCTGGGATTACAAATGTGCACCACCACACCCAGCTATATCTGTACTTTATAAGATAAAAAGAGATGATGTTCATTGTAGATTCTAAAGGGGTAAATAGTTTTGAAAATTATTTTAAATGTACTTGGAAGCCAGGCATGGTGCTGCACACTTGTTATCCCAGTACTTGGGAGGCTGAGACAGGAGGAACCACAGATTCACAGCCAGCCTCAGCAACTTACTGGGGTTCTCTGCAACTTAGTGAGACCCTGTTTCGAAATAAAAAATAAAATAATACTGGGGATATAGTGCAGAGGTGGCATACCCCTGGGTTCAATCCACAGTACAATTAAAATTAAATATTTTTAGAGCTGGTACAGTGGCACATGTCTATAATCCTAGCACTTGGGAGGTAGAGGCAGGAGAATCATAAGTTCTAGGCCAGTGTAGGCAACTTAGTGAGGTCCTGTCTCAAAATTAAAAATATAAAACGAGGGTATGGCTCAGTTGTAGAGCATCCCTGAGTTCAATCTTCAGTTAAACACACACACACACACACACACACACACACACACACACACACACACACAGTATTCTGAGTAATGAATGACTCTGTGCTGAATTTTCTCAATTTTCAATTACTACATTTTCTATGTTACTAAATTTAGGTTTTCTTTTATAAGCAAGAAATAGAGTATCAAAATGTAGATCTTTTTAGCTCCAAACCTCACTTTTTTATTTTATATGCACCTACTTCAGAAATGGCTATAATGTCTCACAGTGATACTTCCGTAGGCATAGTTTTGCAGAAACAAAGGTCTGCTCAAGGATACTTTCTCACAGGAGTATCGTGAGGTTACTTAAATGTTTTGCATGGTTATTGTAAATTCCAACATTTTAAATTATTCACATGGTACTTGTGTTGTTGTTTTTTTAAGAATGTGATTTTTTTCTATAGGTGTTCCTCAGTGGGAATTTTAAAAAAATAATCCCTGGTGTTGTTTTATTTATTTATTTATTTATTTATTTATTTATTTATTTACTTACTTACTTACTTACTTACTTATTGGTACTGGGGATAGAACCAAGGGACATTCTACCTCCCGGATACACCCCCAGCCCTATTTTTTATTTATTCTGAAACAGGGTCTCATTGAGTTGCAAAGGGCCTCAGTAGTAGCTGAGGCCATCTTTAAACCACGATCCTCCTGTCTCAGCCTCCAAATGCTGGGATTACAAGCATGCACCACCTGGCCCGGCTCCTGGTGTTGTTTTAAAGGAAATCACATTTTTTAAGTGTAATTATTTTGTTGTTGTTTCTCTGTAGTATAACAATTTATTTCTCACTCTCCTTTGATATATATATATATATATATAATTTTTTTTTTTTGTGTGTGTGTGTGTGTGTGTGTGTGTGTGGTGGTGGTGGAAACCCTTCTACTTCCAGGCTACACTCCCACACCTATTTTTTAAAATATTTTTTTTTATTTGGAAACAGGGTCTCTTAAACCAGCACGGCTGGCTTCGAACCTGCGCAATCCTCCTGTCTCCTCCCAAGTGCGGGGATTATAAGCATGCATCACCACGCCTGGCTGGTCTTTATATTCTGATTTTGCTACTAAGTCAGCTACTATTTTCTGTTGTTTGCACTTTTTATCTGAAATTATCTTCACAAATCAGAATGAAAGTGGAAGTGTCTTGTGGAGGACACTTGTCAGATATATAGAATATCTCCTTACCAACATGTCTAAATGATACTGCTAACATCCTGGCTTTTATTTGAGTGCCATATAGAAAGAAAACCATCAGTCAAAATTCCATAATTTGCCCAGCCAAATCATTGTTTCTGAAATAAATTTTGACAACCAAACCAATGTCATAGTGGTAAATGAACATACAATTATAATAATATAATACCAACATATTTTTATGACTTTAAACTTTTACAATATAAAGATAGTGAACTAGAGATGAAGTCAGTATCATGTCAGTAACTTCTGTGAGAAATGTCACTATAAATAGCCATTTCAAATAGAGTTCTACCTTGTCCGAGGATGGTTGTATATGGGTATGGGTTTTTTTCTTTGTGAGTTTACAATTTGGGACATCTGTTAAAATAGTAAATCTTTCTCATTTCTTTTTGCTAGAGCTGGAGTGGACCAGAGAAACTGCTTGCTTTAGATGAGCTCATTGATAGTTGTGAACCGACGCAAGTAAAGCATATGATGCAAGTGATCGAGCCCCAGTTTCAGCGCGACTTCATCTCCCTGCTCCCTAAGGAGGTAAGGGTCACCGGTTACGTCTTCCTCGGGCCTCTGCAGAGAGCACTGGCAGCGACGGCCTTTACACATTGCACTTCTAATGATCATAGTCTGTATTAAGTGGTAAAGCGGGCTGCAAATTGATAAGCTGCTGTTACCTAATAATGTGATTGTCAGATGGCAGTGTACTTAACCACTGTGACTTCTGTTTCTTAGATGTATATGGCAGTAACTATGGAATTTCATTCATTTGATTATTTCTTTACCAAGATATTTTCCCCTAGGTTATCTGAAGCCCAAACTTCAGTTGTCCTGACATGTTCTTTACAGTAGAATTTTCAAAAATTCAAATTTTTATTAAACCAGCAATATTTTTATCATTTATCATAAGTTTCTTTGATATTACTTGTTTTGTGATTCTACTAAATTGTAATCTAGTCCTTATATAATTATTTATAAATGCGTAGAATTTCCCATATATATCTTTTTCTACTAATCATTCTCTGCCTCTCTTACACTACACACACACACACACACACACACACACACACACACACACACACTTTTCATACCAATTACATTCTTACAAGACTCCATTTGGAGTTATTTATGGCATTTCTTTTTCTGTTTTTACATAAACTGACATGTTTTTTCTTCTTCCTTTCTTGGTCATTGATTACTATTTTCTGAGTGTTCTCCACTCTGTAGATAAGGCACAGCTTAGATGTCATTCTCTTACTGGTATCACAGACCTCACTTCTTTTTCTTTCTTTTTTCTTTTTTTGTACTGCTGGGGATGGAGCCCAAGGCCTTGCATATAATAGACAAGTGCTCTACCACTGAGCTATATCCCAGGCCTTTTTAAATTTTGTTTTGAGATACTAAGTTGCCCAGGCAGCTCTTGAATTTATAATTCTCCTGCCTCAGCCTCCTAAGTACCTGAGATCATAAGCAAGCACCACTACGCCAGGCACGTAATTTAATTTTTGTCAGGAAATATAACAGATAATCAATGTCCCTATGATTTATATTTTCATAAGTTATTATGTATATCCTCCTAATTTTATGTCAGCTAAGAATATTAAAATACTATTAAACCATTTCAAATGATCCTGAAGCTTCAGATTTGAACAGGAAAGGAGTCAGGTTTTTTCAGATAATTATTCTAAATATCTTAATGTCATGAAATAGAGTTCTAATTATATTTTCACATTAAATATAAATAAAATAGTTTTATCATATTTAACATGAAATGGAGCATAGCTCTAGGGAAAAGCAAAACTGATAAAACATCTCTTTCCTAAAATGTTTTTTCCTTGGGGTGTTTTTTAAAAATGGCATTGTCCCAGAAAAAAAATTTTTCATCCTTTCTAGCTCTTTCTAAAACTAAACCTTTGAATAGATTTGGCTTATGAAAGTGGCATAAGCTATCTTTGCTTCCAGAAGGGCATTAATAATAGGAAACACTTTCATAAGTATTTGACTCTAAGCGTCCACCTTTGATATGTTTTTATAGTTTCCCTTGATATTCTCCTTATTTTAGAGGTATCATTTTTGTTAAAATGCAAACTTTCATAGTCTAGTTTGTCCCTTTATATCTAAGAATGGTAAGAAAAATGAGGGTTTTTGTTTTTTGTTTTGCTTTAATTTCTGTAATAGCTTAATTAACACCAAAAATATAATTTAAAATCAATAGAATTTGAAATTGTTTCTAAGAGTTTTTAGGAACAAACTGTCAATAACATGTGTAAATCCAGTAGAGATTCTTTTGGCTCCATTGTTCCTGTAAAGATTGCTGAGGAAGAAGTGAAGCCAGACAGGAGAAAAACAGCCCTAGCTTAGGATGTCATCTGTGTTTTAACTTTTATTTTCTTCACATTCCCCCTTTTGTTTTCAACTACCAGAAAAAAAATATTTTCTAATTTTAAAAGTGCTTTATTTTATATGTAGAAAATAATGGTAAAGATTTAAGTCCTAAAGGAAACTAACATTATCTTGTCAGAGACTCAGTATTATCATTATTTAAAATATTATTACCTTTGTGTCAGGTGATAGATTTGTAATATATTTTTATAATTCATTTGGCAGATTTTGAAGCTCTTTATCAACATTTACTTATTAATGTCAAAAACCTTGATGAAAATTACACTAGTCTCACATGAGAAGCTTGTGATAAATAGCAAATTTTGTGAGTAAATATCAAGAAAATTACAATGATACAGTAGGTAATCTAGAACAAAACCTGACATCCTTAATATAGGATTTGCCAGCATTTTCTTAGTTTCTTAATTTTTCTTTCCCCTTGACTAATTCAGTCCACTGAAATATAGCAGTCCTGGGAAAATACTGGCTACTGTAATGTGGCGATCTGTATCTTCATTCTGACTGTTAAAACAAAGTACCATGGACTAGGTGGATTTACAAACAACAGAAATGACTTCACAGCCCTGGAATCTAGGCAGCCCAAGGTCAGAGTACGTGGTCAGGTTCTGGTGAGGGCCTCTGCCAGGCTATATACTGTGTCTTCTATCCTCACATGGTGCAGCCCAAGAGAATTCCCTGGAATCCCTTTTCTAGGATACTAATCCCATTCTCAAGGGCTGTTCTCCTGAGCTGATTACCTTCAGAAGACCTTAACTTCCTGAAACGATCACATGGAGGTTAAGGTTTTCACCCTGTGAATTTGAGGAGACAAAAACATTCAGTCCCACTTCAGAGCCCTACATGATAGAGCCTTGCTTCCTTTGAGAAACTGATAGACTTTGCCAATAATATATTGTAAGAATCATGTAACTAAGTGCTCTTTCTTTTTTACTTGGTAATATAATGCAAAAGCCATATAATAGACATTGTTGTCAGCATGTTTGTGATCTACTTTTTTCTGCTTTAAATCTTTCCTGATTCATGTGTTTCTTGGTTCTGATTCTTTTTATTTACAGTTTTCACTTTTCTCTTTTCACTTGCCTATTTTCTGTGTTAGCTATATATTTTGATGCATCTGGCTGGCTAGATGTAAATAGACAAGTATTTAGTAAATTGTGTTCAGGGTTGAAGGGAGTTGTGCCATTTACCTGTGAGGTTGGCGCTTCAGCTATGTGTAACTTCTGAGTGTGTATATTTCTCTAATGCATGCAGATACTGGACTTGATAATCTCTTAGTCACCACTAGTGAAGGAAATTTTACCTGTTGGTTTGGGGATACACTTTTGAAATCTAAACTGCTCTGAATTTGTTGTTGTCTAGCCTTTAAGATTAATTGAACATTTCTATAAATTACCTGATTTCTACTTCAGTAAGATAAGCAAAGAGTAGACATTTTCATATTATAAATATCTTGGGCATTAATTGGTATCTCTTTTACAAAGATATCTTTGTCTGATGATTTTAATATTAAATTGTGATTTCACATAGATTTGGTAACATCACAGTACTATTACTCTGAAACAAACTTGCCTAGGCTTTGATTGACAGTTTCGAAATTAGTGGCTTATGGAGTGCCTCCCCAAAAAGTAGTGTTGGCAGATTTATACATATATGCACAGATTGTTAAGGATAGCTCTGTCTCTATTTTAATTCACCTTTTGTGGTACTGGGAATTGAACTCAGGGACATTCTGCCTCTGAGCTATACCCCCTGTTTTATTTTTTTTTTATTTTGAAACAGGGTCTCACTAAGTTGCTGAGGCATGCAGTCCTACTGTCTCAGCCTCCCAAGTACTAGGTACAGGCATGTGCCACCATGCTTAGCTCTGCCTTTTTTATTTTAAATAGCTCAGGATAATATATATATATATATATATATATATATATATATATATATATTTTTTTTTTTTTTTTTTTTTTTTTTTTTTTTTTTACTGGAAATTTTGAACCCAGGGGCATTCTACCTCTGAACTACACCCTCAGCCCTATTTTTTATTCTTTATTTTGAAACAGGGTCTCACTAAGTTGCGGAGGACCTCTCAAGTAACTGAGGCTAGCCATGAACCTGCAGTCCTTCTGTTTTAGCCTCTTAAGTACTGGGATTACAAGCGTATGCCATCACACTTGGCAGTATAATTTATATTTTTATATGATATGCAAGGCTTCCTGAATAAGCCTTGTCAAAGGCTTTCACTCCACTTCTTCCTTTTTCTTTATTTACTTGAATTGGCTTCATGCAGTGAGAAAAATGATGGTTTTGCAAATATTATGAACAAAATTTTTAAATTGATATTATTGTTCCAAAGATCTACCTCATATGTTCTTTATGTGCTCATCAAGAAAATTCCCATAAGTAATGCAGAGTAATTAGAGCACAGTTACTTTAATATGTCTGTGGAATGGTTTAATAATTGTCTTGTTTTTTCATTGTATAGCCAGGAGTATAAATGTTTCAAAAGTTGGTATCATTGTGATAAACACTTGGATGTAATGAAGAACCACTAATTATGATATCTAGCTCTCAAAGTATTGTAGAATTACACCACAGAACAGGTGGGAATTTTACTTCTTAAGAGTCAGGCTGCCAGACAGGCACTCTGGTCCTGGCTTCAGTGAAATTTTGTTGTTGTGGGGAGAGAGAGAAAAAAGTAAAGTAAAAACTTAAATTATTGTGTTGAGATTCACAGACTAGGCAGTGAAGGTAGGAGCAGGCACAGAGGTTAATCAGAGTTAAAGAGTTAGTGAAGTTGATCCGGGACTGGCGACACACCCTTGTAATCCTAGTACTTTGGAGGCTGAGTCAAGGAGGAGCCTAGGTTCGAGGCCAGCCTCAATTACTTGTAAGGCTCTCAGTAACTTAGTGAAACCCTGTTTCAAAATAAAGAATAAAAGCTGGGCATGTTGGCACACGTTTGTAATCCCAGCATTTGGGAGGCTGAGACAGGAGGATCACGGTTCATGGACAGCCTCAGCTACTTAGTAAGGTCCTTTGCAACTCAGTGAGACCCTGTTTCAAAATAAAGAATAAAAAAATAGGGCTGAGGTAAAATGCCCCTGGGTTCAATCCCCAGTATTGCAAAAATAAATCAATAAAATAAAGAATAAAAAATCCGGCTGGAAGTGGAGCTCAGAGGTTCTATCCCCTGTACCACCAAAAAAAAAAAAAAAAAAAAAAAAGAGTTGGTAAACCAAAGGGTGTTTGTTTCAAATCTAGTTTATATTTATTAAAATCAAAGGTGTAGCCTTTTATAACTTTAAAAATTATACTGTAGAATTACATTAATTTATAAGTAAGTATTTTATCCCACAGAGAATAATTTACTTTTATTCCTATATTTTTTTTTTTTTTGACTATGGGTATGCTATGTTTTTTTTCTTTTCCATAGCTGGCACTTTATGTGCTTTCATTCCTGGAACCCAAAGACCTGCTGCAAGCAGCTCAGACGTGTCGCTACTGGAGAATTTTGGCTGAAGATAACCTTCTCTGGAGAGAGAAATGCAAAGAAGAGGGTAAGCTTCAAAGTGGCATAGAAAATATATATGCTTAGACTTTAAAAAAGCACAGTAATTTTGGGGACAAGTAGGCAAAATAAAAATAAGTTTTATGTGACAGATAAATGAGAAAAGGGAACTTCAGCCTATCAAAGAATGGGTCTTCATTCATTTTCTTTCACATACCTGAGTTCAACCGTGAAAGAGTAAAAATGAGGCCAGTTTAAAGGAAATCTAAAATTATAATATCGATTAAACATCAGGTGCTGAGTATCACTCCTTCCATTAATAGTGTTGAACACCTCTTATGAGCTAGATGGTCTTAAATGATGGGGATATAGTAGTGTCCTGCCACTTTCTTTTCTGTTGTGGAGCTTATATTCTTGAAACTTATTTTAAAAAAGAAAATCTTTCTTAGTGGAGTAGCAGTCATCTTCCATATCAAAGAAAGTAGTTCTTCTTAGCCATCTAAAAAAAAATAATTGTTTTGACAAGAATATATAAAAATTGTATATGCCTCTGAGAAGCAAAAAAAAGTTTATGAAAGAATCCTAGAGGTCCGGTAACTGTAGAGCTGGTGCTCCCCCCCACCCCCCATGGCAGTCTAGCCAGGTAGGGAGCAGTGATGGTTAGTCCCGTTAATAAAGCTTTGAGGTGAAGATCCAGGATACTGGATTCTAATCCTGATTCAACCAGACCCCTCTCTGGGAAATCTGGATGTAAAGTAGGATTAATCAACCTTTTCTCATAGGATTATCTTTTTTAACTCGAAAAATCATGGTTCCCCAAGAACTATGTGCATGTGTGTTCATATCACTCTATGATGTATAATTACCATGCACCAAATAAAAGTTAAAAAAGAGCAGAGGGAGGGTGGATAGATCCAGAACCAAACAGAGGTTTGGGAATGTAGTCTGCTTCTGCCATTGGACCAGAGTGGATGGGAATGAAGAGCTGGGTGCCCAGCAGGGAAGCCAGCACCCCCCTCTAAACTGTGGCTGACATATACTGGTAAAATTTAGCATTTCAACCAGACTGTATAGTTCAGAGATATGTATGTTCAAATTTTTGTGCAATAGTCATTACCATCCATCTCTAGGACGTCTTCATCTTGCCTAGCTCAGACTTCACACCCATTAAACAATAGCTCCCAGCCCTCCTTCCCGCAGCACCTGACAGCCACTTTCTGTCTCAATATGCTTGACTAGTCTGGGTATCTCAGATAGGTAAGCTAATACGAAATTTATTTCACGTAGCAAAATGCCTTTAAAGGTTCATCCATGTCACAGGATGTGTCAGGAATTCCCTCTTTTTTAAGGTTGTTTACTATTCCATGGTGTGTATGTGCCATATTCTGTTTATTCATTCATTCATCTGTCAATGGACACTTGGATTGCTTCCACCTGTTGGCTGCTGTTAATATTTGGCTAGGAGCCTGAGTGTACAGATATCCATTTGAATCTCTGCTTTTAAATTCTGTTGGGGCCGGGCGTGGTGGCGCACGCTTGTAATCCCTGCACTTGGGAGGCTGAGACAGGAGGATCACACAGGTTCGAAGCTAGCCTCAGCTACTTAGTGAGGCTCTCAGCAACTTAGTGAGACCCTGTTTCCAAAAATAGGTCTGGGAGTATAGCCCGGAGGTTGAAAGCCTCTGGGTTCCACCCCCAGTACCACCAAAAAAAAAAAAGTTCTTAAATTCTGTTGGGTTTTTACCCAGAAATGAAATTGCTAGATCATATGTTTATGTTTAATTTTTTAAGAAACTATCATACTTTTTTCATAGCACCTGCACCATTCTATTCACACAAACAATGCACAAGCAATTTCTGTACATCGTCACCAACATTTGTTAAAATCTTTTTTTTTTTTTTTGGGGGGGGGTTACTGGGGATGTAACCCAGGGGCATTCTACCTTTGAGCCACATCCCCAGCCCAATTTTTTATTATTTTGAAAAAGGGTCTTACTGAGTTGCAATGGACCTCACTGAGTAGTAGCTGAGGCTGCCTGCAAACCGTGATCCTCCTGTCTTAGCCTCCCAAATTCTGGGATTGCGAGTGTGTGCTACCACGCCCGGCTTTGCTAGAATCGTTTTAAGAAAGAAATGGAATAGTGAATAAAAAATATGCCTTTCACAACATAAACTGTACATTATTTTAACAGTATTAGAAATTGGACTGTGTCTCGAATTTCAGATTTTAAGGATAGATGAAAATGAGTTATATTATAAAATGTGTAATTTATATTATTGGTGAAGAGAATTATTTTCCTGAACTCTGATACTTTAGGGATTGATGAGCCATTGCACATCAAGAGAAGAAAAGTAATAAAGCCAGGTTTCATACACAGTCCATGGAAAAGTGCATACATCAGGCAGCACAGAATTGATACCAACTGGAGGCGAGGAGAGCTCAAATCTCCTAAGGTAACCGAACTCTTGCATGATGTAACAGAAACCAGTGATCAGTGGCCGCACCTAACATACTGTTTCACTTCTTGGCAAGCAGTATACTTATTTTTTAAAAAATAGAAAACTTTTTTTAAATAACTGGAAGTATAATTGGCAATAATCCTTTATGCTAATTATCTAATCTGACAACTAATTTTATTTGAGTAAAAGGTGAGTTCAGATAAATTGAATGTCTTTCTGTCTTACATAAATGAAAATCTCAGAATATCCTTTCGAATCTTATTATGTGATAGACATTCTTGCTAAGAATTTGCAGCCCATGGTCACAGGGTTCAAACATTTTCAAGGACCTGGTTATTGGTTGTTTTCCACAACTTGTTTCTATAGGTTGAAACATAATTCTGATTTTCTGTATATTTCTGCATAATTCTGTGTTTCAAGTATAGAATGGTAAAAATGCTTGAAATTCTTAGATATACTTTTGTTGCAGAAAAAGCCATTTCTGCAAGACACTGTCACATTAACATGTATACAGCACAGTGAGGTTTTTGTTTTAATTTGGAAAGTTGATTCTTGTTATTCTTGTCCTTCTAGTTAGTAGATGCTTTCTTTTGTTCTTATGTGTCAAAGTTGCAAAAATAAGATGTTTATTCTTTTGGTTTAAACAAATAGATGATTATAAAATAAATTTGTGTTTCAACCACCTCTTTATGAGTAAAATTTATAGATGTTTCAACTATAAATACTAGGATATGGAAATCATAAGATGTTCAGTGCCTGTTTCACTGGCCAGGAAAGATGGTACTTCATGTTTTATATAAATTTTAGTTCTAGAGATCAACTACAGATCGTTGTTCCTATTTATGTACTCATTTGTCTTTTCACTAGCATTTTAAAAAGTTAATAACGGAGTTCTGATCTGCACGTCTGTTTGATAGGTGCTGAAAGGCCACGACGATCATGTGATCACATGCTTGCAGTTTTGTGGTAACCGAATAGTTAGTGGTTCTGATGACAACACTTTAAAAGTTTGGTCAGCAGTCACGGGCAAAGTAAGTTTACCCCTCTCTGTACTTCACAAAGTCACCCTTTGTATATGTCTTTGGAAGGCTCAGCCAGTCAAAGGAAAACAGGACTCATTTTTTATTCTCACTTACATTGATAGCAAATCTCAGGGCTCCCTACTCAGCCTCCTCCCCCATATTTGGGAGTCACCTGACATGGTCACAGTGATGCTTCCTATGACGGGGATATTGTCAGGTTGTTTTTTTGTTTTTGTTTTTGTTTTTTCACTTACTTACTTTGTTCATCGTTGTGACTTAGATTTTTTTAAGATTTTTCATATTTGCTTTATCCTTGGAAAAAGTTTTTCCCACCTTTTCCATCTAAGCTATACTTCATAACTCCTAAATGTCTTTCAAGAGTCTGATTGAGAGGTAGTTATGTTTCCTTATGAACTGCTTTGTTGATAGGCTACCTATCATTTAGAAGTTAAGTAAATCATGTTAATCTAGATTGTCTCAAACACTTGTGATATGGAAGGTAAGCAGATAGGCACTTAAATGTGGGTTTGAAAAAAATCATTCCAAGCAATAGCCTTACCTCATACGTATTATAACTTAAAGATTCTCTAGTGAGCATTTGTTTTTATCTCTCCAAAGGAGAGTATTGTCATGAATAAGTAGTTGGCCACCTAAAATGTAATAGAAGAGAGTGTGAAAAAAGGTCATATTTTTAAAAATGTCTTTTACCATGTTATTTCTTGGACAAGAGTCTTAAAAATATTCCAAGTCAGATGTTAAAAATTTTTAAATCAGCTTCATATTTCCATGGTGTAATATTAGTTTTGGACTTATTTCAAGGTTTTAATGTCTGTCTTTACTTGTCTAGAAGTAGCTTAGCTGTCTCCTAACTACTGCCTTGGGGCAGATTCAGATGAAATGTGGTATGTAGCCACACCCAACTCTGTTGGCAATCTTTCATTGAATCTATTCCCATGGAAGAAACCAAGTTACGATTTTAGTGTTGTTTCATCTAGGAAGCTGGGCTGGAGCTCTCACACTTTGCTTTCATCTCGTATGTTTGCTTTCTATCATACCATATGTTTTATATCATGGTTTTTATCATATGTATCATATCATGCTTGTTCTCTTCATATTTGTTTCTCAGTTATATGTGTATGTATGTATTACTACTGGATAAACGAAGCAGTAAGTACTGACAAGGAAATCAACATTTTTCTGATGGTCCCATCAAAAAATCAACATTTTTGCTCATGAGAACAATATGACCCTGTTGCTGCTTTGTTTATTCAGTAGCATTACATACTTACACATATAACTTATTCTAAATTTTAATGAACTGTTAAAATATTATTTAAATTGCTTGTCTTTCTACCCAAATTAATCATCTTAAGTGTTTTTCCAGTGTTTGAGAACATTAGTGGGACATACAGGCGGAGTGTGGTCATCACAGATGAGAGACAATATCATCATTAGTGGATCTACAGATCGGACTCTCAAAGTGTGGAATGCAGAGACTGGAGAATGTATACACACCTTGTACGGGCATACTTCCACTGTACGCTGTATGCATCTTCATGAAAAAAGGTAAAGGAAAAATCCCATCCTGGTTGGGACTACTTCCTCTATCACTTGTGAATTTGGGTCATTTCTGTGTAGCATTACTGAGCTAGTGATAATGAGCTCTTAAATTAGACTTTAATTATTAGGCTGCAGATGTTTCTTTTTTTTAATTTTTTTATTTTTTTGGTGGTACTGGGGTTCCTGGAAGCCCTTCTACCTCCGGGCTACACTCCCAGACCTATTTTATATTTTTGAAACAGGGTCTCTTACGCCAGCGCGGCTGGCTTCGAACCTGCGCGATCCTCCTGTCTCCGCCTCCCAAGCGCGGGGATTACAAGCGTGCACCACCACGCCCGGCTAGGCTGCAGATGTTTCTAAACTAGGAAAGCTGTCATATATTGGCTTAAAATTGGAGGGGTGTCTTTAAATTCCCCCCCCCTTATTTGATAGCATTGTGGGCTTCCTCCTTGAAACTCTACTCCCTCATTCTTTTTATTATTCTTTGATGATTCATCATCTTCAAACAAAATCATTTTCTCCCTTTGCTATTCATATTTCTGCAAGTGGAACAAATTCAGTTACACAGGCTTCAAGTCTCTGAGTCTTTTAAATTATCCACCTTCCTTACCCCCGTGCATGACATCTCCTAAATCTAGACAAAACCTGAGGCTGTGGGTTTTAACTTACTCTCTCGTTGCTGTCATTAGAACTATTGCCATAGCTTTCTTATAAGCAGCCTTTGAGAACATATCTAAAATTAGTTAATTTTATCAGAATGTATAGTGTAAAGCAGCATCTATAGTTGTGTGTGTGTGTGTGTGGTACTGGGGGTGGAACCCAAGGGCCTTCTACCTCTGGGCTACACTCTCAGATCTATTTTATACTTTGTTTGGAAACAGGGTCTCACTAAGTTGCTGAGACCCTCACTAAGTAGCTGAGGCTGGCTTCGAACTTGTGTGATCCTCCTGTCTCAACCTCCCAAGCGCGGGGATTACAAGCGTGCAGCACCATGCACGGCACATCTATAGCTTTTTAAATTCTGATTCTGAATTTTGTTTTGTTGAAAAACCTTTATTGAATTTTTTACATAATCACAAAGTTAATCTGTATTTACAATTACAATTTGGGGAAATGATAAAGAACATGGAGAAATTTAAAATAATTAAAAATAATTCTACCTCAGATACCCCCATTTTGTTTCTAAACATTAAGATTTTATTGTATATATTGAGAGCCACCTTCTTTTTAAATGTAACCTGATAGTTTTCAAACTTGGAACCATAGAACCTTAAGGTACTGGAATACCACAAGTGAGATAACCAACCAGTAGAATTCTAGGCTTCCCCACTTCTCATTTCAATCAGAGTAATTCAATATTATGTTTATATATTGAAGATTTGCTTAGAATTTTGTGAAAATGGGTATTTCTGCTTTAAAACAAAGAGAGTTTAAAAATCACTGACTTTATCTATTACATTTTCTCTGTTACTAAAAATTCTAATGTATTTCTGTTTCCCTCTCTACAGAGTTGTTAGCGGTTCCCGAGATGCCACTCTTAGGGTTTGGGATATCGAGACAGGCCAGTGTTTACATGTCTTGATGGGTCACGTAGCAGCAGTCCGCTGCGTTCAGTATGATGGAAGGAGGGTTGTTAGTGGAGCATATGATTTTATGGTAAAGGTGTGGGATCCAGAGACTGAGACCTGTCTACACACGTTGCAGGGGCATACTAATAGAGTATACTCATTACAGGTAAGCGATCTTATCTCTCCCATCCCTTAGATGCTCTGCACTTGACTCATAAAGTTGTTTTACTCAGATAATCACTCAAATCGTTAATCCAGTACGGTCCAAAAAAAATGAATCCAATTAATCTGCTGTTTACATGTGCTTTAAAATTGGCATGAAAAGAGCATAAATTTCAAAATTATTTAAATGGTTTAATGGTTTCAATTTCTGCACTCCATTTTCCCTCTAAAATATAAATATTTTTCTTGGCATCTGAGACTTTGGGACTGTTAAGTTTTGCCATGTTAATTAATAGTTAGATAGGCTCATAGGGGAATATCCTGGGTTTAATAAACTCCTTAACAGAGGATTAATTTGGCCAAAAACTGCCCCTTTGCCTTGATAGCTAAAAGTTGATGGAGCATGTAATTGTGATTCCATCCCCATTCAGAGTGGAGGAGGAGCCTTTTTTCATAAAGCTACTCCACTGCCCCAGGGCCATTATTGAAAGAAGTAAATTCAACTAAACTTATTGTTTGTTTTCTTGTTTACATTTGAACCTGACTTTCATGAATAGGTTGTCACATTTCAAGATCAGTAGCTAAACTAATAGCAAATTTAGAAAATGGGTCTTGCTTTATTTCCTGAAAAGGCAGCATTTTCAATTTAAAAATGTTTCCTATTAGTTTATTTATGTTCCTACCCATTAATGGTCAGCAAACTAAAACATAATCTCAGTACTGATGTTGGTTTTCTTAGGGTATTTGTTTATTAATTGATAGGATCCTGCCCATGTCATGAATTATTGATATATGTAAAGATGTTTGTTAAATTATAAAAGGTGATGAATTTGAAGAAGGACTTGGCTGCAACTGCTCTTATGTTTTGTGATATGCTCAGAACCTAATACAGCTAGGAAGCTGGAGATAAGATGCTTTTGTTATCCAAATACCACCTCTCCTAATTCCAGATACTATTTTGACACATTTCCTAACTGGCTTTAGGTTCTTTTAAGTGAAACTTTTATTTTCCATGCAGTTATTAGTGGAGCTTGCTTTTGACCATTGTGAAAGTTACCTGTCCGTTTCATGCCTCCAGCGCTCATCAGCACACCCTTTGTTACAAGCCATGTCATTAGCTCCAGCTTCCTATGGGGTAAAGCTTAGAAGCAATCCTCATTGAATTCTTCATGGTATATAGCTGCTAAGTGGGACCAGATGGCCCAAAAATAATGTTCATTTCAGATGTTTTGTTTCCTTTTTGAGTTGTTGCTGCATCTAGTTTAAAGCTACTGGGCATAAAAAAATAGCATTTCTGATGGAAGTGTCTAGAAGTGTGCACTTTGCACCTTAGATAACATGCACCTTATCCTAATTGCAACTTCTTTCAGTACCCTGTTTATTCCTTGTCTGTTGCCCGTGCTGTAGTACTAAGGTCAGTAATTGTGATAGGAAGCATATCTGTACTTCTATTCTAATAAACTGTGTCTGTTGTAGTTTGATGGCATCCATGTAGTGAGTGGATCTCTTGATACATCAATCCGAGTTTGGGACGTGGAGACAGGGAATTGCATTCACACGTTAACAGGGCACCAGTCGTTAACAAGTGGAATGGAACTCAAAGACAATATTCTTGTCTCTGGGAATGCAGATTCTACAGTTAAAATCTGGGATATCAAAACAGGACAGTGTTTACAAACATTGCAAGGTAAGTATTAGCTGTCTACATGTAATTGTGTTCATTTAAAATGTGATGGTTACTCAAGAGAGAAATACAGAGTTTTAGTGTCACAAAAAGTTAGTAGTCTTATACAAAATGCTTACTCCAGATAAATTTATTTAAGATATTTTTACTCTGACTTCCAGAACTAGGTATTTGAGAAAATGTTTTAAATTGTTTTTTAATATAAAATGTTTAATAAGTTCCTACATGTTCACTTGCTCTACCTTCACCTTAAAGAACAGTGAAGAAGAAAAATCTTGGCTATCCCACAGAAGCAACAGAATCATTTTCTTTTTTGAGAGGTCATTTTATTTTTAATTTAAGCATCTTTGATAGAAAATTGCTTTGGCTTCCACGTAGTCACCTGCTTAACTGGGATGGAAAGGAATAGTAGTGACTGCTGAAATAAAGATAGGTGTGTGTATGCATCCGATGAGGCGCACGCACTAACTTCTTCATGAGTAACTCTTTTTTGTCACAGCTTTTAGAAAGTGTTTTTCAGGGAGGCCGTGTGGTGGGCAGCATAGCAGCATTTCGCTGTAGGTTTTACCTCCTCAGAGCTTTGGAGTAGTGGGCTTTCACCTTTCACCTTTGCTCAGTGCGGAGTGGCGAGCACTCTCTTGAGCTCACGTGTCCATCAGCAGAATGCATGGAGCTATGCTGTCTATACCCTTGCCAGGGAATGCTCCCACACACACAGCCAAAAAATAAAATGTGTGCTGGTAGCTCACCAAGCTTCCTGGAAGACAGAACTCTTGAAAGTTAATGTTTCACTGACAAATAGCTACCAGATTTTCTTACATCCATGCCCATCCGGAAATATTCAGAACAGGGTTTCTAAATATGCAGTGTTTTAAATGTTGCATTTATTGTATGTTCTAGTGTAGAAGTCTACAAATTACAATGTCACTACCCCATAGCCACGATCTCTAACCAGTCATTAATTCCTTTGGTTTTGTCTAGGTCCCAACAAGCACCAGAGTGCTGTGACCTGTTTACAGTTCAACAAGAACTTTGTAATTACCAGCTCAGATGATGGAACTGTAAAACTATGGGATTTGAAAACGGGTGAATTTATTCGAAACCTAGTCACATTGGAGAGTGGGGGGAGCGGGGGCGTCGTGTGGCGGATCAGAGCCTCCAACACAAAGCTGGTGTGTGCCGTCGGGAGTCGGAACGGGACTGAAGAAACCAAGCTGCTGGTGCTGGACTTCGATGTGGACATGAAGTGAAGAGCAGGATGATGAATTTTGTCCAAATGAGTAGACGATATACTCCCTGCCCCCCCACACAAAAAGAAAAAAGATATAAAAAAAGAAAAAACCCAGAAAAATAGAAAAAAAGAAAAGAAAATGAAAAAAAAAAATCCCTTGTACTCAGTGGTGCAGGATGTTGGCTTGGGGCAACAAATTGCAAAGACCTACAGACTAAGAAGGAAAGAGGAAGAGATAACAAACCGAAACTGACACGAGAGGCGTCGCTGTCTCGCACACGGAAGGCTTCACTGTGACTGAGGGCAGCTTTGCAAAACGAGACTTTCTAAAACCAGGTGCAATTATTTCTGTTTTCTCTGCAGTGGTCATCGGGCAGTGGTCGGGCTGCGCGGGGCCGCGGGGCCTGCTGGCCTTCTCTCCTGCCGCTGCCACCTAGGAGGGAGCCGCGACAGCGTCAACACGAGTTCCGGCTGACTTTCTATTGGGGAGCATCTGCAACAAAGAGTCAATTCTTCTCAAGTGGAAAAAGCTTAAAAAAGAGAAAAAATTACTGTGAATTGTTTTTGTACAGTTATCATGAAAAGCTTTTTTTTTTCTTTTTTTGCCAACCATTGCCAATGTCAATCAATCACAGTATTAGCCTCTGTTAATCTATTTACTGTTGCTTCCATACACACTCTTCAGTGCATATGTTGCTCAAAGGTGGCAGGTTGTCCTGGGTTCTGTGAGTCCTGAGATGGATTTAATTCTTGATGCTGGTGCTAGAAGTAGGTCTTCAAACATGGGATTGTTGTCCCACCCCTGTACTGTACTCCCAGTGGCCAAACTTATTTATGCTGCTAAATGAAAGAAAGAAAAAAGCAAATTATTTTTTTTTATTTTTTTTCTGCTGTGACGTTTTAGTCCCAGACTGAATTCCAAATTTGCTCTAGTTTGGTTACAGAAAAAAGACTTTTTGCCGCTGAAACTTGAACCATCTGTGCCTCTAAGAGGCTGAGAATGGAAGAGTTTCAGATAATAAAGAGTGAAGTTTGCCTGCAAGTAAAGAATCGAGAGTGTGTGCAAAGCTTATTTTCTTTTATCTGGGCAAAAATTAAAACACATTCCTTGGAACAGAGCTGTTGCCGCCTGTTCTGCGGAGAAACTTTTCTTTTTGAGGGCTGTGGTGAATGGATGAACGTACATTTAAAAAAAAACTGACAGAATATTTTAAAAATATAAAACAAAATTTAAATAAAGTTGTTGGTCAGTCTTAGTGTTTTACAGTATTTGGGAAAACAACTGTTACAGTTTTATTGCTCTGAGTAACTGACAAAAGGATCGATTCCGTCTCTGTAGTGAAGGCGTTACACGCAAACCAGCGCAATGAATGAAAGTCAGATGGTTTGCCTCATTCTCCAGGAGCCACAACTCAAGCTGAACTGTGAAAGTGGTTTAACACTGTATCCTAGGCGGTCTTTTTTCCTCCTCCTGTTTTATTTTTGTTGTTGTTGTTGTTGTTTTATTTATAGTCTGATTTAAAACAATCAGATTCAAGTTGGTTAATTTTAGTTATGTAACAACCTGACATGATGGAGGAAGACAACCTTTAAAGGGATTGTGTCTATGGTTTGATTCACTTAGAAATTTTATTTTCTTATAACTTAAGTGCAATAAAATGTGTTTTTTCATGTTAGTATGCCTGTTTCTTCCACAAAGGTAATATGTTTTATTATAAATATCTAAGGTTTGCCTCTAATATTTTGTACGTCGATCTGGGTTTCGCTGTATTGTGACGTAGAATTCAGTCCACCCAAGCCTGTTGTATGCGGCTAGAGTAAAAGGCACTACAATTTCAGCATTGCCCGTCTCCTTAGGCGTTCCCTCGCGCTGACCTCTGTACGTTGCATTGGATATATAAATAGGAGATCTGGTTCCCTCAGAGTCACAGAACTTTGCTGGTAGTTATAACTGAGAGTCCTGTAAGTTAACTTTAAAATGAGCTCATCTTAAAATTGCCCACATAGTGTTCTCAAGCTCCTACCAGCCTTGAGAAGTAGACACTATGGCTTGCATTTTAAAGAGGCGACAATAACCAAAGCACAGACTAGTTAGGTCATTTGGTAGCCAGAAAACCCCAGAACACTGGGATTCAGACCCATATTTCCAAGGACCATACACATGCTTGCCTTTAAGAAATGTTGACAAACTTAAGCAAGGTTCAGGGGATATGTCATTTTTGCAGTATTTTGAGACTCTTCTGTTGCCTCTTTAAGTCTAGTAAAGGGGAGAAGATAAGGTTCAGTTATGGAATCTCTAGCTCTAAATATAGTACCTCGAATAGCAAAAGATTGTGTGTGTGTGTGTGTGTGTGTGTGTGTGTGTGTGTGTGTACACACAGTATATATGTACAGTAATCAACTATCCAGGCCACAGACAAAAATTTCAAAGTTAATAAAAATAGAGCTCAGTCCCCTTAGTGACTGAATTCCTCCCAGTCATAGTCTGTGTTCTTTACTCATAAGAGCCTCTCTCCCTCAAACCCCAAGAACCTGCAATTACAGGGGCTCGCAGGGGCGTTTTGAATCCTGAACTCAGGCCCACCACCTTAGATACTATTCTGGCACCTTCGGTTATTAGGTGTATTAGACCTTAGTAAATAACAAGCACAAGAACAGTGAGGGCAGAGTGATCTAAAGGAAAAGATGAAGTAAATAGATGCTCAAAAGCAAGGCAGAAGTCATGGTAGTCAGACCATGCGTACAGGGGAAGCAACTTGTTCCTGCTTGAGAGGAAACCAGGCACGGTGCAGAGCCTTGACTCCTCACATTGATCGCTGAGTCGTCAAGAAAAAGTTATAATTCTATTTGATAGTCCTTGAAACTACTTTGTTTTTCATAATGCTATATAAGTAAGACAAAATATATGAATTTTTCAACTATATAATTGAAAAATCCACTTTAATAGAAAACGGTTAAGTTGATAAGCTTTACAGACAACCCTGAATTCCACCAGGCCAGCTCTAACCCTGACCACCTGCAGGGATCTGCATCGGGCATCTTTACCCCGAGTCCTTGCCTTCCAGTCTGCACAGGATGCCCACCTCTCGAGGCCCCTGCGAGGGTTACGAGAAATAGAAAGCACGGTAACACATTGGTGCCACTTAGATCTCAGTACGTGGTATTGACTATTTTAAGAAAATAGATGCAGATCATAATTTTCTATATTTGAGAACAGTGGGATGTTTGTGACTCATTCAGCTATATAATAAAAACCACATACAAGCTGGGTGTAGTGGCACACGCCTATAATGTTGGTACCTGGGAGGCTGAGACTAGAGGACCACAAGCTCAGAGATAGTCTCAGCTACTTAATAAATTTGTTTCAAACAACAACAACAACAAAAAAAAAAAAATGCTGGGGATATAGCTTAGAGGTAGAATGCCACTGGGTTTAAATCCCAGTTCCCACACACACAACATTAAAAAAAAATATATATATATATATATATATATAGTTATACACATTAGTATATGGTATGTACACACTATATAATGATTTACTTTCTTTTAAGTAAATTCTATTTGATAGAGATTCTTGATGAGTCTTACAGAAACTTCATGAGATACACGGGTATTAAGCACCTAACACTGACTTTGTATATAGTCAAGTGTTCATTAAATACTATTTTAGGAATATATGAATTTTCTTTATTACAGTGGATCTGTTCCTAACCTCATTCTAAAGGAATTAAGGTATTGTCATAAAAGAAAAAGAAAGGTGAATAAGGGAACCCCACATTGTGACCTTCGTGAAGAAATCTACCACCTTATATAACAGTACATTTTTAAACCTTCATAACAGAATATAGGCAGTCCCCAGATGTAGATCTTACAAGTTCCCAAAAATCAAACAGTGCCTGAAACTAGAGCTAAAATTGGGACACAAAACCCATAAAACTCTGTAGCATGTGCTATCTCATTATTTCTTATTGGAATTGTTTATAATCTCGACACTTTGAAAACCCTTCCTGAGATTCAATTATCACAGCTATTTCATTAATTTGCAGCAGCTAGTGCCTACCAAATGGTTAAGTAGATGTTTCAACCTACCTATGTGTTTCATTTCAAAAAGGTAATTGACATTTAATTATCTGTATTAACTGTTTTAAGCCATTTTTCTCTATCCCTTTCAAGCTAGTCTGTTATAATCTTACGTTTCTTTGAATTGACTAGAGGCTGCAGCTGAACACTGAGATGGGCCTTCACGCCCCTTCCCTAAAGCCAGTGGGTGTCAAGGGCTGCTTCCCAGACCCAGCTCGACCAGCTCCTCTGGGCCCTTCTCCCTGGGTCAGGGAAGAGCGGACACCTCAGAGGGGCCTGCCCACCCTGTCACTCCTGTTCATGTGGAAACCGGGAACACAGCTCTGCCCCTTGTATGTCAAGAATAGTTTCATTATTACATTCTTTTTCTGATTAATTTCCTTGAGGAAGTAGAAAGTTTCTGAAATATTTCTCCTCAATCAACAGTGCCCCCCCCCGACACAGCTTTGTTCATTTTTCTTCTGTCACTCATCTTTCACCCCAATACAAGGATTGTAACCTAAACTCCCTGGGGTTCATCAGTGGATAAAGGATTCGGCTTTGCATCCCTTACGGCAACTGGAAGAGAACCTCCTGTTTAGTTTGCAGAGCCATTTTTTTTAAATTCTATCAATTGTGAAAGTTGTTCTGTGTTACTGACTAATGAGTGAGTTTCAATGAATGCTTTTGACACAGGTTGTTTTAATGTTCCCTGCCTTATTGCATTTTTTAAAAAATGGTGCGTTCTAACCACACATCATAATGATGTTCAAGGAGATAGTGCACATCTGTGCACAGCACTTGGTGAGCTTCTCCCTGGCTCCCTCTCCATTCCCTTCTCTTCCCTATATAGGATCTTGCCATAGGCATTGATAATTTTGTATCTGTACATAGCATTTTGAAGATTTGTGTGTGTGTGTGTGTGTGTGCGCGCGCGCATACATTTACGTATGCCAGAATATGTTAGAAACTAGAAATAAGTCTCTTGTTCTCAGTGAGTGATAATCACACCATTCTCTTCTGCCTTTTCTTTTAACTATCATAAAAATAAAAAGGAACAGGCCATATAGAGGGAGGGATTGATGGCCAGGAGACTTCCCAGTGCCTTTTACATGGTGGACTGGTGGCCCTGTGTTTGACAAGGAAGGAATGTTCATACATTTCTGGAGTCCCACATTAAGCAACCAGATGGTGATTTCAAAGTTGGTGTACCATTTTTAATTTTTTTTTTTTTTGTAGAACTACGGATTGAAATTGGGGGCATTCTACCTCCAAGCAACACCCCAGCCCTATTTCTTATTCTTTATTTTGAAACAGGATCCTACTAAGTTGTAGAGGGCCTCACTGAGTAGCTGAGGCTGGCCGTGAACCTGCATTCCTCCTGTCTCAGCCTCCCAAGTAAGGGATTACAGGTGCGTGCCACCATGCCTGGCTGATTTTGGCATTTACTACTGCCCAGGAGATAGAGATACCAAGTTAAATCTAAAATGGCTGCTTCCAGATCTTTTCTTGGGAGCACCTGGTTGTTACTTTGAATTGCAAAGAACATAGCATGGTCTGGCATTGTTGACTACCCAACATGTCTCATGACCCATTCCACGAATACTGTGCTGCCCTGGTGAGTGAGGCTCTTACCAACTTCGTCCCTCTGACATCTCTTTTTAGGTGGGTGAAACAAAAATTACCAAAAGGTAATTTCAAAGGTTCTTCAAGGAAAGAAAAGGCACCAGCAGCTGAAAGGTCTCAGAACACACCTTTCTCCAAAGTGAATTATAAATAAACTCTAGATCCAGTTCCTAGGAAGACGCTTACTGTGGCGGCAAAAGCTTGGCAACGTCCCAATTTGCTATTGAGTATAAAAATAGTGGAGTTTCTATTTCTGATGATCTGATTCTCCCCGGGATTCTTAAGGACAAGAAACCACTGAGTGGACATTTTGATGTCTCATTCTTTCCTTTGGGATATCTGTTGGCAAAACCTATGCAGGCTGCTTGTATTTGGGTTTGTTTTGCTTCAGCAGCCATGCTCTGTAAAGAAAAATTATTTTGAGATCACTCTTGCAAATCAAAGGTTCAAATATAATAGAGCACAAAAGTATATTGCCAATTTACCCTTTTCCCAGGAGGTTCTAGATTATAAAAGACACCAAATCACTCCTCACGATAAGGTTATTTGTAAGACTTTTTTTTTTAACTTACATTGCTGCAGTCCATTAAGATTTCATCAAACTTTTAACACCTTACTAAATGTAATTGGAAAAACAGTGAGCCTTTCTATTTGAAGACATTCTCTACTCCTTTTAAAAAGGTTTACATAGCTTAAAAACATCCAGCAAGGATGTGATATGGTATGAAGGTAAAGATCCAGGTTTGGGGTACCTGAAGCTTACTAACTTAAAGGGAACCCCACACACACACACACACACACACAAAATTAGATCCAAAAGCAAAACATTTAGAATGGTAAATATCATAAATTACTGGAGTCTTAGAAATACCAATCCCTTTCGTCTGAGATTCCTTAACACAGTTGCCAGTTCTGCTCGTTAGAATGCTTCTGGTTAGTTGGGACATGGCGGTGCACCCCTGTAATCCCAGTACTTAGAATGCTGAGATGGGAGGACCACAGGTTCAAAGTCAGACCTCAGTAACTTAGGTCCTGTTTCAAAATAAAACAAAATGGGATGTAGCTCAGAAGTAGAATGCCCCTGGGTTCAATACCCAGTACCAGGGAAAAAAAAAAAAGGTTCTGATTGCATCCTGGCTCCACTCACCTGAATACTACAACTCCCAGCAACCCCTCACACGCAGAGGAATCTGTTAAATGAGGGATCAGTTTCCTCTCTAGTCCCCTCGTATATAAACAGGGCAACGCTCTGCAAAGGCACACCAGACGAGAATGCTGAGCACTTAGCGCAGTGCCTGTATGTGCCATTTGTTAAAGGGTTGTTTTACCATAATATGGTGTCCTTGCTGGCTGAAATGCGCACTTAATAATATTTGGCATGTTTCTAAGCATTTTATTTTTTAAGGTAACAAACTGTAAATCTTTTTATTTTCAGTGTGTTTCTCACAAATTCTCATGGTATTTCTCTTAATTGCAATTAATGCTGATCCGAACTAAAAAATATGACTCTTAACTTACTAGCCCTAGTTTGATCATCCTTACAATGAAGCATCATTAAATGCAGAAATAAGAGTATAGTTAACACATAAGTCAATTCTCTGGAATGAAATATTTTGGGGTAGCTCTTTCTGCTTTCCAGTTGCCTAAAAAGCAAATTGAAATAAGACTCTCGGGAATTTCGGAAGGCAGAATGTAGGGTGGGATCTGAAGGTTCTGAGTGGCTTTGAGAGCCTTCACTGGAAGGAGGATGTGCTCAGTGGCTCCGTTCTGTCAAATACTCCAGTGCGGTTAAAGCCGAGAGCTGTGTTTACAGACATCCACGTCCACTGTATTACAGGGTGAGTTAGCCATAGCACCTATGGAAGAGCACTAGGGCACTAACTGAGTGTTTCCACAAAGCACTCATCCACGTGGCTTCTATTCCAGGGTTTGTGTAGGTCAACTGAGAAGAGTGACTTTAGGGTCTTCCACCTCACAGAGTATAGAGGGTGTTCCCTCAGACAGCGTGTGGTCCTTGGGTTTAACTAGAATAAGTAGAAGACTCTTCTATCCATAGTTGTAGAATAAGAGACTCTCAAAATTCATAAAACTTATGATGTCATACCAGCTGAGCTTAGAATATACACTGCAGTCATTTCATGGTCTCCCCAGTGCGTGTTCTCAGATATTGGCAAACTGCAGAACATTGGCAGGATTTTTCACACTCACGACTTTCTTACTAGGTCTCTTCGGTGTGGGTTCTCTGATACTGTCTAAGGCAGTCAAATCGATGAATGCTTTCCCACAAGATGGCATTCATATAGTTTCTCTTCCATGTGAGTTCCAGTGTGTGTGTGTGTGTGTGTGTGTGCGTGCGTGCACACGTGCGCATATGTTTTCTGATGTTGGAAATGGAACCCAGGGGCATTCAACCACCAAGCTACTTCCCCAGATCTATTTTATTATTTTATTTTGAGACAGAGTCCCACAAAGTTGCAGAGGGCCTCACAAAGTTGCCGAGGCTGGCTGTGAACCTGCAATCCTCCCGTCTCAGCCTCCCAGCACTGGGATTACAAGCATGTGTCAACACACCTGGCTCATAGATGACATTCCTATGGCTACTCTTCAATATGAATCATCTTGTGCTGTTTAAGGGAAGAAAGGTATTTGAGAGCTTTCTCACACAGATTGCATTCAGAGGATTTCTCTCCATGTGTATTTTTTCATGCTTTCCTAGGACAATGTGTAGAAGGCTTTCCCACACACATGGAATTCCAATGGTTTCCTCTCCAGTGTGTGTTCTCTCATGATTTCTAAGGTGATGAGGTCTGCTGAAAGCCTTCACACACAGATGACATTTGTATGATTTCTCTCGAGTGTATATTCTCTTATGTGCACTAAGATTAACGAGATTGGGCGAAGGCTTTCCCACACAGATGACACTCGGATGGTTTCTCACCAGCATGTGTTCTCCCACATGCACCAAGATGGTGAGATTGCCTGAAGGCTTTTCTATGTAGATGACATTCACATGGGGTTTCCTCTCTTGTGTGTTCTCCAATCCCTACTAAGATGACAAGCTCTGCTGAAGGCTTTCCCACACAAATTACGTTTATGTGGCTTCTCTCCAGTGTGAGTTTTTATCTGTGCTCTAAGGTCAGAAGTATGAATGTAATCTTTCCCACATAGATGACATTTGCATGGCCTCCTCCCAGTCTGATTCATCTTGTGCTGTTGAAAACAGACCACTGACTGAGGGCTGCCCATATCCAGGGCATTCATACAGTTTCTCCCCAGAATGAGTTCCCTTGTGTTCTGTAAGGGAAGAGATTTGAGTAAAAGATTTCTCACATAGTTAACGTCCATTTTGCTTCTCTCCACAGTCGATATTCTCTTGATGTTTGGAACATGAGCAATTTGTGTGAAAAATCTCACCTGGCTTGGAAAACTGACACCCTACTGAGTATAAAAAGAAGAGTGGGTTTTGAGTTTTATAGTAAAAATGTAAGTTACCCTCAAGTCAACTGAACATTAATGAGGAAAATAAGAAAAACCGGGAAGAACAGAGAACAAGTTCAAAAGAAAAAAATAGTGAAGATCCTTCAGTAGAGGAGGATAAAATCTTCAATACCACATTCCCGTGTGAAGAAAAAAGGAATTGTGAATAAAGTGTAATTTCTGTTACTTTTATGTAATTATAAATTCCATAAAATTATCAGGGCTGTGATTAGTGTGTAGTGCTAGTAAGATATTCAAACTATTTGTTGATTAAGGGCTTTTTTTTAATGGACTCGCCAAGGGAAACGAGATGAGTGGTATTTTCTTCCATCACATCTTTGTATAGCTTTCTCTGGGATGTGTTCAGTAGAGCCCACTCTTCCTGGGTGAACTTTATGGCTACATCTTCAATGGTCATTGGCTCCTAAAACAATGGACATTCCAGTTTAGACACAGAAATCAGGCCACTTTTCACAGGAGTAGGGTTGAGATGACAGTACTCAGGGAGAGAGAACATGGGTTGATGTGGAGGAAAAAATGTGTTATTGGCACCAGAGCATTCGCTTTCAATCCAAGGCAGGCATATACCTTTCAGAAACACTCATGAGACATAAAGACCCTGAATTCATATAATTTATGAGAAATAAATTTTACATACATTGTGCTGTATGAAAATAGAAAATCTCAAAAGACTGGAAAGTAAAAGTTTCAGACAGTGATTATAAATTGTGTGCTTGTTTTCTAAGGAATCTCCACACTGATCTCCATAACGGCTCAGCTAGTTTGCACTCCCACCAACAGTGTAGAAGAGTTCCTATTTTCCCACATTCTCACCAACAGTTATTGTTATTTGACTTCTTTATGCTTGCCATTCTGATTGGGGTTAGACAGAATCTCAGCGTAGCCTTGATTTGCATCTCCCTGATGGCTAATGATATTGAGCATTTTTTCATGTATCTATTGGCCATTTGTATCCCTCCTCCTCCTCCTCCTCCTCCTCCTCTTCCTCCTCCTCCTCCTCCTCTTCCTCCTCTTCCTTTGTTGTTTTTTTTTTTTTTTTGCAGTACTGGGGAGGGAACCCAGGGGCATTCTACTTTTGAGCTATACCCCCAGCCCTATTTTTTATTATGTGTGTGTGTGTGTGTGTGTGTGTGTGTGTGTGTGGTACTGGGGGTGGAACCCGGGGGCTTTTCTACCTCTGGGCTATACTCCCAGACCTATTTTATATTTTATTTGGAAACAGGGTCTCACTAGGTTGCTGAGAGCCTCACTAAGTAGCTGAGGCTGGCTTTGAACCTGTGCGATCCTCCTGTCTCAGCCTCCCAAAGCAGGAATTATAAGCATGCGCCACCATGCCCGGCTTATTATTTACTTTGAAACAAGGTCTCACTGAGTAGCAAAGGACCTCACTAAGTAGCTGAGGCTGTCTGCAAACCATGATCCTCCAGTCTCAGCCTCCAAAATGCTGGGATTTACTTTCCCATTTATTGATTGGGTTGTTTCTTTTTCCAGTGGAAAGTCTTTTATTTGTATATTCTGGATATTAGCCCTCTATCAGAGGGATAGCTGGTAAAGATCTTCTACCATTCTATAGGCTTTCTCTTTTAGATTCTTGATAATTTCCTTTGATGAGCAGAAACTTTTTAGTTCGATGCCATCCCACTTATTAATTCTTGTTTTCATTTCCTCCTTTGGAAGTCTTGTTGAGGAAGTTACTACCTGTGCCTATATGTTGGAGTGTTGAACCTTTGGAGATCAGTGTGGAGATTCCTTAGAAAACTGGGAATGGATCCACCATATGCCCCAGCTATACCACTCCTGGGTATCTTTCCAAAGGGGTTGAAACCAGAGAACTACAGTAACATATGCACACCCATGTTCATAGCAGCACAGTTCACAATAGCCAAACTATGGAACCAACATAGGTGTCCATCAACAGATGAATGGATTGCAAAATTATGAGAAATACACACAACAATAAAGAAGAACAAAATTACATTATTTGTAAAAAAAAAAAAAAAAAAAAAAAGATGGAAAACCCTGGAGAACATTACGTTAAGTGAGATCAGCCAAGCACGAAAAGAGAAGGGACATGTTTTCTCTAATATGCTCAAGCTAGGGAGTATTGGGGATACCCGAGGGACTCCAGATGATGGAGTCAGAGAGGAAGGGTAGGGGAGGAGGAAGACTGAGGTTCATTAATAGAAATACTACCACCGACTGTGTGTACATTGTTTGTGCACTTGGCATTGGGAGGGAAACGGGGATGCAGGGTCAGCACCAAGCGCTGTGTGCATGTGTGCCATTGTCAACATGATTTACACTATGATATGAGGCCATAATGCACCAATTAAAGCAAAATTGTGCACTTGAAAATTGTTAACTAAAACTCAGTTCTCTGGTAATTTTTTTTTTTTTTTTTTTGATGCTGGGAATTGAACCCAGGTGAAATCTACCTCTGAGCCAAACACCAATCCCTATTTTATTTTTTATTTTGAAACCGGGTCCTGCAAAGATGCAAGACCTGCCTCAGCTTCCCAAGTACTGAGATCACGGGCATGTGCCATCATGCCAGCTGCTATACACTTGAAGTGATTTTGCAAATGCACCCTGAGGCGTTTGTTAACCATTGCACTGATTTGTTGCTTTTAAAACAGGACCCTTGCTACTACCAGAGACGTACCTCAATATCCTCATCTATGAAATGGTTTAATAAACCTTTATTAGTATTGAAAGGAATGCTGACTTTTTTATACTTGAAAAACACATATTATCTGAATTAGAAGAATCACATGCTGAAAGACAGCCTTAGCCATGTAGTAATATTCTTGGCAATTTGGCAAGACTGCTTTAAAATGACATATAAAAAGGGCAGTGAGTGTAACTCAAAAGTAGAATTTCCTTGGATCCAATCCCCAGTACCACACACACACACACACACACACACACACACACACCCCCATGGATTATAAACCATTGGTCTACAACTACATAAAGCACTGAGAACTTTGAAGCAATCCCGGATTGAACAAGTTTCACACAACTTGGTACCTATAAGTAAAGTTTCTGTCCACTGGCTGTGACTCACGTGTTCAGAATAAGGCTTCAGAGTGAACGGTCCAGCAGTAGCGTCAAATGCCTCTGAGACACGTGTACTGCAGGAACTCCTAGCCTGATGATTCCTTAGGTATGACACCTCTCTTTCTCCATTTTCTCCAGAAACTCCAAACACTACTCATTAATGTCTTTATTGTATCTGGAGCTTGTCTCCCTGCTCAAATATATATACCCTTTTAGCCAGGTGTGGTGGCGCATGCTTGTAATCCCAGCACTTGGGAGGCTGAGACAGAAGGATTGCATAGGTTCGAAGCCAGCCTCGGCTACTTACTGAGGCCCTCAGCAACTCAGTGAGACCCTGTTTCCAAATAAAGAATAAAAAATAGGACTGGGGGTGTAGCTCGGAGGTAGAATGCCCCTGGGTTCCATCCCCAGCACCAAAAAAAAAAAAAAAAAAAAAATCCAGGTTTTCAAAAAAAAAAATTTCTCAGTACTTTAATTTTAGTCTATTATACCCACTCCTTTAATGTCCTGGTATTGGCACACCCTTAATTAAGTTGATATAACTTCCTATGTACAACTTTCAGTTATAAAATTAAAGAAGAAGAAGTTGTTAAGTATTGAAAGGCCCAAACAATCCTTGGGGAGAATACCATGAGTATTTTACACATTTTGGGGGACATTTCAAAAGTTCATCAAACTTGAAGTTTAAAATTGGAAAAAATAAGCCAGGCATGGTGGTGCACACTTGTAATCCCAGTACTTGGGAGGCTGGGACACGAGGTTCGCTGTCAGCCTCAGCTCCTTGGAGAGGCCCTCCACAACTTGGTGAGACCCTATTTCAAAATGAAGAATAAAAAATAGGGCTGGGGGTGCTCAGAGGTAGAATGCCCCTGGGTGCCATCCCCAGTACCACCCACAAAAATATTGGAAAAAATAAAGGATTACTCATGTCTTCTCTTGCCTAATGCACCCTCATTTTCCCTCAGCAGTGCTCAGATCTCCAAAACCCGTGGCATAAAGTTGATTGAGGACACCTAAAGAAACACCTGCCTCCATGTTGGGTTGCAATGTAACATATCTGTGGCCTGAATTCACCACAATGTTCAACAGTAAATGGCATGTAAATAGCATGTCATGGCAGTAAGTAGCATGGTCGATGAGTCCATTATTTTTCAGTGAGCCCATGCAACGAGTGATAGACAAAAACTCATCAGTGTTTTCATTAAGAACATGGCAATAAGCGGGCGTGGTGGCGCACGCATGCCTGCAATCTCAGTACTTAAGGCTGAGACAGGAGGACGGCAGGTTCACAGCCGGCCTCAGGTACTTAGTGGGGCGCTCTGCAACTTGGCAAGACCCTGCTCCAAAACAACAAATAAAATATTAGGCTGGAGGTGTAACTAAAAGGCAGAATGCCACTGAATTCAATCTCCAATACTGCAAACAACAACAATAACAACAACAACTAAACATAGCAATGATGGATAGTAGAGTGTATTCACCCCATCTGAGAGTAGACAAGATACTGATGTGCTCCTGGTGTATGATAAGCACCCCAGAGTTCTACTTACAGGAATACGTCCTGATGACGCTTCAGACTGGGTGTCTGCTGTCAGTAAGAGCCGTCTCTGCTCACCAGTGAATGCGCCGTCATCAATTCAATTTTCTGTTCTCTTCCTCAGTGTTTCCACTGACAATCCAAGAACTCTGCAGGACAATCAGGAAATCAACGCTGGAGGAGATGGGGAAGTCCATGAGATTCCGAGGCAGCTTCCACAGTTGAGCAGAAAGTTGGTCTAAGCATTTTAAATTATGATCCATTTCACCTCAACTGTCCAATGAAGTAGTACTATAACATAGACTCTCGTTTTACAAATAAGGGAAGGGTTACACATCTGTCAAGAATTTGCTCAGCACACAGTTGAGAAGAAGTAGGACCAAAACACCTGGAGAACTTCAAACCTGGGCATCGTCGGCTCCAGAGCCCAAGCTCTTAACATTCAGTGTCTTATCCTCAGACCAGCTGATGTAGTCCTCAGTCTCGGCCTATCAACCTGGGAGCCATAAAGGCAAGCAAGGGCTGGATGTCACCTTGGGAAGCCTAAAGGACAAGTATTCTGGTAGCGTCTGGCTGTGTGATGCTCTTGCTCTGTCTAGTAGTAGAAAAGAAAGAGAGTGAGTTGCCTAAAAAGAAAAAATGTACTCTTAAGAGAGCCCCATAACAGTGAAAACATAGGGAAAGTGGATATCAGTACTTTGATAATAGAGTATTAGCAAAGCCTGTTTCCAGGTAATTGAGAAAGGACGCTATCTCTACAGAAGATGGATACTTTAGTTATATAATTTTTAAAGAAATTTACCATTGATGCGCTTGTGTCTCAAAGAGAACTAGAACACTGAAGGAGCAGCAAGCCCTGCTCTCTGTTACAGTCCTAAGGAGAGGTGGGCCACGCAGAAGATGGCCTGGCACAAAGCAAATCATCAAAAACACTAGCAGCCATTGCAATTATTGCTATTACCATTATTTTCTTTCTTTTTTTTTTTGTGGTACTGGGGTTCCTGGAAGCTCTTCTACCTCCGGGTTACACTCCCAGACCCATTTTTTATACTTTTTTTATTTGGAAACAGGGTCTCTTAAGCCAGCGCGCGCGGCTGGCTTCGAACCTGCGCGATCCTCCTGTCTCCGCCTCCCAAGCGCGGGGATTACAAGCGTGCGCCACCACGCCCGGCTACCATTATTTTCTGGAACGAGAAACAGAGTGAGTTCAAATTCCATCTCAACCACTTCTGTGGTTCTGAAATGTTTTTTAAAAACTTTCTGAACTTCTTTGTTCAGCTGTAAAAGGAAAAGTGGCGTTTGTGGCTGTGACATATGATAATAAACAACGCTCTTCTGTGATAACTGGCCAATTCTGTGTGCAGTGCAGGAGAGCTAGCTTATCATTATCACTACCCCAGGTACACTGGTGGCTGTCTCAGGCCACCATTTCACACTTAATCTGGAAGAGGCAAACAGGAGGACTTCCAAGAAACAGTGCCCAAACTACTACCCCAGATGCACCGAGAACCTGAGAGAGCAGTCTCCCCAGTGCGAAAATAATATGCAATTGAGTCCAAAATTACACATTACCTTTTCTCTCCAAAGAGGAATTAAAAAGGCATAACCCAAAAGAACAGAAGAAAAATTAAGTAGACAAAAGATTTTATCAATGTGGGAAAGCAGAGGAGGTGTGGATGGCTCTAGATGAGTGATTTAGAGAAGTTATCATCCAAAGTGCCCAGAAGATCCCGCCCGCCATCTTTATTCGCCCTGCTATGAGTCTCACAGTCATGTATGGAGAGGGAGGGAGTATGGGAGAGAAACGCACCAGGTGATGTTATGTGCATGTGGGAATGTATCATTGTGAATCTCACCAAGATGTATCATCAGAGTGCCCCAATGAAATCTAATTTAGCCAGGCATGGTAGCACATGCCTCCAATCCCAGTACCTGTGAGGCTGAGAAAGGGAAAATCGCAGGTTAGAGGCCAGCTTCTTTCTCATCTTGCAGCCAGGGGACCACCTGTGCACCACGCCCAAACTGAGCACGCAGCCACTGCGCAGAAACGAAAGGAAGGATTAAGTACAGCTGCAGTTCTCCCTAACCCTTTCCTAGAATGCCAACCATCGGGCATATGCCGGAGTGCTCTTCCCTGGAGAAGTGGGCTGCTCAGGAGGAAAGCCTGTGTGTGCTGGCCCTGGGCGTCGGCATTGCTTGGGCGGTGGGAGCTGATGGCCGTGGGTTGGCGTTTGCCAGGGTTCCTCCAGTAAAGTGCAAAGGAGAAACCATCGGTGCACCCCAAACAAACAGACCTTCCTCTTTGCTCCTTCATGTCTGTCTCTTGAATATGATAGGTAGGCAGGGATCATTGAACATTTGAGCAAAGCTTCCAACTTGGATAACTAAGGAAGCTACTCCTCATCTGCCCGCCCCCCACAAAAAAACATGAAATAAATTTTGACAAAGAATATAATTAATACCCCCAGAAAGGTAAGAAATTACATTTTATGGTATGGGAATAGAATAAACTTTTAAAAGGGCTTATAGAAATTATAGAAATTTACAAAAATGAAAAAACATTCAAAATGGAAAGTAAAAACTGAGAAAAGCAAAAGTTCAATAAAAATGTAGAAATTAGTAGAGAAAACATAAAAGAATTACAGGATCTGCCTGGAATATCTAACATTCAACTAAGAGAGATTTCTGGAAAGAAAATAGAAACCACAGAGAGAATACATTATTCAAAAAATAATACAAAGCTGGGCATGGTGGCGCACACTTGTAAACCCAGTACTTGGTAAGCTGAGACAGGAGGATCGCACAGGTTTGAAGTCAGCCTCAGCAACTTAATGAGGCTCTCAGCAACTTAGTGAGACCCTGATTCCAAATAAAGTATAAAATTGATCTGGGAATATAGCCCAGAGGTGGTAGGCCCCTGGGTTCCATCCCCAGTACCACAAAACAACAACAACAACAACAATAATAGAAAAATGAAAAGAATTGGAGGACAGAAAACTCAAGATTGGAAGGGCCACTCGTCCCTGTGAATAAGTGGATGGGAAAACCCACCTGTATCACGGTTCATCATTAGAAAATTTTGGAGCACAGAGGCTAAGGAGAGACTCCTGAACTCTGGAGAAGAGAATTGGAACTTTGGACTTCCAATAGCAACATCAGAAGACACAGGTTTTGCCGGGCGTGGTGGCACACGCTTGTAATCCCCGCGCTTGGGAGGCGGAGACAGGAGGATCGTGGCGCTGGCGTAAGAGACACTATTTCCAAACAAAAAAACATATATATAAATAGGTCTGGGAGTGTAACCCAGAGGTAGAAGGGTTTCCAGGAACCCAGTACCACGAAAAAAAAAAAAAAAGACACAGGTTTTCAAACTTGTAGAGGCAAATTATTTTCAATTTCGGATTCAACACTCAGCTACGTTGTCAATTAAGTGAGAGGGAGAAGGAAACCATTCTCAGATATGGAAGAACACAGAGCACTAGATCCTTCAGAAACCTTTTCTTGAAGTAAAGATGGTTGGACAAATCATGAAATAAGCCCTGAATGAGGAAAACATGACTTGAGGACATAGGAATCCCAACACGGAGACCACAGGAAGGAGTCCAGCCAGGTAGGTAGGCAGTGAGGGCCACGGGAGGAAGGTCCCAGGAACTCCAAAGGGCGTGCTAAATCATCTCACAGGCATGAGATGATAGAGCACTCAGAGAAAAGAGGCTTCTGGTGTTCACAAGCCCTGAGGATACAGTTAGAAATGAAGGTTCCATGCATACGAAGCCGTGCAACTGACAGAGGCCAGGCAATTTCTTTACATTTATTTATTTATTTATTTATTTATTTATTTATTTATTTATTTATTTTGCGGGTCTGGGGATGGAACCCAGGGGCATTCTGCCTCTGAGCTATACCCCCAGCCCTATTTTTTAAAATTCTTTTTGTGTGCGTGTGGTACTGAGGTTCCTGGAAACCCTTCTACCTCCGGGCTACACTCCCAGACACCTATTTTTTATATTTTTCTTTGGAAACAGGGTCTCTTAAGCCAGCAAGGCTGGCTTCGAACCTGCGCGATCCTCCTGTCTCCGCCTCCCAAGCATGGGCTTACAAGCATGCGTCATCACACCTGGCTTTTTTATTCTTTATTTTGAAAGTGGGTCTCAATGAGTTGCAGAGGGCCTCACTAAGTAGCTGAGGCCGTCTGTGAACCATGATCTTCCGGTCTCAGCCTCCTGAATGCTGGGATTACAAGCGTGCACTACCACGCCCCGCTAGAAGCTAGGCATTTTCTAACTCAAAAAAGTATGGGAAAACCATAATGATAGTGCACTGTTTAACCCTACAGAATGATTTCTTGTATGGTACTGAGAATTAAGCCCAGGGGCCACTCTACTCTACCTCTGAGCTACACCTCCAGCTCTTTTTATTTTGAAACAGGGTCTTCCTAAGCAGCAGAGGTTGGCCTTGAACCTGCAATCCTTGGGTCTCCAGCTCTCAAGTACTGGAAATACAGGCATGTGCAACCACACCCATCTACGGTACAATATTTAATAGCCACAAAAATGTAAATACTGACCAACAATTTTGGTAAAATGTGGGAGGAAAGTGCCATAGAAGGAAAGTTAATCCTCATTGACCACAATTAGAAGTTATTAATGTCTAATAAAAAAACTGAAAAAGCTGGGCATGGTGGCACACACTTGTAATCCCCGCCCTTGGGAGGCTGAGACAGGAGGATCGCACAGGTTTGAAGCCAGCCTCAGCTACTTAGTGAGGCTCTCAGCAACTCAGTGAAACCCTGTTTCCAAATAAAATATAAAATAGGTCTGGGAGTATAGCCTGGGGGGAAAAAGCCCCTGGGTTCCACCTCTAGTACCACCAATAAATAAATAAATAAATAAACAAAATTTGAGGAAATAGATGTATACATGATAGAAAGATAGAAAATGTATATCAGAAAAAGAGTTTTTGAAATGTTTTCCTCAATGACTGGAGAAAAGGGAGAGAGGTACATTTTGATACATACTGATTATTTTTTTTTTGCATTACTTTGCTAAAAATATATTATCTAGCCTCCCTTGACAAGGCACTGATCTAGTCTATCTAGTCTTATGTCACAAAGAGGGGCTGCTGCACAGGGAGTTTTATGGCCGGGCGTGGTGGCGCACCCTTGTAATCTCAGCATTCGGGAGGCTGAGACAGGAAGATCGCACTTTGCAGACAGCCTCAGCTACTTAGGCCCTCTGCAACTCAGTGAGACCCTGTTTCAAAACAAAGAATAAAAAATAGGGCTGGGGTGTCACTCGGAGGTAGAATACCCCGGGTTCCCTCCCCCCCCCAGTCACACACACACACACACACACACACACACACACACACACGGAGTTCTATGGCAAAGCAGAGCTTGGGATGGAAGCTGAGTGGAGACAAATTACCTCAGTTCTCTGTGTCTGGCACAATACTAATCCTACCCTGCTCTAGTTCAGATCTGGAATGTTACCTACAGGCTCATGTGCTGGATGCTTGGTCCTGAGCGTGGCACTCTCGGGAGGTGGTGGGATGTTTAGGACTGGTGCCTAGTGGAAGGATGTTGGGTCAGGGTCCCTGGGGTGTGCCCTTGAAGGGGATACTGGGACGCTGGCCTCTTCCTGCCTCTGTTTTTCCTCCCCCAAGGTAAGGGCTTCTTCCACCAACACTCCCGCCATGCTATTTGTCTCCTCAAAATAAATGGACGAACTGACCCTGGACTGAAGCCTCTGAAATCATGAGCCCCAATCAACCTTTCCTCCTCGTAGGCTATTGATCTCGGGCAGTGCGTCACAGTGCGGAACGCTGACTATCACATACCCTCAGCAGGCTATTGGAGAACCGAACAGATGGCTTTGAAATGTGCCCCGCATGGTCCCTGGCTCATGAGTCCTTAATACAGGGTGTTTGATACTTCCAGCACCCCTCAGTCTCAAGACAAAAACTAAAGCATATTAAGATCTGGGACCAACAGGATACAAAGATTTTGATTTCATGTTCTAATTTGATTTTGTGCAGATAGGTAAACTGAGTTGTGTATCTTTTACTAAGAGGATTTGCCCTTCTGGAATCCCAAAGATATAGTCTATCTCTTTCCAAACTTCTCCTTCTATTACCTCTTTCTAACTTATACTGGGAGTTTATTTCCAAATTTTCCTACCAGTTATCTTAAAGTATTTTCTCTACTTGGAAATACTTCTCAACAAAAGGAAAATGACTTTTTGGAAAGTGAAGCTCAGGATATGTCTTTTAGAACACCGTTTTCCCCTTAAAATTCTAGATTATAATTTCAAAATGGCCAGAGTGATAGCTAGTAGAAAGATAGAAAGTATGACTGAAAGGACTTCCGTGCCCGTGCTGGGTCCTGCTGCTGAATTCCCGAGGGTGACGGCTCAATTCCCCTGGCCAAGAGGCTGTTTCATGCCTGGGAAGTAAGTGTGTGGTGTGAATTAGTCTAGCTGGAAAGGCTGTGCTGTCACCATGGGCTGCCTGACCGCCCCAGCCCACCTAACACAGTCAAAAGCATTGCCCGAGGATTCCGCCTCTGCCCTGGCTTGTTCTCCTAGAAGGCTCTTGAGCCAGCATGAGCCTCGGAAGGCCCGCAGGGTTGGGGACCGTCTTGGGAGCCTCCCTCCTGTCAGCTCAGCTCTCCAGGCTAAATCTTAAGGTCTCAGTGACAGACAGATGGCTGCCACCTGATCCTTTGAGCACATTCTACATGGCCAAAAAAACCCAACCACAGACAGACAGTCCACGTCTGCGCGCTGGCTGTTTGTGGTGTTTGGGACCCTAGCCACAGACTACACATTTGTATGTGGCTTTGGGTTGGTGACTTACAGTCCTCCTCAGCAGGATTCCTTCAGAGTTCAATGTAAGTAGAGAAAGCACTAGAAAACTTTCTTTTACTTTTTTTTTTTTTTTTTGGTAGTGCTGAGGATTGAACCCAGGCTTCACGCTAATAAAAGCTAATAAAAGCTCCACCACTGAACCTCCCACAGGCTGACATTTTTCTTTTTTAAAAAACAACATGAGCTGGGCATAGTGGCGCACACTAGTAATCCCAGTGCTTGGAAGGCTGAGAAAGGAGAATCACACCGGTTCGAAGCCAGCCTCAGCTATTTAGTGAGACTCTCAGCAATGTAGTGAGACTGTTTCCAAATAAAGTATAAAAAAAATAGCTCTGGGATGTAGAAAATCCCCTGGGTTCTACTTCCATTACCACACACACACAACCCTCCCCCCCCCAAAAAAAAAAAACCCACCACCAACAACAACAACATAAATGTGCTGGGCATGGTGGCACACACTTGTAATCCCAGGACTTGGGAGGCTTCAACAGGAAGATCACAGGTTCAGGAGGATCCCAGCCTCAGCTACTTAGAGAAGCCCTCTGCAGTTTAGTGAGACCCTGTTTCAAAATAAAGAATAAAAAAAATAGGGCTGGAAGTGTAGCTCAGAGGTATAATGGCCCTGGTTTCCATCCCTAGTACAGCAAAATCAAAGCAAAACAAAACAAACAAACAAAAAATAATGTGAGGTCCTTCTCACTTAGTGAGACCCTGTTTCAACATAAAGATCTGGGGCTATAGCTCAGAGGTAGAATGTCACTAAATTCAATCCCTGATATCACCTAACCAAACCAAACCAAACCAAAGCACAATGTAGTGGGACATGGTAGCATTTGCCTGTAATCCCAGTACTTGGGAGGCTGAGACAGGAGGATCATGGGTTCAACGCCAACCTCAGCAACTTAGTGAGATCCTATTTCAAATTAAAAAACAGAATGGGCTAGGGCTGGGGGTAGAGTGTGGAGGTAGGAAGTTCCTGGGTTCAATCCCCAGTACCAAAAATATAAAAATAAAAAAACCTTAAATTTAAAAATAAAAACAATATAGCCATCACTTAACTGAAATTCTGAAGTTGGCGATTTGCTGAAGCAGCAGCTTCTTCATTTCCATCAGTGAGGACCCTGTTTCGAAATAAAAAAAAAGGACTGGGGTGCAGCTCTATGAGTTGAATTCCCAGTACTGCACACATGCACGCGTGTGTTCATGCACGTTTGCGCGTGCACGCATACACACACCTTCAATTTTTTAAAAATGTGTATGAGCAGACCTCCTATTACTATATCCACTATATTAAAAAACAAAAACAAAAATCCAAAGCAGAATTTAAAGGCCCAGGGACTCATTGAACTAAATGACTAGATTTCGTAATCAGGGCTTCCATGAAAGAATCTCTTAAGTGTTAATTTGCTGCCTCTGGATTTCGGCCCGAGTTTCCATGCACCTTGTGCCTTGTTGGAAAAGAAACCCGAAGGAGAGAATGCTGTTATCGTTCCTCTTAGAATCTGTGTCTCCTGCCTTGTAGAGTATAATTCTTTAAAATCAAAGGAGAGGAGCTGGGCATGGTGGTGCACGCCTGTAGTGCCCGTGCTTGAGGCTGGGGGATGGCACATTTGGGCAACTTAGGGAGACCCTGTTTTAAATTTAAAAAGGGATGGAATGTAGCTTCCTGGGTTCAACCCCAGTATCTCCCCCACCCCCACATACACACAACAGGCTCATAGGAGATGGATTCTCAAAGCCTCCCCTCCCCCATACTCCAGCCCTCCCCCCTCACACGCAGCCCCCTCTGCAGGGCTGAGCCAACACACACACACCGGGGTGTCTATTTCTACTCAGCCGAGGAGCTGTTGCAATGGGAAAAATAAATTAGAACTAAATTGGACTGAGATTCAGAGTCCTGGAAGCATGACTGCCATGAACATTACTGGTTGTTTTATGTCCCCACTGCCTGGGGGGTGGCCGCCCACGTCAGGGACCGGCCACTGGGCTAATCAGTGCGCAGAAAGTCGGGAGAGAGCTCCCAGCCGGCCCTGAGAGATTGATAGTATCTTCCCTCAAATTGTGTCCACTCTAGGAGAAAAAAAATCACTTGTCCACAGAAGGTGCGCAAGCCATGAGAAACATCTCACACCATTCTTTTCCCTTGCTTCCGTGGGAGAGACCCAAATTAGAAAACTTCCTGTATAAGGTAACCAACAGAGGAGAACAACAGATCAACTTGGGCTAATATCAGTAGCGGGGAAGACCAATTAACAAATTCATGAATTGTGCTGTTTACACTTCTATTCCTAAGGTTAATTATGCGATCAAGTAATAGCTTTTGCCTTGATTAGAGGGCCCTTAGGAAATAAAAGTGTATTTCCACTTTACAAGTATGTTTGCATTTCAGTTCTGTGGTGGGAGCACAGGAAGTAGACTCAGCACGTATCACCCATGTGCGCAGCCATCATCAGAGGTCTTAATTTAGACAGCCTCAAGACTCCATGTGGGCATAGAGCGTAAGCCACAGAGGTGCTCATGTCCATCCATCTCTCCTCTCCTCCCCCTTCTCCCCCTCCTCCCCCTCCTTCTCCTCCTCCTCCTCCTCTTTCCCTCTCTCTCCCTTCTCTCTCTCTCTCTCTCTCTCTCTCTCTCTCTCTCTCTCTCTCTCTCTCTCTCTCTTTCTCTCTCTGGACTATTTGTAGAGGTTGTAAGCTTTCCCCATCATTCTATATTGGGAAGGATCAATAGAAAAATGAGCCTTAAGGTACTGAACATATGAGAAGAAAACAGAAACATCACCCGAATTTCAGGAGATGCATTGGGCAAGGTTGTCAGCTAATAATGTTAATTATCTCCGTTAATAAAGGATACTCACATTTTTTTTTTTAAGGATTGTCCCATGGAAAGTTACTGCATGTAAGAGAATTCATGTAATTTTCACAAAATGCCCATGAAGTAAATTTTATTGTCATTTTCTCCCCTTTACAGAAGAGGAAACCGAGGTACGAGCATTCCGTACGTTGTCCACACCTGCAGCAGCTGGCTCAGGCAGGATTTGAACCCAGGCGGAGGTGTGGCCAGTGTGCTCTGGCACCTACACGTGCAATGCCATTTGCAGCCGCTTCTCCCCTCAGGGCCCGGGCTGCGGGGTGTTAAAAGACTGGATCAGCTGGGCGTGTGTGGCACACGCTTGCAATCCCCGCGCTTGGGAGGCAGAGACAGGAGGATCACGCAGGTTCGAAGCCAGCCGTGCTGGCTTAAAGAGACCCTGTTTCCAAATTTTAAAAAGTATAAAAATAGGTCTGGGAGCATAGCCCGGAGGTAGAAGGGCTTCCAGGAACCCCAGTACCATTAAAAAAAAAAAAAAAAAAAAAGACTGGATCAGGCCAACCAAATGGGCCAGGAGCACCCAAAGGTGTGTGGCGCCATTAGGAATCTTCAAGTGAGTTGCAAAACTTACTTCTTTTGCCTTCGTCACTTCTGAGTTGTTGAACACAACATAGTCAGAAAGAAAATGAGCTTCTTTGGGTACTGGTTACTGAATGCCTCTTGGGGTGTGAGCAGAGCCCTGGGTTGAGGGCTCCCTGCCCTGCTGGCGCTCTGGGCTGGCCCGATAGGCGAGTTCTTCTCCTACCGCATAGCAGCGCCTGGCTGACACAAACTTCTGCTGATGGTGTGGATAAATTAAGAGATGGCTTATTGGTTTTAACAAAGACTTACTACAGAATATGCTGGATATTCTGCAGCCAAGTGTGGTGGCACACCCTTGTAATCCCAGCACTTGGGAGGCTGAGACAGGAGGGTCACAGTTCAAGGACAGCCTTGGTAACACAGTGAGATCCTGTTTCAACAACTTAGTGAGACCCTGTTTCAAAATATAAAATAAAATAGCCGGGCATGGTGGCGCACGCTTGTAATCCCAGCATTCGGGAGGCTGAGACCGGAGGATCGCGGTTCACGGACAGCCTCAGCTACTTAGTGAGGCCCTCTGCAACTCAGTGAGACCTGGTTTCAAAATAAAGAATAAAAAGTAGGGCAGGGGCTGTAGCTTGGAGGTCAAATGCCCCTGGGTTCCATCCCCAGACCTGCAAAAAATAAATAAATAAAATAAAATAGGGCTGGGGGTGCAGCTCACGTAGAATGACTCTGGGTTCATCCCTAGTCCCCCCGCCCCCACACACTGCAAAAAAAAACAGAAACAAAAACAGTGCACCAAATTCAGTTCAGTTCAGCTCTCCTCCTAAGAGCTAAGAATCCAAGGAGACAGGTGCAGCCAGTCATATGCTCGGTCTTGGGAGTCAAACACAATTAAATCCATTTCATACCCGGCCATTTGCAGCTAGGGGGCCTCAGATATGTTACCTAATCTCTGCACCTCGATGGGCTTATGACTCCCAGGCTGTCATGAAGATGAAATCAGATAATCCTACAAAGGGCTTAGTTTCTGGCTAAGTGTGGTCCGCTGACCAGCCCAGGGCAACCTCACCTGGGAGCTTCTCAGCAGTGCAGAATCTCAGGTCTCATCCCAAGCCTGCTGAGGTAGCAGCTGCACGTTGGCCCGCTAGCTCAGTCCTCTGAATCTTACTGAATCCTGGTACCTGCCCCAATTTGCCAGATCAAATAATTGGGACAAGCTTTGTAGCTAACCCTAACCGGTACACTTAAGAGTTCAGAAACAAGCCCTGGAATCTCCCTGAATGAAGAAACCAAGTCCTTTTTAAGAATTAGCCCTTCTGCGTCATGCTGGTATCTTAACAGAAGGGATGTGTTTCATGTTAAACTCTTCCTTGAATCAGTTCTTACGCAGATCTGCAGACCAGGGTCTTGCTGGGGTGTTTATCAGAAGGGACACAGTTTCTGTTTGAATCTTCTTTGAGTTGAGTTTAAATTTATTTATTTATTTATTTATTTATTTTTGCGGGTCTGGGGATGGAACCCAGGGGCATTTGACCTCTGAGCTACAGCCCCTGCCCTATTTTTCTTTATTTTGAAACCAGGTCTCACTTAGTTGCAGAGGGCCTCACTAAGTAGCTGAGGCTGTCCGCGAACCACGATCCTCTGTTCTCAGCCTCCCAAATGCTGGGATTACAAGCGTGCGCCACCACGCCCGGCTCGAGTTGGTTTTTATTTGGACTCCCAGGTGCCTGGGCCTCCTCCATCAGTAAAAGGATAAGAACAAGTTATTTGTTAACAAGGAGTGGGGTGGGGGGGGAGGTGTGGACAAAGGAGGGAAAATGTCAGCTTTAAAACAGGCTGTTGTTAGGTGCCAGGCTCAGAAGGAGGCCTCATTATGCAAATGGTCCTTCATCTCAAATACCAAGGGTTGACAAGTCCTGGGAAGTGAAATACATCACGGCCACTTGTTTTACCCGTGTAAACTGAGATGATCGTCACCAGGTGACCATGTATCACCATCCTAGAAGTAAAGGGTTAAAGAAAGAGACCTTGGAAATGAGCGGGAAGGTCCAGGAAGGACCCTGGCCTCCCTCAACTTCCAGTTTTTAAATTCTCAGAGATAAAGGGGAACTCGCCGGGCGTGGTGGCGCACGCTTGTAATCCCCGTGCTTGGGGAGGCTGAGACAGGAGGATCGCGCAAGTTCAGAGCCAGCCTCAGCTACTTATTGAGGCTCTCAGCAATTTAGTGAGACGCTGTTTCCAAATAAGAAATATAAAATAGGTCTGGGAGTATAGCCGGGAGGTAGAAAGCCTCTGTCTGGGTTCCACCCCCAGTACCACCAAAAAAAAAAAAAAAAAAAAAAAAAAAGTCAGCCTTTCGTTGGGAAAACCAAAGTTAAGGAACCAGGTTTTTTTTTTTTTTTTTTTTTTGGTGGTACTGGGGTTCCTGGAAGCCCATCTACCTCTGGGCTACACTCCCAGACCTATTTTATACTTTTTAATTTGGAAACAGGGGTCTCTTAAGCCAGCTCGGCTGGCTTCGAACCTGCGCCATCCTCCTGTCTCCGCCTCCCAAATGCTGGGATTACAAGCGTGCGCCACCACGCCCGGCGAGATTTACAGTTCTTGACGGGGCTGATAGAGGCCTGCAATCGCCGCGTCGTACCTAACTGGGGGGGCTGTTTTGTCTCGTGTGTAGCAGAACCCAAGTCTCCGGCCGGATCGTGGCTTTGAGTTCGAGCGTCCGGTGGCCGCTCCGCAGTGACTCACAAGTGCTCAGCGGGCGCAGGGCCTGAACGTGGGCGCTGGGGGGAGAGCGTTGGACGGCCCGAGGGTTCAGTCTCCCGGGTACTTAGATATTTCTCAGCGAGAACCGATGTTCATTAAACTGTAAGCAAATCAGAGTTCAAGCCAAAGATATAAAGGAAGGCATAATTAGCGCACGGGAGCCATCCGCCGCCATCAGACTTCCGTAGGTGAGAAGTCTCAGACCTCCGCGTCAGATTCTCCCACAAAAGAAAATTACACAGCTGCTTTATGCAGGCTGCCGGCGCCGTGCTTTATGGCACTCGATTTACAATGAAACGAAGCAGAAGTCTGCAAGACTGCATTAAAGCTTTAATTTTCCTTTTGGGTTTTGCCTACATTTTATCTGTAGAGGAACCCAGAATGGTTTGATAAATAGAGCAAGTTGCCAGTCAATAAATTTAAAAAAAAAGCTATTTTTACAAAGTGGACGCAGGGTTGCTGCTGCACATGGCAGAAGCCTCCTGGGTGTTCGGAGGTGGGAGGGCATTCGATCCTTCAGCAAAACCTCTTTGGAGATGAAACATGGCTCTCTGTCTCCCACCCAGCAGCTCTGAGGTGGTACACGTCTCTGTCTTTATTTATTTTTATTTATTAATGTATCTATTTATTTATGGTATTGGGGGTTGAACCCAGGGTCATTCTGCCTCAGACAGAGCTACATCCCCAGTACTATTTTATTTCTTTATTTTGAAACAGGGTCTCACTAGCCAGGTGTGGTGGAGCACACTTGTTACCTCGGTACCTGGGAGGCTAAGACAGGTGGATCACAACCTAGGGTAGCAGCAAAACTCTCATCAACCTAGAGAGACCTTGTTTCAAAATAAAAGTAAAATAGGGTTGGAGGTGTAGCTCAGAGGTAGAACGCCTCTGGGTTCAATCCACAATATAGCTGAGGCTGGCCTCAAACCTGCAATCCTCCTGTCTCAGCCTCCCAAGTACTGGGATTACAGGCAGGAGCCACCATGCCCAGCTCTCAGTGACTTCTGACACACCGGTGGCGGCCTCGTTTCTGGACTTTGGGTTCTCAAAGGAATTGAGCTCTCAGAGGAAGATAAATCCCAGCAGCCATATGGTAGACTGACCTTCCAGCCCCAGGAGGAGCTTCCTGAGGGATGATATTCCCAGTTCTCCCCACCCCTGTGCAACTTTATTTGTAGCCGGCTGAACCAGAAACCCCAAGGGAGCCACATTGGAGTTTCTGAACCACCCTGGATGTACCTAGTTCCACACCCTGCCCCCCTCGGGCTTTGTGAGTTAAAAGTTGGAGGAAGCTTAGAAAGATCTTGGGGAAAGATCTGGATCTCGGATCTGGATCGGGAGGCAGAGGCAAGTGGCCAGCACAGGACCCCAGTTCTTTTGCTCCGCAGAGCAGGTCAGAAAAACGACAACCAGCGGAGCTGAGCCCTGAAAGGTGAGGAACGCCGAGCGAGCGCCCTGGATAGGGGCTGGGAGAGGAACTGGGGATGCGCTCGCTCGGGGCTGGGTGGACTCACCCCTCGGGGCAGCCTCCTCCTGCAGCCTCCTGGGCTGACGCCATGGGAGAGCGCTACAGCATCTCCTGCAGACCTTGAGAAAGCTGGGTCAGGGGATCCGCAAAGGCGTAGATCCCCCATGAAGTACGTCTAGCATTTCCTTCTTCAAAAAATTATTTTAGGATTATTTGGATCAATATATATAATTGGAATTTTATGTATAAGCATTATAACTAAAATTGATGGGCAGCGGCTTGTGAGAGGCTCAGGCAGCAAAGATTTTTTTCCCCAAGGATAAAGTTTGGGCCAAAGATTAAGTTCAAACTGACCTTAGTTTGGGCCAATATATAAGATTAAGTTCAAGCTGGCCTTGTGATGAGACAAAGCACACTTTCTGTGATTATTTAAATGTCTGGCACCCTGCCCTGAAGTCTGCTAAAGACTTTTTCTGTCCTTGAAGTTCCTGTTTGCATGACTATAAAGATTGTAACAAATCCTAAAAAAATAAAAATTAGAAAAAAGTAAGAGAGAAGCTGGAGAAGCTTCCATCAGAATAAAGCTGGAGAAGCTGCCATCTGCTCTCGTGTGTCAGTGCCTTCTCTCTCCCTCGGCTCTCCTCTCACCAACACACGAACCTTAAACCTTGACTCTTTCTAGGGCTGGACCCCGGCAGGAGAGCATAGTGCAAACTGGGGATACCACAGTCGGTAACAGTCTCAATGGTAATGATAATTGTCTCTTGGCAAGCCAGGTTTTGTTTTTTTTTTCAGTACTAGGGATTGAACCTAGAGGCACTCTATCACTGAGTTACACCTCTAGCCCCTTTCTTTCTTTCTTTCTTTCTTTCTTTCTTTCTTTCTTTCTCTCTCTCTCTTTCTTTCTCTCTCTCTCTCTCCTTTCTCTTTTTCTTTCTTTCTCTTTCTCTTTTTCTTTCTTCTTTCTTTCTTTCTTTCTTTCTTCCTTCCTTCTTTTTTGAGACAGGGTCTCACTACGTTGTCCAAGCTGGCCTCAAACCTACGATTCTGTTTGCTTTGTTTCTTTTTCTGTGTGTGTGTGTGTGTGTGTGTGTGTGTGTGTGTGTGTGTTGGACTGTGATGCCCCACCCATTCTGAGGCTTGCTCTGGGTGAGCTCGATCTCTGTTTCACTGGTGAGCACGCAGAGGCTTAAGTGCATGTTTGCCATTTACCTAAAGTTGCCCAAACTTTATGGTAGTAGAGACGGGAGACCAGTCTCTACCCAGTAAACCAAAGCTGGGCCCCCTCTTTGCCAGTTCCAGAAAGATCTGGAAGCTGGGTATTAAGGCACGGACAGGAAGAAACTTGGGATATTGATTCTGAGGGAAAAAGTTGAGTGTCCAGACCAATGAGGAAGTAGGGATTCAGGAAAGGAGGGGAGGAATGAAGAGATGTATGGCTCCCGAGAGAGAGGGAGGGAGGGACGGAGGGAGGAGGGCAGTAGGAGTGAATGAGGGGCTTGGTCACTCCGCATTCTGGCCGGGAAGGCTGTCCACATCCTCGCCAACCTCCAATACCTGCCTGGACGTATGGGCACCATGGCTGGGTGGAACGTGGAAGGAAGGGACTCAGCACAAGCCATCCTGGGCCATCTGCAAACTGGGATGGGGCTCAGGCTGCAGCTGGCCTGGGCACAAAACCCTAGCGGAAGCCTCAGACCCTCCCCCCAGGTTGCCCCTGCCCAGAGGCTGGCTAGGCACAGGGTCTCCAACAATAGGATGCTAGGCTGTGCCTCCAGGACTCCACATTCCAGGGGGTGCTGCTGGCACCCTACCGGTCTTTGGAGTAGGGGGCGACGGGGTCACCCAGAAGGGGTGGCGTGATGCAGGAAGCTGGTCCTGCATGCAGCTGCCTCCTACTCAGGGCTTCTCAGCTCAATGCACTATAAGCTGTGTTTTGTTTTAGAAGATGAATTTAAATGTACAGATTCATATAAATTTCAGTGTAGTGGATCTTAAGATACCCAGCGCCCAAACTTGAGTCATGTGTTGAAAAGGTGATTGGGAGGCGGGGCAGGGATTGAAATAGAGATATAGAAGGAACAAAAAGGAAGAATCACTTAGAAACCTCCCGGGGCCGCAAGATCCATCTCTGCTTTGCCTGAGCTCAAAAACACTAGGCACACGGAGCTGTTTCCTGGGCTTGCTGGTCAGTGCCTGGCCTGGTCATCTGTGAACGTTTTCCAAAGGCTGTGCTTGTGTGGCAGGGCAGGGCGTCCATTTGCATAAGAGTATCAAAGAAACCGTTTCTACTTGCTGGTCAAGGCCTGGGGATATGGGAATAAAGGAAGCAGAGACGGGAGAATGGAGAGGGGCTACCAAGGTCCTGCCAGGCTGGAGCATTGCCTGGAGCCTGTCGTGGGGACCAGTCGGAGAGGCTGGGAAGGAGCCACCAGCCAGGAGCCAGGTGGTGCTGAGACTGTGGACATGGGAATAGGATTGGGAGAGGCCATGGGCGTTAGGGCAGCAAATGTTCTGAAATTTCCAGGAATGCCCCGATTCTTTACTATTCCTCTTAATAAAGATGTATCTTCAGAAGTGGGGTGTGGTGGCACATGCCTGTGACCCAGCACTTGGGAGGCTGAGAGAGGAGGATTGCAAGTGAGAGGTCAGCCTATTTCAAAATAAAAAATAGAATCGGGCTGGGATACCGTTCAGAGGTAGAATTCTTCTGGGTTTAGTCCCCAGGACCAAACAAAATAAATAAATAAATAAAGTAAAAAAAGATATATCATTAGCCAGTGTGGTGGCACAGGCCTATAATCCCAGTACTTTGGGAGACTAAGATAAGAAGAGTACAGATTTGAGGCCAGCCTTAGCAACTTAGAGAGACTCTGTTTTAAAATTAAAAAAAAAAAAGAAGGGTTAGGATATAGCTTGAAGTTAGAGTGCCCTTGGGTCAAACACAATACAAAAATAAAATAAAAGATGTCTCACCATTTCTGCCCTAATGTCATATATATATCGCTAAAAGATGACATATTAAAAAATAATAGGGCTCCTAGGGAAAATAGATCAGGGCTATCCATGAAATTACATGAAACTCGGTAATCAAAGCACTGGCAAACACACACACACACACAAAAAAAAAAAAAAAAAAAAAACACCCTGCCTTCGGCGACCCCCTCTCCACCCAGAAGAACCCTGTGGTCCGGGCCTCTGGCCCCGACCCTGGGCGGGTGGGCAGGCGCTGGTGGGGCACCCCTAGGAAACCCCCTTTCCACCTGGAAGGACCCTGCAAAAAAGGAAAAGAAAAAGAAAAAGGAAAATATCGGAGAAGGGTCAAGGAGGCTGTGGCAGATGCCAGTATACTGGAGATGCAGACAAAACTTATCCAAATGAACTGGAATTATTGGAAAAATTCCCCGCTAAGGAGGACTGCTTCTTCTCTACATTGTTAAGAATCTTGGACATCACCTGTAAGGAGAAAGACTTTAGCGGAGACCAAGGAGAAAGGCGGTGCTGAAAGCGGTCTCTGTGTTGGCGGTGGAGACTTGTATTCAGGAGAAGCAGAAATCGGAGCCTACCAACCTTATTTTTTTATTTTATTTTTTTGAGAAATTACATCAAAGGTCGAATGCTTAGGAACACTGGACAACATTCAGAGTGGAAAAAGAGCTTGGGAAAGATTTGAAATGGTGGAGGCAGTGGCAATGGCAGTGGCCAGTACTCAGGGGAGGCAGAGATCTGATGCATTACACCTGGAACCTTTGAAGTAATGACCCCAGAGGCAGAATGCTACCACCATGCACCCTCAAGAACGTGGGACAAATGGTTAGGCAAAGAGGGTGCTCGGATTAGAGCCTGCCGAGGGGTGAGGCTGGCAACGGACACAGTAAAGCTGGGATTGGAGCCTGTCGTGAGGCAAGGCCGGTGCTGGAGCCTCTGAGGCTGGGATTGGAGCCTGCTGAGTGGTTAGGCCGGTGCTGGGGCCAGTGAAGCTGGGATTGGATCATGCCGTGAGGCAAGGCCGGTGCTGGGGCCTTCAAGGCTGGGATCAGAGCCTGCCGAGGGGTTAGGCCGGTGCCAGGGCCAACAAGGCTGGGATTGGAACCTGCCGTGAGGCAAGGCCGGTACTGGGGCCTCCGAGGCCGGGATCGGAGCCTGCTGAGGGGTTAGGCCAGTGCTGGGGCCAGCAAGGCCGGGATCAAAGCCTGCCATGAGGCAAGGCTGGTGCTGGGGCCTCTGAGGCCGGGATCAAAGCCTGCCGAGGGGTCAAGCCGGTGCCAGGGCCAGTGGCCAGCATCGGAGCCTTCCATGAGGCAAGGCTGCTATTGAGGCCTCCGAGGCTGGAATCGGAGCCTGCCGAGGGTTTAGGCCGGTGCTGGAGCTAGCGAGGCTGGCATCAGAGCCTGCCGTGAGACAAGGCCAGTGCTGGGGCCTCCGAGGTCAGGATCGGAGCCTGCTGTGAGGCGAGGCTGGTGCTGGGGCCTCTGAGGCCAGGATTGGAGTCTGCTGAGGGGTTAGGCCGGTGCCGGGGCCAGCGAGACCAGAATCGGGGCCTCCCATGAGGCAAGGCCACTACTGAGGCCTCCGAGGCCTGGATCAGAGTCTGCCAAGGGGTTAGGCCAATGCCAGGGTCATCGGCTAGCATCGGAGCCTGCCATGAGGAAGGCCGGTGCTGGGGCCTCCGAGGCCAGGATCGGAGCCAGCTGAGGGGTTAGGCCAGTGTCGGGGCCAGCGAGACCAGAATCGGGGCCTCCCATGAGGCAAGGCCACTGCTTGAGCCAGCGAGGTCTGGATCAGTCCACCGGGTAGCCAGGCCACTACTGGGGCCGTCAAGAGTGGGATCGGTACTTGCAACGCGGCATGCACAGAGACATATCGCTGAAAATAAAAATCAGACGCTTCTCCTAATCAGCAATAACTAGGAGAAAAGGTCAACAGGAAGTGGTTGAGCTATAGAAAGGGCCCTATAGTGAAGCAATTAAGGTGACCAATTAGAGGGTATGGAATAGGGAGGATGGAGCCTCTAAAAAGCAGGAGGTACATAAACATATGTATCAAAGTTAATCACCAAACAAGCATGGGATCAAGGGAGGGGGAGGGAATGGGATGGGGACTGGATGAGGGCTAATTGGATGATGTGTGCTTGTATATCCTCTCAAGTCTTATATTCCAATGTGATGTATGATTACAATGCACCAATAAAAATAAATTTTAAAAAACCCTAATCACAATCCTAATCAAATGGAGCCTGGTTTGTCTCTCGTGGCATTTCCTTGGGGCAGCCCTCACTCCTGTCACCCCTGGCTCCCACTTTCTCCTCCTAAATGCGGGTCCCGGAGGACATTCACTTCCTCAAGAGACAAGTCCCATCAAAATTAAAAGTCTGACTCCAGTGTAGGCTTCCTTGTTAATGCCATTAACTTTGGGAGATATACAATCAAACTTCCAGATTTAATTCTAGTTTATAAAAAACACTTTTACAATAGATGAACATTTTAAATGGCCCCATGAAGAGAGAGTAAAATCCAGGGTAAACCTGATTTGAATAACCCAACTGTAAAAATGCTAAAAGACTAAAACAAAAACCCCAAATGGAAAACTAAGGGTTGTGATAGGTGATATTCAGGAATTAGTGTTCATTTTGTGGGGAGTGATAGTGATACTGTAGTTTTGTTTTTAAAATACTTATCTGCTAGAGATGGAAATAAAAACAGATGAGGTAGATATGTATCAGTTGTCAGACCTAAAGAATATAGGTATATAAGATTTCTTTATACTAATCTCTACTTTTCTGACTGAATTTTATGTGTGTGGCAGTGAGCCCAGGGGTGTTCTACTGAGCTACACCTCCAGCCCTTTTTATTTTTTTGTTTTAAAATGGTCTCACTAGGTCATTGTGAGTTTCAAAACATTGCTGAGGCTGTCCTTGAACATGCAGTCTTCTTGTCTCAGCCTCCCAAGTACTGAGATTACAGGTGTGCACCACCATGCCTGGCTGATTGAATATTTGTAATAAAAATATGGGATCTTATTTTTGTACTCCTAGAAAATAAGGAAGGGCCAAAACAAATAAAACAACAAAACATCAAACAAATGAACAAAAAACCCTATAACTGTCAAATGAAAGAACTCCCAATAAATAAAGCTGTACAGTATGAGCAAACACAAGAAGCTAGTATTATAACCAAAGATATAAAATGAATATCCACAGTTCATTCTGATGCAAACAAATAAGTAAGAGGAAGTAGAAGAGACAAATCTCCCATGTAGAATAATATATGTAGATACTCTTCCCTCAAGGAGGCTGTGTTAGTTGGTTAAGCTAATTAACTTACTAAGAGAAAATGTTTATTTTGGCTCACAATTTTGGAGGCTCCGGTCCATATTCTATTGGCCTCCATCACTTTGGGCCTGTGTGAGGCAGCACATCACAATGAGATCAAGTGCTGAAATAGAACCTTTTACCTCTTGAGCCAGGGAGAGAAAAGAGAAAGCAAAGTATCTGGGGTCCCACCAGCTCTTCAATGACCTAATTCACTCCCATTAGGCCCCGCCCCTTAAAGGTCCATCACCTCCTAATAGTGTCATCAGCCTATACAGAGGTGGAGCACAGTTAAGGAGCCTACTCCTTAACTGTGGGCTGCACGCAGTGTCTTCTTCCAGAAAGTCAAATATAGAAAAGGAAGGAAAAAGTCAGAAACAGACAAATACTTCCTCAGCCCAATGATCAAGGTCAACATGGACAGTGATAAGTCACATTGTTTCACCTCTGTGAGCTTCCTCCCCAAATCCTATAGCCCCAGTCTAATTATGAGAAAAACATCAGGAAGATCCCAGTGGAGGGATTCTACAAAATACCTGACAAGTACTTCTCAGAACTGCCACGCTCATCAGGAACAAGGGAAGTCTGCAAAACACTCACAGCCCAGAGGAGCCCAAGGGGACGTAGTGACTGAAGACAGTGTGGTATTCTGAGTGGGATCCTGAGAGAGAAAAAGGAAAGAAAGAAAGAAAGAAAGAAAGAAAGAAAGAAAGAAAGAAAGAAAGAAAGAAATCTGAATAAAGCATGGACTTTAGTTAATCAGAATGCCTCATGTTTGGGTCACTAATTGCAACTAATGGGGGCTGTTACTAATAACAGAAGTTGGGTGTTTGGTATAAGGGGCCTTTGTTATTTTAATGATTGACATGTAAGTCTAAATTTACAGAAGATTTTCTATAAATCTTAAATGGTTCTAAAAAATTAAAATTAAGAACAGCTGGATTGGCAAGAGCCACTCTTCCCATTATCTTTTGATTAAAAGAAAAAAAATGTTAGCCGGGAGTGGTGGTACACATGCTTGTAATCCCCGCGCTTGGGAGGCGGAGATAGGAGGATTGCGCTGGTTCAAAGCCAGCCTTGCTGGCTTAAGAGACCCTGTTCCCAAATTTAAAAAATATAAAAATAGGTCTGGGAGTGTAACCGGAGGTAGAAGGGTTTCCAGGAACCCCAGTACCACCAAAAAAAAAAAAAAAGTTAAAAATTTTTTTGAGTTAAAAAAAATTCAGTCTGGTGGACTTAGTGGAGTGGAATGTGGCCAGGTGAGACTGTACAGGTCTGAGCTCATGGGCTACCACATCCCACCTGAGTGTATCACTCCCAGGCTCTCGTCAGCCTCACCCTACTGAAAATGGCCTCTATCCACTACCACATTCTTCTTTTTTGTTTGTGTGGCACTGGGGAGTGAACCCAGGGACATTCTACCTCCAAGAAACACCCTTAGCCCGATTTTATTTTTTATTTTGAAACAGAGTCTTGCTAAGTTGCTGAGATGGGCTTCAAACCTACAATCAGTCCTTTGTCTTAACCTCCCAAGGACTAGGATTACAGGGTGCGCCACCACACCCAGCTCCTCCCACATTCTTTTGCCACTAACGTCCTTGTTTGTTGCTCTGTTTTTATAAACAGCTTTATTGGAGATATAACTTATATAGTAAAAAAGATTGCTTTTAAAGTACACAGTTCAGTTTTTAGTATATACACGGAGTTGCACAACCATCACCGCTGTTTAATTTTAGAACATTTGTATCACTGCATGAAGGAATACTATACCTATTAGCAGTCCTTCCGCTAACCTGTATCCCCTGGCAACTACCAATCAGTTTTCTGTCACTATGGATTTGACTATTGCTATGTTTTCAATGTCACGCCAAAACTCCTGTTGGAATTTAATCCCCATGGTGGAGACTGAGAGGCGGGGCCTTTCAGAGGCGAGGTCACTGCTCCCAAGTGTAGATTAACCCATTTGTGGATTAGTGGAGTCTAGATCAGAGGATTATGGCAGGAGCGGCTGCTAGAAAAGCAAACTCTCTTGGCTTGCTTCCTCTGTCTCACCATGTGAAGACATGTGAAGACATGTCTCACCATGTGAAGGCCTCTGCCATGCCGTGACCCAGCAGGAAGGGCCTCCCTAGAGGCCACATTGATGTGAGTGCCAGGCTCTTGGAACCGCAGAGCCATGAACTAGACAAACCTCTTGTCTTTATAAATTATCCAGTTGTATGGTATTCAGTTATAGTGACAGAAAGCAAACTGAGACAACTATTCTGGATAGTTGTCTCATATATAGAGACTCGTGAAATATGTGGTCTTTTGTGACAATTTCTTTCCTTGTCATGCTTTTGCTAGGTCCATTCATGTTATAATATTTTCAGACTTGTTTCCTTTTCCTCTTATTACTAATGAATAGTATTCTGATATATATATATATATATATATATATATATATATATATATATATATACACACACACACACACACACACACACACACACACACACACACACTTACTTTATTTACCCATTCGTGAGTTGATAGACATTTAGGTTGTTTTCATTTGGGGGCAATTATAAGTAATGCTGCCATGAACGCTCATGTACAAGTTTCATCTAGGCATACGTTTTCATTTCTCTTGGGTATATATCTATGAGTGGTGTGCGACATATTTAACTTTTATGTTAACATTTAATTTTAAACATTTTATGTTAACATTTAATTTTCAAACTGCCGACTGCTTTCCAAAGTGGCTGTACCATTTTATAGTTACGCCAGGAATGTGGAGGGTTCCAATTTCTCCTTCTCATCACCAATGTTTCTTATGGTTTGCCTTTTTCTTTTAGCCGTCCTATTACGTGAATATAAATTGAGGTAACTCATTGTGATTTGATTTGCATTTCCTTACTGACTATTGATGTTGAACTTTTTTTCATTGAATATTTGTCCATCTTCTTTATAGAAATGTCTGTTAAAATTCTTTGCCCATTTTACAATAAAACACTTTTTACTGTTGAGCCACAAAAACACAACATTATATTACATATTATGAATATAAGTCCTTTATCAGATATACAATTTACAATTATTTTCTTCCATTTTGTGGGTGTTTGTCTATTTATTTGTTTATTTACTATATTTGGTACTGAGCCCTTTTTTATTTTTTTTTGTTTTGAAATAGGGCCTCACTAGATTGCTAAGAATCTTGCTAAGTTGTGGAGGCTGGTCTTGAATCTGTTAACCCTCCCATCTCATCCTCCCAAGTATTGGAATTGCAGGCATCACCATACCTAGAATCTTTTTATTTTTATTATTTTTTGAGTGGTGTCATTTGAAGCACAAAAGTTTTAAGGTTTTTAATTTAGATATGGTTCAGTTTATCTTTTTTTCTTGTTCCTGCCCCCTTCCCCCATTTTGGCCCTTTGTTCTTTGCTGTAACATAAAAGAAACTTGTTTAACTCTCAGGAACTTAGGGACACCCCGTTTCAAAAAAAAAAAAAAAAAAAAGTAGGGCTGGGAGTGTAGCTCAGAGGTAGAAAGCTCCTACTTTCAGTCCCCAGAAACACACACACACACACACACACACACACATCAAGAAGCTTTGCACTCATGTTTTCTGCTAAGAGTTCTACAGTTTAGCTCTTACAAATCCTGTGGTCCATTTTCAGCTAAATGTTGTGCACAGTGTGAGGTAGGGATCGCTCATGGAGATGCAGTCATTCCAGCATCATTTGCTGGAAGGCTTATTACTTTGTCATCCTTATTTACAACCAACTGGCCATAAATGTAAGGGTTTATTTCTACATCCTTCTATTTAGTAGCTGTTTTCATTATTACTGTAGAAATATTTTTCATTGCAGAAGTTTGGGAAAACATGATTATGATAAGGAATAAAGGGGAATATATTAGGGCATGCCATTCTCTCGTCATCTAGAGCAATGCAGGGTTCTGAGGCTCCACTTTGAAATATTTTCCTGTAAATAAAAAAGTCTGGGGCAGGAACTGGGAGTGGTGGCAGATGTTTGTAATCCTAGTATTTGGGAAGCTGAGACAGGAGGAGCCCGGGCTCAAGAGTAGCCTTGACAGCACAGCAAGACTCAGCAAACTAGAGAGACCCTGTTTCAAATAAAAATGAAATAGGGTTGGGGGAATGGCTCAGAGGTAGGGCCCCCTGGGTTCAAACCCCAGTACCACAGGCACGCACACACACACACACACACACACATACACACATACACACACACACACACACACATCTGAGGTAGAAATGGAGGTGTTCTGACACTTTGTATATCATTTTGTGTGTGGTACTGGGCACTGAACCCTAGGACTCTCTACCTCCAAGCTATACCCCTGCCCTTTTTTATATTTCTTATTTGAAACAGGGTCTCACTAAGTTGCTGAGGCTGGCCTCAAACCTGAAATCCTCTTGTCTCAGCCTCCTAAGCACTGGGATTACAGATGTGTGTGTGTGTGTGTGTGTGTGTGTGTGTGTGTGTGTGTGTGTATATATATATATATATATATATATATATATATATATATATATATTCTTTGTATATCTTAGAAGCTGCAAGAATGATTCTTCTGTGCAGCCAGAATCGAAAGCCACACTGAAAATGTTCTCTTGGGCTGCACAGATGTGCCCAGGTAAGCTCCGGGGATGAGGGCTTTGCAAGTATTCCAGGTAGTAAGCTGCTAGCCTTCCTCACAACAGAGTCAGCAGAGGGAGTCGGCATGGAGTGCTATGGCCTGCTTCCTGCTCCCCCTGCATGGTCAGAGACAGATGCATACCATGCTGGTCCAATCCTGATTCAGCTTCCTCTGTCTATGCCACTGCTACTTCTAGTTCATTTTCCCCATAATTGTTACCGGCGGGTTCAGTCCTGTGGGGGGCAAGTCCACTAGCGGTCGGGGGCCTCAGAAAGATGGGTCAAAAGGCAGGCGGCGTTCTGCAGATCCTTATCTGCAGCGGTTCTTTTCCCCTCTATGAATTCCTTAAGTTTTTAGTTACGACGCTTTGGAAAAGGAACCTGGAGTGGACAAAGGCTTCTTGAGCCAATGACACTTTATTACAAAAACCCAAGAAATTTATACACTTCACCAGTAAAGTTAAGAGAAACGGGGGCGGTCTTTTAGCTGGCTGTTGGCCCTCGAAGAATTAACTTCTGTTTCTCTCCAAGGTCTTGCAGATAAGCAGCTCCAGGTGGCAGACTCCCAGGATAGTCAAGGCTTGGGAGCTTCTCAGGGGAATCTTCTTTAACTTTTCCTGGAACTTTTCATCTTTTGGGCTCAGTTCATATAGCAAGTGCGGGGAGATGTGGTGATTCAGTGTTGGCATCTTTTTAAATCTGAAAGCTTAAGCATACTCACAACACAGTTTGGTAGACAAAATATCACAAATAACACCACAAGGTTCTTAGTTCTAATTGTCAGATGTATTTCCTTAACTGCTGAGCACTCTTCTTTAAACAACAAGCCTATTAAAAGAATCCACTTCCCTGTCACAAACTCTCTGCAACCTGCTTCTAACTTTCTAATTCCTTTCTTTCCCAGTTGGGACTTTCTTATGATAAGCTCTTCTTCATGCAAAAATACTTTTCTTACTCTTACGGTATTTCTTTTCCTTCATACATATATATATATATTTAGAATGTCTGTCCTTTATTTTGTAATATTCATTTTTAACTATGCGGCCATTTTTTCTGTCTCCTGGGGTGCTCACACTGAGGTAAAAGTTAACAGTCTTTTTCTTTGGGTCTATTGTATTCGGGCAGCTAAGTTGTTTCTTTAAGGTCACACACAAAGTTTTTCTCTGTCTCTAGGCAGGATTTCAAGGGTGAATAATTATTTTGAACTGAGCTACTTTTGCCGGAGTGATAGATAGTGATGAAGGTCGGAGGCCATTTGTGATTGCTGCAGCTGGGGTGCTTATCACAGTACCTGAATTCTGGCCAGTTTATTGTTGAGCAGAGCCAAGGACGTTTAGACAAATTATTAGAAAGTTTATCTCCACGGACTCAGTTTCTTTTTATAGTCCTAATTTCACATCACTGGAGCAATTCGTGTAGAAAGTTAAAAGAAATAATAGTGAAGGGTATCTAAAAGTGGGGGGTACTTTGGCCAGAGACGATACCTCCTTCTCGGGGCATTTTTTGCCGATTTTTACTATGTGGAGTGGGGGTTCTCAACACATAGATGCCGAGGCAGCAGGATGTCTTGGCACATAATGTTCCTACTTTTTTTTTAGGGGGGGGGGTACCAAAAATTGAACATCTCAGGATGCTCTACCTCTGAGCTATACCCCTAGGCTTTCTTATTTTTTTAATTTGGAAACAGGGTCTTATTAAATTGCTGATGGCCTCACTAAGTTGCTGAGTCTAGCCTCAAAGCTGTGATCTTCTCGTCTTAGCCTCCCAAGCCCCAGTATTACACGCGTGTGCCAACACACCCTGCTCTTGTTCTTTTTTTAAGGCTGAAATTCACAGCCTTCCGAGAGAAATCTGATTGGGCCAGTGACTCATGATCCAATTTGGAGTCCTGTATCTAGGTCACTGGAAATGACCAGACAACTTATCACTTAAATTGGGACCCTTCTGAGAGCCAGTGTGGAGGCTCATCATGATTAGGCCGGAGCAACAGGGACAGACTGAGACTGTCCCAGACAGATGGGGTAAGGGTCAGGCCACTGATCTTCCTTAGAACTTTCTAGAGCGTGCCCCGTGTGAAATACCACAAATTAAGCCCTTACTTTCCTTCCCCCGTTCTTGATGGCTTCCCAGGCACATTAGCTTATAAAAGTTCTGAGGAAGAAATCTGAGTAACTTTAACATCTTTCATGTTTATTTGACAATTGTGCCTATTTTTTGTGTAATATGTGTTTAGCAGTTTCCTTTCCCAGATGGTCCTGTTACAGGCTGTGAGTTTCCTTCAGTTCTTGTCTCCCTAAAAGAAATATTTCATTTGGGGGATGCAGGTAGGGCATTTATTATTATTATTATTATTATTATTATTATTATTATTACTATTATTGGGTGGGTTCAACAGTAGACCCAAACCTATTATTGGGTGGGTTCAACAGGAGAGCGACAGTGCTGGCTAGAGTCCGGGGGCAGAGTAAGAGAGGGGGCCAGTCGGCTGCGTGGTGATTTTTTATATTGTCCAGAAACTCTACGTCTCCTCATGCATAGACATTTACTTTTGGGTTTTACACCAGTACTTAGTGCGCCCGCGCATGATTGCGTCATGCGGGAAGTCTAAATTTGCCAGGTAATTGGCTGGAAGTCTCTGACCACAGCTGGGCGGGGTAATCCCCATCTCTTCTCAGGGAAACTCCTTCTTACCCATTTTCCCTGCCCTGCTTGCTGCTAGCTAGCTAGCTAACAGTTCCTTCTCAGAAGCCCCAGCCCTCCCCAATTAAAGCATCCCTCCCTCCCTCCGATTAACTGATTGGTTCAGGGATAGTCACGTGATAGAATTTGGGCAAATGAGAGCATTAATCCCAGGCCTCGCCAAACCTTACCTTTTCTTTTGGAGAGGTGAAGTACAGATGGAATTATTAGAGCCTACTCAGGCTGTCAGCCCCCAAAGGGTAGAGAGAACTCTGCATCCACCAGGGAGGATTCTGAAGGGAGAGTCCGGCTCCAGCAGCCTCCTTCTAGCAGAGATTAAACAGTGGCAAGTCTTCTTGTCAATAACCGGCTCCGAGGTCATTCGCGAGGAGAAACGGAGGGAGAGCTAAATAACTCCTTCAGGGAAAGAAACCAGAACCTCGGTGACATCCTCGAACTGTTACTCTTGGATGGTTTCTGCCTTTGGGTTATTAGCACATTAAGAACCTTTCATTTCTAAGTCTGTTGTTTAGTTTGGGTTCTCTTCCACTTGCAGGGAAAAATTCACTTCAGGAAGGGCTGATTTTGTCTGTTTTCTGGTGTGTGTGTGTGTGTGTGTGTGTGTGTGTGTGACTGTGGATCAAATCCAGGGGTGTTCTACCTCTGTGGTACACCCACAGCCCTGTTTTATTTTTTATTTTGAAACAGAGTCCTATTAATTTGCTGAGGGCCTCGCTGAATTGCCACAGCTGGTCTTGAACCCGTGATCCTCTGTCTCAGCCTCTCAAGTACTGTGATTACAGGAGTGTACCACCACGCCCTGCTTGGTGTAGTTTTCTAGAGCACAGACCAGAACACTGGGGGCGGGGCCACTGGGGGCGGGGCCAGGTGTCTTGAGTCACAAATGCCAGGGGCTCTTGATGAACGCTTAGTTGGAAGAGGGTCGTGATCACCGCAGACTGGTCAGTGTTACTTGACAATAAAGCACAAATTCCTGTGTCGTCAAATGCACTTCTGTGACATGAGTTATAACTGCAGCATAGTATTCTATTGTGTATATTTATTATCCACCGACTCCATCAACCTATTTTTGTTTCCCTCAAAAGTAATGTAAAAGAATACTTGGATGAATAGCTTGTGGGTAAGTGATTATGGGCATCCCTGGCTATTTCTCTTAGTTGATAGAGGTGGAGTTGCTAGGTCAAGTGGTGTGACAAGGTCCACAAGCTTTATATACCTGTTGCCAAGCACCCTCCAGGCACCTTGTATCAAGTCACAGCCCAGAGAGGCTCGGATAGAGAGCACAGGCTCGATCATCCCTAGGTCTTTGCCAAGGTTTTGGCATGCCACCATTTCACTGTTCACTGGCCATCATGGACTTTCATAGGTTATGTACAGCTAGTCCAAGAATCTCAGAGGCTGGATGTGGTGGTACTCACATGTAATCCCAGCACTTAGGAGGCTGAGACAGGAGATCACAGGTTTGAGGATAGCCTCGGCAAGGTAGGGAGACTCTCAGTAACCTAGCAAAACCCCATTTCAAAAACAAAATCTGGAAAGGGTTGGGGTGTAGCTCAGAGGTAGAATGCCCCAGGGTTCAGTCTCCAATCACACACACATACACGCACGCACGCACGCACCCGCACTCTGTGCCCTCATCTTTTTGTTTTACCTTTGGGTTAAAGACCAGTTCTCCCAACGCCAGGCGTGGTGGCGAACGCTTGTAATCCCCGCGCTTGGGAGGCGGAGACAGGAGGATCGCGCAGGTTTGAAGCCAGCCGCGCTGGTTTAAGAGACCCTGTTTCCAAAAATAAAATAGGTCTGGGAGTGTAGCCCAGAGGTAGAAGGGCTTCCAGGAACCCCAGTACCACCAAAAACAAAAACCAAACAAAAACAAACAAAAAGACCAGTTCTCATTTCTGAAATAAAATGATTAACAGTCTTCACTTTGGTCCGTGTAACAGATGGCAGAGGACCTTCTGATACCTGTCTCCCAGAGCTCTCTGCTCTGTCCCCAGAGTCGCCTGTGTTTTAAACGCCTCTCCACACTGTTTGCCCGTGGGTTGGGTTCCTGCACACACACCACATCTTGAAAGCCGCGGGATCAAAGACAGATGTGAAAGACACTTTTTTATTTTCTGATGACAAAATACAAGAGCAAAGAATAAGTAAAAGTTGTGCGAGACTCTGCCTCCAGAGATAAGTGTGTTTAACGCAGTGCTCTCCGTCTCTGGTAGTTTTCCTTGGCGTAGGTCACTATGCCATCTTTTCATGTGTGATTTCTAATGGAACCTTCTTCTTGTGTCCCCCTCCTCTCCAATGCTGGACTCATTTGCTCCTAATAAAACGTGAGCCGCCGACTGATGAGCTTATTGGAAAACGGAGGAGCAACAGGGCTGCTTTGGACATTCTCAGTGCTAAACATGAAGGAAATTACTACCGCAACACACATTTCCAAGGATTTCTTTTGTACCAATATGACCGGTCAGAAGGACCCTGCTTTCTAAGCTCCCAGGAGGTTATTGCAAAAGAGATTCTTTTCTTTCTGTCTTTTACAATCATAAGTGAAAAATAAGATTTGGGCGGGGTAGTCCCGGGGCAGAGCAACTGAAGCAGCCTGGGAGGCGGCAGAGGTGGGGGCTCCCCTCCTGGCAGGCAAGCAGCGGGGCTTCTACCCCACACACTCCACGCAACCTTGAGGCCCATAACCCGCACTTGTTTTAGAAACTTCTCTGACCACCTGCCCATGGCACCTTGATAAAGGGGTGCCCTTGGGGCAGGTGGGGTGTGCCCAGGATAGTAGTTGCCAAAGAACCGCTGTCCACAAGGATACACGGTCTTGCCAAAAGGCATTTCCTTGTTGATGTGTCCTGCCCTCTGCGGCAGTCGTCTGAAGCTCAGAATTGTCCAGGTGGTGCGGGAACTGCAGTCTGGCTCAGCTAATTTGATGAGATTCTTTACAAAGAATTATAAGGTTGCTATTCTCACCAAAACAAAGCTGGGTTTTAGTCAAATAATAATCCATCCTCTAGCTCTCCTTGACTGGGGATCGAACTCAGGAATATTCTACCTTCAAGCTACTCCCAACCCTCTTTTTTTTATTTTTTTTATTTTGAAGCAGGGTCTTGCTGCGTTGCTAAAGGTCTCACCAAGTCACTGAACTGGCCGCAAACCTTCAATTTTCCTGTCTCAGCCTCCCAAATACTGAGATTACAGGTTGGCGCCGCCACATCTGGCGCATCCTGCAGTTCTCTTGAGGAATGCTTCAGAGTTCTCAAAATGTGGCGCCTCCTGGCAGCACGGGTTTATCAGAAATGCGAATTATGGCTTTTCTTCAGATCTGCTGAGTCCAAAATGAGAAGATGCTGGGTAGGCCCAACAGCCGGCCATCCTGACTCATGATAAAGTTTGAGAACACTCGCTGGTGGAGGCGGAGAACACACGAACACACACACACACACACACACACACACACACACACACACAACTAGGAGTGGCTGAGAAAGCAAAAGATATTCTAATAGTCTCGAGAAGACAGACTTTGCTGACATCTCTGTCCCCAAGGGCCCATGTACACAACCTGAGTTTAATGGCAAGCATAAGCAACAGTTTTAACAGGCTTGTCTTTAAAAAACAAAGTGGTACTGAGGATGGAACCCAGGGGTGTCTTACCTCTGAGCTACACCTTCGCTTTTTTTATTGTTTATTTTGAGACAAGTTCTCAGTCTCCCATGTGCTGGGATTGCAGATGTGTGTCACCCACCCGGTCATTTTTAAAGTTAACCTAAAGCAAGTTACTGGCAGCAGGTGATGCAGGTAAGTCCAGAGAGTTTATCTGGGCCTTTGGTTGTGTTGAAATGGCTTTGCCACCCTACCAGGGACTGTAGCAGGAAAACCCCACAGACACCCCAAATGTCGGGGCAGCAGGTAAGAGCTCCCAGCCAGGCTGCTGGGGAGGACTGAGGGAAGGAGAAGGAAAGGCCATGGAAATAAGTCAGCATCTAATTGGTGACAAAGTTGACCACGACAAATGGACCCCTGAGTTTCCAGTTTAAAGATGGATGATCACATTAAGGTTAAATTTTATTTAAATGAGCCCATTTCTTCACAGTGGTCATTCAGTAAAATGCCTCATGGAACAGAAGCTCAGGGAAGACAGAATCGCTGAAAGAAAAACTACCTCATCCATCAGCACCGCCTCCCCAGTAGTACTTCCCGGGTCTCAAAGACTGTCACCCCACTCTGCTTTCAGCTCCTTTGTGTAAGTGGCCTTGAGCTCTACTCCCCGCCCTTTCCCCAGCCTTCTCTGACAATCTCATCCATTTCAGGACAACCTTTGAATCTCAGGATCTGGAGCCTTCTTCACTGTTCCAGCCTCTGCCTCATGATCTGCTGATTGGGGTTCAATGCTAGAACACCCGGGAGCATCTTACAGAGGCTGCTGGTGGCAGGTGAGACCTCAGAGAGCCTAACCTGTGCCAGAACTGTCCGGATCCCTCCCATGCCCGTCACCTGCAGCCGCTGCCCACCCTGAGAAAACAGCACCTTCAAGTTCAGTCGTTGCTTCCAGAGCAAGCAGGGCGGGACCAGCTGAGGTTCCAGACACCGGGGGCCTAGACGAGCGGAACCCTGAGGGTCACAACAGCAGTGGTCAGAGAGTGCTTGGCACGGTGTTGAGCATACAGTAAGCGCTCAATCAAAGATGTGCTGGATAATAACGATGATAACAAGTTGACTTCCATATGGCATTCTGCCTGGAGCCCCTGCTACTGCTATCATTGCCAGGGTGGCCAGTCCCTCCCTGACCTGTGCCCGTTGTGCAGAGCTGAAGCCCCTATACAAACACAGCTATGCAGCTGGGATCGTCCCCCGACCCCATGTCCATCCTGGCCCATTTGATGAGGCTGGACTCCTCCTCTACCCCCCGAGCATCATTTTGATGCTCGATCTCCCTGAGAACCCCACCCTCTAGCTGGTCGCACTTGGAGACCAGGCTCTGTCTTTTAGTCGTCTGTTCTTATTCTCGGTAAATCCTCACCAAAAGAAGGAAGGAGCGCAAACTCTTTACCCTCCCTAGCTCGGGCTGTAGCGCCATGCCTCCTAACGCCCTTCTTGGTGGACACATGGTCTGGCTGGCACCCAGTCAGTCTCTGGGTTGCTGGTTCCCTTGGGAGGGGGCTTCCTTCTCTCCCTTCCGTCTCCACTTAGGCCCTCCCTTCCTGGGAACAGTGGGAGCCCGGCTGAGGCTCCACAGAGGATCAATAAACTTCCTTTGCTAAGGAAAAAGCTCCCGTAATGAGATAAAGCTGCATATTTAGGACCGTAACCCAGAGACTTTCTCAAATCTAACTTCATACTGAAGCAACAACTTTTATTTGAACATCCTTTGATTTTAAACATTACCAATCAATGTGTATTTAAGAGTGCCAGATATGTGGTTAGCATTTTACTGCTTGCTGAGGGTGAGAAAGAAGGACTAGATTGTTCTGCATATAAAATAGGTTTCCTTCAAAAGTATAAAGATAGCATCCCCTCCGCTCTTGCTGTTCCTGAGGACCCCCCTTGGCATTCAACCTCGCCCTCAGGAAGGGAGGCAGGATGGTGTCAGAGGCCCCTGGGTGGGCCGTGGAAGACCGGCTCACTCACCATCGGTAACATTTCCGCAGCGAGTCAAGTCAATAAACACGCTACAGCACTTTGGTGAGAAATAAACATACAGGTACTAATTAAATATAACAAAATCTAAATTTAAACTGCTATCAGCTAATGTTTAACTCTGGTTTTCTTTTTCTTTCTTTCCGTTTTTTTTTTTTTTTTTTTTTTGGTGGTCCTGGGGTTCCTGGAAACCCTTCTACCTCTGGGATACACTCCCAGACCTATTTTTATATATTTTTTGGAAACAGGGTCTCTTAAGCCAGCGAGACTGGCTTTGAACCAGCGTGATCCTCCTGTCTCCACTTCCCAAATGCGGGGATTACAAGCGTGCGCCACCACGCCCGGCTTCTTTTTTATTTTAATAAAAATTATATTTCCCCCTTCCATGTCAGTTGCGCCAGGCGCCAGACCTTTCAGCTCCCCAACGGTGGTGGCTGACGAATGGGCTCAGGGCCACCCAGGAGCCACAGAGCTGGCTTTGCAGAGTTCAGGAAATGGAGGATCCTGTTCTGCTGCTGGGACTGTGTTCTCATCGCCTTCCTTAGCAGGAGCTAAATCTGTCCCGCCATTACTGAGATGCAGCCCCACTCTGCCCGGCTTCTATTGTTCCCGTCTCCCCAGTGGCGCCCTCATCCTCTAGCTGGCACTGTCTCTGGAGCCATAGATTTTGGTCTTCTGTTCACACGTAGCTTGGGTTCTTTTATGGCACATCTTTGTTTCCGCACCTGATATGCAGATGAATTTCTTTTTCTGTTTCTAGTCTCATTCATCAACCCACGAATTCCCTTGTTTTCCCCTTGAGTTCAGTACAAATAAAGAGAGAATCAGATTTCAGCCGTTAATTGCCATCTTTGTTTAGGATGTCTGGCTCCCAGCCAGCTTGGAGGTCACTGGCTGGCATATGGATTAGCCGTCCTCAGGCCAGTGCCTCGTGACAGCTGGGGTGAGGGTGGAAACCACGTCGGTGCAGACGACAATGCCGCCATAGGAGGTATCCGCCTGTGTCAGTTGGTTTTTCGGTACTGTAAACAATGCCTGAGATTGTCAGCTTATAGAGAAAAACGGTTTCTTTTGACTCTGTTTTGGAGGTTGGCCCATTGCTTTGGGGCCTGTGGCAGCACATCATGGTAGCAACAGGAAACTGCTTACCTCACAGCAGCAGGGACCCTCTTCAAGACCACACCCCCAGTGACCTAACCTTCCCCCACTAGGCCCCACCTCTGAGCAGTCCCACCGTCTCCAGAGAGCACCACACCCTGATGACCACGCCTTTCACACATGGGCCTTTGGAGCTCACTTGTCCAAACATAGTACCCCCTAAACACAGCACCGTGATTCTCATTCGATTACGTGTGGCCTTCTAGGAAAACACTTGCAGCTTTTCATCTGCTGCCCTGGACTGGAAGCCTCAGCAGGAAAGGCATGGGTCTTTTGGGGTCTTTTGCTCACAACTATGTCCTTGGTGTATAGAGCAAAGCTTGTTGATTCTCAAAACTGAGTATTTTGTGTGTGTGTGTGGTCGTACTAAGGGTGGAACCCAGGGGCTTTTCTACCTCCAGGGTATACTCCCAGACCTTTTTTATATTTTATTTGGAAACAGGGAATACTCAGTTTTGAGCAAAAAAAAAAATACATAGTTGTGAGCAAAAAGACCCCAAAAGACCCATGCCTTTCCTGCTAGGCTTCCAGTCTCACTAAGTTTTTGAGAGCCTCACTAAGTAGCTGAGGCGGCTTCGAACCCGTGCGATCCTCCTGTCTCAGCCTCCCAAGCGTGGGGATTATAAGCGTGTGCCACCACACCTGGCCTGAGGATTTTTATTTTTAACATTGAATATCAGTGGAATGTTTCCTCCCTGGGTTTTTGTTTGTTTTGTGATACTGGGGATTGGGATTGAATCTAGGGGCATTCTACCTCTGAGCTATACCCCAATTTTACTTTTTTATTTTGAAATAGGGTCTCACTAAGTTACCTCACCTGGCCTCACACCTGTGATCCTCCTGTCTCAATCTCCCAAGTACTCGCATTACTGGGGTACACCACCACATCTACATTTACATCTAGATCTACTCGTGCTTTTTCTTCTCCAGCTAAATCCTGCTAATTCAAGGCCCTGTGTTAGAGATTACCACAATGCCTCCCCGTGCTAGGTTATTGAAACATTCTCTGTAATCACAAAGCATCCTGTGTACATATCAGTCACGGCATTCCATCGTACACTGCCATCACTTAATCACTGGAGTGGACAGTGGTCCTTCCTAGCAGCCCAGAGTCTTCTCTTTTTTTTTTTTTTTTTTTTTTGCGGGTCTGGGGATGGAACCCAGGGGCATTCTACCTCTGGGCTACACCCTGCCCTATTTTTTATTCTTTATTTTGAAACCGGGTCTTACTGAGTTGCAGAGGGCCTCACTAAGTAGCTGAGGCTGTCCGCGAACCGCAATCCTCCAGGTCTCAGCCTCCCAAATGCTGGGATTACAAGCGTGCTCTACCACACCCGGCTAGCTCAGAGTCTTTAATTTATTTTATTTTTTGTGGTACTGGGGTTCCTAGAAGCCCTTCTACCTCTGGGCTACACTCCCAGATCTATTTTTATATTTTTATTTGGAAACAGGGTCTCTTTAGCCAGCGCGGCTGGCTTTGAACCTGCGCGATCTTCCTGTCTCCGCCTCCCAAGTGCGGGGATTACAAGTGTGTGCCACCACGCCCGGCCAGCCCAGAGTCTTTAAAACAGCTTCTCCATATTCTGATAGCTTCGCATAGTGTGCATGTCAAGTCCTACCAAAGAAAGCTATGTCTCCTAGGCGCTGGTGCGTGGGTGCAGACAGTGATGTAGTCTGCCAGTCAGACACACTCATTCAGGACTTGGATTAAGTTTCATGGGAACAGAAGCAGGACAGGCTCCGTTCACTTTCCTGGCTTGGATCATGGCCGACGTGATGTGGTTCTGCAGCCAGCGTTGGTGGTGCTGGCTCTCCTGGTTCCGAGGTGCCTGTCTGTGCAGACAGCGTGTCGCTGGCAGGGTATTTTGGCAGAGTCCTGCAGGCTCGAGCTAAAGCTGTGTCTTCCCAGCGATTTTGTAAGAAGATTATAACCCCTAATAAAACCCTTTCTTCATGGAAACCCTTCTATCTCTGGGCTACACTCCCAGACCTATTTTATATTTTTATTTGGAAACAGGGTCTCTTAAGCCAGTGAGGGTGGCTTTGAACCTGCGCGATCCTCCTGTCTCCGCCTCCCAAGCGCGGGGATTACAAGCGTGTGCCACCACGCCCAGCGAAACCCTTTCAATTTAAACTAGCTACGGTGGGTTCTACTGTCTGCAACCAAGAACCATGACCAATACCTGTACCTTTCCTTCTAGACTGAACTTCACAAAAGAAGGAGTCACACACACCCCATTTCTGTTTGCATCTCCAGCTCTCAGAACCAGGTGTGGCATGCAGCAGGTTCTCAGAAAATGTTTATGGAAGATACATTGGTGCGTTAGTTACCTATATGTGTCGAGCTGTGTACAACTGTCTCCAAGTAGTTAATATTTTTGTTGAATACAAAACTGCTCTTTCAAGAAATATAAAGTACATCTGCTTATATGGATCATCCATTCTAGCAACTGAGTGCTGGGCACTGTATATAGAGAGTTTAGTTAGATGCAACATCCTTCTTCCCTCAGAGTGACAGGGAGAATCATTGTTTTACTGCAGAAATATGCTTTGGAGCTCATGCTTAGGTGAGACCGAAAGCAGGTGAGATGTTCTGGTCATGCTGAGATGAGGTCGATTGAATCTACAAACACCCTTATGTCATTTGCAAAATTTTCCCGTTTTTACAACATCAACTCTTGATTATTGGTACTGATGCTGAGAAAAGCAGCTTTTTTTTTTTTTTTTTTTTGTGGTGGTACCGGGAATGGAACCCTTCCACCTCCGGGCTACACTCCCAGACCTATTTTATATATATATTTTTATTTGGAAACAGGGTCTCTTAAGCCTCAAGGGGCTTTGATCCTCCTGTCTCCTCCTCCCAAGCACGGGGATTACAAGGGTGTGCCACCACGCCCGGCAGAAAAGTAGCTTTGACCACCTTGAAGAAGCTAATTAGCCAAATTATATTTGTTTATTTTTATTTTTGGTACGGGTGATTGAACCCAGGGGCATTCTACCTGTGATCTATACCCCAGCTCTGTTTATTATTATTTTTTTATTTTGAAGCAGGCATCACAAAGCTGCTGAGGGACTAGCTACATTGCTGAGGCTAGCCTCAAACCTGAGATCCTCCTGTCTCAGCCTCCCCAGTACTGGGATTACAGGCGTGCACCACCACATTCAGCTGCTAAATTACATTGATATGGCATTTTAGAACTCCCTCCCCTTTTCCTGTCTGAATGTGGCAGAATCCCATGTCCTGGGGATTGACTTCCAACACCTTGAAGCAGAGCTACAAAGTCTGGACTTGGTCGGCTCTGGGGTCCACCCAGTTCCCTAGCTGCCCCTCTGTGCAAACCTTTCCTCTAGCAGTGTCAGTGCTGGGAACAAACTCTCCACCCATCTGATTAATGCAAAGCAGCACCCAGGGCAGAGCTGCTCTTACTGAAATCCTTCTTAATGTTGGAAATGGCATTAAGTGTTTCCTTTCCACAGGGTTTCCCTGGCGGGATGCAGGGCTTAGAGAAAATTGGAGCAATATGCACTTGGGATGGCGAGGATGGAGAGAGAAAACAGTAAATGTGAAAGCAGAAAAGATACAGCCTAATCTGCTGACAAACCTTGGACAGTTTTTATGAGTCTATTTGCTCTGTGGCCTTGTTTAAAAAATAAAAGTACTTAAAAAAAAATCTCCTGGGATCCTAAATTGCTTAAATAATAGCGCGTTATCCCACCTGATCCCCTCTGGTGGTCACCGGATTCCATTGTCAGAGACAAGGAAACTGCTCAGAGGCAGCCAGGAAGAGGCAGCAGGGGGCCAGAGGCCTCAGTCTCTGGCCGGCAGGGGATGGTGTTCTCAGCTCCGCCCTGCGCATGCCCAGTCACCAGGAACACAGAGTCACTTCCAGATATTTCCTCATATTTCCTCTTTCCTTTTCAGTATGTGGAGAGACTCTAAATCTTTGGCGGCCTCCTCCTACTTCAAAATGAAGCCCCTTTTCTGCTCATTTCCAGCAGCTAAGTCCTAAAGTGTAAAAATCTACTCATTATGCTTCTACGCTAATCTTACTTTTTTTTTTTTTTGGTGGTACTGGGGTTCCTGGAAGCCCTTCTACCTCCGGGCTACACTCCCAGACCTATTTTTTACATTTTCATTTTGGAAACAGGGTCTCCTAAACCAGCGCGCGCGGCTGGCTTCGAACCTGCGCGATCCTCCTGTCTCTGCCTCCCAAGCGCGGGGATTACAAGCGTGCGCCACCACGCCCGGCTCTAATCTTACTTTTTAAAAGTCGCTCCATTACAGCATGTCGCATTCTCCCCATGTATGGCCGGTCTGGTACACGTGCGTGTGGATGTGTGTGAATACTCACCATGCGGCTTACAGAACACAACCTCAGGCGTCTACGACAGATATCTCAGGTGTCTGTCACGCTCTTTCCTTTCTGAAACGATCCTGCTCTATTATCTGTTGATTTTTTTTTTATTTTTTATTTTTTAACTTTTGGTACTGGAAATTGAACCCAAGAGTGTTCTTTTTTTTATTTTTTATTATTATTTTTTTTTATTCTAGAGGTTGAATCCAGAGGCAGTCTACTTCTAAGTTAAACCTCTAGCCTGATTTTTTAATTTCTTATTTGGAAACCGGGGCTTGCTAGGTTACTGAGAGTTTTGCTAAGTTTCTGAGGCTGGCTTTGAACCTTAGCCTCCCAAGTCCTGGGATTACAAGTGTCACCACGCCCAGCCCCAGGGGTGTTCTACCTCGGAGCTCCACCCCCAGCCCTATTTTGTTTATGATTTTGGAGTAAGGTCTGGCTAAATTGCTGAGGCTAGCGTCGTCTAACCTGTGATCCTCCTGTTTCAGATGCCTCACCACGCCTGGCTCTATTATCTATTTTTAATCTTTACCACCAAGCTTTGCAGTAGGCTTTAGTATTATATTTTACACATAAGAAAATCAAGGCTTAAGAAAGGCAAGCCTCGCACAGCTGTTAAGTGGCGGTGCTGACCTGGGCTGCTAAGATTCCATTGCTGCAGGGGCTCCCTGGGCTCTGTGGAGAGAAAGGCCCTTGGAGAGACAGAACATCAAAAACAGGGCTCAGAGAGCTCAACTGTAATTTCCCATAAAAAGGAGAAATCTTCAAAACAGGCCACAATTAAGTTTCCAGTGGCACAAACGCTCCTTATAGTGGGTTTCAAAAACACAATAGCAGCCAAATGGCAGCTCTTTTGAGCAAGCAGAAGAACAAAAGTGTAATCTCACAATTTAGACCTCGCTTTCCACAGCTTCCTGGGCGGGCCTGTGCATTGTGGAGGAGGCGGGGCCTAACCCACTGGGCTGAGCCACTTCCGGCTTGGCTCCTGGACTGGGGGCTGGGCGGGTCTTTGGTGGATCATTCTTCCCCCCTCTTGGCTAATTGCTGCCGAACTTCCCATTCTCTGCAAGTGGCAAATGACAAAACTCCCAAAGAAACTTCTCAGGGCTGCATTTGTCTGCATCAAGGGAAATTAAAATATCCACATTTACATGCTCCGAAGTTTGAGGCTCATTTGCATATTTTATTGATTCCCCTACACACTTGGTTTTCTGCTCAAGGAGGAAAACACATCAATCTGTCAGTACTTACCTGTAGAGCCAAGCGAACACTTAGCCCGTTTTGGAAACCCCTGGGAGGAGAAATAACGTTGCAAAGCCCTGAGAATGTGGTTGGCTTTATAGCTTTCTCTAATGCCTTCATAGTTACTAGATTTGAAATCTGCCCAGTAAAATCAGTCTTACAATCATAAGCATTCAGCTATGAAGAGTCCCTCTGCACATTTTTTTTTTTCAGATCTGAAAGTTTTTTCACAAACATGGGAAAACCCAACCAAAAGAAAAAGCAGAGAGTGTATTGATTATTCCATTTCTTAGGGGTTGTTGGCTGATTTTTATGTAGACAGTTTCTGAATAGGGCTTAGATAGATGGGGAGATGGTTTTCAGGCAGCCTCAGCTACTTAGTGAGGCCCTTGGCAACTTAGTGAGACCCTGTTTCAAACTAAAGAATAAAAAATAGGGCAGGGAGTGTAGCTCAGAGATTGAAAGCCCCTGGGTTCCAACCCTAGGGCCCCCCCCCACCGAAAAAAAGAATAAGAAGTTGAAATTATTTGGCTAATTTAGCTGGAGGGCCTAAAAGTAGTGATGCATCAGGCATGGCTGGATCCAGAGGATCATAAAAGGTCATCAAGGTTCGGACTTCTTTCTTCATCTTTTAGTGTTGATTGCTTTTGTAACCAAACTTGCTTTCTCTGATTATTTTTAGCAGATCCAAGGTCATAACTTACTGGCATAGTAGTGAAAGAAGAGTATCTCTATCAATTTCAGTAAAATGTCCTTTTTAATTTAATTTTTTAATTGTAATTATACATCTGATGAAGTTCAGAGTGATAGACAGAGGCATGCATGCACAGAGCACTTCCTGAGCCTTCCCAGCTCCACCTGATTTCCTCCCCCTTCCCCTGCTCAGCACAGTGATCGGTTTTGATAAGTCTGTGAATGTATACCATGTCCATTGAGGTGTTTCCTCCTCCCCTCCCAGCTCCCTTAGTTAGGTCGCCTTCTTCACTAATCTATGGTTTCTCCTCCTCTGTCTGGAGTTCCTCGTTTGTCCTGTTTTCTCCTTGGCTTCTGCATATTAGGGAGAACAGCTGATTTTTCACTTTTTGTGACTGACTAATCTTACATAGCATAATGTTCTCCAGTTCCATCCATTTCCTGCAAATGATAGAACTTTGTTCTTCTTTATGGCTGAGTAAAATTCCATTGTGTACATATATTATAATTTTGTAATTAAGTCATCTGTTGATGGACATCTTGGCTGGTTCTGTAGTTTGGTAATTGTGAATTGTGCGGCTATAAACATAGATATGCCTGTGTTACTCTGGTAATTTGGTTTCCATTCTTTTGGGTAGATACCCAGGAGTAGTATTGCTGGTTATATGGTAGGTTCATTTCCATTCTTCTAGGGATCCTCTACACTGTTTTCCACAGTGGTTGCACTAATTTGCAGTCCCACCAACAATGTATTAGAGCTCCTACTTCTCCACGTTCTTGCCAGCATTTGTTTTTGTTTGTATCTTCAATGGTTGCCATTCTCATTGGGGTTAGGTGACATCTCAGGGTAGTTTTGATTTGCACCTCTCTGATTGCCAGTGATTTTATGGGATCAAGGTGGCTCATGTGCTGGTCTCTACGTCAGTCACTGTGGCCAAGGAGATTAGAACAGATGGCAAGGGCAGGCCTGAGCCAGGTGCTCTCCCTTGAGGCTCAGAATGGGGTTGACTTAACTGTACTCAAACCTCGAATAGGGAAAGGGTGCTTCCCCCAAACACAGTACAAACTCTGCCATCAGAAGGGCACATGGGTGCTGGATAGGCGGAACCTACAGAGGCCCACTGTATTTATTTGCAGACTCTTCAGGATGACTTTTAAGACTATTTTTTTATGTTCTCTGATTTGATTTCACTATTCTCCACAAACTAATTTTTCAAAGACAAGAATCCTATTAAGAGGCCATATCATTTGGAACATTTCCCAAGTTAAACTTGCCTAGTCTTTTACCTGGTATAAGCTATTAAAATATTTGTTCATAGAACAAAACACACACACACACACACACACACACACACACACACACACACAGATTGAGTGAGTGGAAGGAAAACTGGTGAAATCTCAAGTAGGCTGTGGGATTGTGTCAGTATCAGTTTCTTGGTTGATATATAGTTCTCTAATTGAAGAATACATAGAATCTCTTTGTATTATTTCTTACATGTGAGCTTATAATCCTCTTGAAATAAAAAATTTTAAAAAAGGTGTCACCCTTCTCTGGGAGAAGTTCTTATTTCCCAATTCCACTGATGACTTGGCATGCGACTTGCTGAGCTGAGGCTTCTCAGTGAGGCCCTGGGTCTCCATGCTCTGATTTTTTCTTTGGGTGGCCAGTCAGGTCATCCTGCGTCTTAGAGAAGAGTATAACTGGCCGACAACAGGCAGATGGTGTGAGCATGACCAGTCTTTGTCCCTGGGAGCCATTGAAATTTGAGGGTTATTTGTTTTGGCAGCATAACCTTGCCTGGTGCCTCTCAAATTCTGTAGCTTGCTTCAGGATTGTCTGGAGAGTTGGTTAACACAATGAATTTCTGAATCTCACTCCAGAAATTATGATTCAGGATCTCTGGGGCAGGGCCTGAAAATCTGCATTTTGAACAAACTTCTAGTTAGGCTGCTATTATTCAGGTGAGGCTCACACTTTGAGTTGCATTGACCTTCCTTAACACTACCCTCTCAGCTGATAAATCTGCTCTGACCCCTTGAGCTTTCCCAAGTTGTTTATGTCCCTCTTTTTTATTTTTGTGGCACTGGGGATGGAACTTGGGGGCATTCTACCTCCAAGCTGCACCCCAGCCCTATTTTTTATTTCTTATTTTGAAACAGGGGCTCACTGAGTTGCAGAGGGCCTCGCTAAGTAGCTGAGATTGGCCACAAACCACAATCCTCCTGTTTCAGCCTCCCAAGCACTGGGATTACAGGCGTGCACCACCACACCAAATTTATGTCTCTTTTATCACAGAATGCAAAACTGCAGCAGTGTCTGACCTGGGACAGATACTCAGTGGATTTGTTGAGTAAATAAAGTACCTGGTGGTGTTGATAGGATCTCATCTACCAGCTCAAGTGGAAAATTTATTTCCTAGTCTTATAATTCCAGTAAGATGATTTGATCTTTGAAAAGTATGTGGATTTTTCCCCCTGATTATGAAATCGGTAAATGTTTATTGTAGAATATTTTATTTTCAAACACAAAAATGAAAACCAACTCATAAGCCAATTTCTCAGCGAAGGATACTGTTAAAATTTGGCGCATATTTGCTATAGTTTGGACCTAGAATATCCCCCAAAGGCCCATGTGTTGAAGCCTTGGTTCCCAGCTTGGCATTCTTGGAAGGTGGTACAAGTTGGGAATAAGAGGTCTTCCAGTCACCGGGGGCGTGCCCTTGAGGAGAATAGTGGAACCCCACTCCTTCCTCGCTCTCTCTTGCTTCCCTGCCACTGTGAGAGGAACAACTTTGCCCCCCCATGCACCCCCACTGCTGTGGCTTGGGTCTGGAATGACCCCCAAAGGACACCTTTGTTGAAAGTATGTTCTAGTGTAGCAATGCTCAGGGGTGAGGCATAACTGAAGGACATTAGTACATGTGGTGTGGATTGGGACTATCTATGTCCCTAATTCCCTGCTCCTGAACTCTCTGCTTCCAGCTGCCATGACAGAGAGCAGCGGCCACATGTCCTGCCACAGGAGTTACTGCCTTGGAGCTAGCCACCTATGGACTGAACCTCCAAACCTATGAGCCCAAATGCATGTTTTTTCCTCATGTTCTGCCTCCCCACAGGCCCCAAAGCAACAGGGCCCACTGACTCTAGACTGAAACCTCTAAGACTCTGAGGTAAAACTAACTTCCTCGCTTTATAAATCAAATATCATAAGTATTTGTTACAGTAATAGAAAGCTGACCACCACACTATCCTTCATGTTCTTGTTTCATGTTGCCCAGTTCTCTAACACTGGGATCATGGAACACATAATTTTTATGAGTTGCTTTATTAACAGTATATTGTGCGTATTTTCCCATGCCACTAAATAGCAATGTTGCCGTGACTTACTTCATGGCTGCACAGTGTTGGGATGGGAGGTGCAGTGCCGCCCAGTTTCAACACAGCTTGGTGCATGCAGCCCGTGGATCGTTCAGACCTCTTGCTTCCTTTACTCAGAGTGGAACTGCTCCAGTCATTTCCTTTCTGGGTTTGTACAATCTCCCCAAGGATTTTTGACAGGTGTCCCTGTTTTGCCCATTTTTGATGCCCGAGAGAGCCAGTATGTGGCTCACAGGCCTTCACTCATGGCTTATCTAGAGTCAACTGTCCATGGGCCTGGGTAGGAGCCCTTGCAGGAGAAGCATCAGCTCCAGCTCTCCTGTCAGGAGGAGTGTGGAGATGCCACAATGGCCCTCATGCGGGCTCTGCGATGGAGACAGGTGGCCATCAGAAGTCCAAGAAGAGACCCAGGGGCAAGAGAGCTTGCCAGGTCCCACGTCAAGGGCTTCTACACAGTCCTCTTTGTACAATCTTCACACTCCTTGCATGAGCTAGCTTTTAGTTTTTGCATTCCCTAGATGAAGGAACTGAGAGTTGATGAGGTAAGCCACCAAGCAAAAGGAGAGAGAAATCTTGTTTAATTTCCAGGATTTGTTAAATCAGGCAAACGAAAGAAGAAACGTTGACAGGAGGACAGACTGAAGCGTGAACACTTTCCAGCCTAGAAGGTGTGAGGAAGGCTGTGATCAGGGACTGGACTCGCAGAGGAAAGCTTGAGCTTGACGGTGGGGTGGCCCGTCCAATCCCAGATCCACGCCCCTGATGGGAGGAGGACATTAATGTACCCTCGATGGCCAGGGTGGGTAGGGAGATTCGACCCTCGTCCTCCAGGGCTGAGTTCCAGCCATCATCTCATGAAAACTGCAGCCTTCAGAGAGTCATGTAAACTCTACCTCAGTTTCCTCCTCCACTGAAGAAAGGTTGATGAGAGCAACACTCCCATCATAAGTTTTGCTAAGGATTAGAAGAAGAACATATATAAAGAATATTGCAGAATGCCTGGTACCTTGGTAAGGGTCCAATGAATATTAGTCATTACAATGAAATAAGACCAGGAGTCGTATTTTACAGCCTAAAAGAGGTAACTGTAGATAAAAAAAAAAAAAAACTTACATTTTCAGAGTGAAATGTAAAGTCACTCAACTCATTAGCCCCACAGGTGGTACAAACTGAAAATATAAATAGAATAAAAGAGGCTTAGCTCATGAGCGGGCAACATTTTTCTCTACCAGAAGCCCATGACACATAGAAGGAAAAATTCCATTTCTGGACCCGTGCAAGTCACAGAAGCCATCACGGGCTGTGGAGGGAATTCAATTAGTCACCGGTTGCCATGCCAATGCAAACATCACCCTTCCACCTACTCTACCATCAACACATTTGAGTAAGTAACAATGATAATAGCATGCACTAAAAATGCTATTTTTGAAAAAGTTAAATGTACTTCTGTCGAAAGTCTGGTTTTCAGAAATAATTGCTGTAGGCCAGATAAAGATTTGCATAGGATCCCTAAAATGGGTTGGTATCATCACAGAAGAGAACTCTGCTGTAGATTTTTAAAGGACTTTTAGAGTTTAGGGCTGTGGGGGCTGGGGTGGGGAGAGAGAGGAGGAAAAGTCCTTCTACAGTTGTAGGCTTACCTCAGTCTCTTTGGGGTGCTAGAAACTGAGTTTGATATCGACGGACTTCAGTTCCATGCCTCTGCCCTTGCTCCCTGAAGCCTGGCCTGGTTCTCTGTGCTTCACCACACCTTCTCCAGTATCACTTGATTCCCTCTAATTTGGTGATATGCATCTAAAGCTTAAAATAATAATAATAATAATAATAATAATAATAATAAACAATAATAATAACCCCAAACACTTTAACCTGAGAATTTAGCTTCTCAGAATCAATCCTCAGAAAATCATTACTGGCATGCAAGATTTATTATAGCAAAAATAAAAATAAAATAAAAACAAATAGTAGCAATAGCCTAAATATTCAAATTAAACTGCTGTGCATCCATATGTTAGAATATGATGAGCTATTAAAAATTAAGTTGTCAAAGAACATTTGACAATGCAGAAAACATTGTGTATTATTAAGTGAAGCAAGCAGGTAACAGAACAGGGGATTTGGTGAAACCCAAATTTGATGTATGCAATTTTATGCAAATGTATGCATGGGAAAAGCTAGTAGTGTGTTTCTCTAAAATGTTAATAGTGGTTATTTCTAGATGGAGGATTACAGGTGGCTTTTGTTTTTCTTTGTGCCTTTCTATATCTTCAAAAAACACTTAGGATGACTGTATATTTCTTCTGGAATCAGGGAAAAAACTAATCAGTGTTATTCACAGAGCACTGAGAACCTATTCTGTGTCCAGTGTGTGAGAGGAAAGGACTTGGGGAGGGCTGTGTTTGGGCTGTCTGTGGCCATTCCCCTGCGATCAGCCCAAGCACCGGTGGCCACATCCCAGGGGCCAGCCAAGATCAGCAAAGCCAAGCCTGAGATGACCCAGGCTCCAGAAGGGTTCATCCAGGTCCTTGCAGAAGCAGCTTGCATCCACGACCCGCTGTTAATAGTGTTTGGGTGTCTCCAGTCTTCTGCACGTTCTGGTCCTGGAGATGTGTGCAGATACTGCCCACCTGCCCAGCTGGTTTGCTAATGGAACTTGTGAGGACAGGTCATTATGGGGCTCCTAGGAGCTCCACCTGTGTTTTTATGATCAGATAAGCTCCCACCATCACATGGCTCTTTTCCCCACAACTCTATCCCATCCTCCAGTCCCCAGGAGCACCCTTCCCCAGCACTCAGAGTCTGAGACTGCATCCATTCCCTTCTTAACAAACAGTTTAACTTTTGCCAGTCCGCATCCTAATTCCTAGCTAACATACCTGCATTCGTTCAAGGGGCCTCCAACCCCAAACACTTTCTCTCTGCTCTTCCTTTATTTTGACCCCCATCCTGACTTGTAAGTCTTAGCTCCAGCTCTCCCTACTCAAAGAGGCTTCTTAGAGACCCTCCCCCCAATTTACAGACATCCCCATGGCTTCCCCCACCTGGTGATACTACATCGCCCATCAAGAGAGGCCAGCTGTGTGTGTGTCTCAATCGGACCTTTTCAGGACACATCAGAGCTCTATCTGAAGGCCTGGCAGCACACAGTGGGACAATCCCTTGCCATCAGCCCTTCCCACCCTTCTGGGCATGGTGATGGGGGCGGGGGGGCTGGCTGGGCTTGGCCCTCAGCCTCCTGGCCCATGGCTCTAGGAATCTAGTGAGAGACAAGGCACTGAACCCTTTGGGACCCTGGACACTTGACTTATTTTAATGTTTACTGTCAAGGGCAGTTGACACTGGTGGGGTATTAAATGAGCCCAGCCCTTGTGCTGAGCTCTTTTGTAGGGTCCTCTAGTGTATGTTCCATTTGCTGTGGATGTGGGATAAGTAGGATCAGTAGAATTGGAAGCTTCAGAGTGAGGGATACAGCAGAGATGGAATGAGGTTGTTTTATTCAGATTTTCCATCACGGTGACTAAAATACCTGAGACGGACAACTTAGAGGAGGAAAGGTTTATTTTGGTTCATGATTTCGGAGGTTCAGTCCATAGTTGGCCAGCTCCAAGGCAGAAGACTTGTAGCAGGGTGTGGAGGAGGGCCGCTTAGCACATAGTGGCTGAAAGCAGAGTGAGAGGGGGGGTCAGGGAGAGCTACAGTCCTCATGGCCACACCCCAGTGCCCACATCCTCCAACCACATTCCACTCTGGACCCTGCTGTATTGCACAGGTGCACGTGCAAAAGGTTCTTACTGCAGGGGCCAGGGCTCTTCTCCTCATCCTTTGCTCAACTTTTGCAGCAGTTTGAGGAGATGCTCAAAGTCCAGGTGTAGTGGGGAGGCTGTTTCCTCTTGTAAGTTCTCAATTGGGAAGGGAAAAGTGACTAACCCTGAGTCTCTCTTCAGCCCGAGGTCTTAGGTCTGGACGGCCTGGGTCTCTTCACCCCATGGGTGAGTGAACTCTGAGCTCCTACTTTCTTCAGACGTGGGCTGGCTCCAGGTGACCTAGGAAGGGTCACCTGTTTTTTGGCCACATGTAGGGCAATTGGAAGCCCAGGCAAGGCCTGTCCACATCCTCCAGACAATGTTCCCTGCCCAGGTATATCAGGGAGGGCTCCTCCTGACCTTGGGCTGGAGAAGGTAGTCACAGAGCAGAGGCATGGGATCATGGGCTGGCCAGTGTCACAGGGCAGAGGCATGGGGGTTAGTAATCAGGAGGCCATGGGTGCCCTTTGGGAAGGGTCTTTAAAGAGTGGCTAGGGGATTCAGGATGTGGGGCTCTGAATCCTCCTTGGCATGACCTTAAGAATTGGGTGGGGCTTTGACCTGGGGATTCTGGGGTGAGCTGGGGTCACCTGAGAGATGTCCCCAGGAGGCCCTACCCAGTCTGGTCCTGGGAAGCTGTGTAACCTGGAGCAGGATTGGGGTGCAAGGGATTTTCAAACTGCCCTTAGAGTTGCCCAGGCAGGTTTACGGAATAATTATAGGGGCCCTGGTGTGGAGAGCGTTTGCATATGATTTGCATGTGATTTGCACATGAATAGCCCGCACTATCTGTTCCCAGGAAATTCTCAAGTTAAATATTAATTGCTGCTGCCCTGAGGGTTTTTAATTTCTTGATTTTACTTTCTCTGTTTCTTCTCACCCACTCACTGTCAATGACTGAGCACTGCAGGGCGGGGGAAGGGGAGGGAGACACTGGCAAAAGGCTGGAGAGGGGCCAGCGGAGCACCTGGAGCCTGGGAGCTGGGGTGGGCTGGTCACGCCCAGGCCAGGGCGTGGTGCAGATTCAGGGGCTGGATATACAGGGAAGGGGGCACTGAGGTGCAGTTGGCAGGTGTTGGTAAGATAAAATATTTATGACATTAAAAAAGCAATAGGCAAGCCTGGCATGCTGGCACATTCTTTTTAATTACCAATACTTGGAGAATCACACGTTTGTGGCCAGCCTCAGCAACTTAGCGAGGTTCTCTCCAACTTAATGAGACTGATTCAAAATAAAAATTACAATAAAACTGGGCTGGGATTATAGCTCAGATGTCAGCAGTTTTGCTGGAAAAACTTCCCAGAATCCTCAAGGCCCCAGGTAATGATCAGATCTCTCATAGGGACATGAAGAGCTCTGGCCCTTCAGCCCCCAGCCGCTTCCCACCAGCCTGCCTGCCCTGGCTCTATCTGCTTGTGGATTCTGGCTGTAGATTCTGCTAACTGAGCAACTTTGGATAAGTGACCACTATGATTTAGATATGGCTGAAGTGTGTCCCTCAAAGATTCGTGTGCTGGAAGCTTGGTCCCCAGTGTCATGGTATTGAAGGGTGATGGGACCTTTAAGAGGCAGAGCCTAGTGGGAGGTGATTGCTTGGGTCATGACTGCCCTTGTGAAAAGATTCATGCTGGTTTCTCAGAGTGGGTTAGGCTCATATTCTTTGAAAGGTTAGACTTTGTTTCTTTGTTATAAAAGTGCCTGCCTGGCTCTTCTCCGTCCTTTCCTGTTGTGTGATCTCTCTAGCACATTCTCTAAGGGATGCCATCCGCCATGTTGTGACAAAGCCAGTAGACCCTCACCAGAGGCTGACCAGATGGGGCTACTTCATCTTTGCAGTTTCAGTCTTTATAAAAGTTCCCATCATCATGCACTTTGGTATAGCAACTCCCAAAGGACTAAGGCAGTGACTCCTGTCCATGGGCCTCAGTTTCCTCTTCTCTCATGTGGTGTCATGGAACTGAAGTCAGCAACATGCGCTGAGCCCTTGGCCTTGGGCCTGCCTGGATGAGTGGTAGATACCTACATCCAAGCTACGGTCCCCTGGTCCCAGCCCTGCGCAGAGCAGGGCACCTCTAGCCAGCATCTGATCATCCAGCTTTGGCTTGAACATTTCCTGAGGCAAAGCCTTGCTAGTTCTATTCTCTTGAGGGTGGTTTTCAACACCCAAGTCATAAGCACATGAAAGGTCCTTTGAGAAGGAAGCTCTGAGCTTTTTCAGGCAGTACTTTCTGTTCTTGACCAACTCTTTTGAGGACTTCCTTGGGTCACCGCCTGGCTCCATCCCTGCAAATGGACTCAGGTCTGTCTCCTGGGGCAGCACTGCCACCAACGCCCCCTCCCCCTTCTTCCTGAGACTCCTCAAAGATGTCAGCAGGCCCTCCCTTCCTGGGTCTCTTCTTTCCACGCTGCTTAGGCCAGATATTTGCTTTTGCCCCAGAACATGACGGGGCCACTGGACTTGTGTCCTCCAGATGCTGATGAGGCGAAAGGCAGGTACTGGGAAGATCACATAACATGCAACAAGCACCAGGCCAGCCAGACATGGTGGCACACACCTGTGATCTCAATACCTGGGAGGCCCAGACACGAGGATCACAGGTTTGTTGCCAGCCTCAGCAATGCAGTTTTCTATCCCAGCCCCTGGTGTAGCCCAGAGACCTCCTGAGTGACATAAAAAGCAGCCCAGCATGGATGACCACTGTCATTGTTTCATGCCAGGCTCTGTGCTTTACAAGCTCTCTTTACACCTCAACAGGTAAAACCTATTGTTGTCACCCCATTTCACAGCCTGTGGGAACCGAGGCTTAGGCCAAGGAAGTTGCCCCAGAGCGCTCCTTTTATGTGGAGGAGTCAGGATGTGATTCAGGCCACTGGTTATTACCTGCTGCTGGTTCACTTCTATAAAGCTATTTCCCCACAACCTGGTTTTCTTTTCCTTCGTTAATAGGTAATCATTCCATATATCAAGACTTCTAGAATCTGTTTATCTCCATATCTGCATCCTAAGCACTGTTTAGGTAGGTATCCTTACTAATTATATTAGTTGGCTTTCCTTTACTATAACAAAACACTTGTGATGACCAACTTATAAAGAAGAAAGGTCTATTTGGCTCACATTTTGAAGGTTTTTAGTCCACAACTGATTGTCCCCGTTGCTTTGGACCTGTGGTGGGGCAGCACTTCATGGTGGGAGTGAGTGTTGGTGGAGTAAACTGTCTACTTCAGAGCTGGGCCGGAAAAGAAAGAGGAAGAGACCAAGGTCCCACAGTCCCCTTGGAGAGCACGCCCCCAGTGACCTAAAGACCTCTGACTAGGCCCTACCTCTTAAAGGTTTCCACCATCTTCCAATAGCTTTAAGCTGAGGACTAAACTTTTAACACATGGGCAGTTGGAAGATGGCGACTGAGGGAAGCTGACACCCAGTCCTGCTGATCCCGATTGCCACTGCCTTAAAACAGAGTTCTTACAAAACACCGTAACTTTATTTTATTTATTTATTTATTTATTTGCTTATTTATTTATTTATTGTGGTACTGGGGTTCCTGGAAACCCTTCTATCTCTGGGCTACACGCCCAGACCTATTTTTATACTTTTATATTTGGAAACAGGGTCTCTTAAGCCAGCGCGGCTGGCTTCGAACCTGCGTGATCCTCCTGTCTCTGCCTCCCAAGCGCGGGAATTACAAGGGTGCGCCACCACGCGGGGCAAAACACCTTAACTTTAAAGGGGTTCTTTTTTTTTTTAATCTTTTTGGAACTGGGGATTGAACCCAGAGTGCCACACCTGCAAAGCAGGCGCTTTGCTCCTGAGCTACATCCCAGCCCCCAAACACCATAACTTTAAAAACAACATGATAAGAAAAAGGTGGCAGAAAAAAAAATAAGCTAGAAGACGATCAGAGAGCAGAGAAGAAACCCCGTCTGCCTTGTGGCTGTGGACACCACAGCAGCGCCATCTTGCTTCCCTGCATCCAACTCCAGAAACTCACAGGAAAACAACCAAGGACTTGAAACAAAGTAAGTGGTCGCAGATCATTGGAACTGTAAGCCATCAGTTCCTCCTGCGCAAATACATGGGCAGTTGGGAGATGCTCCAGGACTAAACTCTAGCACTAATATAGCAAGCACTAACGCAGCACAGTCTAAACATCCTTGGTAGATCTGATGCCCTCGGTTTTTCCTGGGATCCATAGAGTCTCACCTCTTTGCAGAGGTCACCTCACTTCCCCTGCACCCAGGAGACAAGGACACCAACCCCACCCCACACTAACTCCACACCACATCCCTCCCCCTTCTGCATCATCACACGCCCTGTTCACACTCGCTTCTCCTCAAGCCCAATGCTGGAGCCCTGGCCTCCCACAAAAGTCGCCATTTCTAGATGGACTCACTGAGCTAGGTGGGCCAGGAGTTTCCTCCAGATCAAAGAACCAAGGCCCCATGTAAGCTGGGACATGATCTTATTGAAGTTGCATTCAAACATTGTGGCATAAAAATCCATAAATTTTCCTGGAAAAACTTAGCCGTGCGCTAATATACTTAGGAGGGAAGGGGGATGTTATTTGGAAAATGGTTAGCCAAATTGTCTTTTATTTCACACCCCCAGGAATCACCTCCAGAGTGGGGTTCTCGAATAAAACTTTGAGGAGCCTTGGCATATTTGAGGGTTCAGTCAGTTCTGGCCTTATTGCTTTACTGGAAACAGCAAATGAACAACTGAATTTCTACTTAAGACTTCAAGAGAATTTTACATCAGCAAAGAGGTGGTTATTTATCTGCTTCCTTTCCTTCTCTTTTTATTCGTGTAGCTTTTTAAAAAATAAAGATTTTGGTACTGGGAATTGAAATCAGGGGCACTTATTTTCCAAGCTACACCTCTCTGTCCTTTTTATTTTTGCAACAGGGTCTCAGTAATTTGCTGAGGGTCTCACTAAGTTGCTGAGGCTGACCTTGAACCTGCAATCCTTCTGTCTTAGCCTCCCAAGCACTGGAATTATAGGTATGTGCCACCATGTCTGGATCTACTTATCTGTTTTCATGTTTTCCTGGGCAAAGCAGAGCTACTGACTAGCACAGCTGCTGCTGGGGAGGTTAGAAGTTTAAAACGCACTCCTTTAAGTGCCATCCTTCCCATCAGGAGGAATCCAGGAGCATCCTGGGAACAGTGGAGACCTGGTATCTGCCCCATCTACCTCTCTGACTGTCTTCTTTCCTCCTCCTCCTCCTCCTCCTCCTCCTCCTCCTCCTCCTCCTCCTCCTCCTCCTCCTTCTTCTTCTTCTTCTTCTTCTTCTTCTTCTTCGTACTGGGGGTGGAACCCAGAGGTTTTTCTATCTCTGGCTATATTCCTAGACCTAGTTTATATTTTATTTGGAAACAGGGTCTCACTAAGTTGCTGAGAACCTAAGTAGCTAAGGCTGGCTTTGAACCTGTGTGATCCTCATGTCTCAGCCTCTCAAGGGCGGGGGTTACAAGCATGTGCCACCATGCCCGGCATCTCTGACTGCCTTCTGCCCTTCAGTTCCCTTCTCTGGTCCTCAGCCTCTGCAAACAAAGACATTGATCTAAAGCTTCAGTTTTTAAACTTTTAAAACTGTGGAACTCTTCTCTCTGGGGACATAGCTCAGTGGTAGCGCACGTGCTTAGCATGCACGAGGCCCTGGATTCAGTTCCCAACACAAACATAACAAAAAAAAAAAAATTATGGGCCCTTTTCTTCTAAAGAATATTTCGTATGAAAGAGATAAAAGGGAAATTGCTTTGGCTGAAACATGCGTTCTCTGCGATGGTTCTCTCAGAACCCTGGGAAATCTGGTGGGTGAGTTTGTGAATCACTGCCCACCTGATCTTTAGATGCCCCTCAACTCTGGACAACCCAAAGGAAACACTGGTTCCTGCAGCTTGTTCTTGGATTTGTCCCGATGAAGGCAGCCAGAGGCCTGGAGAGCACTGTGGGTAGAATTCCCTGGCACATCTTGGTGGTCTCTTTCCTTGCCTTGTTCCCTTGGTACTTGGGCTCCAGGCTCCACACCAGTGCTGGTTTTCACTTTGGGCCTAAAAGATGCTGCAGAATTTTAATCTAGAAAGCTCCCCCAGGCCTCGTAAAAGGACCAAGCAGCAGGCTGCAGCAGCATCCCCAGCCAGTCGCCCACAGCCAAGTGGAGAGCGGCCATGACAGGGCCCCCTTTGGGAACGGGTGGGGAGAGAGGGGCCCAAACTGGGCATTATGTCTTGAGTTTATAGCCTCCTGTACCTGAGGGGCAGTGTCAGTATTGCTGGGAGAAATGTCTTTTAGTGTCCTGGATCATTAAAAACCAATAATCTCTTTGAAAAGGCTTAACTGCTTCCGCGAGGAGATACAGTAAATAAAACTGTCGTCTCTGTGTCCGCGGTCACTGTATTGATGCGGCATTTCTTTTTCGTTTTTAAATAACTGCATTCATTTCCTTTCAGGCCGGTGCACTGATGCCATGCTGGTGGTGTATAAATTTGGTAATTAAATCCTGTTATCTTGACATGATGGGCAGAATAAGAAGCAGCTGTGATGCTTTGGAGAGGAAAAGTACTGCAAAGAGAGAGAAGGAGATTTGCTTTGTATTTTTTAAAAAATCATTTTCATGGAGTCTTTTTTTAGTACTTGATAGTTGACAGATGCCTGACTAGCAGAGAGCCTCTGTGAGGGAGATTCTAACGAGGCCTGTGGAATCACTCGTCACTGTGAGATGCGCCCAGCAGAGGAGAAAGTGCCTGAGATTTGTAATCCCACAGAACTGGAATTTTATCTACACACTACAATTTACTAGCTGTGTGGCTTCAGGCAAGTTACCTGCCTCTTCTTATCTCTCAGGGTATTTGATGATACTATAAGAAAAAACCTCAACCCAGGGTGACCAAGTCAAGAAAATGTTTTATATCCAATATTAAGAAGCAGTGATTTAAAATAACTCCAGGGTTACTGTATTCAGCAACCTGTCAAAGTACGTGAGAAACCTAGATTCTTTCCAACATGTTTCTCTATCTTTCTCAGTGGGTTGGCCTGGTCTCATCACCTAAGTGTGCCCATGATTGCAAGATGGCTCTCCAGAAATTTCCAGGAACCTCATGTAGACCTAACAATGCCCAGCAGAAGAGGGCTTATCTCTATCAGTAAGAAATAATTTCCTGGAAACTATTTATTTATTATTTATTTATTTAATTTATGGTACTGGGGATGGAGCCCAGAGGCATTTTACCTCTGAGATATACCCCCAACCCCCTCAGGGTTTCACTGAGTTGCAAAGGACTTCACTAAGTAGCTGAGATTGACCTCAAACCTGGACCCTCCTGTCTCAGCCTCCCAAATGCTGGGCTTACAAGCATGTACCACCATGCCCGGCCCTGGAAATTCTTTAGAAGATACAACATCATACTGTATTGGTTAGAAGTGTGCCTATGTCTATCTCTCAGTCAGTTGTGGCAAAGGGCATAATGATTGGCTCAGAAAAACTGCACTGCCTTCCTCCTCCCAGGGCTGGTGATAAGACCCTTGAATCAATCACACGGCCATGAAGAGAAGTCTGGATACTAAGTAAAATCAGGGGTGAGCAACGTGGATGGTTGTTGGATCAGCAGCTGATAGCATCTGTTACAATCTCTGTGAGCCTCGGCCGTTTCCTTGGTAAAACTTCGATCATAAATACCTGCCTCAATAACGTATTGTGAGGAGTCAGATGCACAACATCGGTTAGTTCCAAACCTTTCTTTCATAGACATAGCGTTAGCAGGCCAGGGAGCTGATTTGAGGATGGCCCACTACTTCAGAAGAGATCGACTGATGGGCATAGGTGTGTTTTCCATCCAGTCTTAAGAGGCCAGAGAATTTGGCTTCTATTATAAATAGCTGGGCTGGGACAGTCCTCTAGGTGGCCTGGAGATCAGCCTCCTGTGTCTGCCTTTTACTTTGTCTACTGTGTTCATGACTTGTATGACTGGAATATAGAAAGGATTCTTATTTTTTTTTTTATCTCAAAGTTGACTCCAGCAACAGATGGTGTAATCTAGGCTTGTTTTTAATTCCAGGGTTGAGCCTGCTTTGCAATCTATAGGAGGAGTGGTGCTGGTGAAGGCCCTGCAATCTTGAACTCACTTTGCCTCATCATCCTCCAGACAAGCCAGACATCAGGAGCACCAGGAGGTAGAAGTTTCTTCCTGAATCATAGGCAAATTCCCAGATTAGCAAACAGTGTGGGACCCCAGAAATTGGATGCTTTTTTTTTTTTTTTTTTTTTTTTGGTGGTACTGGGGTTCCTGGAAGCCCTTCTACCTCCGGGCTACACTCCCAGACCTATTTTTACATTTTCATTTTGGAAACAGGGTCTCCTAAGCCAGCGCGCGGCTGGCTTCGAACCTGCGCGATCCTCCTGTCTCCGCCTCCCAAGCGCGGGGATTACAAGCGTGTGCCACCATGCCCGGCGTGGATGCTTCTTTAAACTGATCAGCTCCTTAATTTCAGTCAGCATTCTTGTTGCTATGACCCAAAATACCTGATGACCACAACTTAGGGGAAGGAAGATTTGTTTGCTTACAGTTCTAAAGATCTCAATCCATGTATACATGGTTCGTTTTATGCAGGTCGCCAAGCAGGAACCGGGGTACAGGGCCTCAGGTTATACTGGCAGGAAGCAGAGAGAGTGTGCAGAGAGCTTGTGTCAGCCCGTGCCAGCGGGTTAGAGGGAAGAGCCGGAAGCTACAGCGACCTCCTGGGAAAACACCGTCCCTGGCCAGCAACCAAGTCCCACCTCCAACATGGCTGTCTTAGAGAGGTCTGGGGGAGATTAAAAATTCAGACCATAAGAGCTCCCTTGCCTAATGTAAGGGAGGCCCTGAGTCTTGGAAGAGAAGAACCCACCATGGATGTTCCTTCCCGTCGGCCTCCCTCTTTGACATTCTCTTGCCACAAAATTCCTTCCCCAAGTTCTTTGCCATCTTCTTGCCTCCTTGCAGGAGCACAAAGTTCCCCTTTCCCCATCTCCTTGTGTCTTGCTGACTACACAGGGAGAGAGAACGGATTCTGGCAGCTGAGTGAGAGTAATGAGCTGGGTTGGGCCGACTCCTTCTGCAGTGGCTGGGTCCTCCCTGGCTCACTGCAGCAGTATGTGAATCCCCTGAGGGCAGGTTCAACTTGCCTAAGAGACGCCCCCGATCGTTTTTTTTTGGAGGTCTTGGGATGGAACCCAGAGGCATTTGACCTCCAAACTACACCCCTTTCCCTATTTTTTATTCTTTATTTTGAAACAGGGTCTCACTGACTTGCAGAGGGCCTCACTAAGTAGCTGAGGCTGCTTGCAAACCGTGATCCTCAGGTCTCAGCCTCCTGAATGCTGGGATTACAAGCGTGCGTCACCACGCCCGGCAACAACCCGATCTTAACTTGGGCTTAAGAAAGAACATCTGTCCCTAGTAGCAAAGCTTTGTTCTTGCCCTTTTCATAATATTAGCCTCTGCCATAATTGTGCAAGAAGCATGTGGCTTTTTTCTCAGATTTGCTATTATATGACATTAAAGAACCACACACTGACAACTAAATGGCCTATCTGTGGCACCCAAGATGGATGGCACCTGCTTGATTACCCTCTCTTGGATTCCCCTGATAAAAGAAGAGGAGGGGGCTTCCGGTTTATTTCACTACATGTATTTTTGCTTTGGTTCTATGAATGAATTATTTATTTTATGAAAACCATAAGTTGAATGCAAAGGGCTTGAAAACTGCCCTATGGAAATACTAGCACGGTTGGGTAACAGAAGAGGTTTGTCTGAGTTTCCTTTAAGACACAGAAGGAAATACTGGATTATCTAGCAAAACATAAACTTTTCAAATTCTTCCCCTGAGAGATGGGACAAAGTTAAAATTATAAATACCTTTTAAAAAGATTAGACTTGCTTATGGTATAATTATTTATCTGCAAGCCTCAAAGACGTTAATTAAAAAGCACTTAAAATCAATACTTTCATACAGAGGCCGGGTAAAAGAAAGTGATACAAAGATCTATAATATTCTTGTATACGCGGGTTATTCAGTCAGAAAAATATAAGGGAGAAACAACAGAGCAAGTCCTTGGCCTGAACTGTCTTCCTTCTGCCTTTCAGTTGGATATAACTGGACACATGGCTTCCTCAGAAGGGTTTCCAGACTCCTTAGACTGCTGAGGGACCCCCTGCCATGCGTTTGGAATTGCCATTTACTGCTTAATGATAAATCTAGCTCCCACTATACTGTAAGCCTGCCCAGGGCAAGGACAGAGGACATCTGTCTCACTACTAAGTTCCTAGTGCCTGGCGTAAGATTGCAGAATGAAGTAAAGAATTAACAAAATAGAATGTTGTTTAGAAAAACCTTTCTGTAGAGAATCGTGTGTGCCCTCCATGAAGAAAATTACAAGTGCTATAAAAGGTAGAAGAAAATCTGAGATGGAATGGCCAGGCACTGTGCCCTTCAACAGAACACCTGGGTATGGTCATTTTTTTTTTTTCTTCCCAAGACAAGGTCTAGACATCATGTACTGTCAACTAAAGTCCCCACAGGAATATTGAGGGAAATTTTGTAAAATGAAGGAAAAGAGCATAAAAGAAGATTCTGGAAAAATAAAACCCTGAGCCCAAGAAGATTCTGGAAAAATCAAACCCTGATCCCACTGTGGGTAGGACGTCCTTTTCTCTTTTATCTCTAAGTAGTCTCTCACACAGCACAGTAGCATGACCCCTCCCCTACCTATAGGGTTCTGTGAAGGGGTAGGAAGAAAGACCTAAACCTGCCGTTCCTGGAGAAATGGGTCTTTGGATCTCTGCTTTTTCATTCTAGAAATCAGGAAGACCTCAATGCAGATGGGGACAAGGTAGGTTCCTGGACACTCTTTGGGAGTTTGGTGCTCACATAGATGCCAGGATGGGGCATACTCAGTCTGAAACCTTGGTCAGCTCACAGAACTCTGTGCAACCAATAATATGCTCACCCATGTCTCTCCCGTGGAGAGGCTCTCTCTAATGGCTTCTCTGGAAGTATCTTATTTGTATCAAGATTGAACTCAATCTTACTATTTAATCCCATTGAAAGAACTTTAGTTATTATTCTTATCAGACAATTCCAGTGAATTTTCCACTGGACGTGGAATCATAGCTAGACCTGCTGGTTGCAGTTTTAGTGATATTTTTGGACCAGGCCAGGAAGATAATTTTCCCCTCTTCCATTATTGCTTTCAGATGACTCCAGCTTGAAGTGGTGACAGTGGAGACGACGGTTGGGATCTGCAGCAGAGTTGGCACCAAGTAAGGTTCTAAGGTCCGGGAAGGAGGAGTCCATTCGGTTTTACAGCAGGCTCTGAAGTGGGGGTGTGGCATCAGGAGGAAAATGGAGGAAGCAGTGGGAGAGACGTACCCTGCAGGGCGCCAGGGAGCACTTACCTGGAACAGGTGCTATTTGCTGCCCATGTAGGTCCAGTCACAGGTGGGCTTGGCTGTGACTGAGAAGAAGAAATAAAACTCTAGAGCTTAATCCCATTCAGACATGTGTTCCCTCCATCTCTTCTTGGGAAATTAAAACCCATCCTCTTCCCTTCTTCCTATATACCCCTTCTCCAAGCTCTGGGGACTTCCAGTATCTTTTGTGCTTAACTTGAATGGACCCCCCTTCCCTTTCATCTCGTGATCCTGTTGTTCATGGAGAATTATGGAGAACTATGTCCAGAAGTCTTCGTAGTGACTTCTGGTCTGAGTATCTTGGACATGGTGGGGACCTGACCATGCTCAGTATAGGGGCTGCAGAGTCCTTCCTAAGGAAATGGGTTTACCAATGCTCTGGCTGGCTTCCTCCAGCCATTGGCACATGTTACTTCCATCCTTGTTCTTGAGTTTCTTCCTTCTCACCCACAGAAGTTCCCAGAACACCCTATGGCTGGGGCTATGCATAAGTCAGGGATCAGCTGTACTCAGAACCTGGATTTATATCCCAGTCATGCCATATCCTCTATAGGCGACCTTGAACAAGGTGTGTAGCCCCTCCGAGCTTTAGTTCTCTCATCTGCAAAGATGAAACTAGTGATACCCACCTCCAGGGATTGCTGTATGAGGAATAAATGAGACATTAGACAGCAATATACCTAGTTCTCGATTAGTAAATCTGTAACCACGTTCACAAGTCATGTAGGACAGAGTACAATTTATCATTCCCCCAGAAACGTCATCCTAGTTTTCAACCCTGAGGGCAGTGACTGTGTCCTCTCTTCCCCATTCTCCACGAGTGGGTGAACTGCTTGCAGACAGGAATTGATTGGGACCTACAAAGTCAAGCTCAAAGTACCTAGTCTGGGGTTACCTGTTCCAGGAGAGCCCAGCCACTCGCCACGTGAGAGCTCATTCGAATGCCCATGTGGAACAGACTGGGGGACATATATCAGATGCCGCTTTCACGCCTGTGCTCAGAGACTTGTGCTGTTGGCAAGTTCATCCTTGAGCGAGAAAACGACTGCATAACTATGATCCACACACACCCCCGCATGGGTTAAAAATATGGCCAATATCTACTCTTCCAGGAAGGGACTAAGCTGTTTTCTTACAAAGATATATTTAGACCTGACAGCAGATCTCAGTATTCGCTGAACGAAAGGGGCCCGGGTCTGAAATCATAGCTTTCCCACCTGTGAAGGGCTCTGTGCTCAGAAGAGTTATGGTTTTGACAGGTGAGGGGAGGCAGCTAACAGAAAGCCTTGCTAATTTCAGAGGTGAAATAGCAGGATTGACACTCACTGTGTGATTCCCCACAATAAGGCCACTGAAATAATGTTCATGAAGGGGGTGGGTGGAAATGGCTTCCGACATCTTCTGTGCCTGGTGACTATGGATCACATTTTACAACCGTGTTGTACGCATCTCTGCCTAATTTGGTAGCCTTTTCTTCTTTTGATATTGGAATAAGGATACTATTAATCGGGGGGATGGAGAAGTGGGAAACCTTTGCCCCTGCTTCAGTTTCCATGGACTCAGTGGTTTTTTGTTTCCTAGGAACAAAAATTGCTAGGTAGGTGTTTGATACAGATTTTATTCCACATCCTTCTGTCTCTTAGTCCCATTATGTACAGCAAAGAATATTTGGATATGGATTTCATAAAGGGAGGATGGGGAGGTGAGACCAGCCAAGCAAAGATCCTTTTACAAGAAGGCAAACTTTGATGGACATTTCTTGCAAATATTTTTTGGCAGATAAAGAGCTTTTCTGCTTGATTCTATCCTTGGCACTAATGGTTGAGTTGTATTGAGGACCACATTCAGAACTGGGTTATTCTCAGTTACTTGGCTTGTTTTCTCATGAGTCATGGTTTGCCAGGAAACTCAGAGATGCTGGACCAAGCACATAAACATGTCTATTCTTTCTCCCCCAAATATCTCCGTGAGTGAGTGAGTGAGTGAGTGAGTGAATGTGAGTGTGTGTGTGTGTGTGTGTGTGTGTGTGTGTGTGTGTGTGTGATTGAGGAATGAACTCAGAGACATTCTATCTCCAACTTATACCCCAGTTTTTATTTGTTTTGAAACAGGGTTTTGCTAAGTTGTTGAGGGTCCAGCTAACTTCCTGAGGCTGCTCTCCAATTTGTGATCCTCCTGTCTCATCCCACCAAGCATTGGGATTACAGGTGTGTGCCACCATACCCAGCCACTTTCCCTTCTCTTTATTTGCCTGTTGAAGAGTAGGCAATAGCTTCATCCTCACACAGACCCTCCCCATCACTATGGGGCCCTTAGGGCAAAAACACCACACAGGGCTCAGGCAGGGGGTGAAGGTGGAACGAGCTCCGTACAGTCTTCATCTTCCTTGCCAGGACCCTGGTGTGCAGCCTCTAGAATGATCTCAGAGCTTCTCTACGTCTCTTGTGGAAATTGAGGCAATGTTGCAGTAGGGAACATAGCCCAAGACATACTGAGAGCTCGATTTGGTAAAAAAATGAATGACCTGAAGCCACCTGTGACTTCTTAGTGTGACTCAAAGCTCTGTGAATGTCTTCATTTTCCTTAGCTGAAAGGACTCACAAATAATACCCATTTCTTTTTACTCTCTTGTTGCAAGCAGTAAAAGTGAGGAACCCTTGCTTTCTAAAAAACCTTCAAAGCCTTGCCACTCTCTCCTGGAAAGGGGAAATTCTTCCCTCTTTGTGGATCTCTCTGAGCTCTGGTGCTTTGGGCTATAATCAGTCTTATTTTTCATCTTTCATCTCTTTCCTGCCCGTGACACATGGTATTCCCTGCCAGTTTTCACTTCCTCTATCATCCATCTATCTCTATCTACCGGTCTATCTATATATATCTCCCTGTCTGTCTCTATATATCTCCATCTCTGTGCTGACAAATGCTAGTGAGACCCACAAGAAAGAAGAGCTCCTCTGAGTCTAATGTACAGCCAATGTGCTTCAGTATCTTCCTGAGATGGTCCACATTATATCCTCCACCAGACCTCCGTAGGAGTGTTCTATTAGATTTCCTAGTCTTCTGGGAAGAGATCAGGGAGAGAAGTTTCCAATTTCTGGAAAGCTTCAGAGATGATAGGTGGCCTTCTGAAAGGCTGAAATCTTCTCTAGTGTATTATTTATGGAGCACTTTCTAGGTGCTGGGAACCAGGCTAGGCATTAGAAGTTCCAGGATGAATTGGTCATAGCCTTTGGCTTCCCAGGCTGCCCAGTAAGTGGATAGAGAATCAAGTTGAAGACATTGCAGATGACTAGACTTTGACTGTTGCAAACTGGCCTAGAGAAAGAAGTCTCTGTGTTAGGCAGCTTTGCATCCCTGTGACAAAATATCTGGGATAATCAACTTATAAGGATAAAAGGTTTGTTTTGGATCACAATTTCTGAGGTTTTAGTCCAGGGTCAGTTGGCCCAGTTGCTTGTGGACCTGTGGTGAGGCCGCACATCATGGCGGGAGCTTGTGGTACAGCAAGCAGGCCACTGTATGGTGGCCCGAAGGTAAACAGAGAGAAATGAGCTGGGGTCTGAATGTCCACTCAAGGACAAGTCCCACTGACCTAACCTCTTCCCAGCAGGCTTCACTAAGGGTTCCACCATCTTCCGACTGACCCACAAACTGGGGAACAAATCTTCAGCACACGGGTCTTTGGGGGACACTTACCCAACCTTAGCACAGAAGAAGATAGGAAAAGGCCATGGGAGGAGAGAGAAAAGCCCAGTGAGGAAAGAGGAGAATCTGGCAAAACGGGGTTAGAAAATGGGGTAGCCATCACTATACTATGAGCTCTGGGAACTTGTTTCTCTTATTAATTGTTGTATTGCTAGGCTCCAGAACAATTCTGGGGTCAGATGTTTAAGGAATTATTTGTTAAATAAAAGAGTGAATTTCTGTGACTCTTTTTCTTTTGTGGCTGGACCATTTGCTGGAAGGAATCTCCACTCCCTCTTTCTACCCCCAGGCAATGCCATTAGGCAGGTATATCTTGGGAATTTGCACCATCTGTTTGGGGCTCCATGAAGAGGGTGTACCAGATGGACCCCAGGTCTATTTTGGTCTTTACTTTACATGTTTCCTATTTTCCTGCATCCCATGCAGATGGATACTGTCAGGTTATTTATAGCAGGAGTTTGCGTGCGATAATAGAACAGTTGCTTTAATTCCAGTGCCAGTTGAATAACTTGGGCTTTGCATTCTTCACAGGACCTGTAGCAGACATAGTATTAAAGAACTGTGGTACCAAGATGGTCCCATGTAGCATCATCTGCCTGTAGCCTGATTGCCTTCCCCCAGGCAATTCTCTCTTCAACATGAAACACAGTGATTTTATTTGCATGAATTTCTTACATGAAATAGCCTGTAACAGATGCAAAAATTTTAAATAAAATACACGCTTGAAATTTTAGTTCCATAGTATATTAATAATTAATACATGTAGTCAAGAATGCAAAGATGGTTCTTCTATTAAAAAATGTATTAGTTTGTATTTTTTATTTTGTATTTTTTTTGTGTGTGTGGTGCTGGGGATGGGACCCAAGGGCATTCTACCTCTGAGCTGCACTCCCAGCTCTATTTTATTCTTTATTTTGAAACAGGGTCTCACTAAGTTGCAGAGAGCCTCATGAGGTTGCTGAGGCTGGCTGTGAATCTACAATCTTCCTGTCTCAGCCTCCCAAGTGCTGGTATTATAGATGTACACCACCACTCCCGGTTTCTTAATTTGGATTTAAAATGTCCCCCAAACCTCATGTGGTAGACAAAGCAGGCTTGAGGGGTCTCTGGGGCATGGCCAGGGACAGTGTTTTCCTGGCAGCTGTGGCTTCAGGTCCTTCTCTCTTCCCTCCCTCCAGGAGTGATAACAAGCTTTCTCCTCTCTCTCTGCTTGCTGCCATCATGGCTGGAGGACTTGCCGTTCTGGCTCCTGCCTGACAACCACATAAGGTCAGCTATATAAAATCTGGGCTTAAATCTTCAGAACCATAAGCAAATAAACCTTCCTTCCTCTAAGTTGTATCAGATATTTTGGGTCACAACAGTGAGGATGCTGACTAAAACAAAAGGTTTTATAATTTTTAGAATTTATAATTGTGACTAATTAAAAATAATCCATATATTCAACAATAGAGGGCTGGTCTTGAAAATTATGGTGTAATCATATGATATATAGCTATTAAAAGTGTATTTGGGAATAATACAATACTGAGAGGGTACAATGAGTAATGTCTCAGTGGGAAGATGATGGGAGACTTTTATATTCTCTTTCTACTTTACTGTTCTTAACAATATTTCTGCAATGAACATTTATTACTTTTGTAATCTAGAAAAAATGCCATAAATGATATTTTGAAGAATAGTCCCTCTGGTTTCTTTCAGCACTGGGGCTTATATGAATTTAGTATTAACGACTAGCTCGGGGCATTCACTATTAGAAATGACCAAAGGGAAAATAAAAGGTGTGCAGGCATTTAAAAGGTTGCTTTTAACTTAATCTCAAAAGGAAGAAGTAGTTAGGGTCTTCTCTGCAGAGATCTATTACTATGGTTTGGACATTATCCAAGCATCTTCAACATGCACTAAAACCCACCTATAAAGAGCCAGCGTGTACAGACAGACAGTACATACATTTTCCATATACATAAATTGTGTGTGTGTGTTGTTTGAGTTTCGTCATCTATCAAGTTCCCCTAGGAACGAAGACCAAAGCTAGAACCTCAGATTTAAATAAATGGCAGAACAGCTTTGGGGAGAGAGAGTTCTTAATGAACGGGACTGTGGGCCCTAGTTTTGTTTATATCCTCTGGTTTTCCGGTACTTTCCTGGAACTCAGCCCAGTGAGGTGTTTGGAGCAACCTTGCCACGCACACTCTCACGTGTAAATCCATCTTGGCTAAACACAGGAGTTTTCGAAAGCCTGAGGGAGAGATGTCTGACTCATCGCCACTGTTTTAACTTGAACAGGGGACTCTAATAGCTACACAGCAGGTTCCAATGATTAGCAGCAATATTTATCTCTCGTGGGTTTCATCTACCGTGACACCCTGTTATCTGCCCAGACACAGCATCTAAAAATCCAGCTGCATCACATGTACTATTTTTAACCAGAAGAAGAAGAGCCACATCTAATGTAGGCTATGATAGCACTGTAATGAAAATGTCTTACATAATGAGGAAACATAATAAATAAAATACAGCGAGTATTATGTTTCATAACAAACAAATGCCAGGTTTTTGGTTTGCTTTAGAGTCCACCTACAACTCTATAGCTTCAAAACTTGTCCCTGAAATCAAGAAATGAATAACAGCCTTTGATATCAAGAAAACAAGATTAGGGGGATTCTTTCCAACATGAGATAGACAACTGATGGGGAAAAATACAGAGCACAGTTTACCCAACAATCACTGGTAACTTGGGACAACTCAGAAAGACAAAAGAAGATGGACCGAACTTATCCTGATTCTAATAGCCTGATAATGGGCATTTTTAAAAATAATTATGCATCAACAACAAAAACAAGTATACTCTGTTTAGCTTTTTAGAATTAGCACTGCCAGTTGTATCACATGCAGTCAGTATGAATCTGAGGAATCTTTGGTGGCTGTTGTCCTTAGGTTTTCACTTGAAATTTGCTCCAGGGAAACCTATAGATGTTGTTGGTTTCTTTTTGTGTCTCTTACATATTTTCTGAAACAGGTGCTGGACAAAAATAAATACATAGCCCTTTAGTTCTCTGATGCATTTCACTTTCCAGTGGAAAGAATATGGTGGAAACTTTTTCGATCAAAAGAGAGAACAGAAATTATAGTATTTGAGGTAGAAAGTCAAGAAGACAAGAAAATGTCCAGAGATGTGTTCCACTTTGATTTGAAGGATTCCTGTGTCTGTCATTTCTCTAAGCATGAGTCAGTTGTCTATTGCTTAATAGCTCTTCTGGCCATTATCAATGGGAAATTTATAGGCTGCAATGTCCCAGTTACAAGAAAATCTAAGTTCCGGGCAGCTTGCAGATCGGCAATTGGAAAACAGACCAGATTAGCTCAGGATTTCCATTTTGAAACTGTTAAAGACTACAGCTGTTTACAGGACCCAAGGACTAAGCAGCCGCCGTCCATATGACTTCCACAATGCCAGATTAAACATTCATTGAATAATATACAAATCAATGAACCGTGTAAGAGAGAAATGAAGGCAAGCTTCAGTGAGCCTCCAGACTGCAGAATTCCCTCTGTGTACCCCATCCACCTGCTGTAAGTTTTGACACGCAGTGTTATCATTAATGCTTGTAATGATTTTATTGTTTTATTATTTTATTTTGACACCCAAATAATCTAGATATGCTTTTAATGTTGAAGTCAGTATCTTAAAGTTTATCTTTCTATAATTTTAATTATATTTACTTATAGAATATGGTCTGTGCATATACAGATTCTTTGAATTTGTTTCTTGACCTTCATGAGGTCCATTTTTATACACGTTCTGTTTTGGCATGCTCTAAAATAAATTTTCTACGTGTGTTGATTTTTGACTCTTGATCCAGGGCTCTTAATGGCTCTTAATATGTCCATTAAGACCAACTTTTCATTGAGTTATGAAGTCTTCTATACCTTTGTTAATTTTTTTGTCTATTTGATGTATCAGTGTCACAGAGCGGTATGTTCAAATCTCCCACTATATGGATTTAACAATTACACCTTGTAATTCTACCAAATTTGATTTTTATATTTGATGCTATGTTAATACTTTATAGAAGATTAAAGTTATATTTTTTGGTGAATTTAATGTTTTATTTTTTAGTGGCTCCCCAATTTAAAGAGCTCAATGCTATTTTATTTAATTAACATAACTAGAAATGATTTAGTATTTGCACAATGCCTTTTAAAAAAGGTTATTTAAATCTTTCCATTGAGCCGGGTGTGGTGGCGCATGCTTGAAATCCCTGTGCTTGGGAGGCTGAGACAGGAGGATCCCGCAGGTTTGAAGCCCTCCTCAGCTGGCTTAAGAGGTAGAAGGCCCCTGGGTTCCATCCCCAGTACCACCAAAAAAAAAAAAAAAAATCTTTCCATTGTATTTTAGATATGTCTCTTAGAATATAGTATTATCATTTGACAATCTCTTTCACTGCTTTAGCACATTTACATTTATTGTGATTGATAAATTCTTTACATTCATTTATAGCATCTTTTTATCTGACTTTTAAAGTACACTTTTGCTTTCTGGGGGATTACCTGAGTTTTTTTGAAAACCTTTTCCTTAGTACTTTTTGGAAACTATGAACTCTTATTTTCATTCTCTTTAATTGATTAATCTTAAAAGCTTAATTATACTGAAAGCCTAATGTTACTTGGTATATTTACTCTTTCCTTATACTTTAAGCACATTTAAATCAGACTATCACTCTTTGCATGTTATTGGTGACTGCTTTTTAAAAAGTCTCAAAGTTATGCATTGCTATTGTAGCTTTATATAGTAAGCATTCATTTAGATTTATCTGCATGTTTGCCTATTCTTAGCTTACATTCCCTCTTTCCTCCCCACCCAGCAGTATGGAGGTATAAATGACAATCAAAAGTTACATGCATTTAAGCTATGAAACATAAAGTTTTGCTATACATATACATTGTGAAATGCTGACCATGTTCAAACAAGTCAATATCTTCATCACCTCGCATAGTTGTGTGTGTGTATGTGTGTGTGTGTGTGTGTGTGTGTGTGTGTGTGTGTGATGAGAATGTTTGAGATCTTTCTCAGCAGGTTTCAATTATGTAATATATTCTTATTACCTATGGGAGATGTGCTGTGCCCAGAACTTAGGTCTTTAGAATTTACTCATCTTATACTGGAAAGTTTGTATCCTTTGATCGGTATCTTCCCGTTTTTCCCCCAGCCCCTGGTAGTCACACTTGTAGTCTTAATTTCTGTGAATTCAGCTATTTTAGATCCTACATCTATGTAGGATCATGCAGTATTCACCTTCTGTTTCATGTTTTCAAGATTTTCTTCCTTTTTAAGGAAGAATAATATTCCATTGTGCATGAGTAAGAAGAACAAAGCTGGAATCATTACTATTCCTGACTTGAAATGATGTTATAAAACTATCATAATCAAAATGGTACTGAATAAAGACAGATATATACACCAACATGTCTTTTTCTTTTCTTTTTTTCAAAGTCCTGGGGTAGGGATGCTCAGAAAGAAAGAGAAGAAAGGAAGAGAGAGGTATGGAGACAGAAATTGGAAAAGAGCTCGATCTTTTCTAATCTATTCATTTAATTCCTTCATTTCTAATTCATTCTCATCTAATACATTCAGATGAATGGATTGTTCTGGCAGATGAATCAGAATCTTCCCATATCTTGGCTGTTGTGAAAAATGCTGCCGTGAACATGGGAGCACAGAAATATCTTTGAATGATTTAATTTCCTTTGGGTATGTATTCAGAAGTGGGGTTCCTGCATCATGATCTGTTTAAAAATCTTATACTATTCCTAAGAAAACTGGGAATAGATCCACCATATGACCCAGCTCTACCACTCCTGGGTATTTTTCCAAAGGGGTTGAATACAGAGAACTACAGCAACTTATGCATACCTATGTTCATAGTAGCACAATTCGTAATAGCCAAAATATGGAACCAACCCAGGCCTCCATCAACTAATGAATGGATTGCAAAACTCTGGGAAATACACACAATGGAATTCTATTCAGCCATAAAGAAGAACAAAATAATATCATTTGCAAGAAGATGGAAAGCCCTGGAGAACATTATGTTAAGTGAGATCAGCCAAGCACAGAAGGAGAAGGTACATATGTTTCCTTTAATATGCCCAAACTAGGGAACACAGAGGATACCAGTGGGACTCCAGATAATGGAGGGGAAATACCAGCAAAGTCTGAATGGAAAGATAGGAGAGGAGGAATGCTGAACTTGTTTAATGAGGGTTTACATCCGAATATGTGTAAAATTATGAAGGTGGCATGGTTACCCTGGAAAATCCTTGGTGGGAGGGGTGAAGGGAAAATGGGGGCGGGGTGGGGGGAGAAGAGGGCACCAAGTATAGTTTAAATGTAAACCAAATATGTTCAATAAAAAATTTGTAAAAAAATATCTTATACTATTCTCTACAATGGCTGTACCAATGTATATCACCACCAACAGAGTACCAGTGCTCCTTCTCTATGTCCTTGACAACACCTGGTATCTTTTGGCTTTTTCATAATAACCACCCTCACAGGTGTGAGGTGATATATCATTGTGGTTTTGATTTGTATTTCCTCAATGATTAGGAACACTGAGCACCTTTTCATATACCTGTTGGCCATCTTTGTTGGAAAAAAATGCCCACTCAGATCCGCTGGTCATGGTTAACCACGTACTTCTCTCTCTCTCTCTCTCTCTCTCTCTCTGTTTTTTTTTTTTTTTTTTGCATGAGTTCCTTATATATTTTGGATATTAACCTCTTCTTGGCTGTATGGTTTACAAATCTCTTCTCCTGTTCCATGGCTTGCTTCTTCATTCTGTTGAGTGTTTCCTCTGCTGTGCAGACTTTTGAGTTCGATGTAGTCTACTTGTTTGTTTTTGCTTTGGTTGCCTGTGCTCTTTTTCTTGGTTATGTGCAACACGTCATCACCAAGACCAATGTCATTGACATCATCCCCCTTGTTTTCCTTTATGTTTCAGGTCATATATTTGAATATGTAATTCCTTTGAGTTTCTTTGCACATATGACCTAATACAAGGATCTAATTTTACTGTTTTGCACATAGAGATTTAGTTTTCCCTACACCACTTGTTGAAGACACTATACTTTCCCCATTGTGTATTCTTGACTCTGTTGAAGCTCAGTGGGGACTGTGTATGTGTGGGTGATATGGTTTGGTTAGAATGTCTCCCCGACCTTGTGGTAGGACGGGCAGCCATGTTGGAGGTGAGACTTGGTTGCTGGGGAGAGTCCCCGAGGCGTGGCCAGGACAGCTTTTCCAGGGCGGGCTGCAGCTTCAGGTTCCCTCTCTCTGCTCTGTTGCCGTGAACTGATTACAAGCTCTCTCCTTCCTCTCTCTGCTTTTCGTCTCTATGCCCGAGCTTTGCAGACTTGAGTAGATTGAACATGGACTAAAACCTTTGAAAGACCCAAAGCTGTGAGCAAATAAATCTTCCTTCCTCTGAGCATGGCGGCCATCAGGTGTTTTAGGTCACAGTAGTGATAAGCCGGGCGTGGTGGCGCACGCTGTAATCCCAGTACTTGGGAGGTTGAGACAGGAGGATCACGCAGGTTCGAAGCCAGCCTCAGCTACTTAATGAGGCTCTCAGCAACTGAGTGAGACCCCGTTTCAAAATAAAGGATAAAAAATAGGGCTGGGGGTGTCACTCGGAGGTAGAATGCCCCTGGGTTCCATCTCCAGCAACACACACACACACACACACACACACACACACACACACACACACACAGAATATACATATAGGTCACAGTAGTGAGAATGCTGACTGAAACAGTGGGTTTATTTCTGGTCTTCCTATTCTGTCCCATTGGTGTATGTCCTTATGCCAGGACCTTCTTACTTTGATTACTAACGCTTTGTAATATTGTTTGAAGTCAGGAAGTGCCATGCTTCTAGTTTTGTTCTTCTCTCACAAGACTGCTTCAACTATTTTGGTATTTTTAGTTCCACACGAATTTTAGGATTGCTTCTATTTCTTTGAAAAAAATCCCATTGGAGTGATGATAGAAACTGCACCGAGTCTGTAGATCACTTAGGGTAACACGGGCATTTTGGCAATATTAATTCTTCCAATCCCCGAGCAGAGATTATCTTTCCATTTATTTGTGTCTTCAATTTCCTTAATAAATGTTTCATAGTATTCAGTGTACAGGTCTTTCATCTCCTTGGTTAAATTTATTTCTAAGTATTTTATTCTTTTTGATCCTGTGGCTTATATTTCTTCTTGCATCTTAATTTTTTTCCCTTTGAGATAATTTTCTTTATCCTCAAAGTATGTCTCTTAAGGTTCCCTTTGTGGCAGTTTGTTGGTGATAAACTCTCTCTGCTTTTATATGTCTGATGGAATTTGATATATCTTGGGATGGAGTTGGCAGGATTTTCTGACGACTGGAATAGAGGGGGTAGTGAGGGCAGCCAAGAGAGTTTCGAGCAGAGTCCTCACACAAACACATGCCGGGCACATAAAAGACATGGATGGAGCCATGGGGATGATGAGTAGTGGGGCTGCTGAACACTGCTCAGCTATGGCAAGTGCCTCGCAAGAACTTGAAGGCCCAGGAATGGAACACGTGGTCCCCATGGGTCAGTTCCAGGTGTGTTCATTCAGTCAACAGTTCATTTTTTAACTTTACCATATCTACTATTCACATTCATTTGTTCATTTTTTAAACATTATTTTTAAATAATTCTATTTAAAGGCTGGGTGTGGTGGCGCACACTTGTAATCCCTGTGCTTAGGAGGCTGAGACAGAAGGAGGATTGCACAGGTTTGAAGCCATCCTCAGCTACTTAGTGAGGCTCTCAGCAACTTAGTGAGACCCTGTTTCCAAATAAAGTATAAAATAGGTCTGGGAGTATAGCCCGGAGGTAGAAAGCCTCCGGGTTCCATCCCAAGTACCACCAAAAATTAAAAAATAAAAATAAATAAATAATTCTATTTAAATAATTAAATGTTTAGTTGTTTGCTAAATATTTAAATGGAATTTAAACATTTTTTGAAGCATCTACTATGTGCTAGGCATAATGATAGGTGATGAGGGTATAAAAATGAGTGAATATTCATGTGGACTTGGGCCTTATGAATTATACAGCTGTATGGGAGAAACATTGGAAAAACATGATCCACAAATTAAATGTAAACTTGTGACCCTAAAAGGTATGATGAAACATCCAGTACTCTGAGGACTTGAAACAAAAAGTTTGAGTGTTGGAAGGTCAAAGTAGGCTTCTCTGAGGAAGAAATGATAGGTTTTAGGCAGAGGAAGCGACCGGATCAGTTTTGTGTTTTGAAAAGAAATGATAAAGCTTCCTGGCTTCTCCTGGTGACTCAGGGGACTGCACAGTGATGCGTGACTCTGGCTCTTTGCAAGCAGCGGCTCTGCCTTTATAGGAGGGATGTCCAGACACATCCCCTCGGGGGGCGGGGGGGGGACCCGGCTGGAGGTACAGATGCACAGCCGGAGGCTCGGGCACAGGTTGTGGGACTGCGGGTTTCCTCCTCTGTGCTCCAGGCCAAACTCTCAGATATATCTTCTAAGTGCCTCCAGGAAGCAGAGGTGTAATTAATTAAGAGCAGCTATAAAAGCCCTCAAAGACCTTTTGATCTGCTGCTGCGTGGGCCTCATCCTCACAGGTAGGACGGAGACACCGCGGGCCGCCGGGGCAGGTCAGGCCCGGCCAGCTCGGTGGCCCTGCTTTCTACGGCCCTCTCTGCTGGCACGGCGGGCTTCCCTTCCCTTGTCCCCTGTGCCTCCGAGCCCTCAGAGCCCTGACAGTATAGGAGAGGGCCGACTAGTGATAAAGAAAGAGCAGTCAGTAAAATCAGGGAACCAGGAGGAAGGCGAGAGTCAGGAAGGAAGAAGGAATTCACAGCTTCATACACAAGGGGTCTCGGGACGGCTTGGCGCTGCGTCTGGTCAGCTGTGGGACCTCGAGCAGGTCCCCTCCACTGGCCTCAGGGTTCTCAACTGCTCCTAAGGGACTCCCCAAGGTCACCCGCACACCTCGGGGTGTGGTGTGGGTGGAGTGGCTGCGAATAAAGATGCTGCCTCTTCCTGTGGAGGAGCAACTGGGCCAGACGATTTTTAAGGAAAAAGTGTTATCTTTATGTTAAAATAAATACTGACATTTTGGCTCAGAATGCAAATGTATACATTAAAAAAGATATAAAAAGCAATGTTAAAATGAAACAAAAATTTGCTTCCTGCTCTTTCCCCCACTGCTCAGGGTATTTGGTGGGGGCTCGAGGGGCGGATGAGCTGCCCTTGAGGCCGGGATCCGGCTCTCAAGTGTCTTCATGCTTTGGTTCTACAATAAAGATCAAGGAGAAAGAGGATTATGCAATATGTGGACAATAAAAGGATTTAGGAAACCCTTTTAGGCTTCAGAAGAGAGTATTAAAGTGGGTGGTGAGCAAATGGGGTTGGTGAGGATTCAGCTGTACCCTACATTCTCTCCCGCCCCGGCTCGCAAACCTCCTGTTCCTCTCCCAGGGGAAGCCCTCATCCTTCCTGCGCGCCTGCCTCGCTCCTCTGTGTCCTACGAGAAACGGTCACTTCCTTCTTCCTTCCTGTGCCAACCCTCCAATCCATTGACCCTGCCCATGTACTCCCACGGGATCTCAAAGGTTGCATGGACCGAACTCTATGATATCATTGTTTTTTTAAATTATTGTTTAATCTCCCATTGTTTGGAGAGTGTGAATGATACATTTTCAGCATGGGCAAGCCCTTCATGGACCCACTCTTGCCCACCTCTCCTGCGTTAGGTTCTGCAAGTCTCTGACACTTGGTCTGGACTTTAGGCATGCCCAATCATTGGTACCTCCTCAGTTTGTCTCCTGCCTCTGTTCCTGTTTCCCCAGAATGCTCCGTTTTACTCTTGTCTACAAGAAGGATTTCTCTTTATCCTTCAAGAGTGGCTCAGCGCCGCTCTTTGGAGGAGCCTTTTTTGGGCTCTCTCGACTGACTTTCCCAACTAGATCTGATGCTCCTCAGAAGTGCCTCTACATCAGCATGTACCTCATTTCCAAAGTCATGTGCTGGCATGTCTTCTGGGTGGACAGTAGCTCACGGAAGGTCATGAGTATGTGCCCTGGTCACAGCACAGTGTAAACCCACATTAGAGGTGAGTGGTTGAATGACTAAATGCATAGATGAAAGAAAAGAAGGGGGGATTGTGAAATCACACCTTAAGTGCCCACCTCATCCATACTAGTTCAAGAAAAGAAATTAATTTGGGATTCTTAAGGCTGTAAGGAAAACTCTGCTAATTCATTTCATCATTTGCCTATCTTTTGACTCACCTTATGAAACACTGACTCGTCACTCATTGATTTATTCAAAATGATTTTCACTTTGTGTGTTGGCTGCTAAGAATTCAGCCTGAATCAAAAGGCAAAGTTCCTACCTTTAAGATCCTTAGGTTCTGGTGGAAGGAAACAGACAATAGAGGCAATATTAGTCTGGTCAAGTCTGATAGACATCTCATGAAAGAGGAAAAAACAGAAGGGCAGAGGTCAGATCATGCAGGGCATGTTAGGTCAGGGAGTGTTACTCTCAGGGAGCAGGAGGGTGACTTGGTCTCATTTGTGTTTTAACAGGTTCACTCTGGCCACTGTGTTGAGCACAGCTCGTGAGGGGCAGAGCTCGATGAGGGGGGCAGTCGGGAGTCCACTGCTTCCAGAGGAGAGAGGATGACCTGGTGCACTGGGGTGGCAGCTGTGTGAGTGGCTGCAAATGGTGGGATTCCTGATAGATTGGGAGGGACAGCACGAGTCTTTGCTAATGGGTATGCAAGAGAGGACTTTTTCATGACTCCAAGGATTTATGTCTGGATAACAGGAAGGATGCAGTTACAATTAACAGGGAGAGACAAGACTCTGGGAAGGGCAGGCCAGTGGGAGGAGGATTTGGTGTCACAGAAGGGTGCATGGCATGTCTTGGGGCTGCACGCACTCACCTGGGGAGTAGGACATGGACACAATAGAGAAGCAGCCAAGTCCTGAGCCTTAAGGCATTCCAGGCTAGATGTTGGAGAAAATGAGGAGGGACCAAGGAGGGGGCTGAGAAGGAGCACCCATCAGGTCATAGGACAGGTAATACACAGAGCGGAATAAGGGGGAGAAGTGCCAAGATGAAAGGGGGTGACAAGGATACATAAAAAGCAAAAGAAAAAATCCTGGGGACTTAGATGTCCATCATCTTTCTAGGAAGCAGAGCTACTCATTTTAGGCATACTTAGTATATTTAGAAGATATAAGAAGAAATTATTAAAACTTTATTCTTGCTCCTACAATTATAAACATTTATTTTTGTCCCTATGCATAAAATAAATTTTATTTTACTGTTGGCAAATAAAAAGAGTACCCTTACTCAAATATGTTCCTCAGTTAATGGCTTCAGAGGAACAAAACTATAAAAAAACATTATTCTAGGAATGTCAAACTGTCCAGAAAACCATCAGTTTGTGTATGCTGGCCAAAGGAGACTTAAAAGCCCCAGAGATGGTAAACAACAACCTGGAAATAGATATTTTTTAAGTGATTAACCAGGACCCGCATTATTGTAGAAAGTGCTTGAGGCTGAGCTCTGGCCCAGCTCTGCAGGGCTTCTCTCTTCTCCCTGCAGCTCCCTTTGTGGTGGGTGGGTCTTCCTGCTGGAAGTTGGCTGGCTTCTGGCCAGAGACCAAAGCCTTAATCCAGGACTGATTCAAGTGGTGCTTCCCGTCAACTCTCCACTAATCTATCTAAAAATTGCACAGAATTTCAGTGCTGGATTGGAGGTCATCTGGGTCAGCACTGTCCAAATATACAACAAGCAACCGATGGAAGCCACATATATAACTTAAAATGCCAAGCAGTCACATTGGAAGGAGTCAAAGATGATACAAGAAACACAAGGGGAGAATTAGGAGTGTTTTGTATATTATATGGTACTTGCGCTACCTGCGAAGGGGGACAGTGTTATTTGAAAACTGGAACAGTGTCATTTGGAATTGGATTCGTTTCAAATGTTTATTTCAAATTCTAGGTAGGGCAACTATTTAAAAAATGTAAAAAAAAAGTTTGTAACTGACATGCTAAGAAATGAAAGCAATTGGAATTATATAAAATGTCAACGGGCAGAAAAAAATGCAGACGACAAAAATAAGAACAAAGAACAAGGGCAACAAATAGAAAACAGTAAAAATATGGTGCATATTAATTCAACTGCAGTTGCCTGTCAGTATCCATGGGAATTGGTTCCAATATGGTCAATCAACCATGTGTAATTGGCATATGTCAACCATGTCATCCAGTAACATTGGATCACATGCTCTTTTCAAGCTCATATGAAACATAGACCACATTCTGAGCCATAAAACATTCATCAACAAATTTAAAATAACTTAAATGACATACATTTTGCTCTTAGGCTACAGTAAAATTACATTAGAAGCCAGGTATGATCGCGGCTGCCCACTTGTAATCCCAGTACTGGGAGACTGAAACAAGAGGATCAAAGGTTTGTTGCCAGCCTCAATTATTTAGTGAGGCCCTCTGCAACTTAGTGAAATCCTGTTTCAGAACAAAGAATAAAAAATAGGGTGGGGGGTATAGTTTGGAGTTAGAATGCATCTGGGTTCAATTTCCAGTTCCACCAAAAAACCCCACAAACAAACAAACAAACAAACAAACAAACAAACACCATTAGAAATCAACATCAAAGAAGAAAATCTATAAAACACACAATGTACTTAAACATATCGAAGTCAACCACTAAGCCAAGCAAGGGAAGGAGGGACGGGGAGGGAATGGGGTGGGAATTGGGTAGGGGTTAAATCAGTGATGAGTACATGTATGTACACACAAGTTTTTTAACCCAATATGATATATGAATATAATGCACCAATAAAAAATTTAAAAAAAAATCAACATCAGAAGATAACTAGAAAGTCCCCAAATACATGAGGATTTAATCACATACTTCTTTACATGGGTCAAACAAAAATTGGCAATAGAAATTTAAAAATACTGTGAACTAAGTGGAAATAAAAACACAACTTGTCAAAATTTGTAGACGCAGCTAAAGCAGTGCTTAGAGGACATTTTTTTTTTTTTAGCATTGAATGCATATATCAGAAATGAAGAAATATCTAAAATCAAGAATCTAAGCTGGGTGTGGTGGCGCACTCTTATAATCCCAACATTTGGAAGGCTGAAATGGGAGGATCTTGGTTCAAAGACAGACTCAGCTACTTAGTGAGGCCCTTTGCAACTCACTGAGACCCTGTGGGTTCCATTCCCAGTACATCAAAATAAATAAATAAATAAATAAATAAATAAATAAATAAATAAATAAAAAATAAGAAGAAACTAAAAACCTTTGGAAACTAGAAAAGATGAGCAAATTAAATTCAGAGTAAGTAGAAGAAAGAAAAGAAGCAACAAGAATTAGAACATAAATCAATGGAGTCGAAAACAGGAAATCAATAGGGAAAATCGATGAAAGCAAAACCTTGGTTCTTTAAAAAAGTGAATAAAATCAATAAGCTCCTAGTCAAGTTAAGAAAATAGAGAGAATACAAATTACCAATATCAAAAATCAAAGAGGGGACATCACTACAGATGTCATGAACACCAGAAAGCTAATAAATACCATAGACAACTCTATGAACACAAATTGATGGCCTAGATAAAAGGAACCAATTTCTTTCAAGATACAACCTTCCAAAATCACACAAAAGAAACAGATAATCTGAAAAGACCTATATATGTTAAAGAACTTGAATCAATAACTAATTACTTTCCCAGAATAGAAAGCACCAGACCCAAATTAGTTCACTGGTGAATTCTATCATACATTTTAAAAAGTCATACCAATTTTCTACTATCTCAGAAAATAGAATCAAAGGGAATATTTTCTAACTCATCTTATAATGCTGGCTTTACCCTAATGCTGAAATAGATAGTATATGAAAAGTACAGGCCAATATCACTCATAATCATAGATGCAAACATCCTTAACTAAATATTAAAAAACAAACCCAACAATTGTAAAAAAATATAATAATTATATACCACAACCAAGTGCTATTTGTCCCAGGAATGCAAGACTGGTTCAACATTACAAAATCCATTATTATAGCTGGGTGTGGTGGCATACGCTTGTAATCCCAGCATTCGGGAGGCTGAAACCGGAGGATCGTGGTTCGCGGACAGCCTCAGCTACCTAGTGAGGCCCTCTGCAACTCAGTGAGACCTGGTTTCAAAATAAAGAATAAAAAATAGGGCAGGGGGTGTAGCTTGGAGGTCGAATGCCCCTGGGTTCCACCCCCAGACCTGCAAAAAAAAAAAATCCATTATCATAATCCATTTAAACAGGCAAAAAAAAATCATATTATCCTATCAATAGTTACTGAAAAAGCATTTGACCAGATTTACCAACCATCTATCACAAAAATTGTTAACTCAGAACAGAGACTTGACACTTTCCCACTAAGACCAGGTAAAAGGCAAGGATGTCCTCCTCACCACTCCTTTTCAACACTGTATGGGAGTTCTAGTTAGTGCAATAAGGCAGACAAATTAAAATCCTAGCAATTTATTTTGTGAATACCTACAAACTGACTGCAAAGTTTATATACAGTGTTGTGAAAGCTCAAGTGTTGAAAGCTGCTCCCCAATGCATTATGGGTTGGAGGTGGAGCAGAGCTGGAGGAGTTGAGTCGCTGAGGGCATGTGTGGCCTGAGGACTCTACGTGTCCCTTGACCCTTCTCTCACTTTCTCTGCCTTCTTGCTGCCATAAGTTGAGTAATTTTCCTCTGTCATACCCTGCTGTCATGTTATTTCTGCCTTGGAGCCAGCAGATCATGGACTGAACTTCTGAGACCGTGAGCCTAATAAACTTTCCCTCCTCTAAGTTGTTCTTGTCAGGTATTTTTGTTACAGAAATGAAAAGCTGGTTAACTCATACAGGAAGTCAAAAGACCCACAGTATTGAAGGAGAGCAAAGCTGGAGGCTTGACACTATCTAATGCCAAGACTTATTATAAAGCTCCAAAAATAAAGACAGCATCATGCTGGGTAAAGAGTAGTCAAATATGTCAGTAGAACAGGATCAAGAGCACAGACACAGATTCAATTGATCAATTGATCTTTGACAAGGGAGTAGAGTCAATGCAGTGGAGAAAAGATAGATTTTTTCCCCAACAAATGATGCAAAAACAACTAGGTATCCACATGCAAATACATGACCCTAAACACAGACCTTATACCTTTCAAAATGCCAACTCAAAACGGATCAGAGACCTACATGTAAAGTGAAGAACTATAATACTCTTGCAAGCAGACAGGTGAAAACATAGATGACCTAGGGCATGATGTTGACATTTTAGACACAATACCAAATGCAGAATCCATGAGAGAGATCATTAATAAGTTGGACTTCATTAAAGTTATGAATTGATGCCTTCTGGAGGACACTGTCGAGAGAATAAAGCAAATTCACAGAAAAGACTTACGAAAGACACATTTGTCAAAGGACTGGTGTCCAAAGAACACCAAGAACTTGTAAAATGCAGCAAGAAAACAATCCTATTAAACAGTGGCCCAAAGGCCATTATGGACACTTTATCAAAGACAATATACAGATGGCAAAGAAGCCTGAAATGTTGTTCCACATCACATACCAAAAAGTTGCGAAATTAATCACCACTGCGACACCACTGCACACCCATGAGAACAGGCAACATCAAAGCCTGGTGGGAATTCAAGGTGTACAATCATTGGAATATAGTTTGGCAGTTTCTTATAAAACAAAACATACTCTAATTATATTTCCCCGCAATTATGCTCCTTGGCTTTTACTCAAAGAACGTGAATACTTACGTTCACATGAAATTATTATAACTGCCCAAACTCGAAAGCAGCCATGATGTACTACAGTGGGCCAGTGGATAAATAAACCAGGGTACATCCAGAAATGGAATATCGTTCACCATGAAAAAGAAACAAAATATCAAACCACAAAAGGACAAGGGGAAAACTTCAGTGCATATTAACAAGTGAAAAAAGACACGCAGAAAGGCTACATACACACTGTGTGATTCCAACTTTATGTCGTTCTAGTTCCAGAAAGGGCAAAATTGTGAAGACAATAAAAATAGTTGAGTGGCTGCCAGAGGTTTGGGTGAGGGGAATGAGTACACCATCCACTCAGGTTACAGATGAAGCTTTGAGTCATGGAAGGGAGCAAGAGAATTGGCCAAGGCTGCTAGCTCATCAGTACTGGAACAGGTCTCCTGACTTCCAGTCCAAAGAATTTTTCAAACATTCTGATGCTTAGAGGCAGTCTTCATTTAGCTACTCTTTGGCATCATCATTTTCATACCTTGGTTATAAACATTCCATTCTAGCCAGGCTTGGTGGTGCACGCTTATAATCCCAGTGTTTGGGAGGTGGAGAGCAGAGGGTCATGGTTCACAGACAGTCTCAGTTACTTAGCAAGGCCCTTGGCAATTCAGTGAGACCTTGTCTCAAAAAATAAAAAGGCTAAAATAAATTTAAAAATTCCATTCTAATCACAAATTTTCAATCCCTTTCTTTATATTTTGCTTAGTGATTATGTGCCCAAGAACCGTGAGGGGAATGTGTTAATAGAACAGATTCTCTGGTCCCAACCCATAGAAATTCCCTGTGGTAGTGCCAAGAACTTGAATTTTTAGCAAGAGCTTGGTGCTTATGATTTCATTAGTCCACAGCCCAACATTGGGAAGCATCATTCCGGCTTCTTAGTTTGTGTGGAGTTCTGTGGTCTTTATGAGGGAGGAGTCTTGAGAAGACTGCGTAGGACATTGAGAAAGCCGTACTTCAAATATGGCTCTGTGTATCTTTTCCATACTCCTTGTATATATACACTCCTTCCAGCCCTGCTTGCTCTTCTAAAATGGAATATTCTCATTATTGTATCATCTAGAGTCCAAGATGTTGAGGGAAGGATGCAATCTTTGGTTTTCCATCTTCTGCCAGGGCCTAGCACTACTGTTGGCTGGATTAATAATGAGTGAATGGCTGATGGACTAAACAAATGAATGCTAGGGGAGCTCTCTTATGAAAGATGTAAAGCAAGGCAGGCGTGGTGCTACAGGCCTGTAATCCCAGTACTTGGGATACCGAAAGAGAAGGATCACAAGTTCGAAGCCAGCCTCAGTGAGGCCCTCAGGTACTTAGTGAAACCCTGTTTCAAAGTAATATAAATAGGGCTGGGGGTGTAGCTCAGAGCTAGAAGGCCCCTGGGTTAAATCCTCAGTTTATAAAAAAAGATACAAAACAACAAAAGCATATTTCCTATACTCTTCCTCTGTATTTATTTACCCTTTTCCCTTTTGTATTTAGTTGGTTTGCTATTGGTTTCAGAGACTTAATGTCCTTGGGGCCAGAAAAAAAGGAGAAGGTCCAGCTTATTAAAAGAATGTCTGCAACAAGGATTCCATAGGCTTATCAACCAGTCTGGAGTTGCTTTCCTGGGAGATTCCTTGGAGACGGAGGAGCCGAGCTCCTCTGCCTGGACTTGAACGAATCTTAGTTTCAATCCTGAATGACTCTGACACCAGAAGAAATGAAATAATTTAGCCTTATAATTTGACTGGGGGGACTGGTTATTCTCTCAGGGTAACAGAAAAACACAGAACGGGCGAGCCAGTTGCTGGAATTGAATCATTTATTGACTACCTAAAACTGTAGGCTATTGCTTTAACTAATTAATTATTTTGGTGCTAGAGGCTAAATCTGGGCCTTCAGTATGGTAAGCATGTGCTGTGCCACTAAGCTATGCCCAGCCTCTGTTTTAAAGTATTAAAATATCCAATTGTTGTAGCTGATGTACTGTACTTCTATGACACCATCACCCTCACCACCTTTATAAACCTCCACCATCATCTCCACCTCCATCATCCCCATCTCTGCAATCTTCCTTTTCCTCCTCCTCACTACTCTTTGCTAAGCATCTTTTTTTGACCCATGCCACCTGTTGGGAAGACTCTCTAAGATCTGTCTGTACATTCTGTGAGGATACATGGGTGATCAGGAATTGGAAGAGGTCGGACAAAACTGAATACACTACACTGTACATGCTTAAGGCCTTATTTTATTTTTGTTGAGAAAAGAAGATGATGGTTAATGAATTTTTTACACCTGCTCTTGAAATGTCTATAAAATCAGTGAACAGTCCTTATGGCTAATGGCACACACTGCCCTGTAAAAACACTGCAGTGCATCAGAAAATAATAGTGAATTATAAGATCCTTTCATCTGCATTCTTGTAAGATCTCACACACCTCCACTTTCCTCATAATCATGGTTGTAGGTTACCCTCTTCATTCAGGCTCTGGCTTGGAGGAAACTTTGTTTCTGGGCACTTTGGGTCTGAGGGGATGTGATGGACGGAGTATGTCTCCTGGAGCTGGAGGGGACTGAGCACATTTCCCTGACTTCCTGAACCTCTGGCCTGATACATGATACATCATTCATGATACATCATGGCCTTTGTAGGAGATGTTGAGCATCCGCACAGTAACCAGGGATTCTAGCTGGGCTTTCTTTTTTTTTCTTTTTAATTTATTTTTATTGGTGCATTGTAATCATATATCACATAGGAATACAAGACTTGAGAGGATATACAAGCACACATCATCCAATTAGCCCTCATCCAGCCCCCATCCCATTCCCTCCCCCTCCCTCAATCCCATGCTTGTTTGGTGATTAACTTTGATACATATGTTTATGTACCTCCTGTGTTTTAAAGAGGCTCCATCCTCCCCTATTCCATACCCTCTGATTGGTCACCTTAATTGCTTCACTGTAGGGCCCTTTCTATAGCTCGACCTCTTCCTGTAGCCCCTTTCCTCCTAGTTATTGCTGATTAGGGGAAGCATCTGGGTTTTCTTTCCTGCGATATTTCTCTGTGCATGCCGCGTTGCAAGTACTGATCCCACTCTTGACGGCCCCAGTAGTGGCCTAGCTACCCGATGGACTGATCCAGACCTCGCTGGCTCAAGCAGCGGCCTTGCCTCACGGGAGGCCCTGATTCTGGTCTCGCTAGCCCCAACACCAGCCTAACCCCTCAGCTGGCTCCGATCCCAGCCTCTGTGGCCCCAGCACTGGCCTAGCCTCAAGGCAGGCTCCGATCCCGGCCTCGGAGTGTCGCTTCCCTAAGGCTCCATCCTGCAGAGCCCCGGGAAAGAAGACACAAACGCAGAGTCTGTTGATGATGCTTCCTTTTTAATGCTTCCTCTCATTAATGCTTCCCCTCCAATGCGCACAGCAGGCAAACATATATCAGTCTCATAACCCCTCCCTCATCACTCCACCAACCCCAAGCTTCCCACAGCTAGGGCATGCACATTTCTAACCCTCTCATAGGCGGGCTGGTGGTAGCACAAGGCGCCGCGCCACTGATCAGCCATAGGGCGCCTGATAGGGCTCACTGCGCAGGCTCGGGGCACCACCAGCCTCGTGAGCCTCGTGACTTGGCAACATGCCTAGGTGCCATCTTGAGCCACCGCCCCATCCCGGTCTAGCCGAGTGGGCCCCGACATCGGCCCCAACATCGGAGGCTCCAGCACCGGCCTTGCCTCACGGCAGGCTCCGATCCCGGCCTCGCTGGCCCCGGCACCAGCCTAACCCTTCGGCAGGTTCCAATACCGGCCTCAGAGGCCCCAGCATCGGTCTTGCCTCACAGCAGGCTCCGATCCCGGCCTCACTGGCCTCGGCACCGGCCTAACCCCTCGGCAGGCTCCGATCCTGGCCTCGGAGGCCCCAGCACCGGCCTTGTCTCACGGCAGGCTCCAATGCTGGCCACTAGCCCCGGCACTGGCCTAACCCCTTGGCAGGCTCCAATCCCAGCCTTGGAGGCCCCAGTAATGGCCTTGCCTCACAGCAGACTCCGATGCTGGCCGTTGGCCCCAGCATCGGCCTAACCCCTCGGCAGGCTCCAATCCCGGCCTTGGAGGCCCCTAGCTGGGCTTTCTCCTCTGGAGGACACAGGAGGACAGTTGCCACAGGAGCCACAATCACAAAGCATCCCTGTGATGTCCTCGAAGATGAGCCCTGTGCTACGGAGCCATGTAGCTCTGGCCCCTGAATAATCCTGTTCTGAATAATCAGAACAGAACTTGTCACGTGATTGGACTCACGTGTCTTATCGCCTTTCAGTGTACTGATTTATTTGGACATGTCTACAAATGTTGATATGCAATTCCATATTTATTTTTTCTTATTTTTCTTTTCTGCTGCTCCTATGTTTCACCATTCACCTTCTTCTGAAAGCTCTGGTCCTCTAGGATATGACTGGAGCTGTGACCACTGTGCGTCCAGATCCTGGTATATGAAGGGAGGGGAGAAAAAGGTCTCCATTTAGAAATCCATTTAGCATGTGTGGAGAGTCAGTGAGTCCTTCTCCAGGGCCCAAGCTCTGGAACATGCTGTACATATGGGAGGGGGACTGCCAATGGGGACTCTGCTTTTGCATGGTTAGGGAAGACACAGGTCCATTCCACTGTTCTTTGTTCAGAAAGGAGAAACAGGTTTCTTGGAAGCCAGACCGCAGGCAGGAAAGGTGAAGGGACTGGCTCCCCTCTTTGCCTAGGGGTCTGACTTCAGACCCTGGGAGAAGTAGCCAGGAGGAGCACCTGGTTTCTTTGGTGGAGGGACTGCAGCTGGGAGAATAGCTGCTGCTGGCTGGGGAAGGCCATGTTTGGGAGGAGAGCTGCTTGACGATCTCCAGGGGAAGGGGGACCGCTGTGTGGCTGCCTTCCCATGGCTGTGGTGTTCAGAGCAGGGCAGCTTTGTGTCCTGACACCCTGCTGGAGCTGGGCCTGACTGTGCTGACACCTTGGCTGGAGACCCCCAGAGCTCCCTGCCTACCTAGGACCTGGCAGCATGACCAGGATGCTCGAGTCCCATCCTGGGAGGATGCAGAGAACGCTGAATGTCCGGGGAGACGCTGGCCAGCCACATTAGTGGGACTGCAGCAGGCCCCAGAAGGAACGTGTGTAATGGAAACATCAGGGACAAGCTCAAAGAAGCCATGCTTTGCCGGGTGTGGTGGCGCACGCTTGTGATCCCCGCACTTGGGAGGTGGAGACAGTAGGATCGCACAGGTTCGAAGCCAGCCGCGTTGGCTTAAGAGACCCTGTTTCCAAATAAAAATATAAAAATAGGTCTGGGAGTGTAGCCCGGAGGTAGAAGGGTTCCCAAGACTTTTTCTTTTTTTAACTGAAGGTGTTTACTGGGAATTGAACCCAAGGCAGTCTACCTCCAGGCCATACCACTAACTCTTTTTTTTTTTTTTGAAACAGGATCTTGCTAAGTTTCTGAGGCTGACTTTGAACCTGTAATCCTCCTGCCTCAGCTTTCCAAGTGTGGGAATTAATTATGGGTAGGTGCCACCAGGCCTGGTTCACGCTTTCTAATTCTCATCTGATTTACGATATTCTCCAAGTTTGGTATGATCAGCAGTGAGCTCTCTTGGGAACTAAGGAGGGCATGAGAGTAAAATGGCTGATTTGCTCCTGAACACTAAAGCCCCCACCTTCTGTTCCCAATAGTCCCCATGGGCCAGGATGCTTCGGGGATGTGAGCAGCTCAGCTCTGTTCCAGCCAGGGGGAGGGGCCATTTCTGGGGTGCCCTGTCCTTCAAGCGTGACTCTAATCCCCCCCCCCCAAAAGGATAACCTACCATCTTTAGAAATGACCTTGTCTTACAGAGAAATGGAGACGTGTGTCTGGCTTGTCTCTCCTGATAGTCACTCCTCACACAGTGAAGTTGTCAGAATGTCTGTCTCCATCGGGATGTCTGTCTCGGGCTCCATTGTTATCATCAGGGACGGTGACGTGAGGTCGATCTCGTGTCACGGTGCAGCTCCTGCACCTATGAGATTGTTCTAATCTGTAGCAGTGACTCCATAGTTGCAGATTCCACACTGTCACTTTCAGGGTTAGCTTGTTTCCCAGCCTCACGGCCCCTGCAGGTAGACTTTGCCATTTTGCTGCGTGTGATACAAAACTTATGTTACCAGTTCATTGGTGTGGGCGAAAGAGCCAACCCTGCCAATCATCCGTGTCTCCAGTCAGCTTGGCGCTTACTCGCCGTTGGGTATCCGAGGGCACATGATCACTTTGGGGGTTCTTAAGATTCTTACAGCACAGGTGCTGGCCCTATTAGCTCTCAGCTTCTGTGGAAAGTATGAAAGGGTAAAACAAATAAGCAATTACACAGAGAATCCCTCTGCTTCCCTTTACAACCAAAAGAAACGGCCTTCGAAGACTCCAATACAAAGTCCTGGATGTCTGGGGGCGCTTGTCATGGGTTTATACCACAAATGTGAATTTCCTAGTGGGATTATTCTGGTCTTCCTGGTAATGATTTTGGATGGAGTCCCAGATCCGAATTCCATTAAATACACATCATAGTGAATTGGACCGTGGGGAGGATGGAGAGGGCGGGTTTACAAGTCTGTGCAGGGTGATGGGCATGTCACGCAGGAGGGGGAGTCCCCAGTGCGGGCATCGAGAAGATTCTGTTATCAGCTCAGATGTTTGCTCCCTTTCTTCCTTTCCCACAGTTTCGTTTCTGACACATAAACAAGATCTCGGGAAGTTTTAACAGATGAACACCTGTGGGCCGAGTTTACTTTGTTGATATAATTTGGATGCTTCCTATTCATAGTGAGTATTGATCTGATCAGCTGCCAGTCAGAAATGTGGAGAACTACCCTTCTGTCTCTAGAGTAATTGGGACCATTTGTGAGTTCTACAATCTAAATTAACCTTGCCTGCATGAGAGAGCTTTTCTTTTTTGAGTTGCGCCTTTGAACAAGTTCAAACTTAACCTGAGGAACAATTCATGCCATTCTTTATTCAAAAATAATGTCTCGAGTGGGTTAGGCAGTATGGGAATAAAAAGACAGGAAAGGTATGAAAACGTTATTAGAATCTACTAATGCTCCGTGAGAAATATCACATGCATCCAAGGATCTATAATGGAAAACAAAAATATCTGGACAACTTAATGCAAAGTCATTCAAAAGGGACATCTGACCATATGTAGAAAAATCAGTTGTCAGACAGGATTTTCTCTTTTCATGTCAGTGGTCTTTTTCACTGGTGCCTGAGGTGAGCTGAATCACAATTTAATTGCCCTCCAGCTTCTCTATGGGGCTGGCTTTAAATTAAGGATTTCCTTTTTTTTTTTTAATTTTATTTTATTGGTGCACTGTATTCATACATCATAGTGGGATACAAACTTTTGTAGACATACATGCACACATCGCTCAGTCAGCCCCCACCCGATCCCCACCCCATTCTCTCCCCATCCCTCCCTCCCATGCTTGGCTTAGTGGTTGACATCTAGTATTATAGCAATTTATCCAAAATTAAAAATGATAATCTCACATAACAGTTTCATTTGTCTGATACCAAGCTTTTGATGACTTAAAGATAACATTTCAATATTTCTTTTTGCTTTCTTTCTTACCAGAGAATATTTTTTTCTTTTTTTTAGGTGAAACTATCATATATTTATTTTTCAGAAAAAAATCTATACTGATATGGAATATGGACTCTAGATACCCAAAACAATCTCGAAGCAAAAACAAAGCTAGAAGATGTATATTTTCTGATTTCAAACCATATAAAGCTACAATAATTGAAACAGTGTAGTACTGTTCTAAAGGCAGATATATAGACCATTGGAGTTAAATACAAGCCTAGAGCTAACTTCTTCCCTATATTGTCAAGTTATTTTTGACAAGGTTTCCACGAAGATTTGGTGGTGGAAATAATAATCTTTTAACTAAATATTCTTGAAAAATAATAATTACATGGAAAAGAATAAAATTGGACCCTTACCTAATCCCACATACAAGTATTAACTCAAAATAGATAAAAGACCTAAATATAAATCTTAAGACTATAAACTTTTAGGAGAAAATCTGGGTCATAAAACCTCACAACATTGAAATTGGCAGTGATTTCTTGGATATGATTTCAATGGCACAGGCAACAGAAGAATATACAAACTCCCTAAAAAATAAAAGAAAATATTGTATATCCAAAGACAATGTAAACAGAGTTAAAAGTTACTAATAGAATTGGATAAAATATTTCCAAATGCTATATCTGAAGGTATATTAATATTCCAACTAGAAATCCTAAAAATTAACAACAATAAAGGCAAACAATACAATTTAGAGATAGGTAAAAGACTAACATAAATAATGAATCTCCACAGATAACCAATCTTAGTTGTCTGTTGGATGGAAACTCTTGTTTCTCTGGTTCTGGTGAGTATTACCTATTTCTTCTTTGTAGTTAATCTCTTTGAGTATTTTCTCTAGCGCTAGTTTTGAAGACATAAATTCCTTCAGTTTCTGTTTGTCATGGAAGCTTCTTATTTCTCCATCTAATTTGATAGAAAGTTTTGCTGGATAGGAAATTTTTGGCTGGAAGTTGTTTTCTTTCAGAGTTTGGAATATGTTACTCCAAGCCCTTCTGGCTCTCATGACTTGGTTTGGGAAGTCTGGAGTGATTCTAATTGGTTTGCCTCTGAATGTCAGTTGGCCCTTTGTTTTTGTTGCCTTTAAGATTCTCTGCTTGGCTTCCACATTGGTCATTTTGACAATTATATGGCGTGGGGATCCTCTTCTCTGATCCTGTCTAAAGGGAGCTCTATAAGTTTCCTGGATCTGTGTATCAACCTCTTGCTCTATATTTGGAAAATTTTCTGCTATTACTTCCTTGAAGAGATTGTTGATCCCTTTGGTATCACTTTCTTTTCCCTCCTCTATTCCAATTATTCTTAGGTTAGCTCTCTTAAGATGGGCCCATATTTCTTCAATGTCAGATTCCTGCTGTTGGATATCTTTTTCTAGATTAGAAACTATGCATTCATTTTTGGATTGCTCATCTTCTAAGAGCGAGATTCTGTTCTCCATGTGGTCTAATCGGTTGTTTGTGCTTTGAATTGAGGCCTTTACTTCATTAATTGCATCCTTTATCTCTTTTTGGCTCTCTCTGGGTTCTTTTCGAAGCACCTCTATTATTTCTACAGTTATTTTCCTGATTTGATCTTCTAGAAATCTCTGATTTTCTGTTTTATCAGGTTCTGATGTTGTGGGGTTGTGCACATTCATTACTTCAGTGTTATTCCTCTTTCCCATGATTTCGGAGGTTTGTGCCTTCTCTGGGTTCTTCCCTTGGGTCACTATGGCTTCACTTAAGGTGCTCTGGATCTCGAGTCTGTATTATCTCAGACCCTACTACTCCTTTACTGGGTTGTATCACAGAGTCTCCGACCCAGGGAGTCGATAGAGGCTGCTTTAAACTATGGGGGGTGCCAGGTTGCACGCTCTCCTATGGTGTGATATCTCTGCCACCACCACTCCCTCACTGGGTCAAGTCCCAGGAGGCACAATACTGGGATTTCTCCTCTGTGGCCCGCAATTTGACTCGCTGTTCTTGAGTACGTAGATGTAGCTGTACTGGACTCGGTGAATTCACTGCTGCTGCCGCCGCCGGTGGCAATATGGCGCCTCTGCCACGCCCTCGGCCATGAGGCTGGCGTATTTTTTCTTCTCTGGTTTTGATTTCCACTCTGAATCCCTGCAACGTGTGCTGAGCTCAGCCACTGGGAGCTTTAAATGCTGTCTGCGCCGAAAGATCCCGCCTGGCTGTTCCGCATCGGCTCACCTCGGCTTGCTGTAGCCGTCCGCTGAGTTCGCCGCTGCCGCCGGCAGTATGGCGCTGCTGCCGCGTCCTCGGGCACGTGTGTCTCCTCTGTGGCCCTGAGCTCTGTTCTCAGTCCGCTTTCTCTCTGGAGCCTGGTGGTTTTTTTGTTTTTCTGGTGATGGTGTTTTCTGGCTATGAAAGGCGCTCTTTTTGTGGTAATGGAGATTGGTTGTTAGCGGGACTCTTAAGCCCCGCTTTTCTCGGTCGCCATCTTCCCGGAAGTCTCCAAGGATTTCCTTTTTGTTTTTGTTGTGGTTCCTGGTATCAGTCTGAGTGCATTCTATTTTACTTTCTCTCTTCCCACTACTTGTCCTCCTCCTCTTCTTTGTCTTCTTTATCACCACCCCATCATCACCACCACCACCACCATCATCGTTATCACCATCGTCATTATCACCACCACCACCACCATCATCATCATCACCATCACCACCACCACCACCATCATCATCATCATCATCACCACCACCACCATCATCATCGTCATTTTCACTACCACCACCATCATCATCACCACCACTACCACCATCATCATTATCACCATTGTCATTATTACCATCGTCATCATCACCACCATCATCATCACCGCCACCCTCATCATCACCACCACCATCATCATCATCACCACCACCATCATCATCTTTTTTCATTGAGAGGAGATATAACAGAAAGAGAAGGAGAGGAGAGAACAACAGGAGAAAGAGAGAAAGTTTTCATTAGTAGTTGAGACTAGAGATTAAAAGCCAGGTCTGGTGGCACACACCTGTAATTCTAGCAGCTGGGAGGCTGAGACAGGAGGAAATATAGGTTCAAAGCCAGCCTCAGCAACTTGGCAAGGCCCTGTTTCAAAATTAAAACTAAAAGTGCTGGGGGGTGAGCTTGGAGGTAGAATGCCCCAATGTCCTCTACCAAAAACAAATAGATCAATAAATAAATGAATGAATAAATACATCTTGGAAGGAGTGAGGTGAAATGGGGGAAAGAGAAAGACCAGGCGAGGGGCGGAGGACTCTCTGCTCTCTCACTGATGCTCTTCACCCATCCTGCTTCTTCCACCTGGGCCACTTTCCTCTTCGTTTGCTACTGCCTTGTCTTCCAAGACATCTTTTGGACCTCTGATCGCACACCTAAGCACCCCAAATGCACTCTTAGGTGCCAGTTTTGGACACCCTCGCCATGTGACCTGGGGTCCTCTTTCCTGTGGCAACTGTCGGGAGGTCAAGCCCTCCGAGGGAAGGGGCTCATTCATCCTGTTCGCAGTGCTATTCCAAGTACAATGCTCAGCTCGGGCTATGTGCTCATGAATAGCTGATGAGAAAATGTCAAATAAATGTCAGGCCTTGATGTATGTTGCTGGAAAAAGAAATGCATCAGCCCTTTCCCTGAGAAAATATATTCCTATCATAAGACTTCTGCCCTGTGATGCTTCATATATCACTGGGCAAGGCGAGCCGGCCCCTGCCCATCCGTCCCCGTTTCCTCATGACCCGCAGGGCCGGCCCCACCCCGAGCCACCTGCACACGGGCCTTTTAAATGCACTTAGTTGGATTGCTCTTTCCAGCTCCCCATCCGCAGCCATTGTATTATTAACTGGACATTCTTTAGACATTTGTCAGACTCCCCGCACCAAGCCACGGTGCTCAGTGCTCTGGGACATGGCTTCCTGTAACCAGGTCCTGCTGACTTCTCCCCAGTATATAAAAATAAAAAGCAGACCCAGTGTGGCTCATACTTCCCCTCTCCAGTGACCTCAACCCATGACTGGGAAACTGTGACTCAACCTCAGGAAAATCCTCCGTTGGTGTCACCAACAGAAATGAAGGAACCTCCCGGGCTGGCCCTGGGGATATTAATAAATCCATTAGACTGGATCATTTGCACCACCAGTTCTCTTTTCTTTAGGGAATGTGAATGTTTGAATGCTTTAAAGTGTAGATAAAACGACCCATGATTCATGTCCCTGTCTTTCTGAAGGGTTTTCTTGTATAAGCTCCAACAACCTCTGCAGTTACTTGAAGGTTAAAACTATTCTTTCCCAAAAAGGAGAAAACCATTTCACTGTTCTATTCATTGCTGTTCTCCTTCCACACCTGAAAAGAAAGGTGAATTCCCCCTTTTTTCATTCTTAACAAGAGAATCTCTTTCCTATTTTCACTTGTCTGTTTACTTGAGTATTTAAAAAAAGAGTACAGTTCTTCAGGTAATCTTTCAAAACACTTTGGGATTATTTCTCCCCTCCCTGTCTCTTTTTGTTTGTATTTATTGGCTATTAGGCTAACAAATTTTGGATTTGAACAGTTTGGATTCTAGGCTAGCAACATGCTGAGCTCATTATGCAATGTGCATTCATGAGAGAAAGTGCCGTGGACTGCCTGGTCTCAGCACTGAGGGTTTTTTTTTTTTTTTTTTGGCCTTGGTTCTGCTTTATTTTATAAAAAAATATTACTGGTGGATTGTAATTATGCATGGTTGTGAGATTCCTATATGCACAGAACAGCACTAGGTGTGTTTCTCTTTCCTCCTCTCTCCCTGCTTAACTAGCAGGCTCTGGTAGGCATCTGGTCTCCTGGAATTAGAATAAAATCACTCAAAACCTCGACTACGCCTAGGAGGTCAGAGAGAGACACAGGTTCTGGTAACTAGGAAGTAAGAAAAATTAGGATTCAGAGCAGAGTTTTGGAGTACTGAAGGAATTGAGGCTGTGAAGTTTCAGCTATGACTTCCTAGTGGAACCCAGGGTGAAGGACCATGCTCTGTAAACCACAGCTCCTGCTCCACTGGGGGAATTGTGGGGCCCGGGGCACCAATATCTTACAGGGCCTAATGCAAGTTGAAGAGAAATTCCAGCTCCAGGAGCCACCTTTAAGAGAAAGTGTTGTTTTCAACTAAGCAACTTCCTTTGAAGTTCATTCACTTTCAAAAGCACTTTTCCCCTGACCGATGGTGAGCTCTCCAAAGGGGAGTTTTAATACTGATGTCTGCTCTAGCTCCCAACACTCTTCTGAGAAGATGTACTGTAGCAAAGTCTTTGGGAAGTGCTTCATGCTACGGTCCCATCTTTCTTAAGACATCTCCTGAGAGGAAAGGGGGGCAGGTGTTGTGTTTACCTTCTGTACAATAAATATCTGAGCTGAGCAACTTATAAAGAGAACAGGTTTCTTATGGGCGCAGTTCTGGAGGCTTCAGTCTAGGAGCAGTGGGCCCCGTCGTGGTGGAAGTGTGTGGTGATGTGAAGCCATTCACATCATAGCCAGGATGTGAACAAGAAAAAGAAAGGGGCCAAGGTCCTGCTAGTCACCTGCAAAGGCACGCCCCAGTTACCACCCGCTAGGCCTCCCTCTTCAAGGGTCCACTGTCTTCCAATTGCACCACGCTTGGGACCAAACCTTTAACACATGGGCTTTGGGGGATACTAAGGTTCAACCACACCAGGTGCTGAGAGTCTGTTTTTCCTCCCCCACTTTACTCATCTTTTCTCTTATTTTTTTCTTTTCTTTTCAAGATTACTTGGTATGTTTCCTTCTGCTCCTTCCCTCCAACTCCCTCTCCACACACAAGCTACACACAAGCTAGTGACATTGGTGGTGATGTATTCAATGGGAACTTAACATTAATTTGTTCTGTTTCCTTCTTCAAGCCTCTTTCCCCCTCCCCTTCTACCCCTCCCAACCCCCTTCCTCTGTTGCAGTGGGCTCTCTCTCTTCTACTTTCATTAGTTTCCTTTTCTTTTCTATTTTCCCTCTAGCTTCCACATATGGGAGAAAACCCATGGCCCTTGCTTTTGAGTCTGGTTGATCTCACTTAGCATAATTCTCTGCAGTTCCATTCATTTTCCTGCAAATGACATAACTTAGTTCTTATTTATGGCAGAGTAGAACTCCATCGTGTATATAGAGCACGCTTTATTTATCTGTTCATCTGGTGATGGATAGATAACTATCCATCACCAGATGGGCTGGTTCCATAACTTGGCTATTGTGAATTGCACTGGTATAAACATAATTATCCCCATTTTAGGAGGAAAGCAATCAAAGTCCATGTGTCTCCAGTGATGACTGGGGCTGTCCAGCTCTTTTTTGTGTGTGGCTATACTCTCAGACCTATTTTATATTTTATTTGGAAACAGGGTCTCACTAAGTTGCTGAGAGCCTCACTAAGTAGCTGAAGCTGGCTTCAAACCTGTACGATCCTCCTGTCTCAGCCTCCCAAGTGCTGGGATTACAAGCGTGCGCCACCACGCCCGGCTTGGCTGTCCAGCTTTTGGGTGTCCTCTTCCATTTGATATTGTCTCTCTTCTCAATACAAGGACTCTATGCTCCCAAGAATCTAACTTGGGATTTTCCTTGGTTTAATTATCACATATTCCATTTCTATTTCTATCACAAGGAGCTCCCCCATAATTCTGGTTTTTAATTAAAAATGTAATATAGGAACTTAGTTTTTTAAAAGTAATACTATGAGAAAATTCATAGTAAAAAAATTATTCAATCCAAGCCTTTCCCCATCCTCCTTCCCCAAAGGCTACCACATTTTCTTTGGTGTTCTTCCAGAAACATCCTGTTTATAATCATATAAATCTGTACGCATGCACATACATGCATGGTTTAAATTTTAAAGATTGTTCTTCTAACAGAGAAAAAGAGAGTAAGCCTTCATAATTATATTGAGTAAATTACATAATTTCTAATGCTAGTTTTGCCTGGGCAATGATCATAAACCAATTTTTAGTAGAAAAAAGGTATTTTTATGTCTATACTCAGTTGATGAATATGTTCATATTTGTATGCATATACATATTCATTTTGCTTATACATATAAATGTTAGCACATTACATACCTTCCTTTTAAAAACTTTGTGATAATTCTGGTAGATTGTTATTTTTTAGTACCTACCGCATTCTCTTTAACTGTTACATGGCATATTTTAACTAGTTCCTAAAATTGTCACACAATTTGGAAGTATTCCAGCCTTTGTTATTATAATGATACAATGACTATGTCCTTGCAAATTATCAACATTTGTAAAAATATATATAAACTTATATACATATACATATACATACATATGCACCCACATGTGTGTGTTATGAAATAAATTTGTAGAGGTGGAATTACTAGGTCAAAGGCTATGTGCATTTTAACATTTGATATATACTAACAAATTTTATTCTCCAAAGAAGTTGACTCACAACATCCTCCAGCAATTATATACTGGTGTTTCCTTAGCAACATGGAATATTATTTAACATTTTTATCTTTCTCAACCTGATAGAGTAAATGTTGTATCTCATTATTATTTTAATTTGCAGTCATTTAATTTTAAAAGATATTAGTATCTTCCCCATGTTAGAGAACTATTTGTATTTCTTTCTCTGAGAGCTATCTTTTCATGAACTTTATCTACTTCTTCATGAATTGTTGGTCTTTATTCCTTATTGATTAATATGCCCTCTATATTGAGAAAACTGGATAATAACTCATGCTATCTAGAGCCCCACTTTTCTTCTAATATCAGTAATTGCTTCATATACTACCTTCCTTTTCCTCTCTCTTTCACTCTATTTCTCATATTACTTCTTTATACATTTATCTTATTTATATACAAAGGAAAGAAGGATAAGAGTCAGTCTTGCAAGAAGTGTACTTCTGGATGGCCAGTGAGTATGTATTTTGTGAGATGTATATGAAGACATCTGAAGCCAGAAAAGCCTTTCACCTGGCAGTTATGTGAATATAAAGACTGTCCTTACCCAGGCTTGGTGGCACGTGCCTGTGCTCCCACGACTTGGGAGCTGAGGCAGGAGGAGCGCAGGTGCAAGGCCAGCCTCAGCAACCTAACGAAGCCCTCAGTGACTCAGTGAGATTGTTTAAAAATTAAAAAGGGGCTGGGGGTATTGCTCAGAGGTAGAATGCCCTGGGTTCAATCCCTTGTACCAAAAAAACAGGACAAATTGACTGTTCTTGGTTGGTGGATGGACATTTGGTTGCCTTATAGTCATGCTTGCTAAGTATAAATTAATGTCCAAATTCAACAAACTTCTAAAACTTATGTTCATACCTCCTTTATTTGTTGTTTTTCTCCTAACCCTTCTTTTAGATTTTCTCTCAGGTAAGTGATCATCACTTGTTTGGTACAAGTGACCTCTGGGCTCCTAACTCTTTATTTAGTACCAGGAGCAGGATGGTCCATGCGGTTGGATCCTAATGGGGCAGAGAAGCCTCCAGCTCACTTTGGGACAGTCATAGCCTTTTGTCTCGGAGTCCATAGGCCCCCGAGTTTCCTCTGACTGATTTAAGGAGGCGAGGCCCTCTGCAAGGTGTAGTCTTCTCTCCATTGGTTTCTGTTTGGGATACACCTTTCCAAAACATGAAAAGAAGAAACCAGTTCGACTCTAGCTAACATGGTAATGATTTGTGGGGAGCAGCAGAAATTCCTCTGTAATTATGCGTGAATTGATGTGTGATTTCCTAATGAGCTTAAGTGAAGAAATCATCGTTTTGTGATAAATGCTTTATATCTTAAAATGCCAGCAACACATATCTAATAAATTCAATCAAACCACTCTCATTTATATAACATTTGCAATTATTATTTAACATGCTGGCTTTCTTTGCTGCTTTACTGCTTTGGGTAATTGCAGAGTCTAAAAGTTCCTTTTCATAAACAAGGCCACAGAAACTCATTATGTTAGAGTTCTTCTTAATGTGATCACAAGTGAGTTCACTTTGAAATGTTTCTGCATGCTGTGCAGGCCAAGACCCCCTTATCAGAAAATGTTGTATCTATTGAATGAGTTTGCTAGATCAGGGACATTTGTCCCTGGAACAAGCTAGGCCATTCTGATACTCAGCTGGGGCACCTAACCATGTCCAAATAAGCTGAAGAAAATATCTCAACAGTCAAAACTATGGTTTCTCTTCACTGAAGATGTGATGAGGTCCGACGAAGTTACATGACTTGAGCCGTGGTCACAGAACAGCGACAAGAGACTCAAAGACAGGAGACAACATATTCTCTTGATGAAGGAATCTGACCAGGTTTTGAATTCTGGACTTCCATGCAGTAGCTGTGTGATCTTAGACTCTAAGTCTTTTGACCAGAGAGAGTACCTATGTTGTTAGAAGGATTAAGTGCAGTGGTAGTTGTAAGAACTCCAGACACAGTGCCTAGACTATGGCAAATGTTCAGCAAACTGTGGCTAGCCAAAGAATTATTGGTAGCTTGAAACATCAGTAAGTATCAGCAGGAACATGACTCTTTTCCTCAAAAAAAGGCACTCTCCCAGTGGCCAAGATGTGGTTTGTTCTATCTGCATTTTCTGAGGAGCTTAGCGGTGGTAGACATTAAAAATGGTTCTATTAGAGCTGGGAGTGGTTCGACCGGAGGATCGCAGTTCGCGGACAGCCTTAGCTGTGAGGCCCTCTGCAACTTAGTGAGACCCTGTTTCAAAATAAAGAATAAAAAGTAGGGCAGGGGGTTACCTTGGAGATAGAATGCCCTGAGGTTCCATCCTCAGACCCACACACACAAAAAAAGAAAAGGTTTGATTAATAAGACCCAAGATCATGTCCCTGTGGATGATAGTGAGTATGTTTTGCAGCCCTCAATCCTGTTTGAGCCTTAGAAAATGAAACCCAATTTGTTTTTTGAGCCTCATATCAAAATTAGGAGTAGACCAAGAGTTGTCAGCATATATTAGAAATTAGCCTCCCTGTGGCTCCTTCTAAGAGACTCCACCCCAAGTCCAGACCCTGGTCAAGTGGCAGTCCAGGCAGCCATGTTTTATACCCTGTGATTCTACCTACCTCCTCTCTAGGTGACAACTTCTGGGACAAGCACAGGCTCTTGAACAGGGGCAGTTAGTTCTCATGCTGCCCAGGGACCAGGGGGAGCTAGGTTGGGCCAGTTGTATTTCTTCACTTGTAATAGAAACCAAAAATAGAGTGTTTCTTTCATGATTGCAGAGGCATGAGATAGAGCAGGAGGTGAGAAGTCAGGAAGGGACTGTGCAAATGAGTTAGGACTGGACAGAAGCTAAGAGAAAGGAGAGGAGGCTGGAAGGAGGTGGAGAAGGGAGCCTCCAGCAGAGTCCTCAGCAGAGACCGCAGAGTCAGCACGAGAAAACAGAGGACGGGTTAATCTAGGTGCTTTTCTGGTCCCAGATGGTTTTCCAGCTGCATATTTCAACAGGCCCCTGTTCCTTAAGGCAACTTCACCAGAAGGTGGTCTCTTTCTATGTCCTCCAGCTCACAGTGAGCTGCTGTCAGAGAGCGGAAGTCGAACAAATAGGCGAGGTACAGGTCGAGACTGTTAGGTGGAAGCAACAATACAGAAATCATGGCTATTCTGCAAGGAAACTTGTTACCCCTTTATTTCATAGATAACAGCGCAGACCTTGTAAATTATAATAGAATGGTCTCTGAACATAAATTAAATAAAAAGATGTAAATTCTCAAGGCATTTAATTCTAAGAATTCAAAGGACTTAAACTTCCATTCAAATAAAGAAATCTATTGTCTTTTTAGACAATTGGTTTGTTCACTGGTTCTTTCAAGGACACTAAATGTAATACATTTGAATGTCCTTTGTTGGAGTCTGCATAGATTTCACAGTGGCTAACATTTTTTCATAATAAAGAACATCCTTGCATCTCCATATTTCTATAGCTATCACAATAATTCTATTCTACTTTATCTCTTACCTAAATGTTTAAAAACAGGTATTGTGTATATTTGAAGTATATAACATGATGTTGTGAAATACACAAAGAGAGTAAAAAGTTTACTCTAGTCAAGCAAATTATCATATCCTTTGTCTTACACAACCAGCCATTTTTGTGTGTAAAATCTACTCATTTGGCAAAAATCCTAATCAGTATCATTAACTGTGGTACTCAAGTTGTACATTAGATTTCTAGACTTGTCCAACCCACGGATCCACTACTTTGCATTCTTTGAGCTATGAAGTATCACCTTACGTGGTCTCACTAAGCTCTGGATGTAGGAGATGCCCATTAAACGCTTGATGCTTGCTTCTGCTGTTCCAAAGTTAACTAGACACTCCTCAGAAGTTCCATTTCTTCACAAAAGAAAACAAAACTTCTTTTAAAAAGTGTTCTACAAATTAAATAAATAAATAATTGTTTTGTTATGGGAAATATCATATATATATATATATATATATATATATATATATATATATATATATATATATATACGTAAGTAGAGAAAATACTATGACAAACTCCCACACATCCATAAACAAGAATCTGGAAGGATCAACTGAAGACTAATCTTGTTTCACAGATTTCTCTACCTCCTCTTCTCCTGTGCTGATTTTAAAACAAGTCCAAGAAATCACATTATTTTCCTTATGAATATTGCTCTATATATGTCTAAAATAAAAAATTATTTTAAAATAAAGCCAGATGCTTTGTTTAATAAATAAATAAGAATAAAACAATATTAATTACTTAATATTATCAAATATAGAGTCAGTGTTCGAATTTCCCCAATTTTCTTATCAATGTCATTATTTAATTCTTTTCAAAATCATTTCAAATCATCTGAACACCTTCCGATGGTTCAATCTGTCTTAATTCTTAACATTTTCTCTTTCTTCTTCTCTACTTCCTTTCTTTTTCATTCTCTCACTCTCTTTCCTTGTGATTTATTTGTTGAAGAAAGTGGACCATTGCCCTGTAGTTTTCCATAGTCTGGATTCTGCTGACTACATCTCCATGGTGTTATTTAAAATGGCCCTTTATCCATTGTATTTTCCTTAAATTGGTTTTTAGATCTAGAGTCTTAATCAGATTCAGGCTCAACTTTTGGCAGCACTGTCAAGGCAGTAGTGTGTGCCTCCAGCAAGAGGTACAGAATGTCTTTATGCCTTTTATATTTATTTTTTTAGTGATGTCCCCAGTCATTGGGGATCAGTTCCCAGATCATTGGCTTATTAGGGGTTTGCAAAACAACAATGTCCTAATTCTATCATATTCCTTCTCCACTTATTCCCAAGACGAGTTCTAACCTCTCATCAACTATTTGGTTGTACAGAATAGATATATAGCAAAGGAAAGATACACGTTTAATTCAGACTTTGTTGGTTGTTTCCCTACATCCATTAAATGTGACCAATGAGATTCTTTATCAAATATTATTCTGCTCTCCTGGATTTAAGTCTACCCGATGTATTTCAACCCATTGCAGTTATTATTTTTATTGATGACTGTGCTATTCTCCCTTTGGCGCCCAGGAGCCTCTTCAAGATGGCTCGACTTCCTCTAACCTGGCTCCCATGGTCTTTGATGTTTTGCTTGCTGTTTGAAGTATCCAGCTCCTCCAAGTTTATCTTGTACATTTACTGACTCAGACTTGGAATCAGCACTTTCTCCAGGAGAAATTTCTTTTTCTTCCTTTCTTTCTTTCTTTCTTTCTTTCTTTCTTTCTTTCTTTCTTTCTTTCTTTCTTTCTCTTTCTCTCCTTCCTTCCTTCCTTCCTTCCTTCCTTCCTTCCTTCCTTCCTTCCTTCCTTCCTCTCCCTCCCTCCCTCCCTTCTTTCTTTCTTTCTTTCTTTCTTTCTTTCTTTCTTTCTTTCTTTCTTTTTCTTCCTTTTCTTTCTTCTTATTTTCTTTTGTGATAATGGCATTTAAAGGCCACAATTAAGCCAAGCGTGGTGGTGTACATTTGTAATCCCCACGTTTGGGAGATTGAGACTGGAGGATCGCACAGGTCCGAAGCCAGCCTCAGCTACTTAGTGAGGCTCTCAGCAACCTAGTGAGACCCTGTTTCCAAATAAAATATAAAATAGGGCTGGGAGTATAGCCTGGAGGTAGAAGCCTCTGGGTCCACCCCCAGTATCATCAAAAACAAAAATTTTTTTTTAAAGGCTACAATTATGAACAATAAGAATGCTGACTGTTATGGAGTTGTTTTTCATTTCCAAGTCTTTTCAGGATAAATGTGTGTTTTTAAAAATCTACTTTTTAGACACTTTAGAGAGTCATTTTTAGACCAATTTTATGTTCACAGAAAAATCAAGAGGAAGGTACAGAGATTGTTAAGAATATGTTTAGTTCTGTTAAAAACTGCCAAGCTGTCTTCCAAAGTGGCTGCACTAGTCTGAATTTCCATCAGCAGTGAATGAGCATCCTGGCCGCTCTACATTCTCAGGCGTTCCGTGTTGTCCATGTTCTTGATTTTGGCCTTCCAATAGGTAAGTAGTGGTATCTGCTTGTTGATGTAATTAGCGATTTACCAACGACACAATATGGAGCATCTTTTTAAATGTTTATATACCACAGAAATCCCTGTGTCTTTTTTGGTGAAATATCTATTCAGGTCATTAGCCCATTATTTAATGAGTTTTTATTATTAAGTTGTAAGAGTTTTTTGTTTATGTTGGATACTATCCTTTTTTAATTTTTAATTTTTATTTTTAATTTTTTTTATTTTTATTGGTGTACTGTATTCATACATCATAATGGGATAAAAAATACTTTTGTAGACATACATACACACATCGCCCAGTTAGCCCCTAACCGATCCCCACCCCGTTCCCTCCCCATCCCTCCTTCCCATGCTTGGCTTAGTGGTTGACATCTAGTATTATAGCAATTTATCCAAAATTAACAATGATAATTTCACATAACAGTTTCATTTGTCTGATACCAAGCTTTTGATAACTTAAAGATAACATTTCAATATTTCTTTTTGCTTTCTTTCTTACCAGAGAATATTTTTTTCTTTTTTTTTTAGGTGAAACTATAATACATTTATTTATTTATTTTTCAGAAAAAATCAATCCTAATATGGAATATGGACTCTAGATACCCAAAACGATCTTGAAGAAGAACAAAGCTAGAAGATGTATATTTTCTGATTTCAAACCATACAAAGCTACAATAATTAAAATAGTATAGTACTGCTATAAAGGCAGATATATAAACCATTGGAGTTAAATAAAAGCCTGGAGATAAATTCTTCCATATATTGTCAAGTTATTTTTGACAAGGTTTCCACAAACATTTTGTGGAGGAAATAATAATCTTTTAACTAAATATTGTTGAAAAATAATAATTACATGAAAAAGGATAAAATTGGACCCTTACCTAACACCATATACAATTTTTAACTCAAAATAGATAAAAGACTTAAATACAAATCTTAAGACTATAAACTTTTAGAAGAAAATCTGGGTCATAAAATCTCACAACATTGAAATTGGCAGTGATTTCTTGGATATGATTTCAATGGCACAGGCAACAAAAGCGTAAACAAACTCCCTAAAAAAAAAAAAATATATATATATATATTATATCCAAAGACAATGTAAACAGAGTTAAAAGATGCTGATAGAATGGGATAAAATATTTCCAAATGCTCTATCTGAATATTAATATTTCTACTAGAAATCCTAAAAATTAGCAACAATAAAAGCAAACAATACAATTTAGAGATAGGTAAAAGACTAACATAAATAATGAATCTCCACAGATAACCAATCTTAGTTGTGTGTTGGATGGAAAATCTTGTTTCTCTGGTTCTGGTGTGTGTTACCTATTTCTTCTTTGTATTTAATCTCTTTGAGTATTTTCTCTAGCGCTGGTTTTGAAGACATATCTTCCTTCAGTTTCTGTTTGTCGTGGAAGTTTCTTATTTCCCCATCTAATCTGATAGAAAGTTTTGCTGGGTAGGAAATTTTTGGCTGGGAGTTGTTGTCTTTCAGAGTTTGAAATATGTTACTCCAAGCCCTTCTGGCTCTCATGACTTGGTTTGGGAAGTCTGGAGTGATTCTAATTGGTTTTCCTCTGAATGTCACTTGGCCCTTTGTTTTTGTTGCCTTTAAGATTCTCTGCTTGGCTTCCACATTGATCATTTTGACAATTATGTGGCATGGGGATCCTCTTCTCTGATCCTGTCTAAAGGGAGTTCTATAAGTTTCCTGGACCTGTGTATCGACCTCTTGCTCTATGTTTGGAAAATTTTCTGCTATTACTTCCTTGAAGAGATTGTTGATCCCTTTGGTTTCACCTTCTTTTCCCTCCTCTATTCCAATTATTCTTAGGTTAGCTCTCTTAAAATGGGCCCATATTTCTTCAATGTCAGATTCCTGCTGTCAGATTTTTTTTTCTAAATTAGAAACTATGCGTTCATTTTTTGAATGATCATCTTCTAGGAGCGAGATTCTATTCTCCATGTGGTCTAATCAGTTGTTTGTACTTTGAATTGAGGCCTTTACTTCATTAATTGAATCCTTTATCTCTTTTTGGCTCTCTCTGAATTCTTTTCGAAAGACCTCTATTATTTCTACAGTTATTTTCCTGGTTTGATCTTCTAGAAATCTCTGAATTTCTGTTTTATCAGGTTCTGATGTTGTGGGGTTGTGGGCATTCATGCTCCATTGTTATTCCTCTTTCCCATGATTTCGGGAGTTTGTGCCTTCTCTGGGTTCTTCCCTGGGTCACTACGACTTCCCTTAAGGTGCTCTGGGTCTCAAGTCTGTGGTATCTCGGTCCCCACTACTCCTTTACTGTGTTGTATCGCAGAGTCTCAGACCCTGGGAGTCAATCGAGGCTGCTTTAGACCATGGGGGTGCCAGGTTGGGCGTTCTCCTATGGTGTGATATCTCTACCACCACCACTCCCACACTGGGTCAAGTCCCTGGGAGTGCAGTACTGGGATTTCTCCTCTTGGGCCGCAATTTGACTCACTGTTGTTGAGTGTGCTGATGGAGCTGTAGTGGACTCGGTGAAATTGCTGCTGCCGCCGGTAGCAATATGGCGCCGCTGCCATGCCCTCGGCCGTGAGGCTGGCGTATTTCTTCTCTGTTTTTTTTTTTTTTTTGGTGGTACTGGGGTTCCTGGAAGCCCTTCTACCTCCGGGATACACTCCACGGGCTACACTCCCAGACCTATTTTTTATACATTTTTATGTGGAAACAGAGTCTCTTAAGCCAGCGAGGCTGGCTTCGAACCAGCGCGATCCTCCTGTCTCCGCCTCCCAAGCACGGGGATTACAAGCATGTGCCACCACGCCCGGCTTTCTTCTCTGGTTTTGAGCTCCACTCTGAGTCCCTGCAGGGTGTGCTGAGCCCAGCCTCTGGGAGTTTTAGATGCTCCCTGCGCCGAGAAATCTGCTGAATTCCTCCCGGCTGATCCGCAGTGGCTCACCTCGGCTCACTGTCCGCTGCTCCTCTCTGGAGCCTGGTGGGCTGTTGAGTGCGTTGGTCTGGAGCCGTCCGGTGAACTCGCCGCTGCCCCCGGCTGTAAGGCGCTGCTGCTGCGTCCTTGGCCGTGATGTCGGCGTATCTCCTCTGTGGCTCTGAGTTTCGTTCTGAATCCCCCTCCTCTCTGGAGCCTGGTGCTGCAAGGGAAGATGGCGCCCACTGCTTCACACCGTGGCTCCGGCCACAGCACTGCAGTCTGGTTTCTTTCTGGTGTCTTGTTTTTCCAGCCCTCTTTTTCTCTGTCCCTTGTAATTAAATTTTTTGTTTCTCTGCTGATGGTGTTTTCTAGCTATGAAAGGCGCTGCTTTTGTGGTAATAGAGATTGGTTGTTAGCGGGGCTCATAAGCCCTGCTTTCTCTGTCGCCATCTTCCCGGAAGTCCTATCCTTTTTTAAATAAGACTTTTGTAAAGATTTTTTTTTCCCTCAGTCTGTGACTTGTCTTCTAATTCTGTTGATAAATATAAGTATATTAAAGAAAATTTAATCCCATTACTTGGGAGGCTGAGACAGGAGGATCACAGGTTTGTAGCCAGCTCAGCAACTTGTTAGGCCCTCTGCAACTAAATGGGACCCTGTTTCAAAACAAAGAATAAAAAATTGGCCTTGGAGTGTTTTGGAGATAGAATGGCCCTGAGTTCAATCCCCAACACCACACACACACACACACACACACACACACACACACACACACACACAATTTTGACTTCCTACTGGTACTTCCAATTCACATTCAGGATTATACTGTTTTAATTTAATCTTAAATTTACTTATATTTTAAGTTTCTTATATTTTTAAATTAATTGTATTTTTTCAGTTTGCCATTTTTTTTTTAGTTCTTCTTTCTTTTTTATTTTGCTTATGGTGCTTTTGGTCATAGCAAAATGTTTTATTTTATTTTAACTTGATAAGTAGTATAATTTATCAGTCTTTTCCCTATTGCACCTGAATTTTGAGTGATGATCAGGAGAATTTTTCCTGCTTCCATGTTGTAGAAGAACTTATTCATACCTTAGAATATTTTTATTCATTTTTTACATTTAAATAATTTTAAATGTTTTTTTGGGGGTGTCTGAGGATTGAACCCAGGAGAATTCTACCTGTGAGCTATAGAGCTACATCTCCAGCCCTATTTTTTTTTTCCTTTCTTTTCTTTTCTTTTCTTTTCTTTTCTTTTCTTTTCTTTTCTTTTCTTTTCTTTTCTTTTCTATGTCGAGACAGGGCCTTGCTAAGTTGCTGAGCCTGGCCATGAATCTGCAATCCTCCTGTCTCAGGCTCCCCAATACTAAGATTACAGACATGTGCCACTATGCCCAACTTAAATGTTTCAGTTTTATTTACATTTAAATTTCTGATCCATTTGATATTTATCTTATTGTGACTGGATAAAGGAAGGATTCAATTTTATCTTTTCCACTTGATTTTTCAGTTAGCCCAACATCACTTATTTTAAATTCCATCTTTTTTCTTTTGATGTTAGATGACACCTCTATTAGATATTAAATTTCCACATGGGATTGGGCCTATTTCTGTATCATTGCTCTTTCTGACTATTCACGTGCCAATGCCACCTTGTTTAAATATGGAAGCTCTAAAACATACACTTGCTTTTGGAAATCTTGTCTTTTCCCTTTATCCTCCCAAATTTTATTTATTTATTTTAATTTTTATTGGTACCTTGTAATTGTACATGAGAGTGAGCTTCGTACTGAAACATTCATATAAACACATAACATTGGTCGGTTTCCTTTCCGATGCACTTTTTTTCTCAGAGCTTTTGGGCTATTCTTGCCCAAACACAAAACTTTCTAGTGGGGTTCTATTTTTATCTCCTGCTTGTGGGGTCTTCTGCCAACTTTGTAAGATGGTGCCTCACTGATTTGGAAAATGGGGCTGAGAGTGGCAGGAGTGGGTCTTTCTTCTCTTTAAGACAGGCGTTGGTGAACCGTGGCTGACAGCCACATTTATGCATAAGTAAAATTTTACTGAAACAGTTATGCTTGGGGGTTTATGTGTTGTCTATGGCTGCTCTCACATTATACAAGAGGGAGAGTTGTAGAGTTGTAATAAAAGCTGTATGATGGGGTAAAGCCTAAAATATTAAAATACTATCTCTGACCCTTTATAAGAAAAGAAGAAAAAGAAAAAAATCTGCTGACAACTACCTTGGGATAATGCATCTCCATATACTGCTAAACAACACGTGGGCCCAGTACAACATGAAAATGTAAATCTCTTGTTCAAAAGGCAAGAAAAATTGCTATTGAAGGTATAAAAAAAAGTATAAAAAAGTATAAAGTATAAAAAAAGTATAAAAAAGTATAAAGCTTTTTCTCTTCTGTGTTTTTCCAATTTGTCATGTTGGGTTTTTTTTATTTGCTATTTAATATCATTCAAGTAAAGAAAAATTAAAAATGCAAGTTATTAGCATTAATTTACCTTTTGCCTTTGCATTGTGCACAACCTCTTTTAAATGCAAATAGGAGCACTTAACTAGTATGCAGAATCACTGGAATTACACTATTCCTATGTCATGGCAAGTCCCTGGTGGTGCCTCCAGTTAGCTAGAAGAGACAAACACAGTGGGGACTCCAAAAGGTTGGGAGAAGGAAGAGAGTGCCCTGGGAATGTGGGTCTGGGAGCTCCCTCCCTCAGGCAGATGGACACTTGGGCAAGCACATGCCCTCTATGGAGGCCCAGGCCCTTCAGGGCCCTTGGAACTTAATGTCTGTCCGGTTGCCCCCTCCTATCGGCTATTATACCAACATGCCCTTGGCAGACCAGTGATGGGAAGGTCCCATACAGCCATCACCACAAGTACTGTGACCTTGAATGGCATTGCAACCTCTGCACAAGGGCAGCCACAGCCTGGACCAGGGCAGACAAAGGCTCACCTGTGCCCTCACTCTAAGCAGGGCAGAGTTGCCAGCCTGCTGAAGCAGGGTGTGGCATGGTTGCTGTGTAGGGCGGGGAGCTGGGGAGCTGAGAACCTGTTTCCAGGGAGGTGGGAGACAGCAGGATGCTGCACTGTGTGTCTGTGAAGGCTCTAAGACCTCCACACATGCTCAGTGCACCATTGAACGCACATAGAAAACCCAGTTGGAACATCAAATGACTAGGGGGGTGGGGGTATAGCGTGGTGGTAGAGTGCTTGTTGACCATGTGGAAGGCCCTGGGGGTTCGACCCCCAGAACCACCCTCCCCACAAAAGACTAAGAATTTCAAGATGGTGACTGCAGAGCATTAGCCTCAAGTGTGGGACCTGTGCACCCATACTGCGTGTCCCCCTGAAAACAATGCTGATCTCATGCAATGCGAGCAATGCTGGGAATGTCTGCCAATGCCACCGCTTGAAGGGAAGTACATGGGAAATGTAGATAGTTTGGGGATCCCTGTACCTGTGTAGTGACTTGCAATGAGACCGTAGAGGGTTGTTCATCTGTTTAAATTCTGCGACTTTTATTATCTATGTGCTTTTAAAAATTGTGTTAAAACATACATAAAATAGACTTTACCATCTTACCTGTGTGTGTGTATGTGTGTGGGTACTTGGGATGGAACCCAGGGGCATTCTACCTCCGGGCTACACGCTTAGTCCTCTTTCTTATTCTTTATTTTGAAAAAGGGTCTCACTGAGTTGCAAAGGGCCTCACTAAGTAGCTGAGACTCTCTGTGAACTGCAATCCTCCATCTCAGCCTCCCAAGTGCTGGGATTGCAAGTGTGTGCCTCTATGCCCTGCTTCCGTCTTACATGTTTTGAAGTGTACTGTTCAGAAGTCTTGTTCATTTGTCTTGTGTAACCCTTGTCATCATCTCTCTCTCCTGAACTCTTTACATCTTGTAAAACTGAAAACTCTGTACCCAGTACCCATTAAATAATAACTTCCCATCCTTTCTCCCTTCAGCTTCTGGAAGCCACTTTTCTTTTTTCTTTTCTCCTCTTCCTCCTCCTCCTCCTCCTCCTCCTCCTCCTCCTCCTCCTCCTCCTCCTCCTCCTCCTCCTCCTTCTTCTTCTTCTTCTTCTTCTTCTTCTTCTTCTTCTTCTTCTTTTGGTGGTACTGGGGTTCCTGGAAGCCCTTCTACCTCCGGGCTATACTCCCAGACCAATTTAATTTTAGAAAAAGGGTCTCTTAAGCCAGCGCAGCTGGCTTTGAACCTGCGCGATCCTCCTGTCTCTGCCTCCCAAGCACGGGGATTACAAGCGTGCGCCACCACGCCCGGCTGGAAGCCACTTTTCTACTTTGTGTTTCATATATGTGGAATTATACAGTGTTTGTCCTTTTTTTATTTCTTTTTTGGTACTGGGTTTTTTGTTTTTTTTTTTTTCCGGATCTGAGGATGGAACCCTGGAGCATTCAACCTCCAAGCTACACCCCCTGCCCTATTTTGTATTCTTTATTTTGAAACAGGGCTTCACTGAGTTGCAGAGGGCCTCACTAAGTAGCTGAGGCTGTCCGTGAACTGTGATCCTCCAGTCTCAGCCTCTCAAATGCTGGGATTACAAGTGTGCGCCACCATGCCCAGCTTGGTACTGGGGATTGAATTTAGGACATTCTACCTCTGAGCTACACCTGCAGCCCTATTTTATTTTTATTTTGAAACAGGGTCTTTCCAGGTTGATGAGAGACTCATGACTTGCTGAGGCTGTTCTCAAACCTGTGATCCTCCTGTCTCAACCTCCCAAGTCCTGGGATTACAGGCTTGTACCACCACGCCCAGCTCGTATTTGGCCTTCTTGATGAGTTTATTTCTCTAGCATAATGTCCTTAAAGTTCATCCATGTTGTAACATGAGTCGCAATTTCCTTCCATTCAAAGGTTGAATAATAATTCATTGCGTGTATATATTGCGGTTTGTCTATCCATTCATTACCCACGAGCACTTGGGTTGCGTCCATGTTTTAGCGCCCATTATTGTGAATAATGCTGCTGTGATCGCAGGTATACAATTTATTGTCTTCTTAAACTTGGTCCCGGTGTCACTCAACGAGCCTTTGCATAGAACTGAAATGATTCTGGAGCTACTCTGAGGGGACGTGGCGCCTCAGGAACACGCCAAGTCACACTTAATGCCCTACTGAGGATTTGGTTTCTAGCCTGCATAGGTTGGCAGTAACAGAGAGATGTTTCAGGAAAAGAAACCACTGTGAAGCATTATTTTCCTTTGTTTCTGAGAAACAACTTTGGTTTATTTTCTCCCATTTGAGTCTTTGTTTTCACCTATGCAAATGTGATTCAGCTTTCAGTGCTGGAGAAGGGCCCTAAATAACATAATTACTTCACCAATCATCTCCTTGGCTGCTGGAAATCATCTTTTTAGTGAGGTCGACTACGGTTGCTTCAGCTCTATACAGACCCCAAATAATGAGCAAGCATCTTTTCTTAATATGCTAATTATTTTCTGAAACCAGTGTGGTTTTAAAAGGGTGATTTAATTGGATATTAAGTCTGCAATTGAAAGATTAAGTTATGAAATAAACAAACATATCCATCTAATAGGTCTTTGAAAAAAGCCAGGCATTCCACTCCAGGCTTTGTTAAGTGCAAATTTATTCATATATATATATATATATATATATATATATATATATATATATATTTAATTCTCTGTCCGTTTTGCTATATTTTGTAGTTCTCAACCTGAATTCTTTCCTGGGCTGATTCCAAAGGAAATCATCTTGGGAGGCTGAGTTAGCTTAGGATTCTGTGAGCACTGGCCCCCAAATAACCTTTTACTTAAAGACTTTACCTGTATAAATGAAATTCAAGAAATGTTGAGAAACCATTTTGAAATGAATAATACTGAAGCAATTCCAAGGGGTATAATTTGGGATGCATTAAAGGTGGTGGTAAGAGAATACATTTGCCTTACTGTAAGTTTAAAGGAAATCAAAGATCAAAACAGGTACATGCTTGAGAAGGAAATTAAGAAATAAGGAGTGCATCCTAGCTATACAAAAATCCCAAATGATTTTTTCAGAAAATTATTTCAAGGCAAAGTACTACCTGTTTCTAAATAGAAAGGAATGTGAATCCCCCTCCCCTCCAAGTTTATAAAGCGGGCTTCCTGGGAATAGGAAATAAAGATGAACAGCTCTTTAACTTTGCATTTTAAAAAAGACTTTTTTCCTCCCTAAAATAAGGACCCATCTGGGAGAATGGCGATACAACCATGATATGAGGGTTTCTTTAAACACAGATGCTCAAGGGCTGGGAAAGATGAGGATGTGTTAGCCCAGCCCCAATTCTGCAACCAGCTGTACCAGACTGAGTCAGACCACGCACAGCGCTCCAGTGCACCCGGGGAAACGAGACCACGGTGGAGATATATTCATGCCGCTATCTTCACCAGTCACAAATGTCTCTGAAAATGCAATTTAGAGTGGTACGCTATAGGGAAGATCTTAATATGTGTATGTGAAGGGAAAGTTGTTTTTAATTGCCAACTTATTGAATGGCTGCCATTATCCCTGAATTAGATACATTTTAACATGCTACTTTTCTGGTTTAAAAACTGGGTAATAAGGGCCATGGTAAGAGTGTGTGCTTAGCATGCAAAGAGGATCTGGGTTTGCTATCCAGCACTAAAATAAAATAAAAGTTGGTAATATGATTTTCTTACAGACTTTACCCCAGTGACAGGAAATTCACTGAGTTAATGTGTGTGTGTGTGTGTGTGTGTGTGTGTGTGTGTGTGTGTGTTATGTGTGAATTCTATATTCTCATCTAATGAAATTCCATCTCAGCCCTCTATTTAGTGTCTACTTACTAGGTAATTAAGCAATCGACACTAAAGCATAGCAATAAGGCTTTTACACAGGACAGAATGTCCAGCCCTGGACACAATAATAATCATGTTCGAAATACAGAAAATTTGTTTTGTGATTGTTAACTTTTAGGTGATGCACACTTGTAATTCCAGTACACAGGAAATAGAGGCAGGAGGATTGCAGGGCCAGTGCTCAGTAATTTACCGAGACCCGCAGCAACTTAGTGAGACTCTGTTTAAAAAAAAAAAAAAAGGTCAGAGGTAGAGTGCCCCTGGGTTCAATCCCCAGTATTACACTAAACAAAATGTGATTCATTAGATCATTGACTGCATTGTTGTGGGAGAAGCAATCAACCAAACACGGCCACGTGGATAGAAGTCAAACCGTGTTGAGTAAGTAAAAGAAGGAAGGAACAGAAAGAAGTCTATAGCATGCCAGCATTGATATAACTTAGACATCTACACACCTGCAAAGTCAAATCACACTTTCTTCGCGGACACAGACACTGGAGGCTGTGTAAGCCTCGGATTCATCGGTGTGCGCATCCACAGGAGGGAAGGAGACACGAGGCGGGGCTGGAATGGAGGAGAAAAACAAGAGAAGGACCATACAGGCCGCTGAGGCTGCCTCGGCTGGAATTAGAGGACTGGCTCCCTCCCCTCCTTGCAGGAAGCCCAAGAAGGACGAAGGGCAAAAGGCCCAGGTGGCTGACCAGGCATGTCGCCTGGGGCTGGGCCAGGGGAGGACCGCTGTGGGCCCCTGCCAGCTCCTTCTGTCTCCCCTGCTCAGGTGCTGTGGCCAGATGTACGGGTACCTCCACATCCAGGAGATGCCGGAGCAGGGCACAGGATGAAGGTGGGCGAGGGGACCTTGGGAAAGAGCACAGAAGGGGACTCAGCACCCTCCAGCTGTGCGACCCGCTTCCCCATTCCAAGCCCTGCTTTCTCAACTATGAAAGGGGAATATGTGCTGAGCATCCTCCTCAATTCCCCCTCCTGCCCCGAGCCCAGGGAAGAATCCCAGCACCGCCAGGAAAGCCAGCTTCTCTCTCTTCCCGGTTCTTAACTGTCCTGGAGCACAGGGTCACACTCCACAGGGGGATTCCATGGCCACTGCAGGCAAAGCCCATCCATCCTCAGCAAGCTGATAAAGGGATAGCACGTGAGTCTTTGCAGAAGTCATGTCATGTTGATAAGGTGGTTTGGGCGAGTCTGTATGATGTGTGCATCTCTAAGCCAGTTGTCTCTATGAGAAGGAGTTCTGTTCAGTGACTTAAAGGAACCACGCCAGTGTGTGTGTGTGTGTGTGTGTGTGTGTGTGTGTGTGTGTGTGTGAAATGTCTGATTGCTGTTATTTTCCACTCAGTAGTGGACTTCCACATCTAGGCAGGAACTCAATGAATCGATGCTGATGACCAGAGCCACAATTGCGGGGTTTTAAGCCATTTTCCCTTTTATTCACGCTCTTGTGTGTCGCTTTTGTGTTTGACAACCTCTTTCTCTGGGTAATAAAGGACCGCTTTGAGTTTCCTGAAATCACTTATTTTGTTTCTATTTGTTCATTACAGTGCAGGTGTGAGCTATTTGTGAATGCGCCTAAGTAACACAATTGAAGGCAAACTATTTGCAGAGTCAAAATTTGTTATTTTTGAAGCATTAATAAAAACACCTGAGACTAGAAATGGGCAAGGTCTGGGTCTCTGGATTCTATCTCTTCATCAGGGAAAAGGTTATTCAAATATGCTCCATTTGGGAAAATCTATCAGACTATATGGTTTCCTACATGTTTATTATATTTTGATGTTTTTCTTTTTTGTGGTACCAGAGATTGAACCTCTGAGCTATATACTTTCAGTTCTATTTTATTTTTATTTTAAAGCAGGGTCTCAAAATAAAAATAATTTACCATGGGCTGGCCTCAAACCTGCAATCCTCCTGTCTGAGCCTCTCAAATACTGGGATTACAAGCCTGTGCATCACACCTGGTTAATTTTTTTCTTTTAAAAATAAGAGTACTTGGAGTCATCAATAGCTCATATCCTTGTGGTGATATCTAGGAATTAATGATCATTAATGGACTTGGATTAATACTAGTGGTCAAACTATTTCTTACACTCATGGAATTTTAAACTTGGAAGAGATCTTAGAAATAATTTTGATTAATTCCTAACTTATGGCTAAGGAAATGCAGGCTCGAAAGAGAAGTACCTTGCCTAAGCCCTCAGAGCAAGACGAAGATGGATCGGGCTAGCTCCTTCTAACTTAGCCAGGACTCAGAGAGGGCTCAGAAATGCTAGAGTCCAAAGAGCTGAGCTGCTGGAGATAGTATATATTTTTTCCAATGTTCTCTGGAGGTTTCAGCCTAAAATGAGGTATTGTTTTCTAAATGGCCACCTACCATCCCATAGCAATCTGAGGCAAGATCAACCCGAATCCACATCTACGGGTTCTTCTTCCTCAGGACCTCACTTTGTAGGTCAAGAGATCATCCGGAAGTTAAGGCTATGGCTCCGTGGTACAGTGCTTGCCTAGCTTGTGCCAGGACCTGGGTTCAAACCCAATACCAACCCCCCCCCAAAAAAAAAGTCACATGAATTAAGGCTGGATATGTTTCTAGAGGTGGAAGGCGATAATTTACTAGTGATTGATTGGCAGGTGCTGTTTACATATGAGTGTAGCTTTCCCTCCCACTTGCTCTCGCTTTTAAAGCTGGAACTAAGGAAATTTAGCTTTTGGAGATGAATGTTCTCTTCCTGGGAGTACGAGCCCAGAAGGCAGGTTGCAAAGGTCCCTAGAAGGAATCCAGAAAGCGGGTGTGGATGCATGCCTGGCAAGCCCCACCTCCCTTCCAGGTGGCCTGTCCACCTTGCCTGAGCCCCCAAACCAGGGGCCAGCACTGCCAACTGGGGAGGATCTACACGTACTTAATTAGGTAGGTCTAATTAGTCTAAGCAGAGGTAACTAGTACTATGAACTCGATCTGGCGAACTTACATTTTACATAGGATCTCTCTCTACCTGCTCTGCCTAGAAGAGGCACATAAATAAATATTGTGAATCATTTGTGCTTTGGGCTGGAAACAGAATCTATAATCCAGGTTGCTGCTGTCAGTGTGGGGAAGTGCTGTATTGGGAATTTCAGACAAACAGATGAAGTGCTTTGGGGAATGGCGAGCTAGAATGGGAAAAGGAGGAGAGGAAGGAGAGGCAGATGGACAGAGAAACAGAAAGATGAGAAATAATGCCCTAAATAAGGAGTGTGTTCTCCGACATTTGCACTAGGTTCTGCACAAGAAGGAAAAAGGCCTCTGGCCAGGTAAGTGCTGATTCCACGGGCCAGAAAAAGCAAAGACTTTAAGCATGGATTCAAATAGGGAGAGACCAAGAGCCTGTGTTTGCTGTACTAGAGAGATTAGCTTATACATACAGTTTATTAGTTTTCACCACAGTAATCGTCTCTGGCAGTGTGTACAGTAGGAAATACCAAAGGGAGGAAAAATGGTCCCTGCTTCCTGCAGATCCTCCTCCTGCTAACTCAGTCCTGACGAGTCAGCTGAGAGAAGGCAAGCGGTTCACCTGGAGTCTGAAGGTCAGTCAGTTGATCAGAGGTGGCCCTGGGGTCACCTCCGGAAGCCACCCAAGTTGTGGTCACTGTTGTGACTCAGAAACCCATTTAGAACCAGGGCCCCAGCCAGGGATTTGGAAAGACACACATATACAGTTGTGCTCTCCCCATCTGGTCCCACATCCTGCAGAAAAGAGACTTTGCTTTCAATCCATCTACAGAAGTTCTGCCCAAGCCCAGACCCGAGTCCAGCTCACAGCCTCCTCCCATCCCCAGCTGCATCCCCTCTGCCTGCCTTCTTTCTCTTTTCTAGTTCTCCCCAGCTCCCCACCCCACCACCACCATGGAAAGAATTGGAGACGCTTCTGGAGGTTTGAGGTTTGAACATGAGGCTGACAGGGAATAGAAGTGGAGATCTATCTGGGCACGGTCCCCATTCCCTGTCCTGGTCACTTCCTTCTCAGATCCATCATGGGTCACTGTCACAGAAGGGTTGATTCCATGAAAGTCTAATGTGGTTCCCAGCAGGGGAGAGAGAGGAACATAACTCAAGATGAGCAAGGTCCTTGACTTCTGCGATGGAAAAGAATTCCAGCATGGGCCAGTCAGAGCCATGGACAGTGATGTATGTATGTATGTATGTATGTATGTATGTATGTATTTATTTATTTATTTATTTATTTATTTATTTTTGCAGTACTGGGGGTGAAACCCAGGGACATTCTACCTCCAAGCTACACACTCAACCCTATTTTTTATTTTTTATTTTGAAACAGGTTCTCACTGAGTTGCAAAGGGCCTCACTAAGTAGCTGAGGCTGTCCGTGAACCATGATCCCCCTGTCTCAGCCTCCCCAAATGCTGGAATTACAAGTGTGCGCCACCACGCCCAGACAATAGAGATGTATTTAGGAAACACATATTCAGGGGAGGGCGTGGGCATCTCCAGAGTGAGAGAGACATTTGGGGGTGCATGGATCTTCTTTTATAGGGATGTGTAAGAGATGACATCAATCTGGCAGTCACAAAATGATTTGATGTGTTTGGTCATCTTTCAGATTCTGATGGGGCCTTCACTGTTTTATCTCTCTCTTTTTAAAACTATTCACAAGTAGGTGGCTACTAGTGCCCAGGGAGAGTACTCTTTTGTCTAATCTCGAGCCGCTGACCAACAGATCTCTCTCCTGCTTAACTATATTTTACAGGTGAGTGAATTTTCAGAATGCTGTCTGGCCACCTTTTCAGATTTTTGTGTGCTTTCTGTTTTCTGACCAATATAAACCCCTCTGAGGACAGTCAGCAGCTCAGGGTACTTAGCAAAGACTTGTAAACTCCTCAGAAACTCGAGGCTAACAGGCCTGGCGGAGGAGCGGGGCTTTGGGGAATTTTGCCACAGGCTTCTATAGTAGAGGCATATTTTCCTCTCTCTCCGTTTTGTCTTCTTTCCATCTGTTTCTCTGATTTCTTCTTCCCCGCCTCATCCCAGGGCTCCTTGGGGTTAGTGCAGTGGGGTTGCTGGGGGCTGGGCTGCTTCTCAGGTTGGCCCAGGCCTCTTTCCTGATTCCTAGGCAACGGTCGTCTCTGCTTTCTCTTAACCTCACTCAGAGATATTTTAGTTGTTGTTGAAACCAAACCGCACAAACCAAAAACCAATGTTTTCCACTCACATCCCTTCTGGCCACCGAGGCTTGTGGGGCAGCAGGGGGCCTGCATGTGCTCAGTCTCACCCGGGCTCACCTTTGGGTGATGATTCATGGTCAAAGCTTCATCCTCCACGACTGGATTTTTCTTTTCCAAGTAACCGAGCCACAGGGAATGAGTGTCTGTCTGTGTGTCAAAGAACAAAATTGAGAACAAATTGAGCTTTAAAGTTCATTAGATCTTTTATTAATGACTTCTTAATCAGGCAGCATCCAGTCTATAAAATACAGGAGCTCTGCAGGGCAGAACAGGCAGTTTTTGTATGGCAGTTTGAACAAGAAAAGGAAACAGTGGAGGGTAGCTCCCTCTTATCCATGCGGGATACTTTCCAGGATCCTCAGTGGATGCCTGGAACCATGGATAGACTAAACCCTATATATACTAAGATTTTTCTATATATATACATAGCTATGATCAAATTTAATTTATAAATCAGACATACTAAGAAATAATAGCAGCAATAACTAGTAACAAAGTAGAACAATTATAACTGTACACTATAATAAAAACCATGTGAATCTAGCCCCTGTATCTTTCACTCAGAATATTTTATTTATTTTTATTTTTTATTTTTTATTTTTTGGTGGTACTGGGGGTGGAACCCAGAGGCTTCCTACCTCCGGGCTATACTCCCAGACCTTTTTTTCTTTATATTTTATTTGGAAACAGGGTCTCACTAAGTTGCTGAGAGCCTCACTCAGTAGCTGAGGCTGGCTTTGAACCTGCGCGATCCTCCTGTCTCAGCCTCCCAAGCGCAGGGATTACAGGTGTGCGCCACCACGCCCGGCTCACTCAGAATATTTTAATTTCTCATTACATTGTAGTAATATATTTAAGCCTTTGTTGACTGTGAAGTAACTAAATCTGTAGAAAGTGAAACCATGCATAAAGCGGATTACTGTAGTAAATAAAGCAATTGGTTAATGTCAGCATACTTCAGATTTCTGTATTAGTTGGCTTTTTTTATTGCTGTAACCCACATATCTTATAAAAACAACATAGAAAAGGAAAGGTTTATTTGGCTCCTAGTTTTAGAGGTTTGGTCAAGAGTTGGTCACCTCCGCAGCAAAACAAAACAAAACAGAACTAAACAAAACCAAGTATGCTGGCAGAGTGTTGAGGGAGAAAGTTGCTCAGCTATGGCAGCCAGAAAAGAAAGAAAAAAGAAGAGAGAGAGAGAGAGGGGCAAACAGATAGTCTTGGATAAAATCTACCAAAATAGTCATTTTTATAGTTTTGCATAGGAAAAATTATTGGGATACATTTTTTTTTGTACTGGGGATTGAACCCAGAGGCATTTTATCTATGAGCTACACTCCCAGCTTGATTTTATTTCTCATTTGGAAACAGGGTTTCACTACACGCTGAGGCTGTCCTTGAACTTGCAATCCTCCGTCTCAGCCTCCCATGTACGGGGGTCACAGACATGGGCCACCTCTCCTAGCTTGTGAGATAAATTTCTAAGTGGCATCACAAGAGTTTTCCTTTGCTATTCTCTCTGGTCAATTGGCCCATGAATAGAAGGATCTGTACTAAGGCAGATCTAGATGAAAATCTTCACTTTAAAATAATTATTTGCAGCTGGGCGTGGTGGTACACACTTGTAATCCCAGCATTCGAGAGACTGAAACGGGAGGGTCGCGATTCTTGGACAGCCTCAGCTACTTAGGGAGGCCCTCCGCAATTTACTGAGACCCTGCTTCAAAATAAAGAATACAAAATAGAGCAGGCATGTTGCTTGGGAGGTCGAATGCCTCTGGGTTCCATCCCCAGTACCACACACACACAAACACACACACACACACACACACACACACACACACACACAACCTTTTCCAAAAGATACATGAGCCACTGTGATTAAAGAGTTGAACAGCTTAATCTGGTTCAGAGACAAGGAAAGGCTGAAATGTTCATGTTAAATCCATTGTTTTCCTTGTCCATGAAGAAAGATGAAATCTTCTAATGGCCACTTCTTAATTTGAGTGACTAGCAAACCGCTCCACTAGTATATAATTACTGCCGGGTAGCTCCTGGTCAATGACACCACTCACTGATTTCACAACTCCTTTGAACTGAACGTCTTTCGGTAAGCTTAAATCCTAGATACGTGCTGTGTGAAAATATTTCTCTGCAGGGTATCAGTGAGGGCCCATTTTTTTATCCAGCGCCAAACCCTGAGCTGCACGTACACCCAAATTCCCCTGTGAGCTATAAGAATTTTCCCCCAGAAGCCAGTCTGGGCTGTCCCTTCCCGATGAGGTAGGGTCCTTCCCAGCAAGGCCCTGCCCTCCCGGTGCCCGCCCATGGCCAGTGGCCCCCGGGGTGGGCTTGCTTTCCTGATCTGCCAGTAGTCATCAGTCTTCCAACCGGGGCTCTAATTACCCCAGCCATTAGCCTGCTCAGCAGGACGGCAGATGTTATTAATGGTCATGAAATTACCCAATGCCTTTCAACATTCCAGAGCCAGTCCATGTTTGTCGCCGTGACCTCCCACAGCACTTCACGTCTTTGCTTATTTTGCTGCTGTATCGAACCTTCACCTTGAGCACAAAATACCAAGGTGATCAGTCTCCCCAACTTCCCCGTGACCCGTCAGCCCCCTTGCCCCAGCGTCTTTAGGGATGGTATTCAACACCCGGGCTCATTGCAGTACTTTCTCTTTGCTGGGAGCTGGCTATGAGGACGCTCCATTCTCCCCCACCCTGACATCTCATGGATCCTTTTCCAAAAATTAAAAATAACCTGTTGTTCCCTATTAGAAAATCAATATATTTTCATGGTTGGAAAAATTAGAAAAATGCAAATAAGCAAGAAGAAGGAGAAAAAATCCATATTTTCATCTTCCAGAGATAAATATTGTTAAAACTTTATGGGGTATCCTTAGAAACATTTTTCTATATAGATAGAAAGATATGAGACAATACTGGTATAATGGTATTAATCATAACGTTTATCAACTTCTTACTGTGTAACAGGTGTTGTTTAGATTGCATACATTAATTTATTGAATTGTCTCAAGAACTCAGTGGAGCAGATTTAATTTCTATTTCCATTTTGCAGAGGAGCAAGCTGAAGCAGGAAGAGGTTAACAGGGCTGTTCTTGACACCCATGGTGGTGCACGCCGCAACCCAGCTGCTTGGGAGGCTGAGGCAGGAGGTCGCTGGAGCCCAGGGTTTGGGGCCAGCCTGAGAAACATGGTGAGACACTGTCCCCCCAAAAAGTCTCTCCACCATTCAGGCCAGGTGGGTGCTGAAGGCAAGCCAGCTGATTCTAGCTCTGCATTCTTTTTTTTTCTATATTTATTACAAGTTTTATTGGGCATAGAAATATGAACAGACTATTTCTCTTATATATTAGGAATTATGATTCATAAATATATATGCAAATGGTAGGTTCTTTGATAGGTAAAATAAGATTTAACTTAATATTTGCTTTTCAGGGAAGCGTTCAATTTGTGGATGCCAGCATCTCCCTCTGGTTTTATTTATTTATTTATTTACTATGTGGATCATATTGGAAAAAAGCATACATTCACACAGTGCTTGGTGCCCTTCCCCCCACTTTCCCTCTCCCCCTCCCAACAATGAGTGTCCATGTTGACCATGCTGCGTTCATACTTTTACACATATTCGGATGTAGCTCCTCCATTAATCAACCTCAGCCTTCTTCCTCTCCTACCCTTCCATTCTAGCTTTGCTGAGGTTTCCCCTCCATTATCCGGAGTCCCTCTGGTATCCCTAATAGTCCCTAGTTTGGGCATATTAGAGAAAATATATAACCCTTTTCTTTCTGTTTTTGGCTGATCTCACTTAACATAATGTTCTCCAGGTCTTTCCATCTTCTTGCGAATGATTTTCTTCTTCCTTATTGCTGTAGGCTCTGAATTCTTAAATCATGCTTTATACTGTTATCTAATCTGCTTTTTAAATTTAATAAACTGTGGGTAAATTTTCATATTACTAATAGCAACATAATATTTATTTATTTATTTATTTATTTATTTATTTATTTATTTATTTGCGGTACTAGTGATGGAACCCAGATACATTGTACCTCTGAGCTATACTGCCAGCCCTATTTTTTATTCTTTATTTTGAAACAGTGTCTTGCTGAGTTGCAAAGGGCCTCCTCACTAAGTAGTAGCTGAAGCTGTCTGCAAATCGTGATCCTCCTGTCTCAGCCTCCAGAAAGCTGGGATTACAGGCATCTGCCACCATGCCTGGTATTTTATTTTATTTTATTTTATTTTATTTTATTTTATTTTATTTAGTTTGTGGTACTGGGGATGGAACCCAGGGACTGTCTACCTATGAGGTACAAACCCCAGCCTTTTTTATTTTTTTGTTTTTTGAAACAGGGTCTCATGAGGTTACTGAGAGTCTTGCTACTTTGCTGAGGCTGTCTTCAAACTTGCAATCCTACTGTCTCTCAGGCTCCGAAGTAATGGGATTACAGGTTTGTGCCAACATACCCAGCTCTAGCACATGGTTTTAAATGGTCATAAAGACTGATTAGAATTCTAACAGATGAACATGCTGAAATTTCTTTAGCCAAACATTAGGGTGGGTTTTTTCTTTCCTATCTTCACTTTTATTTTATTGTGGTTTTTTTTTTTTTTTTGCTATGATAAAAAACACCTGAAATACTTGTAAATGAGATAATTCCTTAAGCAATATGGCTGTGGGGAAAGTAAACAGACAATGCAAACCATGTTTGGTTCATTTTTCATTTGCAGAGGGAAGCTTGTTGCTCTTTTTGAATGGGGTCATCATTTTTAAGAAATAATCACCTACTTTTAAAAAATGCTAATAAGCCGGGCGTGGTGGCGCACACTTGTAATCCCCGTGCTTGGGAGGTGGAGACAGGAGGATCGTGCAGGTTCGAAGCCAGCCTCGCTGGCTTAAGAGACCCTGTTTCCAAATTAAAAAAATATATAAAATAGGTCTGGGAGTGTAGCCTGGGGGTAGAAGGGTTCCATTCTCCAGTACCACAAAAAAAAAAAATCTAATAACTATTTAGGTGTGGTGGCAATACCAAATGCTTATAAGCCCAGTATTTGGGAGGCTGAGAAAGGAGGGTTGTAGGTTCATGGCCAGCCTCAGCAGCTTAGTGAGGCCCTCAGCCTCACTTTTATTTTGATGTTTCAAAATAAAAAAATAAAATAGGGCTGGAAATATAGCTCAAAAAGTAGAATGCCCCTGAGTTCCATCCCCAGAGCCATGCACACCCCCCCACACACACACACACACAAACATGCATACGCACACACACTGCGTCTAGCTATTGAACACTTGCATGGTGTCAGACCCACCTTCTTTGTGCTGTTGAAGTGTTGATGTTTATTCACCAGTGATTCAGGCTCAAAATGAGATTTTGGTAAAATCAGTGAGGTTGAAGGGAGAAAACTCTTTGTGGATGCTTCTGCCTATTATATACTGTTTTAATTCTCAGTTATTCCCAACCAAGTTTTTCTTTTCCATTTCCCTCCTCCCCACTACCTGCCTTCCTCTCTCCTCTTTTTCTTTCTTTCTTTCTTTCTTTCTTTCTTTCTTTCTTTCTTTCTTTCTTTCTTCTTTTCTTCTTTCTTTTGGCTGAATTTTGTTTTTCTTTAGCTGGAAACATTTCAACCTTTGAGTATCCAGAAACTCTAACGTGGCTTCACCTAACGCCTGCTATGGGAGGATGTTTTTGGCATTTTGTCTCATCTGGCTTATAGGGGAGGTCTATATTTAGCCAGTAAATCTATCATGGTGGAGTCTACTTAGAATATTTTGCTGATTGTCAGCCAGTTCATGCAAAAAATGTATTTGAATTGACCTACGGCTCATAGAATAGACTAAATATCTTTTTGACTTCTTGATAGGTACAGTCTTCATGAGTTGGAGTCGAACTCAGTTTCCAGGCAAGTCACTGTTAGAGTGACACACAGGCAGAGACCGAGCCTGGTTATTCCCTTTTGTATTCCATGTAAAGATGACTGGCATACAGGGGGCATTGGATATCTATTTATAAAGTTAAGGAGGAAATCCTAGGAGACTTGGGTTCTAGTTCCAGTTTTACTAGAGATCTGTTCAGTTAATTAGTGACTGTTGGGGTCAGGCAAATCAGCAACCCCATTACCCCTCAACTACTGAAGCATCTTATCCCCTTAGTACTTCTTAGAGACATAGTTAAATCATTCCTAAAGCACTTTCTTTCCCATGGAAGAATTTCCTTATGGGTTCTCAAGGTACTAACTTTTAAGTAAGAATGAAACATTGACTCTCTTACTTTGAAAGATATTCAATTTTTTTTTTTTTGGTGGTACTGGGGTTCCTGGAAACCCTTCTACCTCCGGGCTACACTCCCAGACCTATTTTTAAAATATTTTTATTTGGAAACAGGGTCTCCTAAGCCAGCAAGGCTGGCTACGAACCTGCGCGATCCTCCTGTCTCTGCCTCCCAAGTGTGGGGATTACAAGCGTGCGCTACCACGCCCGGCGAAAGATATTCAATTTTAATTCCAGGAAATTGTGTGTGTGTGGGTGTGGGGGGGGGAATAGGTGATTTCTCAAATGTGTTAACCTATTCCCTCCATTTTGACATACATTACAGATGAAATTTTCATGCATGAAGTCCTACCATGAGTGACTCAGTATGAAAATTATGGGGAAGGACAAAGGTAAATGAGACTGTGGGATCCTACCACTAACCCTAACCCTACTTCTTCTCTCTCACTTAAGACACTGTATTGACTAAGAAATATTTCAAAGCTACCATAATAAAACTGAAGGTAGTAGTGTCTGAGCAGGCAAATGGATCAAAGAAATAGAACATGAGCCCAGACATCAAATCAGGTATCCATGGGAAAGTGGTACATAGACCCTGCTTCCTGAACCTCTGAGAAGAAACTGGATGAGTTAGTAGATAGCACTGATGAAACTGATTTACTCTGGAAAAAAGTAAAGTTGATTCCTACCTTTCAACACAGACAAAAATAAAATTCAAACGAATTAAGAGGGAGCATGTGAGGGGGAGAGACACAAATCTTTGTATGTAGTAGACTATCTTCATAGCTTTGGAGTTTGGAGACACTTTTTAAACCAAGGCTCAAACAACACAAACCATAAAGGGAAAATTGATGGGTATTTCAACCTCAAAATTAGAGATCTCAGTTCAGAACACTTAACTTATCTGACAGATGGCATTGGAAAAAGATATTTTCAGGACCTAAAATCGATAAGAAATTAATGCCCTAAGGAACTCCTGCAGATTGATGAGAAATAGGGAACTCCCTTAGGAAAACCATGGAGAAAAGGGAGGGAAGCCCGAGTTGTTAAAAACATGTGAAGAGGTACTCGTTTCACTGGTAATCAGAGAAATGCAGATTAATCAATATGATCCACTTAAAATCATCAGATGGACCAAAATTGAAAATCGTATTAATATCAAATGTTGAAAGGGCTGTGGGGAAACGGGAGCCCTCCAGCATGGCTGATGGGTGTGTAATATCCTACATTTCAATAGCCTGGCTCCTGGTGCAGACCCCAGAGACAGGCTTGCACAGACCCGGGAAGGGGCATCTCTGGGAATGGTAAAGGGCCTGTCCTCAGCCCTCTCATTTGTTGCCAAAAGCAGCCAGCAGCCATCATTGGATTTAACAAGACGGCAAGAGTGGATTTCAAATGTAGAGTTGGATAGAAAAAGTAAGAAAGAGAATGAGCTGTATAGCACATTGCCTTTTGTAAATTAAGCACACACAGGCAAAGTACCATCATATTTTATTCAAGGATATTCCTATATTTAAATAAAGATAGGAGTGAGGGGCTCTGGCCGGGGGGGTAGAAGTGGAGAAGTGGAGATCAGAAGGTCAGAGGGAATTGACAACAGAATTAAGGAAGGGCTTTTTTTTTTTTTTTTTGATTGCTGAGTGTATCATGCATTGGAGGGTAGAATTAATTCAATTCTGTGAATCTGTGGTCCAAATGAGAGGAAAAGGAGCTAAAATCAAATTGGAATTTGGGTGAGACGTATCCTTATATAGTAATAAATTTGAAATAGCCTGTTTAACGGCTATATAATAAATCATTGATAAACTTCAATTCTTCATTATTTGTGATAGATTAGTTGCAACACATTTCCCAGCTGCCAGGACCTCAGGGCTGAGAGGCATAGCTAGAACTGTTTGCGCTTGCAATTCTTTGCCTAACCTAATCCCACAAAAGTGAATGGAGCCGTAAAACTAAAGGGAACAACCTCAATATTCAATACACAATTAGGAGAAAGACGTGGAAAGGGGTTGCAATTACTATTCTGTAAAGACCTGATCTGAATACCTCTTTATCCATATTTTATTTCCTCCATCTAATACTTTAAGTCTTCCCCTTATATTTGTAGATCGAAAAGCAGAAATCTAAATATTTCTAGCGTTATTTCCCTAATTCCCACAGCCCACGTTTTTCCATGTCAGCTTCTAAATTCCTATTACGAATGAACAGAAGACGCAATCATTTGCCGGACTCTAAAATGAAGCATTTTCGTGGAGCCCAGAAAATTAAATTTTGCAAAGCTGTGAAACTGGAGAGGAGACTGTCCTCAAAAATCTGCCAAGCAGACTTGGAGGGAAGAGCTTGCATGAGATTCACCCCTACATCTCCATTTGCACTAAATGTACTTGCCAATTTCATTAGAGATACTTGCATGGATTTTCTAACCTGTCTCCCCTCCAAATTGATCAGTTAATTAATCCGATCTCTATGAGACTGCTAAAGAACCAGAACCCAAGTAAACACCCCTGAGTGTGGTGGTGTTCTGATCAGAGGCTCTTAGCTCAGGAAGATGAGCATTCTTTGCTGATAGGTTAGCCTGCATTTGTATAAATTATTTTTCAATGTGATTTTTATGCTTTTATTGGTGCACTATTATAATTCTACATCATAGTTAGATTCAAAACATGCATGCATACAGCACTTGGGATGCAGAGGGAAATATACCAAGTGATTTTTTTTTAAGCACACTTATTGCAAAAGCATTGTGTAGTCTCTTGTTTCTGAGTCTGTGATTTTCTGTCGCTAATATACTTTCTGCTTTTAAATATGCAATTTGGGCTCACGTGGAATGGCTGTGTATTTACTCTACTTATTTGCTTTGAGGATTAGAATAAAACTGGTAAAGAACATGGATGTTTTCTGTGCTTACTGACCATGAGGCGATGTGCGTGGCTTGCGGCCGCGGTGCCACAGCCTGGAGTCACTCCTTGGTGCTACACGCCCGTGAGCATCACTGATAACCAGAATTAGTTTAGGAGGAAATTAGACCAGTGTCCTGGGTACTATCTAGCTGTCTCTGAGGGGCTCCCGACCACAGGCTGACCATTATCTCATTTGTTCTCAAAATATCCCAGGAGGAAGAAAGGAAGGAAGACGCTAATGGAGTAGTGAATTGGGATAAATAACATCGCTAATGCAACCGCCGCTTCCTCCTCCCCTGTCCCTCATCCCTAAACCCGGATGCAGAAACTGAGGCGGAGGAGCTGAAATTGCAGACCCAAGATCCCCAGAGTCAGCGGCCAAGGGAAGGCTGTTGGGGGAGGGAGCTGCTTTCAGCACGCTGCCGGAGCACATTTCTTGAAAGAAATGCCTAAATAAGGACAAAATCACTTACTTGAGATAACAGCTACGTTTTATTTTCAAACCAGCAATGGGTGTGGGTAACTGGGAAGTGAGATTGTGCTGAGAAGAGGGGTGGGCACTGGGCCAAGGCCAAGCCACAGGCCGGCTCTCAGAATGGCCACTTTGGGGTTCAGCTGGGCTCTTCTGCCTACTCAGTACTTTGCCGATAAGTACAATCCAATTTGTCGCACGTCTTTGTAGACACGCACAGCACATATTACAGGGACCTCGTTTTTCTAATTCCTTATTTATTTATTTATTTTTGCCTATGCCTTTGAGGTCTTTTCTTAAGGAATTGCTTTGATAATGACTTTCAGTTTTAAAAGAGCTGATTTGGTTTAAAAGGATGAGTCTGCATCTAATTGGAAAGTGTTTTGAGAGTCACCTCATGGAATACTTTCTGGGTCCTTTCTTCCTCCACGGCTCCGTCTTGTGGAGGTCACACTCTCTGCCACTCCATGGTGACGGCTCTGGGCCCCTGTTGGCGGACCCCCCCAACATGTTCACCTTTCATGGCCCTCATGCACCCTTCTCCAGGATCTATGAAATCTTTTCTGTTTTGTCTTTTTTGGAGGAGCAGGGACTAAGGTACAAAGGACTGAAGACAAAGGTCATAGGAGTAGATCTTTAATTGTGGGATTGCAGGCATGGGAGATGATTTGTGAGAGGAGGCAGGTTTATGACCTTCTACCAGGAGGCCCACCTGGAAAGGTCATTCCCACCAGGAAAAAGAGCATCATTCTTGAAAAGTCACAGGTGCTCTTGTTTCCCCCGGGAGTTAGTCTGTTCAACATTTTCAAAGTTGATAATGTGAACGAATACATAGGATTCACTGATTTCTTTCATTCGGATGACACAAAAACTGAATAAGGAATAGACCCTTATATCAAGGAGCTCACTTTTTGCAGTGCAGGATGGTAATAAGCATGATAGAAGTAGATATAGAGAGTGGAGACTTCTGGCATAAGTGTGAAATTCTGGCATCAATGAATTTATAGGCAATCAAAATTCAAGAAGACGTTTATAGTCCCCAAGTCCTACGTGAGACTAGCAGGGATAATAATTAATGGAGATAAATATATGGTCCTGCATAGGTTTCAAAAGGCCAGTGGAATGATGACGAGATCCAGGATACATAGGCATGATGTGGCAGGCAGGAAAGCACACTACAGAGTCCAAAGGCCTGTGTTCCCATCATGGCTACTTCAATGATCATGAAAACATTTCCTCATCTCTCTGTGCCTCTGTGTTCTCATCTGTGAAATGGAAATAATCAATAATAGATTTTTCCTGGAAGTGTTGTTGAAAGGACTAAATGAAGTGACATATTTCAAGTGCTTAGAGAAATTGCCTGGTCCCGCTCCCCCCACACTCAGTAAGATTTACCAATAATTATTAATACTCACAAAAGATTCTTTAAGAAAAGCTAACCAGAAGGATCCTAGACTTTTAATTTACAGTTTGCTGGGCTGCAGTCATCTCTCTGCTATGCTCTTTGGATTGTACCTTGGTCTCCCAAAAGGAGAGGAAGCAGCAAGCAAACCGTCACTTTCGACCTGCTATTCTGTCCAAGAGAAGAAAAGGGCTGTGTCATCCTACAGTTCTCCACAGGCAAGAAAATCTGGATGTGGTCGGACACCTACTTAAATCAGGTAAATATCAAGAGGGCCGTTGAGAATATAGCCCACTGTGTACTCCTGTGATATGTCACCAGACGAGGGAGGACCTCTCCTGACGGTTGGAAACTCTGAAAAATGACTCGGCCTGCAACCTTAACAGGTTCTGAAGAGGGAAGAATTTCAGGAGTATTTAAAGAAGCCACGATAGCTGTGATGGACTTAATGAGCTCAGGTTTTACAAAGACTTTTGCAGAAGACAGAAGAAAAAAGCCTGCAACCAAGAATGATTGCAGGAGGAGTGGGGAGAAGATGAAAGTCTGAAATACGCCGAGGCATGCAGAAAACTCGTAAGGGCAGCATGAAGGCCTGGCTGATGTTCCAGCAAGAGGATCGGGGAAAGGAGAAGGAAATCCACACTTGGGAGCCGATGGTGAAAGTGCAGCTAGATGTTAAAGAGAAGGCAGAAGTCTGTTTTCTCTGACAAAGAGAAGGGTGGAAGAGATTGTAGAGAAAGGATGGGTACCCATGAGTAGCAATGGAATCCAGGAGCCTTTAAGGAGCGTGTAGCTGCTCACACGGTGAGCTCATGGTTGAGTTTAGATCTCTGGAATAAATGATTGGTGTTGCAAAGTACCGAAGCAACTTGCAAATGAGATTCTGCAGTCATTAGTGCTTGAAATTTGGAGAATCTCAGAGAGAGGGAAATGTGTTGAAAAGTAAAGGCTGATGAGCACATTCGTTTATTTCTAGAAATAGAGAAGGAGTTGATCATACAGACTTCCCCTTGCTCTTCGGAATATAGCCAGGTAAGCTTGTCATCTATCTTGGACAAGAATTGATGATGACAGGGTCAGTTGATGAGCATCTTGAAGACAATGTGGGGCCACTGCTCACGGCGCAGGGTGACACGGAACAAGCCTCCTCAGGCCCAGCACCTGCCTTCTCTTTCTTCACCTTTTGTTTCTTTTGTTTCTCTTTAACCCAAAGTCTTGAGAAGTCAACCGCAATGCATGTTTGGATTTCAGCATTGCATTTCACAAGTCTCTTCTGATGCTGTTGAGGGTAGGAAAAATAAAAATGGGTCTGAAGTCATACATAATTAAGAAGCTTGGAAATAATTAAGAAGCTGTTTGAATGACTATACTTAATGGAGGTGATAACAGGAAATCTCAGCCCAGAGGGAACTTTCCAGTGGTGAAAAAAAAAAAAAAGCTCTGTTTCCTTCTTGTCCAGTTTAAGTATTTTTGTTACTGTTATTGCTGTTCATAACTATCATTTATTACATGCCTGTTTTGTGTCAGAACATATGTTTATATAGGATTTAATTTTTATAAAATCCTATGGGGTACATATTATTTCACAGAGAGGTAAAAAGTAGCTTTCTCATGGACACACTGAAATTAAGCCAACAAGTAGGATTGGAGCCCTAAAGTACCTGATTCCAAAACCATTATTCCATCAGTTATACCTAAATGCCGGAGTGGGAGGGAGGGCTGGAGAGTGCACGAGAGGAGATCAACAGGACCCAACATGATAATGTCAGGGGGTAGTGTGGACTGAAACAAGAAGCGATTTCAGTGATGTGAAGCAATTGGACAGAGAAGATCAGGGCGGAGGGCTGGCATCCCACCCCACCCATGTTAAGAAGGAATCCGCATGGCTTCAGAGAGTGTGCACGAACAAGATTTCAAGACAAGAAGCTCAACTTGGGATAACAGTGTCATGTGGCAGACAAGAAGCAGAACGAAACAAGCAGCCAACTCATTAGATGTTAGTCCATCCTGAGAGAGTTTCATAGCTAGAGGGAGTTGGAACAACAACAACAACAACAACAACAACAACAACAACAACAACAACAGGGCCATGTCTGTTCTTAGGAGCCATCAGTGGTCCACTGATGGTTTTAAGAGAGAAGGCAGAAGTCCTCACCCCTATTTTTTGTCTGTATTTTTAAGAAAACATCAGGACCACAAAATGTATACCAACTGTGGGAGAGAAATGTGGTATCTGAGTATGCTGGTGACTGTTATTTCCAGGAGCCTCTGTTTCATGGAGATGAAGACAAAGTTGTAAGAAAAAGTGACCAGCAACCTCCTCATCTGGGGAAACAAGGGAAGAAGCCCAGTGTGCAGCCCAGTGCGCAGCTTGGAGGCCACTCCGCTGGTCTTCACACACTGAGAGGGCGGCAGTAGGAGTTTGGGTCTATTGATTCTCCAGGACAGTGGCTTTCAGTTGGGCTTGGCTGTTGCTTAGTGGGAGAATTACATTTATATTTCAGCTCAGAATATACATATGAATGTATATATAACTGAAATAAACATTCCAGAAAAATCATTTATCCTTACTGTGTTTAATTTCTGTATTTTCTATTCTATTCCATTCCATCTTATGACATTCTGTTCTATTTTTATCCCATTCTATTCCTTTTTTATTAAAAAAAAATGCTTGTCAAGCTGAATATGGTGGCCCATATTTGTAATCCCAAACTGAGGCTGAGACAGGAGGATCACAGGCTCGAGGTCAGCCTCAGCTACTTAGTGAGGCCCTCTGCAACTCAGTGAGACCTTGTTTCAAAAGAAAGAATAAAGTAGGGCTGGGCATGTAGCTTGAGGTAGAATACTCCTGGGTTCCACCTGCAGTACTGCAAATAAATAAATAAATAAATAAATAAATAAATAAATAAATGCCACTTGAACGATGAGTATTGTAGGGAAACGGAGAGGAGGGCGGGGAGGAGGCTTCCAGAGCCAGGGGAAAGCAAGCATGTAGGAACTGACAGAAAGCTGGGCTGGCTAGGACATGGAAGGGGAGGGAGGCAGCCGGCCGCGCAGGGTCAGGAGGTAGGGTTTGATCTCAAGAGCAAGGGAGGGTCATTAGAGAGACCCGGAGCTATAAAGAGGTGGAGAGGAGTCCAGGGATGGAGAGCTGGTCTGAGAGGTGCGTGGAGGTAGGGTGAGTGTTCCTTGGTGATGGGGAGCTGGAGAGGGACATGATGATCCCCATATGTCTATTTTGAGCAACTGAGAGCAGTGGAGCCCGAGGAGAGAGGAGGAGTCCAATATATGGGGATGAGGAGTGGAGGGGAAGGAGCGGTGGATGGGGGAGAAGACAAGGTCACCTGGGGACATTTTTATTTGTGCAATTTCCTTAAAATACAGTCTCCTTAAAATACCAGCATCCCACTTGTCTGCTGAGAAGACACCTGCCTCCTGAAGCATCGGTGCAGCCTCCTTGCCAGAGAGAGGAACCTGCTGGGAGCCTCTGCTCCCCCTGCCAACTTCTGCCTCGGCCTCAGCAATGCCGACTGCACTTGCTTATTATCCTAACATAGTATGCTATTTATACTAAGAACGTCCACTGAGTGTTCACACCAGCCAGGCACTGTCCTGGCCATTCACACAGATCACTTTTATTCTTCACAAACACCCTGTGCCCTGTAGGATCGGTGCTGTCACTGTCCCCACTTCACGGAGAGAGGCCGCAGAGGCAAAGGCAGGTCAGGTAACTTATCCTGTGAGGGTGGCACTGCTAGGAAGGGTGGAACTGGGATTCGGGCTGAGGTAGCCTCAGCCCAGGGTCCTTCGCCCTAATGCTGCATGATCTGTTTTGTACCGGATGGTAGATCCTTGAAGTTAGGGACCAGTGGACATTACTAATACTGTTGTTTTAAATATTCCTCATGAGCAGCATGGCAGGTGGTCCATAGCTGGCCAGGTTTGCTAAGATGAGTTAATGATATGGTTACAGGCTTCACACATTTTTTATTTTTTATTTTTATTTTTGGGGGTACTGGAATGAAATCCAGGGGCTTTTCTACCTCCAGGCTATACTCCCAGTCCTCGTTTATACTTTATTTGGAAACAGGGTCTCACCAACTTGCTGAGAGCCTCACGAAGTAGCTGGGCTGGCTTTGAACCTGTGCGATCCTCCTGTCTCAGCCTCCCCAGCACTGGGATTACAAGCGTGTGCTCCCCTGCACCACAAAGGAAAAGAACATTTCTTTTTCTGTAAAGGGACAGATAATAAAGAATTTGGGCCTTGCAGCCTATATGGGTTCCATCAGCATTACCGGGCTCTATCACTTCATAATACCAAAGCTGCCTGGGGAAAGAAACAAGTATGGCTGTGTGTCAATAAAACTTTATTTGTACGTACTGAAATTAAAATCTCATATGGTTTTCATGTCATGAAATATTCTTAAAATGTAAAAAGGTTTTACATTTAAAAAATGTAAAACTATTTAAATATGTAAACGCATCCTCAGCTTGCAGGCTGTAGTCAAATATGCTTCAGGGTAGATTTGGTTCGCAGGCCACAGATGGGAGACCTCTGCTCTGATCAGCAGGCCTGGCACCCCTGGCTGGAGGTAAGTTTGGACTCCAAGACCTTCATGGAGGGAGAGGGAGCCTAGTCGGAGAGCTGCTCCCTGTCCTGGGAATCCACTCCGATCAAAGATTTCCAGCCAGGGGGTGTGAGGATTGTCTGTGTGGAATGCAGAGGAATCCCTGCTAGGGGTGGGCACTGGGGAGGACACCGGTGGCCTCTAAAAGCTCTTTCCTCTACTTTCTAAGATAGCATGCAGTGGCTTCGGGAGCTTTAGAGTAAAACCACAAGAGCCGAACTGATTGGAAGGAAGGTCACTGAGAATTAGTAAAAAGGTCTGAGTTATAAAACGGTTTATAAGAAATGATGCTTCATTGCGTTCAAGGGCATTCGGCAATCAAAGGAACACTTAACAAAGGGCTGTCAATAATCCATTTGAATTGCACTCTGTATTTTTTCAAAGTGCTTTCCAGTACATTATCTCCATTGATCCACCCGGGCACCCCAGGAGGCAGACAAGCCCATTTTACAGGCGGGGTCAGAAGAGCTGCATCATCAGACCAGGGCTGGGCTACCTCGTGGAGCCCCCTTTGGTCTAATAAATGTGGCGACTTTAGATTTCATGTCAAGGGTGCATTCTGGTGCTTTAAGGTCTCATTTACATTTGTATGAAAAGTAAACTTTCCTAACTCAAGCTTGTTTTTAACCCCTGGCTAGAAACACACCCAGATTAGCATGTAGAGTATGTTGAACTGCACTCATTAAATATAGCCAGAGCTACTGAAAGCTCTCCTCCAGTCTGAAGGGTCGTAGATGCATATTGAATTAGAAAGGTTTTTCAGGGTCCCAAGTTCTTCATTCTGCTCGGCTGATAATTGAGAGGAGCTGGAGAGAGAGGATGATGGGAGGAAATGAGCTTGTTGCCTTGTAGTGATTGTCTTCCTACATATCGGGGAAATTGTGACTTGGGGGAGCAGGCAGCAGCAGCAGCCAGCCAGCCCTGGTGATTTGGGGGATGCGTTTACTTTCCCCACCTCCCGACTTGGGGCCCTCATCAGCATTTTCCTGCCAAATTGGGCTTTGGCATGCCCGAGGACGCCTTGGCAAACTCTGTTAATTTCCCAAGAGCAACTTCCTGGTTCTTAATTAGGCCTTTTATTCCTAGATGTCTATATTTAACTGTGCTCTCTGAGCGCTGACCCCTTTTGGATACTGCCAAGAACTTCAGGGAGGTGGCAGTTGAGTCTAGACAGGGCAATTATTCAGGTAACTGAGCTCCCCAGACCTCATGCTTAAAGTGAGACCCTATGAGGAAACGTTCACTGCCGAGGGAGGCCTTCCTGAATTCATTAAATAACCACCCTGTACTTGCCTTCATTTGCTCAGGGGCGCGGAGAGTAAATGCTTAACCCGTGGAAGCCCCAGCCAGTGGCGGAGCATTTCAGCCTGGACCTGAGCAGGGCAGAGGAGGGAAGGGAAAAGTGGACGGACTGAAGAAGAGGTCTGGAGAAAGGCTTTAGGAAACTGCAGGGCCGCCCGGGGCATTCTACCCTCGCTTGTGAAAATGAGAAAGTGAAAATAACCTACACATCTATTGCAGGACAGATAGATCAATACTGTAGATACATTCAGGTGATGGAATACAGTTTAGCAATGCGAAGGAGATTTATGTGTATCAACACAGATAAATCTGAAAAAAACATATTGCTGAGCCCCAAAGCAAGTCGAACAGGATACTAACAACTTGAAAATATTTGTAGCAACTTAAAATATGATGATAATTATGCTACATATTGTTTATGGGTAGCATACATGTGGTGTAAGCATTTAAAAAAAAACAATACATTCATTTTTTTCTTTTTAAAGAAAAAAGAAAATTCACAATAATGTTACACACACTAAGTTCAGAGAATAGTTACAAGAGAGTCTGAAGAGAGAGGAATGTTTTCAGTTGAGTCTTTAATGTTCTTTTTCTTTTTGTTTTGGCACTGGGATTAAACCCAGAAACATTCTATCCCTGAGCAACACCTCTAACCTCTTTCAATTAATTAACTAGTTTTATTGGTACGGAGACCAAACCCACAGACATTCTTCCTCCGAGCTATACTCCCAGCCTTATTTTATTCTTTTATTCTGAAACAGGGTCTCACTAAGCTTGCAAAGGGCTTTACTAAGTTGTTGGGGCTGGCTGTGAACATTTTATCTTCCTGTCTCATCCTCCCAAGTACTGGGATTACAAGCGTGCACCACTATCCCCAGCTTATTTTATATTTAAAACATGATCTTGCTAAGTTGCTGAGGGTCCTGCTATATATCTGAGGCTGGACCTTAAACCTGTAATTCTCCTGTCTTAGCTCCCTGAATACTGGGATTATAGGTTTGAACCTCCATACCTGGCTCATGAAGTTTAATTTTCTTTTCTTTTCTTTTCTTTTTTTTTTTTTTTTTTTTGGTGGTACTGGGGTTCCTGGAAGCCCTTCTACCTCTGGGCTACACTCCCAGACCTATTTTATATTTTTTTATTTGGAAACAGGCTCTGAACCAACACCATCCTCCTGTCTCCTCCTCCCAAGCACGGGGATTACAAGCGTGCGCCACCACGCCTGGCATGATGTTTATTTCTAAAGCTGGGTGGTAAATTCACAGAAAGTTACCTATGCTATTATCAAATATGTTATTATTAACTGTTACCTTTAATATGCCTGGATAGTTCATTAAAAATGGAAAGGAGCCTGGAGGGAGAGCTGGGGTACTGTCTGTTGGGGATGGGCTAGGGATGGCTCTCTGATCACTCTCTGGACCAAAGAGTACTACAGTTTGTATCTGGAATGTTCTTAAGACCCATGTGTTAAAGGCTTGGTCTCCAGCTCATGGCATTGTTGAGAGGTGCTGGAACTTTTAAAGAGGTGGGGCCTCCTGGGAAGAAGTTAGGTCACTGGGGGTGTGCCCTTAAAGGGGGCACCGAGATGCCATCCAGTCCTCATGCTCTCTCTCTTTCACTGCCAGCCATGAGGTAAGAAGCTTGTGTCACCATGTGCTTTCTGCAATCATATTCTGCCTTATCATGGGCCCCAAAGCACCTGGGCTATCTGTCTATGAACTGAAACCTCTGAAACTTCCATCCAAAAACAACCTTTTTCTCCTTTAAGTTAATTACCTCGGGTATTTTGTTACAGTGATGGAAAGCTGACTAACATGGGAATCTTATGGCTTCTCTTCTCTGTGAACTGTGATCAAGTGAGCTTTGTAAGGAAACAATAATGTCTGCAGGGTAGTTCACAGAAAAAGATTCTAGAACCATGTGGGCTTCCCTTGGGAGCTGAGTGATCTGAAGTGAGTCCCTTCCTGGGGCTCAGGTTTCTCCTCTGAAATGGGAAATCCTTTCAGCCTTTGCCAAAGCTGCTTTGTTTTTTGCAAGTCATCCTAGAAGGCTGTGTAAGATGGCCCTGCTGGGGAACTGGTCCCACTGGCGTTGGCAGTGCTGTGGGGATGAGGAGTCCAGCCACAGCCAGCCTACTGCAGCAAGGGGGAAAAGGAAAGGGGAGCGAGCCTTGGAAATACTGGACAGAGGAGGGTTAAGAATCTGTTGACCTAACCCTTGGGGCCTTGTTGATCCTGGGAAATTGATCAAGAAAGCTTTGTTGTTATTATTATTATTAAGAAGTTTGAACACACATAAAATTAGGTACTATTGCTCCTATTTTTGAAAGGATCTGTCATTTGGACCCAACAACCTATATTAGCCCATGGTCAGACTTGTCCCTTCTATCCACCAATTTACTCCCTCTCATTTCTCTGACTTTGAAGCAAATCTCAGATACAGGATCCTGCATTAGTTGGGGTTCTCTAGGGAAACAGAACCAACAGGATTGATCTATTTATCTACATATCTATCCACCTATTTATTGATCAATCTATTTGTTTTTATTTTGTTTTATTACTGGAGATTTTTACCCAGGGGTATTCTACCTTCAAGCTACACCCCCAGCACTTTTTATTTTGCAACAGGGACTAAGTTGCTGAGGTTGGCCTTGAAGCTTTGACCCTCCTGTCGCCATGCCCAGCTCAATTGATTTATTTTAGGGAATAAATTGGTTTACAGAGTTGTAGGGGCTGGACAGTCCAGTAAGAGTGGGTAAATGTTCCAAATTGAGTAGGCTGGAAACTGAGGTAGAGTTTTCTACATTTCAGTCTTGAGGCAGAATTACTTCCTTCTAGAAACCAGTCTTTGGTCTTAAGGCTTTCAACTGATTAGATGAGGACTACTTACATTGTGAAAGGGGGGGTCTGCTTTACTCAAAGTCTATTGATTTAAATATTAATCCTTCACAATAACACCTAGACTTCAGAATTAACAAAACAGCTGGACACCACAGCCTACTCGATTTGATACATAAAATTAACCATCACACACCATTTTAAAGTAAATATTTTAGGTCATGCGTGTGAAATAAGAACTCTTATACTCAGGTAAATAGTTGTCCTTACTATCATCAACTATCAAATGGAATTAATGTTTCACTTTCTAATTATCTCATACATATCATAATTTTATGATTTATTAATTTTAACCAGGATCCAGCTATGGTCCATATCTTGTGATGGGTCAAATATGTGATTTTGATCTTTTAATCCACAGGATCCTGCCCCCAACATTTCTTTTTTTATTGCAATTAGCTCAGAAATATACATTGTCATCCTATGGAAGCTCCTGAAGTCTGGGTTTTCTGGCTGCAGACCCTCAGTGCCATTCATCATGTTCCTCTGTCCTCTGTGTTTTCTCTAAATTGGTAGTTAAATTTGGAGGCTCAGCCAGCCAGATGAAGAGATACTTACTTGCATGATTTTAAGGGCCCACGGAAGGATTCCTTATATGCGAACAAACAAACAAAAGCCACATGTCTCCCTCATTAACTTACCAAGACCTAAAATTGCACTGCTAGCTAGAACAATTTTGTTTTCATCCCCAATTAAAATGCAAATACTCTTAGAAATGGAGAAATATATTAGACACTCATTTTTGAGCATGAATGGTTTGTAGGAGAGGAAAAAATAGTGTCTTTTTCTCACTGGTCACAAGGGTCATGACTGACACCCCTACAGCATTAGATAACAAGAGAAAAGTGTGGTGAGTTCATTTAATGAAGTTTTAAGAGATGGAGATTCTTCGGAAATGAAGACCCAGAGCTGGATATCCCTTCCCCTTGGTTTGGGGTAGGGCACCTTTCACATGAAGGTCTTCTGACCTACTTTCAGGAGAGGAAGGTCAGGGAATCCGTTTATCTACAGCTCTCACACAGAAGGCAGGAAAAGGTGACCTTCAAGATGCCATGTTTCGGGGCAGCGTGTCATGCATCCTGCCAGGGCTCTATGAAATCTCTTCTTGGACCAGTTCCTGGAACAGGGAGTGAGAAGAATGTATGGGTGGTAGGTGGCTGTTCATGGGAGGGGATCATAGAGCACCATGGGAGACAGAATTGGTTAAGAAGGGGCTCACCCACAAAGCCCCTTAGCTACGGAGCATCCACTGTGCTGTGAACACTACTCAAGGATTTCAAGCCATTATTTCATTTCAGTCTTACAACAACCTTGGAAGTGAATATAATTTATAGCTACATAGAAGAAAAAACACTGAGGTTCAACCAGGCTTATGTAATTTGTTAATAGTCATGAAGCAAATGAGTGGAAACTACGATTCCTTCCCACATCTCCAGCTTCTCGTTCTCTCCACAAATCCCCAGCTACTACTTCCTGCACCCTTTACCAGCACCCCTTTATTACTTTCAGTTTGGGGGGCCTGACAGGGGAGATGAGATGACCTCCACATATGAGCGGCTTCCAACCGCTGGTTGTAGCCTGGTTCTGGACACATTCTGGGGCTGGAGCCCAGAATTTGGCTGTCTCCGAGGGAAGTCAGGCATTTGCCCAGTGGCCTCTGAGTGACGAGTCTATTATATTTTCTTTTTTTTTTTTTCTTTGCCCTTTTCTGGGAAATGAGATGGGAACATTATCTCTGGAAACTCAGCTTGCTGATTAGACAGAAAAGATTCTTATGACTCCTATCCTGCTACCATGAGTCAGCAGCAGTTTTTTTTTAAAAGAAATTTATTTATTTATTGCACAGATGAAATAGTGAAAACTAACAAAAATTTTAAGGAAGTCTCTAGGAAGCCCACCCTCCCAAGTGGATGGTAATGAATAGTTCTCGTTGTGTGCTGTTTGGCCCAATCTTCCAAATACAGAGTTTTCCACAACAAAATCTACGGTTTCCATTTTCTGTTGTCTCTCATCCCTCAAGCTGAATACATGTGCATTTTTGTTCAGTTTTGTTCAGTTCTTGGAATCTGAGCTTGCAAAATAGTCAGGTGAAGTGGGGAAAGACAGCAGTCTCTCTGTGCACTCCTGGGGTTCAGGGCCATGTTGAAGATGGTCAATTTAAAGCATTAACCCCCAAGACTCCTCATCCTGGGAGCCAGGGACAGAGGCGGGCAGAGCCTTATTAACTGACCATTTCATCATTTTCTTCTGCTGGCCTCTTTAAGAACACAGTCATGAACCTTTGTAAGGAAGATTTTTCTTTTAAAATGAGATGGGGAGGATGGAGACTAGCAGAGGTAATTGAGAAAAAAGAAGGAAACCAACTGTAAACCGTGACATCCCAGCACTCTGGGTCTTCCTTAGTAGTGTGATCACACATACAGCTGCAATCCTCTTCTTCTTCTCTACCCCTGGGGTGACTATAACCTCATTATTTTGCAAAATATATTTTGTAGGCAATTTCAGCATGGAAGACAAGTTCTAAGACAGAAGAAGTGTGTGAAATCTGTTGGACCATGGATGATTGTGGGCAATTTGTTGGTAATCTGTCTGTGCAACGCAAGGGTGGCCTGGGCCATTGCTTACCTTACAAAATTCTGCATACCTTTTGAGGGTCGAGTGATGCTGGACACAATTCCTTGCTTTAGCCAGCTAAGAGAAAGGTGGAGTCCATTCGCTACCATGCCCTATTTACAGCAGAACCTTCGAGGCATCCTTAAAGAAAAATGCAGCAAGAAAAAAGAAAAAGTTAAGTTTGAGAAGTCGTTTGTCTTCAGCTGAATTCAGCGAAGTATGATATGGGTTGCTGCAGACATAAAACTGTCTGGAGTCTGGCTTCGGGGTTTAGAATTATAAAATATTCATGGCGTATAATTTTGCATAATTTGTTTAGCTACCAAGATATAATTTAGTTATTTGGTACATGAATCCTTCAGAAGGTCTAAAGAAGGGAAAAACGGACTTCATGAAGCTAAATCCAGACTCGATGCAAATATGGGTAGGACAATCATATCCTGCAGTGTCCTGTCTATTCGGCACACCTAACATTGTGGTAAAAGTACACACACCCATCTACTTGCACATAATTAATTTTTTATACTATGTAGTTCATATTTATGATACACTTATAATAATACTATGGTGATTATAATTTCCTACTGATCCTTTATGCTGGCCATTTTGCGTCTATTAATCAACTAGTTTCGCTCTGCATGGGGCTGTACATCAACCCAAAGGAAAAAGCTAGAGAAAGTCTTTGATTTCAGCAGGGAGCATTGAGATGATAAGATTCCTTGATGGTGAGGTCGATAACAAACATGATAATTTATTTATCCCAAGTCTGGCAGCAGCTCATCTGTGTCCAGTACTGTGCTGAGGACTAACAGGTGCATTTGTCAAAAGTGGTTCCTATCCCCGGGGGAACTCTCAGTGTAGTTGTGATGAGACAACCAACAGAAACGTCTAGGAAACAAGGAGTTCTCAGGCATTACTTAAGCAAGTGCAAGCCAGCATGGCAGAGCCCTGAAGCCAAGACAGGAGAAATGCAAATAAGGAAAGATGGTTGTTCTTCCACCTCATTGAACCACTGGAGCTCTTGCCACCTTCTTCCTCGGGCCACAGCGGCACCTGGGCACCCGGAAAGTGTGACCTTCTAGCCCATTCTCCATGCTGTAGCAGTGCTGGGTCATTCTGAGAGCAATCCTAACTCTGGTGTGTCCTTCTTAAAATCCTTCAGTCAGCCGGGCTTGGTGGCGTACACTTGTAATCCTAGTACTTGGAAAGCTGAAACATGAGGGTCATGGGTTCAAAGCTACCTTCTGCAACTTAGTGAGGCTTTCAGCAACCTAGTGAGGCCCTGTTTCCAAATAAGAAATAAAACTGGTTTGGAGGTGTAGCTCGAAGGTAGAATGCCCCTGTGTTTAACCTCAAAAAAAAAAAAAAATCCTTCAGTGGCAAGGCTAGAGAGGTGCTCCTAACATGCGGGAGGCCCTAGGTTTCATCCCCAGCACCACAAAAGTAAAATAAAATAAATCATTCATGGCTTCCCATCGATCTTAACAAAAAACACCTTTAGCCTGGTATAATACAAATCTGTCCCTGCCCAAACCCTGGACAGACATAAGTCTATTTTTGCCTGTAAGTCCACTTGGTCACTGCCGCATAGGGCTTTCTCTCTCCTGCATTTGCTACAGAGCATTCCCAGAGCAAGTCACGGGCATCAACACAGCATAGCTCTGAATCGGACCTTCTGGATTTGAACCAAGGCCCATCATTAAATGGTTTTGTGATTATTTATTTCTGTGCTGGGGATAGAACCTAGGGGCATTATATCTTTGAGCAACACCCCCAGCCCTATTTCTTTTTCATTTTGAAACAAGGTCTGGCTAAGTTGCTGAGGCTGGCTTCAAATCTGCGATCCTCCTGTCTCAGCCTATCAAGTTCCGGCCTTACAGGTCTGCATCACAGAGCCTGGCACCTGGGTTTTTGATCTTAAGGTAAATGCATAACTGCTTTTGTGCCACCATTTTCCTATCTATAAATGAGGGTAATGATGGAAACTACAGCGTAGGACGACTGCAACAAAGGAATGAGAGTATCGTGTGACAGCACTCAGATGAGAGTGACATCCTCAGTCCTTAGGAAATGGTGGCTGCTCTTAGCCTGGCACTTGCTTGTTAAAATCATCAAAAGAGACCAGGTGATCTGGGAGTGATGACGCACGCTTGTAATCCCCGCGCTTGGGAGGCAGAGACAGGAGGATCGCACTGGTTCGAAGCCAGCCTTGCTGGCTTAAGAGACCCTGTTTCCAAATAAAGATATAAAATAGATCTGGGAGTGTAGCCCGGAGAAGGGTTTCCAGGAACCCCAGTACCACCAAAAAAAAAAAAAAAAAAAAAAAGAGAGAGAGAGAGAACAGGTGTGGTGGAACACACTTGTAATCTCAGTACTTGGGTGGGAGGCTGAGACAGGAGGATCGCAGGTTCACAGCTAGCCTCAGCTACTTAGTGAGGCCTTCTGCAGCTTGGTGAGACCTTGTTTCAAAATAAAGAATAAAATGCCCCTAAGTTAAATCCCTAGTATCGCAAAAAATCAAAAGAATTTATTTCATTTCTGTACATATGCATATATATTAGATAATGCATCTAATACATATATTAGATAATGCCTGTGATATAATGTTAGCAATTGCTATGATAAGTACTGGTTAATGTTTTCCTCAAAACTTAACCTCCAGCCGTGTGTGGTGGTGCATGCTTGTAATCCCAGCATTCAGGAGGCTGAGAACAGAGGATCGCGGTTTGTGGACAGCCTCAGCTACTTAGGCCCTCTGCAACTTAGTGAGACCCTGTTTCAAAATGAAGAATAAAAAATAGGGCAGGGGGTGTAGCTCGGAGGTCAAATGCCCCTGGGTTCCATCCCCAAACCCGCAAAAGCAAAGCAAAACAAAACAAAACTTAAACTATTTCCCAACCATTTCCAGGTCATGGCCTCAGAAAAAAATATGAAGGTCTGATGACGTTTGAGGGGGGAGGGCCAGTGGAGCCAGCTGCTGCAGCCAGGCCCCTGGCTGGTGGGTTGCTCTCAGGTGCCTGTGACCCTGAGGGACGAGCTGGTTGGCAGATCTGTTCTCATCTGGGGAAGGGCAGGGGCTGGGACTGTTTCTGCTATGACCGCTAAACTTGGTGTGTAGATGGTGCTCAGTAATTACCTTGTGAACCAGTGAACTGAGTTGTGTAAGCTTTTTCAAGAACAGAAGTTTAGACAGAGAATAGAAGAAAATAAAGGACAGGGTTTGTTGGAGGTTTGATGGGGAATCGATCCTGCCAGAGAGGACGGCAGGAAGGAAGCAGCGGCCCGGCTGAGAGGGGTCGGGGATGGGAACTTGCCTCTTGCCTAGTTGCCTTCCATGTGGCCAGAACTGTTTCCTGTGTACACACATCACACAGAGCGCCTGGCTGGGGTGGAGAGCTGGCCTAGCAGAGTGTTAAAAGCAGGACAGTAAAAATAGAGATGGGGAAAAGCATAGAGGAAGAACAGTAAAAACAAGAATTCCACATGTAAGCAAAATAGGTTTGATTGCAAAATGACTACCATAAAACTGTAATTTCATGTGAATTCTAAAACTAACCTTTTACGGATTGTAACAGCGAATACATATTCATGCAGAGAATTTGAGATACACAGAAAAGCAGACAAAAAATAAAAATCACCCATATTCCCACTGCCCAAAATAATCACATTGGTGAGTGAGGTGTGTGCGCGTGCCTGCGTGTGTGTACATGTGTGTGCGTGTGTGCACATGTGTGTGCATGCCTATGCACATGCACATTATGAAATATAAAATTTTGCATCAATGTCCCTCTGTTGTCAGGGATGGCCTAGTCCAAGTCCTTTGTCCTGTATTTAGTTTTGTTGCCCGAGGCCCTGGGTTCCAGACAGATTATTATACAGATGGGGAAGACAGGAACTGTCCGCTCCATCCTGTGCCTTTAATGGCTAGTGACATGCTTCTCCATGCTGGGCTGTCTGAGAGCTGACCGCTAGGCCGGGGCCACCGGTCACCATCAGCCTCAGAACTATTTCTAGGTGGCCTCTGGCTGACATCCTGTTGCTGATCCTGGGATGGCACGACTCTACAGCTGGGATCATCTGATTACATCTTGCTCTGCTCCCACCTCTCTCGGCTCTGGCCATTGGGTCACCTGTCCAGCTTTTGCATTCAGTAGGAACATGGTCTGAGAGCGTCTGGAGACTCTCCTTTAGATTTTGGTCACCCAGGGCCAGAGCTGAACCATTTGGCAGGTAGATGCAAACTCAGTTCGGGTTCTTAGTTCCCCTGGCCTGTTGTCTGGGTGGATTGAAAGGACATTTTCTCCCCTCTCCATGTACAGGCTTCCTGTGCAGAAAGTCAAATAGAATGAAACCAGGATTCCAAGCCCAGGGCCAGGGTTTACGAGGTGACATGATTTGAGAGCACCGAGGTGACACAGGTGGACTGTTAATTCTATTCCAGCCCAGCAGCTCTGCTAGTTGACTTCAGGTCTCAGAGCGTTGAGTCTATGCTCCCCAGTTGCCCTTGGCAGAGGCCACCATGTGTCCTGGGGCCTGAGCCAGGACTGAGCCTGGGGTAGAAACCATCGTGTGAATCAGTGAACACTGAACTGAAAGGACACAGGGTTCTGGGACAGAACGCGGGCCATTCTTAGCAAAAAGAGGCTGTAGAAGTTCTTACCAATTCTCCCATCCAGAGCAAGAATGACTTCCATAGATCTGCTGGCAGAAGATGATGTAGCATCTATGGGACTTGATCAGGGACGAGAGCCTCGTTTATTCCTCTGGGCTCTTGGGATGATAGGAAGCGCTTCTGTATTCTCAGATATGCTCACAGGAGCATTACCCTGGGGCCCAAGTCCTGCCCCAGCCGTAGCCCAGAGCTGCCTTATGTTGGTAGCCTATTGGCAGCTACAAAGACAATTTTGGGGGCTCCTTTCCTCCTTGTAGGCCAGGAGCGAGATTTCCGCTCACCACCGAGTGCAAGCCTGACAGAGGGTCAGAGGTCTGAGAAGCAAGGCTGGGATGCATCCAATGCCCAGCCTCCTCTTGCAAGGACCCAGGGGCTGTGGGTCTTGGTCACCACCTCTGGCCACAGTGGAGTCAGGGAGTTGGCTTTAAGGGGAGCAAGGCAGGTGTGGAGTCAGGAGGCAGGCAGGCCAGGGAGACAGGTGCATGTAGCTCTCTGTAGCCCCACTGGCTTAGACTGTTACTAAAATCAGGAGTGATTTCCTTCTCTGCATCAGGCCTATTATTTTGCTCTTTTTCTAGTAAGGCATAATTAAGAAATTTCAGGATTCCTGGAGACCTCTCCTAGAGACCTCTGTAGACCTGACTTCCTGCCTGTTTATTCACAAAGCAAAACAAAAACGATAAAGTTGTTTACACATTATTTTATTTCAGTCTTCTATTTGTAAATTCATTTTTTTTTCAAAAATCTCAGTAAATTTTAATACCTCACTACCTTCTTTTTGGGAGGTAGACACACAAGTTTTGGTCACAATGGATTTTCAGCTTCAAGGCATGTGGGCCCCTCTCCCTCATCTTTAAGGCAGAAATAATCGGTAGGTAAGGCATTCAGTCAAAACCCATTACTTCAATTAAGGGTTTCCTGGGCAGGTCACTTTCTGTTCTTTTGTAGCAACATTAAACAGCAAGCAATTTTCCAACTGTGATTTCTCACACAGACTTTATAAACCCTATATGTACCATTCATTGCAAATACATAAGATCTAGGCTCCAGAAGTTGGTGCACACACATTTTGGTGTGGCTTCAGAATGAGAGTTAAAAGTTTCAGCCAGTTATTTCCATAACCTTCTGTATTTTCCCAAGAAAGAACCAAAAATACATGGTATCAAGGAAGCTTTGGGATGACACAGAAATATATGACCAAAGACCTAATGGAACGCTATCAAAATTTGACTGTGAAGGGAGCCAAGTTACAAACCACCAGAGCTGCATATAAAAGGAAGTTCTCACAAAGATGAAAAAGACAATCCTATGAAAGATCAAGTGGGTCAATTTAATGAAAGAAGCAATGAGAAAGACTAATAAGACTTTAGCAGAAACGCAGAATACCCAACCTGGTTGATAAGAGGGATCTCCTTGAAGAAGTATCAGAGAGATGGAAGCAGAGGGGGAATTACACAGTGTATTAGTTAGGTTAAGATGGTATGACAAAGAGCTCCCAAATGCCATGGTTTATACTATGTAGAAGTGGTTTTCTCTACCTTGTTTGGTGAGATGGTTACAAAACTGTCAAGAATATAACCATAAAAACTCAGTGATATGGTTTGACCTATAATATCCCCTGAAAAGCTCATGTTTTTAAAGTGTGGTCCCCAATGCAGTAAAGTCCAGAGGTGGGGATTTTAGGCAATGATTGGATCATGAAGACTCAAAATCTCATCAGTGGACTCATCCATTTGACTTAACTGAATGGATTACGGGGAGATAGGACTTAGTTGGAGAAAGTAGGTCACTGGGGGCATGCCCTAGAAGGGTTAATCTTTCCCCTGGCCGGCCTTTTTCTCTTTCTCTTTCCTCTTCTCTCTCTCTCTCTCTCTCTCTGCCTCTCTGTCTCTTTCTGTCTCTGTGTCTCTCTCTCATCTCTGTGTCTCTCTCTGCCTCTCTCCTCTCCTCTCTCTCTGTCTCTTTGCCTTTGTCTCTTCTCTCTCCTCTCTGTGTCTCTGTCTCTGTCTGTCTGTCTGTCTGTCTGTCTCTCTCTCTCTCTTTGTCTCCTCTCTCTCTTCTCTCTGTGTCTCTGTCTCTGTCTCTCTCTCTTCCCTAGCTGCCATAAGCTGAGAATCTCCCCTCTACCATATTCTTCCGCCATGATGTTCTGTGTAATGGAACTGAATGATCATGGGCTGAGACCTCTGAAACCAGGAGGCAAAAAATAAACTTTTCGTCCTTTAAGTTGTTCTTGTTAGGTATGTTGGTCACAGCAATGCAAAGCTGATATACACATTCAGTGAAGGGAACATCTCAAATCTGTGCATTTTAGGGCGTGGGAATTATACCTGAAAGACAGACAGACAGACAGACAGACAGACAGACATCTCTTTCCTTCTTTTTTGTGATTCTCCAAAGAAGGGTGGGTGGTAGCAGTTCCATTTTTGTGACCTGTTGGCTCTTTATCCTTATGAATAACCCTCTCTCTGCTGCTGAGTAAAGGGGAAGAAGAGGCAGAAGGAAATCTGAGGCAAGAGGCTGGGCTTCTGGTTGAGGCTAACTTGAAACCTGACACGATACTTCCACTTCTATGTTACATGCTGAGCCACAAATCTACAGAAAACATCGGGGAATATAGACTCCACTGAAACACCAGGTGGCCAGAGTTTACTCCAGAGGGCGGGGCCTACTGTGGGAAGGAATCATGTGGAATGGGGGCTGAGGAAAGCCGACGACGAGGCTCGCCTTCCATGGGATCACGGCGGCCATGAATCCAGGACAGTCCTGGAGCAGAGGGGAGGATCTGCAGAGTCACTCAGGGCAGAACGGACAGGGTCATGTTGCAGTCTGCACCTAGGACAGAGCTGGAGAGTAGCACAGGGTGGAGCGTGTCGGATGGAGAAAAGTGAACCAGGAGGGACGGCTGGTGTGCTGGGTGGGGCGGAGGGGAGATGTGGCCAAGAAAGCCTTCGAATCTCTATCTTTGGAGACGTTTAATAATAGAGGAGACAGCTGTCCTTGTTGATTGGGGCGTGGCTCTGTCGGACACCAAGGAGTGAAATGGCATCTTTTTTTCTTAAGCAAAAGGTGGAATACTTCAAAGGTAAAATAAAGTGGACGTAGGTGGCAGAGAGGCCGGGGCTGGGATCTCTGTGGCTATCCATGTCCCAGAAGAGGTGCCCAATCTCGGTTCCTCTGCTGGCCACTGACATCTACAGCGTGCACTGCGGGCTATGGCTAACTCCGCTTTAGCACAACCCACATCTTTCCCTTCGTGTCTCCAACTGCTGGCCACGACCCACTGCATCACCATTAATCACTTGTTTCCTGCCTTGTAAAACACAGTTCTGGGTGGAATAGAAGCTCACACTGTAAGGAGTGTGTGTCTGACTCCTTGGCACTGTGGTGACCTCGGGGAGTTCGGGGTGGGTTGGGATCGGTCCCAGTCTTCAGCAAAGTGGCAAGAGGAAAACACACAACAAAGGTGGTTGCCTACTCTGCATTATTGTTCAATCCCTGTGCTGTTTCATTTGAGAACTGTGAGCTTTCTCATGGAGAAAATTAGAAACTCCTGAGCTGGGCATGTGGTGCATACCTGTCATCCCTGTTCTTGGTAGGCTGAGCCATGAGGTTTCAGGTTTGGGCCAGTCTCAGCAACTGAGGGAAAACCCCAACAATTTAAAGAAACCCTGTTTCAAAATAAAAAAAATAAAATAAAAAGGACTGAAGATGTAACTGGGAGGTAGAACACCCATAGGTTCAAACCCTGGTACAAAAAAAAAATTTAGAAAACTTTTGAAGACAGGGCCATGTATTCTATTTCCTGCTCTCTAATGATGATCTGTAGAGAGAGATTTGTTAAATTAATAACCACTAGGACTTACTGCAGTGTCGATGGGTTCTGCATTGATTCCTGAAGCAAAGAGTGACCTTTTTAAACCAACCTCCTCAAGCCTTCCCATAACTACCCACTGCTAGATGCAAAGTTCTTTCTATAAGTCAGGAATCCGTAGGTCATTGGCAACTCTAGGAAAGTATGGTTCACCAAAGTGTAGGTCTTTGCATGAGTCTTTTAACTTCTCAGGGCCTTAGTTTCTTCATTTTAAAATAGGAGTGGCTCCAGCAGCGTTTTATAAGACTGGTGCTCAGGGACTCTCCCTTAGTTTAGCTGCCCATTCCCCGAGCATTTTTTTGAGACATCTGAGTTTTCAGCTTCTCTTCTTCACCTTCCTCCTGAAGCAGTCGAGTATCTTAGTTGATTCAGGCTTCTATAACAAAGCACCACAAACTATCAACTTATAAACAACAGAAATTTACCAGCAGATTCAGTGTTTGGCTTGTCGACAGTGCCCTCTCACTGTGTCCTAAGATGGTGAGGTGTGGGCAAGCTCCCCGTCTCTTTTATAAAGGAATTAATCCATCCAGAAAGCTCCACTCACATGACCTAATCACCTCCCAAAGACCATGTCTCCTAATGCTACCCTCTTGTTGGTTTGGAGTTTGCCATATGCATTTTTTTTCCGGGTCAGTTATTCAGACCCCGACCTTGGGCATTCTCTAAGGTGCGTCTTGGTCTTAGGTGAAAGCAGTTCACACCATTCGGATATGAGCATGAATGCAAATGATCAAAACATAAGCTACTGCATTTCTTTTCTCTTGATGCTCAATGAAATACCATAAAGTTAGTGGCTTACAACAACATAAATTTGTCATTTCATAGTATTTGTGGGTTAAGAGTCCAGGACAGTCCCCTGCTCAGGGTCTCCCGGGGTAGAATCAAGGTTTTAACTGGAGTTAAAATCTCATCTGCTATGTCTAAATGTTTGTAGCCCTTCAAAATTCATGTGTTGAAACTTATCCCCCAATGAGGTAGTATTGAGAGATGGGTATATGGGAGATCATTAGGTCAAGAAGACTCTGACCTCATGAATGGGGCTGGTGGCCTCATAAAAGGACCCAAGGAAGCTTGTTTGCTCCTTCCACTAAGTCAGGACACGCAGAAGGCACCATCTTTGAAGCTCTCACAAGATACTGAATCTGCAACCATAGCGACCTTGGACTTTTCCACCTCCAGAGCTGTGGGCAAACAGTGTCTATTGTTCATAAATTAAAGAAAACCCACAGGAGTCTGAGTTGTTGAAAATCCATAGGAGGCCAGTGTTCAGGAGTGAGCTCCTGCACTAGACCCCAATAGACCACACCAAACCAGAATGGAATCCTGTTAAGTGTCATAAAATCAAACTGAGAATTAAAAAAAGGAAAATCCCCCAAATAAGGAGGTTTTTCTAAAAACATGATTTACATCAACTGATCCAGAGGCCCATTCAACCTGAGCCAACACCATAAGGAAGTGCCCTCTGTTTTAACTTATCCAGGAAAAGCAAATCTGATGTGCCCAATCTGCCTTTTAGTCCATGTTTGCTTTCCCCCGCCTTTTTCTGCCCACAAGGTCCCCGCAGCCCCCCGCTCAGCACAACGCAACTCCTATAGGGTGGACAGGATGTTGCTCATTAATAACAGTTAATTAGATGTCCACAATTTAATCTGTTGGAATTCAGCTCTTTGACAAAGCTATTTTGTTAGAGCAGAAGGGACAAACGAAGCCATCTTCCGAGTCCTGGGTTCTCCTCTAAACTCATTTCATCCGCTCTGAGTGCAAGGCTGGCTCTCGGCCTGGCTCACTCTCCTGCAGGCCGCCTGCAGGTCCTGGCTCATGGACCCTTCATAGCATACGCATTTTGCTTCTTCCAGCCAGCAGGACAGCATCTGCTGTGTGCTGATCCCTTCCGAGGCTTCACCTGCTTGGGTCTGACTCACCCCGGATAATCTCCCTTTTGATGACCTCAGCATCAACAGATTAGAAACCTTGATGGCACCTGCAACATTCATGTTGTAAATCAGAGAGGGATGTTTTAATGCATCCACAGGCATGTTTCAATGTATTGCACCCAAGAAGAGAGGATTCTATATAGTATGTGCAGCGGGTAGTGGGAATTCGGGGGCGGGGAGGGCATGGCTCTTAGACATCTGCCTGTCACGGCTATGAAAGGAGGGACCACAGTCTCAGTGCCTACAAGGCTACCCAGGCCTGATGACTCGGTAAAGCTCCCAGCGGTTAGGCAGTAGGGAGCAGTGGAGTCTACGGTGAACTGGGGAGGACATAGGCTCCCTAATTGATTTAATGCCATAGTATCAACCTGCCAAGTTCAGAATTGCCAAGGCATCCCAGAAGTCCTGATGTTCCGGTAAAATCTTCCGAGTTTTAAACTTGGACCGCCAGTTTAAAAATGGTGTAAAACTTCAAGATTTAGAAAAAAATTGTTTTGAGCACAAATGATTTTTGGGGGCAGCGAAATGATTCTCTATATGATACTATGATGGTGGACACATCCGGTTATACAGTTGTTCAGCCCCATAGAATGTGCACACCAAGAGTGAACCTGTGGACTTGGGGTTGTAATGATGTGTCATTGTGGGGTCATCAGTTGGAACAAATGCACCACTCTAGTAGGAGATATTGATAATGGAGAAAGCTGTGCAAGGGGTACATGGGAAATCTCTGTACTTTTAGCTCAATTTTGCTCTAAAAAAGTAAAGTCAAAGTTACTGTTTAAGTAGATTTTTTTGTGTGTGCTACTGGGAATCAAACCCAAGAGTATTCTACCTCTGAGCTATATCCCCACTCTTATTTATTTTTATTTTGAGACAAGATCTTTCAAGTTGTTGAGGCTGGCCTTGGACATGTATTTTTCCTGTTTTACCCTCCTATTTATTGGGATTACAGGCATGTGCCACTATGTCTGGCTTAAACTTTTTTTTTTTTTTTTTGGTGGTAGTGGGGATGGAACCCAGGGGCAATGTACCTCGGAGCTACACCCCCAGCACTATTTTTAGTCTTTTTATTTTTTAAATTAAAAAAAATTTTGGGGCCGGGTGTGGTGGTGCATGCTTGTAATCCCTGCGCTTGGGAGGCTGAGACAGGAGGATCACACAGGTTTGAAGCCAGCCGCGCTGGCTTAGAAGACCCTGTTTCCAAATAAAAAAAATATATAAAATAGGTCTGGGAGTGTAGCTCTAAGGTAGAAGGGCTTCCAGGAACCCCAGTACCACACACACACAAAAATTGTGGTGAGAGTAGAACCCAGGGGCTTTTCTACCTCCAGGCTACACTCCCAGATCTATTTTATACTTTATTTGGAAACATGGTCTCACTAAGTTGCTGAGAGCTTCACTAAGTAGCTGAGGCTGGCTTTGAACCTGTGTGATCCTCCTGTCTCAGCCTCCTAAGTGCTGGGATTACAAGCGTGCACCACCATGCCTGGCTAGTCTTTTTTATTTTTGAAACAGGTCTCACTGAGTTGCGAAGGGCCTCTCTAAGTAGCTGAGGCTGTCCACAAATCGCGATCCTCTGGTCTCCACCTCCCGAATATTGGGATTGCAGTCATGTGCCACCACTCCTGGCTTAAACCACTTTTAATTGTAACAATTAAAACCCCACAGTTGTGGATCAGAGGTGATCTGTTGACCACCAGAGTACGAATTGTTTTAGAAAAAGCCAAATGTGGTGGAATGCAGTTACAAATTTGTCCTACCCAAGGCGAAAGCCAACTCTAAGGACAGAGATGCCTCAGGAAAGATGTGACAGCCCCAGTCTACAGGGCCCTGTCATCCATGGCAGAGCATCTTGGCACCAGAGACTGGCTTTGCGAGTCAGGCCTTGAGGTGGGCGGGATGGTGGGTCCCACTGGGATCACTGGGCTAAAACAGTGTTTACCCCCCAAAAACATGGCTCTCAGTCTTACAGGATGGTTTCATGAGCAGAGCAGCACATCCCCCTCACATTTGTAATGCAACACCTTCAATGGTTTGCTAGGAAATTGCTCCCCCAATTATACTTCTGCAGAGAGTGCACAGTAATAATTCGCCGCAAGGGCGGAGAAAAACGCCTTGCAATTGGATACATTGAATAATGTAATGTTTCGACAATACCAGAAAGAATGTCGTATTATTAAAATACCACAGTAGTTTTAAAAAGCAGCATTAAAACCACCATGAGCAGGCATTAAGATCTGAGAATAACAAATATTGAGTTTTTCTCCAAGCTATGGTAGGGCACAAGAAAAAAAAAAAAGTCCTCAGTCTGTTTTAGCTTTCAGAGAATAGTCAGGCGTTTACAGGAAAAGATGACTGAAGAGAAAAACAAACCCGCTCTGGCTCTCGTTCAATGCAGGAGTGGCAAAATCATCGAGCTTTTAGCATCACTTTACGCAACCACACAGATACCGTGAAGCAATTATTCAGGGAATATGTGATTAGCGCTAAGGGCCGGTCTAGATAATTTAGGCTCCAAAATGCCTACCTTTTTTTTTTTTAATTGTCCAGCTTTGAGGGATAAAATGGTGGAGCTTTCAGTCCTCTTAATGGTAGCCATTTGCTGGAGACTTGATTGGTATCCAGGTGTTAGGAATTATGTAAAGTTTAACTTAAGTGCAGTTTCTGAACCTCAGCTGGTCTCTCCCATCAGCGCCCTCACTCCAGATCATTATCTTTGGCTCTCAGTCCTTACCTGGTCCTTAGACTACATTGCTCTCTTGTAAACCACTCTGCTTGCATCTTAAGTTTATTGAAAGTGTGTTTTAACCCCCTTGATGCCTTCCTGATCTACTAACAGGAGAGGCCCCTAGAGGATTTCAAAGTGGCCCAGTCAAGGTCCTTTGACTGCTGGAAAAAAGAAATCTACCCAAACTAGTTTGAGAACAGAGAGAAATTAAATAGAGAAAGGTAAGTAATTCCATTGCCTCTGCAAACAGGAAGCACAGGTGACTGTCACATGGTCCCAAAACCCAAACAGGAATGCCCCCAAGGAGGCGATGCTCTCATTCTCTCACCCAGGGGCTGTGCGTGTGGCTGCTGGCCACCAGTGGCCTGGGATTATTGCTTCTGCATCTCTGCCTGTTTGCTCCAGTCTCTTCTCTCTTCCAAGGTGAAAAATGGTCACTCATCAGTGCCTTCGCAGGACACATCAACAACAAGACCTAACCTTGACTGGGAGAGACTCCAGCTCCAGTTCCAAGCTGGAAGGAGAGGAAGAGAGAGACCTGCCTCCACCCCCAACAGACTCTCCATCCCTTGTTTTCATTTCTTGCAACCTCTCATTCATTGAAATTTTCATGGTTCCAACTCAGGAATTCAAGAAGGAGTGTGGAATGGGGACAGGGTTGGGAAACAACCATCTGAAATCGAAGCCCCAAAGACCAAGCATCAGGTGGGTGGGAGTAGCCATCTGCTGTAGGGATGCTTGGACTGTACCGAAGATGAGCTGAGAGAGCCTCCCAGGGTTCCACAAAGACCTGGTGTGGATGCAATGTAACCTCAGGTAAATGGTAGTCATGGAAACGGGACCACATTTATGATAGAAATGAGTAGTTGCTCAGTTTGGGATATTAAGAATAAAAATGACACAAACATGTGTTGAGGAGTTACTGTGCATCTCTGGCTGTGACCAGCGAGGTGGACACCTTGACCACCCAGGGGTCTTCTGGCCCATTTTCTAGGTGCCACTCATCAGGCCCAGAACTGTTACAGCTTGATGACACCTGTCATTAAAATTCTCCCCATGCCCTGCTCTCTGACCTTGCCTGGAGTTAGTAATCTGGTTTTACAAAAATACTTTCCACTTTAGAAAAAAATGTACTCAGCAGCTGCCGGCGTCTCATGAGTTTGATTAGCCTGAACCAATTATCCAGAACTTCAGTGAACTCAGTACCTGGGAGATTGAGACAGGAGGATCATAGGTTTGAGGCCAGCCTCAGAAACTTAGCCAGACCCTCAGCAACTTAGCAAGACCCTGTTTCAAGATAAAAATAAAAAAGGAATGAGGTTGTGGTTCATAGGTAGAATGCCCCTGAGTTCAATCCCTGGTACAGAAAGAAGAAGAAAACAAGAAAGACAGAGACAGAGACAGGGAGGAAGAGAGAGACAGAGACAGAGACAGAGAGTTGTTGTTTTGGGACCAAAGTTAAGGTGGTGCAAAGGAGATTTGTTGAGAAGTGACTCCACACAGCAACTTGGTGATACACAACTCTTAGGTTGCTTTTCAAGGTGGGTAAGTGTCACAGTATGTACAACTCACTACATTTATTGTCAACGAAGCATTAAGCAAATCATATAACCTTTTCTGAAATGGCCCCCAACCCCAAATTTTGTTGGGGTCATTTCAAATCCTTAAATGTTTCAAGCATGTCTCATTAACATTCTCACTGAAATAATCTGAAGAAACTGACCACACAACTTAGACGAAGGAAGACCTATTTGCTCAGTTTCTTGGAGATTCTCGATTCAGTCCATGTGAGGCTGAGTCTAGAGCTCTGGGCACAGAGGTGGGAAATACATGGGCTCTGCTCCTCACATCAGGAAGACCACAGGCAGAGAGAGAACAAGGCAAGGGGAGAACCTGATATGATTCTCAAGGCCACACTCCCAGGCATCCCTCCTTAGCAACCAAACTCTGCTTCCAATATTGCTACCTTGTTTCTCTGAGGGTTAGGGGGACAGTCTAAATCCCAACTCACCTTTGGTGAAAGTTCATTTGAGGCCGATGTGACAGTAACCGGAAAACAGGATTGTGCTATCTTTCTGTCTCTGTAACAAAACACCTGATATAAAAAACTTATAAAGAAGAAAGGTTTACTTTGGCTTGCACTTTTGGAGGTTTCAGTCCAGGCTTGGTTGACCCCATTGGAGGGAGCCAAGCTTTTCGTCTCATGGCTGGGAATCCAAGGAGAGAAGGGGAAAGGAGTGTGTGGGGAATGAAGGCATGTCCCTAATGATTGGAAGACTTCCCATTAGACCCCACCTCTTAAAGTTTCTACCATTTCTCAAAGCCCCAACCCAGGGACCCAGCCTTTAATATCTGGGCCTTTGTTTCTCTAGTGGGATTCAGACAACCCGATTACCTGGCTCAACAGCACTTGTGGGCCATTGAGGGCTGGGTGCTATTCCCAAGAGTTTAGCTAGAGATCTCACTGGATTTTTATACCCTTTTCACATAAGGGTAGGGATCATCTCTAAAATGTTATCTCCAACCATTAAGCCTTTCTGGCTTTAGTGCACAGGGCTCCTCTCTAGATTTAGCAAATATCCTTCTGTTCTTTATAATTCAGCTACATTTGAGTCAGATGCAGTGGCTCGGACCTGTAATCCCAGTGCCTGGGAGGCTGAAACAGGAGGATCGCAGGTTTGAGGTCAGCCTCAGCAACTTAGGCAGACCCTTAGCAACTCAGCGAGAACTTGTTTCAAAAATTTTAAAAAAAGAGGGAGAGAGGGTGTAGCTCAGAGATAGAATTCCCTTGGGCTCAATCCCTAGCATCAAAATAAATAAATAAATAAATAAACAAACATTTTAAAATTGCAGCTATATCTGGGAATCTCCAATTGCCCAACCTGGTTCTTTAACATCCACCCTAGCTCTGCCAACTGTGCCAGTTCTCCCTGCCCCATGGTTAGGTCAGGAAGCCGTGTCGACTTGAATGGTCACAAAGACCTGGGAGACAGGGTCATGTGAGCAAGGCCCAGAAGGTGGACCTGGAAGCCAGCTAGGCCTGGACTCAGATCTCTGCTCCCCACACTTGCAGAGCCTTGGGCAAGACAAGAAACCTTTCTGAACCTGTTTTCCTCAACTAACCCATTGCACAAGGATTAACAGTGACTTCTGCAGGAACCTCGAGTCACAGAGATCAGTGGCACTTCTCACCATCATTGCTGCTGCTGCTGCTGCTGTACCTGTCAGGTGAGCAAAACGCAGAAGTGGGGATGCGTTGGCTGAGCAGACAGACTGCCCTTCTTAAGGAACCTGGTCACCTGGTTCTGCTCCTGGACGGTGTTCACGAAGGGGTCTTAATCTCAGAAAGAGGGGCGAGAAAAGCCAGTGCAGAACTTAATTTTAAAAGAAACACAATAAACTGAACAGATGACCAGAAAGAATTCATGACAAATTAGATAATACAGGAACTCCACTCAAAAACTGGGACTCCAGGGCTCAGGGCTCATAGGAAGCCCAGTTACCTGGGTGGAATGCAGGGCCACACCTCCTGTAGCAAAGGTGGACGGTGACCTGGGACAGGCGGTGACCCCTGTGGTCAGGACTGACCCCGAGGAGCAGGACTTTGGAGGAGCCTGAGATGGATCCCAACCAGATTTTCTCAGCGGACAGCTTGAACACTGGCTCGGTCGGTGTTCTGGGATGAGGGCAGCATACTGTGTGAATTTCTCTCGGCCAAATCCTAGGCAAACACCCTTGGCCTCTGTCCCTGAGAGAGAATTTGAGTGAAAACCCAAATTGCTTGTTTATTAGCAAATGTGAATGATGTACAAATTAAGCCACCTGCTCCTGTTGAATTAATTTAGGTTATACTGGGGCTGGGGTAGGGCGGCTGACAGTTAGTTAACAGAATCATGCAAATTAACACACGCCTGACTTGGAGGCAGATCCCCACTGTCCGCGGCAGGGACCCTAAGGGAAATCAGGCAATAGACCTTAAAGAAAGCAATAATCTCCGCTTTATCTGTTCTGACAGTTTTCGGCTACTTTCTATGGAGTCTTTTGGGGAGAATATTCAGTATCTTTTTTTTTTCTTCATAGCCCAATGATGCAGGAAACAGAAAATAAAATATAGAAAGAATAGTTTAACAATTGATGTCTGGGGCCAGTGTCCCTCTTTCTAGCTGGTGATGATATTTACGTGTGTCGCCTTTTTCTTTGGGTGACTCTCCCTAGGACTCCCCTCTAAGACACTCAAATCATTCCTGATCCGGTAGGTCATTTAGGGTTGCCAAGAAAAGACCTAGCCAGCCTTCCGTTTGGTGACACAAGAGTAGGGGGCCAAGTGGGACATCTCTCCTCCTTAACCACAGGCACTCTGGCTCTCAGCACAGTCAGGACTGGCGAGTGGACAGCCTGAGTCACCAGGCGAAAACTTGAGCCTACACTTCAGCATCCTTGAGGCCACGAGAGACATCACCATGCAATTCAGAGCTCCTCTATGTGGCCAGTGGGTACCAAGTCACCTCCAAGGCGGTTGGATGCCCTTGTGACCTGTCTGCAGATGTTGGGCCACAAATCCTGGGCATAATCAGCTGAGGCATGAGGAAGGGTCCACTATACAAAAGTCCAAAGTGAATTAGAAAGGTGTTCTTCAGTAGAGGGCTGAAGGCATGGCAAGCCCTTGTCATGTCATAGACTCCAATCCAGAAAACTGCCATGATTTTTCCCAAGTTTAGGGAGGGCAACACTGTGAAAGATATCACTCCCTCTAGACAGGCTAGAAAGGTAGGAAAGATGGCAGGTGATGAATGTGGGGAGGAGATGGGGAGACAGCCCCAGCTGTTCTCTCCTTTGCCTCTTGGTTCTTGTTTGGATTCTGGAATGCAGTATCACAGTGCTGCCAGAAACAAGGAAAGAGATTAAGGTTGAAATTTTTTCTTTTCCCTCCCTCCCTCCCTCCTTCTTCCCTCCCTCCCTTCATCTTTCTTTCTTCTTTCTCTCTCTCTCTTTCTTTCTTTTGAGGGGATTGGACCTTCTATCTCCAAGCTACATTCCCACCCCTTTTAGTTTTTACTTTAAAACAGGGTCTCTTGAAGCCGGGCATGGTGGGGCACGCTTATAATCCCAGCTTTTGGGAGGCGGAGACCAAATTTGTAGACAGCCTCAGCTACTTAGCGAGGACCTTCACAACTCAGTGAGACCCTGTTTCAAATATAAAAAGACTAAAACCTAGGGCTGGGGGTGTAGCTCGGAGGTACAATGCCCCTGGGTTTTATTCCTGGTACCACAAAAACAAAAACAAAAACAAAAAAACAGGATCTCACTAAGTTGTTGAAGGTTTTAATAACTTGCTGAGGCTGGCCTTGAACTCACCACCCTCTTGTCTCAGCCTCCTAAGTATTGGGACTACAGGCATGGACCATTACATCTGGCTAAGTTTAAATTTCTATTATAGATAAAAGCTAAGACATAAAGGTAACTAATTGGATAATATTAGTGCCGTTTCTTAACTAGATATTTAAATCTCTACTTCGCAGTCGACTACTGAGTACTTTCCCCAGGAACCTTATCAAACAGAAAGTACTAGGAAAAGAACGTCACTTTATTTTAAAGTTTGCATCATATCCTCTGTGGGTTGTTGCATGTTACACTGAACATATGGCAGGTCGCATGCAGCATTAATTAATTTTTGTTAAACACCTTGAAGATAATCAAGTGTATGAACATCTGCTAAATCTCTGTATTGAGCCTGGGTATAACTCTACCCAATGTGTGCAAACAAACAAACAGATCTAATTTAGACTTGACATATAAAAATTGGTAACGGATGTCACAGCACAGTGTTGGTGAAGGCAAAATGATTTTTTAAACACTCTTCCGAAATGTTCTGCCCTTCCTCATGGGTAATTTGTCTGTCGCTTTCTGATGTTCCAGTTACCCCCACTGGCTCTGTGAGCAGCTTCAAAGCCTGAATTTCCCTGCAGGCAAAGGCATAGAACAATAACCCTCTGTGAAAACAGCTGCTTTGTTATGCTTGAGGTAAAAATTGCGATGACGGGGCGATGGAAACTCTAAAAATCTCCAGCTTGATTTGAAGAAATCTTGACAGTCTGCGTCTCGTAGTCCTCTGGTTTGCTCCATGAGGAATCCGTGTGGTGAGTTTGTTCGTCTTCTGGGGCTGTCATAACACAGCACCACAGACGGGGACAGGGCACCTTAAGCAACAAAATCTATTGCCTCACAGTCTGGGAGGCTGGAAATTCAAGATCAAGGTGTCGGCAGGGTTGGTTTCTGCTAAGGCCTCTCTCTGGCTTGCTGATGGTTCTCATCTCTTCTCTTCTCTTCACAGGGGCTTCCCTCTGTGTCTGTATCCTAATCTCCTCTTCCTTCTGTGTGTATCGGTGTTCTAATCTCCCCCCTCCCTTTTTTTGTGTGTGTGCACTGGGAATTGAACCCAGGGGGCATTTTCTACCTCCAAGCTATATACCCCCAGCCATTTTTATTTTTATTTTGAAACAGGCTCATGTTAAGTTGCAAAGGGTCTTGCTAAGTTGCTGAGGCCCTGGAACCTGTGATCCTCCTGTCTCAGCCTCCCAAGTGCTGGTATCACAGGCATGCACCAAAGCACCCAGCTTGCCCTAATTTCTTCTTCTAATAAAGACAATAGTCATCTTGATTTAGAACCACCTTCCTGGTTGCATTTTACTTTAATTGCATCTTTAAATATCCTATCTCCAGATACACTCGTATTCTGAAGCCCTTGGAATTGAGACCTCAGTATACAAATTTACATTTGGATTGAAATGTCCCCCAGAGGCCCATGTGTTGAGGGCTTGTTTCCCAGTTTGGCATTATTTGGAGGTGGTGGAAACTTTAACAGGTGAGGCCCAATGGAAGGTCTTTCAGTCGTGGTGGGCATGCCCTTGAAGGGGGCAGTGGGACCCCCTTCTTCTCTCTTTTCATTTCCTGGCTATAAGGCGAAAGGCTTTGCAACACCACATTCTCCCGCCATGATGCGTGGCCTTACCACAGGTCTAGAAGCAATAGGGCCAATTGGCCATGGATTGGATCTTCCAAAACTATGAACCAAAATAAACATTTTTGCTTTCTTGTATGCTGGTCTGGTGTTTGGGATCAAACCAAGAGCCTTGTACATACGGAACATGTGTTCTAACATATCCACCACAGTAACTATTAGGATAAGCAGCCCAGTCATGCCAAAGATGGTGCCTCTCTGGCTTCTCTTCCGGATTGTGCTGATTACCTCATAGCTTGCCAAAGGGGCCACAGGATGCCCAACAACCAGTCCCCTGATAACACCCTCACTGGGGTATGAGCCACCCAATCAGTAAACGCCCCATACTTTGTGTGATCTTCTGTGAGCGGAAGCTCCCTCCTCCCAGCTACCTGATATAAAAGGGAGCTGGGCTGTCTTAATAAAGCTTTTGCTTGCTTGCTTGCTTATGACTGGCCTTGGGTCTTTTCTGCGCCAACCCCCCTTCGTTGGTCCCGAAGACCCCCAGAACCCTTTCAGTAACAGAGATCTGACTAATACAGGAGGTGACATAATTCAGCCCATCATAGTGGGGAATTTGTTCCTGGTAAAAGACATCTATACCTAGCAGATAATTTTTTTATTTTTTGCAATTTCCCAAATACCAGCTTTATCCTGTAGCTTACATTTTTCATTCTTACTTCTTAATTTCTAAAACCAGCTGTGAGTTTTCCCTGAGGCTGGTTCTGGTAAGATGGAAGAGAGTTACCCTGACCTGAAGCACATAGAAAGGTCATGTAAGGTCCCAGTTCACTTTGGTGAAGAAGAGCCAGAGAATGAGGACGCTGGGGTTGATAGGAAATAACTTCAGCCTGAACTAACTGTCAGGCCTGTGTGATGCCTACAAGCTTCCTAGAACTAAATGGCTACTCGAACGGCCACACGGCCATGTGCAAGAGGATATTCTACGATGGTGGAAATGTTCTATATACGTGCAACTCAGTAGCCACTCACTGCATTGGCTACTGGCCACTTGATGGGTGGCCATGATACCTGAGAAACTGAACTTAATTTTAAGTTGTCTTAGTTTAAATCGTTTTACAGATAGTTCCTACCATAGTGAACAGCATTATCCAGGAGGAAAAATAGGTGCAGCTCAGATATTTTGGGGATCCAGTGGGATTGGAGCATTCCCTTTACACACACACACACACACACACACACACACACACACACGCACACTCCCTGCTCTCAATTTTAACTGGCCTTGGGAGAAGGAAGCTATTGCACAAATTGGCTCAGGTATTCACTCTGCACCACTAGCTCCAAGTTGGGCGCTCCATAAAAAGCTTACTTAGTTTATTGTTTTGCATACACACGTCTCTAAGAGACCAGATGAGTATTGATGGGAACGTTCTGTAGCCATGGTGGAAAAGTTCCCAAGACACTCAGGAGCTATTAACCTGGTAGATTGGTTGAAAGCAATTTTGAGCCTAGTGTGGCTTCCTCTGCCACAGTACTACCCTGAGAACTCAGACCAGAGGGCTCGGTTAGAACAAGGCTGCAGTTAAAATAGACGCTGTCCGTGCTGCCGGTCTGCTTTCAGCATGGGTCAGTAATAGCCGTACTGTAAGTGGTTAAGTCCTGTGGAAGAGCGAGTCATCTTCACTCACTCTTCTTATGCTTTGCAGAGCTCAGGTAAGTGCCAATTTGGAGCTCTACCATTTTTATTTGTTATTTCACAGAGGTAAGCAGGGTGGGAGTTGCCCAAGACAATGAAGGTAGCCATTACCCTTCGTCGGGCTAAGTATATAATTTCCCCAGTGATCCTCTGAGTAATAACAAAAACTTATGTGAGGTACATGTACTGTTATATTCCCTGGGGCTTAATATGGCTCTCAGTAAAATTGATTTTCTGAAATCTTGCAATATACCTCATCAAACTAAATGAAACCTGCACCGGTTTTATACGAAGTGATTGGATTCTGTGTGATAAATTAACCCTCACTGCCAGAGAGGTGCTGGGTAATAGGCTGGTTCATTTCAGCCCCCACAGCTGCCATCCAGGATTTTAATTTTTCCACAGGTCTTTATTTAATTCCTTCTGGGATCTGGAGGAAGTACCCCCAACTGAGAGAGCCTTTGAAGGCTTAGCCCACACCGCTGAAAATCATTTCCCCCAAGATGGAGCCTTGCCTGTCTCTGTGGGAAGGCAGCTTGTTGACCCGAGAGGTCAGAGGGCAAAGGTGACAGCCCGCATGGGAATTCTGGGGCTGTAGGAAGCGGATTTCATGAGTGGGCAGAAGAGCAAGATCATTTCTGTGCCTCTACAAGCCACCCCATCAGCAGCAGCCCTCGACTGTTCTAAGAAGTGTGCTTTTAAAACTTTATATCTTATGTATTTATTTATAACACTTCTCTGGTGGCTGAAGGTAGGTTTGTCTCTGAGAGAAAATGGCCACCACCTGAAACTGAATCTTTCCTCTGCACACAAGCATGTGCGTCATGCCTCCAGCTACCCACGGGACATCTTCCTTTGGAAGGGAAAAGTAGGTATGATTGGGCTTCGATTCTCCCCATCCCTCGGAGACAGGTTCCTAAGGTAATAGGGGGAGAGAAATCACTCAGAGCAAATCCGAGGAGAGGAGAGGGGAGCCTCAGCGGGGGTGACCCAAATCCATGAGGAGGGGCTACCTACATGAGCATTTCCAGAAGACCACTGTTATAGTTACTCATGACAATATTGAAATCCACCAGACATTATGCACCAAGTGCCTGGGGGAATCAATAGCAAGATTGCTTATCTTGCAGAAAGACACTCTAGACGAAGGCATTGTCTTGCTAAAAATCTAACTTTCTTTAGTATGGCTGATTTGGCAAGAGCAGACAGACTCTCTGAGGAGTGGAAATAGTAGAGGTTTAATCAAGACAACTGCCAGTTCCCCTGTCTAGGCCAGCCGCAGCTCAGGGCATATTAATTCCTGACCCTGTGGTTCTTATCTTCCATTTCCCAAGGTCCTGCCCAAGTTATACGACTTGGAAAAGGTAACAAACAAACAAACAAACAGACCATGCAGTGTCTTGTTTGGCTGGAGGGTGATCTTTTCAGGGAGGAAAATGAGAGTGGGAGAGGGAGCTTGGGGATTGGTGAACTATTTGGGGTAAGGGGATGAGAAAAATGAGACGGAGTTTTTCTGTTTGGGAGAACACTGAAAGTCACAGTTTCTCAGCTCAGGAAAGCAAGTGATTTTATTTTATCCAATAGAAGACAGCAGGGATCAAAGAGGAAAGTGGCCCAACACTACACACAAGTCGGCTGAAGATCAGCTCGGTGTCCCCAAGGAAAGTTAATAGCTAGTGTTTTATTAAAATAATAATAAAAAGATGATGACATCATTTGTCCTCTTCTCCTTGAGTCCTTTCTTATTTCTGTATTCGTGTGTGTGTGTGTGTGTGTGTGTGTGTGTGTGTGTGTGTGTTACTGAGGATTGAACCCAGGGGCATTCTACCTCCAAAATACACCCAGCCCTATTTTAAACAGAGTCTTGCAAGGTCGATGAGAGTCTTACTACTTGCTGAGGCTGGCTGTGAACCTGTGACCCTCCTGTCTTGGCCTCCCAAGTACAGGGATTACAAGTGGGCACCACCACGCCCAGTATAGTTGTATTTTTACCTAGTGCTGGAACCTGGGTGCTGTTCTAGAGGCCTGGTGTGTAGTGTGTGCTCAGTAAAAGGTTGAAAGAACAGCCCAGCTTGCCAGATTACAAAGTTCTTCACCGTGCTGCTGTCCAAGAATCAAATCCTAACCCTGGTAGGTACAGGTGGAAGGCTCTTCGCAGCTAGCTGGGACAGCTTCCTGGCCAGGTCATTCCCACTTCCTTCCTTTAAAAGGCAACTTCCCAACAGGCTACAGAGCAATGATGATTTGCTGTTTGCCCTTCTTCACCCTGTCAACACCTGGAGCATGTCCCTTGGCACTTGATGTCTTGCTGGGTTTGGTTAGATCCTACATTGACTCGTACTTCCTTCATTTTTCATTTTACTGTGTGTGTGTGTGGGGTGCTGGGAGTTGAATTCAGGGGCATTCTACCTCCAAGCTATGCCCCCAGAACTTTTTATTTTTTTTGTTTTGAAACAGGGTCTCACTAAGTTGCTGAAGGTCTCACTAAGTTGTTGAAAGGCTGTCCACAAACTTGTGATCCTTCTGTCTCAGCCTTCCACATACTGAGATTATAGGTGACTGCCACCATGCCCGGCTCATTTCACCTTTAAAATGGAGGAAATTCATATAGCAAGCTGCAGTAACTAGGATCTGCCGTCTCTTCATCTTTCTCCTGTGACCTCAATATTCTAAGGGAGGTGTGTGTGTGTGTGGTGTGTGTGTGTGTGTGTGTGTGTGTGTGTGTGTGTGTGTGTGTGTGTGTGAAAGAGAGGGAGATATGGGGCTCCATCAGAAAAAGAAGGATCTCTCTATGCTGTAACCTGTTTCTCTTGGTGAAGGGCACCTTCAAAGGGAGCCCAGCCCTTTGATAGCATGCTAAAATGTTCATTTTTAATTAGTTTCTACTTTCTTCATATTGCAGCAATTAATCCTGCTTCCCAACTTTCGTTTCTATAAATAAAGGTATTTAACAGAATTGTAGGGTATTTATATCCTCTGTACCTTCTGTTCTATCTCACAAGAGTACATTATTCCAGGAGACGCTGTGCTCTGACCTTACTCCAGAAGGTACAGACAGAAGCAAGCCTCCTACCACTCATGGCTTCTCGGGGGTTGAATCTCCATCTCCAAGGCACTGGTGGGCCCAGATGTAGCCAGAGGGGGGCTGTTTATGAAAGGTCATGGTGATCCAGGGGGCTGGGACCAAGGAGGAGCTTGCAGCCATCCTTGTGGCTGTGGGCTCTGATGAAGGCAATCAGCTATCCACTCACCCAAATCTGCAATTTCCAGCTGTAAAGCTAAGTCTGGTGTGAAGACTCACCCAAAGAAGTGGTGAAAAAATACATTGAATTCTATGGGTCTCTTTCCTAAATGTGGGTGTGTTTGTTGTCTGGTAAAAATGGATTATCAGTGGAAAAGGCACATTTTTTATGAATTCAGTCCTATTTTGATTTCTAATCTGAGCCCTAGAATCTGTACTCCTCTGCTCTCACATATCATGACTAAAATGTTAGGGGGTGTTGAAAGGAAGGGGCAGGAGCAGTGGCTACTCAGACCCAGGACTACTGTCCTTGGTCCTGAACACAAACATTGCTTGTGGAACATGGACAGGGTACCATCTCTTAACCCAGGGACACTGATGTCTTCTGTTCATCTATTTCTAGAAATCCCAAGTAAAGGAAGGAAAGACAGTGTTAGCAAATAATGGGAGATGGTTCTAAAGTACATAGGTACAGGGTAGGCAAAAGGATTTTTATTTATGATGACAAAAAGGTTTTATTTGGACAAAAGAACTTGTAGTTTCTCTTTCTAAACAAATTGTGTGTGTGTGTGTGTGTGTGTGTGTGTGTGTGTGTGTGTGTGTGTGTGTTACTGGGGACTGAACTCAGGGGCATTCTACCTCCGAGATACACTCTCAACCCTTTTTATTTTTTAATTTTGAAACAGGATCTTGCTAAGTTGCTGAGAGTTTCACTAAATTGCTGAGGCTGTCCTTGAACGTGTGGTAGTTCTCTTTTTTAGCCTCCCAAGTACTGGGATTACGGGTGTATACCATCCCTCCTGGCTAAAAATTATTTTTAAGGGGGAAAAACTCCACTTCTGCCATGCTGTTGAAAAAAATATGGCTGTAGGTTTTGCTTTTTAAAGTGGCTATGTTGTATAATATCTGATTGATTGCATGTAAATTTGACACTTATAAGTAGATTTTCTTCAATGGTGTCACCAGTCCCGGCACCCCAGAATCCATCTGTCCAAAGTGGGGACAGTCTAGTGGCTCCCTTTCTGGGGTGTGCTCTGCTGTGATTCATGAGATTGTTTCAACCACTGTCAATTCTTGGTTTGTATTAAGTAGTCACTTTTAAACCCAGCCATCTTGTCTGCCTCCCCTCACATACATATCCCGTGCTCCGTGTTCTCTGTGTCCCGTGCTCCGTGCTCTCTGTGTCCCGTGCTCCGTGCTCTCTGTGTCCCCGTTAGCTCCCCCCACCCAAGCTCTAAGAAGCATCTTTCATCTGTCCACAATTCAACCCCCAAGCGCTCACTCAGCCTTGGAAAGGGCTCAGGAACCAAGAATAGCATTTGGAAGTCTCCTGCCACAGCTGACGACGTGAGGAGGTTTCTAAGGACTGTGCCTTTTCAGATGGAAACCAAACCCAAGATGTTTTCAGTTCCTTGGCAGCCTGTCTCCACCTTGACTTTCCATGCAAGGAGGTGTAAGAAGTCTATTTACAACTATTGTATCATGTAAAGGTGAATAATTTTGTTGCTATGTTTATTCTTGGTTAATTGAGAAAATTATTCCATTTAGCCAAGAGTAAAACCTCTGAGATTTTTCTTCTCATTTCTCTGCATGTCTGGGGAAACAGGCAGCAGTAAACAATCATGCCCTATTTTATTCCTAGTTAAATGAATTATCATAATAATAATTACCAGTAAAAACATCTGGTTCTGGCACAGCTCGGCACAGGAACTTCTCAGTGCAGAATGTGGTCTTTACTCTGCCCCTTAAACCCTTGTCTGGTTTCTCAGCTTCTTAGAGTGACCTCCATACTATCGGAGCACATGGCCTGGGGAGCTGGTGCTACTTTGAAATGAAGATGAGCTATCCCTTAAAACAGTTTTGCTGTTACACATAATACCTGTTTGTGTGACTTCATTGTTTGCTTCATTTTCTTTGGAAACTATTTGCGTGAAACAGAGTCTGCCTCCTTACCTCTGTCCCTGCTGCCACTCCCAGGGTCGCCCCCTGAGCATCCAGGTGCCCTGGCACTTACAAGGATACCGCTGTGAGGCAGGCTCATCCGGGTGTGATGCTCTGCTCCTAGGGGTGAGGGTGGATAGGGTTCATCTCAGATAGAAAGCTTGTTTGCAAGCATGTGGTTCCTGGGGTTTTATCCACTTTCAGTTGGATTACAGATTTGAGGCCAGTCTCAGAAACGTAGTGAGACCCTGTTTCAAAATTTTTAAAAATTTTTTTTAATGGCTGGGGTATAGCTTGGAGGTAGAATTTCCCTACGTTCAATCTCAGGTAAACTCCCCATACAGATTCCCAGAATACACCCTAGGCCTAATTCATAAAATTTTAAGCATCTATATTCGTAACAAATCTCCCCCAAGCAACCCTAAAACACATAAAAGTTGGACAATCACTGGGATTCATGATGTGGTGTATATTTTATCAAGGCAAGTAACATTAACACCAGAATTTGGGGCCTCATATCTAGAAATCTTTCAAAGAATTTTTGGATTTGCCTAATGTTACAGATATTGACACACGTGTCTTGACACTCAGGCCTGGTCCTGGCAGGGAGCCCTGCTGGACTAGTTAAGCATGGGAATGGTTCTGGGTCCCAACCTGTCAAACAGCAAAGTACAGTCTGTATGACCCATACAAGGTGACTTAGCTATGTTGTCACATGCTCAGGCTTGGCCAGAGCCATGCTTCCCATCTGGGCCTCATTTCCAAACCTATAAAATGGAAGGATTCGAGGGAGGGGTGTCTGGAGTTCTCATTCTCATCTTTCATGTAGCCCTGGGGTCCCAGCAGATTCAAGGGAGCTGGCAAAAGGCTGGATGGGCAGTTTAAGGTCAGCTATGCTCACTTCAAGCAGAAAATCACTACACCTAGCTATCTCTTTTTTGCATTAAACTTTCACCAAAGGTTGTTTTTGAAAAGGGAGATCTGCTATTTAAGAGGGGATAAAAAGCAAAGACAAAATATAAAGAAAAACATTGGGTTAAGATGGTGTATAAGAGCTCCTCTAACACTGTAATTTCAAGATAGTTTTTCTTAGTGGGTTGACTTAGGAAAATATATCTTCCTCTCTTTAAACCAGGATTGTGTAAGACCTCACCAGTTATTTTGCATGTCAGAGCCATTTTTAAAAATGTTAATGTAACATTTATGATTTAAAAATAAGTCAAGAATATGGAAGTTCCATTTCTCCCTAAAGAACACATATAAACTTTAAAATATTTCTATCAAACAGAAGTTTGGGCTTCCCCAACCCAAGATATTTTATGAATAGTTAAAGGTAATAGATGAATTCCTAACATTGCTGGGATTTTCCTCAAAGAAACACAGCAGGGATAAATGGAGGTTGATATGAATGGCCAATAGGGGTTTGGGGTTTGGGAATATATGTGGATTTTAACGTTCTCCATAGTGTCTGTTTCATGTCAATAATGAACAACTACAGGCACACCTGCAATCCCAGTACTTGGGAAGCTGAGACAGGAGGATCACAGGTTTGAAGATAGCCTCAGCAACTTAGTGAGTCCCTGTTTCAAAATAAGAGAATACAAAGGGCTGGGGGGTGTAGCTTGGAGGTAGAATTCCTCTGAGTTCAATCCCCAACACCAAAACAAAACAAAAAAAAATGAAGAAAGAACAATCAAGAACTAATTGTGGTTTTTCTTGAAAATAATTGCTTAATGCTGGCTTCCCCACTTGGCCACACACGTAGGAGAACAGAGCTGTGGCCAGTAGCCAAGGGAAAGAGTTGGGCTGAATCCCATCTATCCAGGGACCCAGGCAAATTCCACTCATCTTTTCCTGCCCCACTTACCTTCTCCTGGAATGTAGAGAGATTTGTAGCCAAGAAAACCTTCCACATTAGGGAATCTTTCAAAAGTTCACAGATGGCCTTAGCAAGGTACCACAGACCAAGTGGCTTAAACCACACAAATGTATTTTCTCACAATGGGGGGGGGGGTCCAAGATCAAGGCCAGGGACTATTGCTTTCTTCCAAGACTTCTCTCTGAGCCTTGCAGCTGGCTGTTTATCTTGATGTGTCTTCACATAATACCTCTGTGTGCATGCATCTCTCTGGTGCCTCTCTGTCTGCCTGTCTGTTTCTCCATATCCTAATCTCTTCTTATAAGGACACCAATCAGATTGAATTAGGGCACACCCAACTGACCTCATTTTAACTTAATTACCTCTTTAATGGCCCTGTCTCTGAATGCAGTCATGCGCTAAGGTACCGAGTGTCAGGATTTTCCCATATAAATTTGATTGACAGGAGGGGGTCAAAATTCAGTCCATCACAGTATGTTAATATGAATAGAGAATTTTGCTTTGTACTGAAGAATTGCTATTATTACTACTAGGTTGTCATTACTCTGGACATGTTTTGCCATGAGTGATTAATTCTGAATTAGGCCATCTGGAAGGCTGATCTTTGGGTTTCCTGCACAGAACTGGCCAATTCTGGCCAAAGCCTGGTATGGGGAGGGTGTCTCAGGATCGCCCTTCTAGAGGGCATCTGGATTGTGGCACTGTGACTGACCTGACTTTCCAAATTTCTGGTTTTATACATTCTCCACATACTGATGTCATTTCCATCTGTGCCTTCAGCATAAGGTATTTAGTGATGAGATCACCTTCATTTTATTTTGAGGTGGGGGAACGATCTATAATATTTTTTAAGATACCAAATAAATAAATAAATAATCATGATTTTGCCGGAATAAGGATTTTAACGGTGGGAATGTACGTCATATTTTTTATTCATACAGGAAGGATAAAAATAGCCCAACAACAATGGGAAATTATGAGAAGTGCCCGCTGAGTAGTCGCTGGAAGCCCAGTAGGGCTGTAAGGGAAATGAAGGCAAGTCTCGAGGCTACCTCCCGTGCTCATTTGCAAGTATATCCCTTTCTGGGATGGACATCTATTGCTGCTCCATAAATACTGGGTGATTGATTAATAGGGGAAAAGATACGCTTGAATTTGGAGCTGCCGTCCAGACTTTTGCTTTTAATATTTAAAGAAGTCTGAACTCAGACATTCCCGTGTCAGAATAGTTTAATTCGGGAATAGGCATGAGAAGATGCCCCCTGCCACTCAGAAGTGGACTCAGAGTTAACGTGGACTCAGGGTGAATGACAGTCCTGGTTAGTTTGTGTTCCTAGTTCTTCAAGGACTCGGGCATGTGTCTAGAACAATTAAATGCTCACTCGCACTCCTTATTGCTCTAATTTTGGAATCATTTCCTTGGGTGTGTGTATTAGTGGGTTAACTCTTCCTGTATTGTCTATCGGCTGCTTTTCCTGGGCCATTTTGGCTGGGTGGGTACAGGGTGGTATGCTTTCCAAACCCTCTCCCTGCTGTGACTCACATAGAAAATGATGTTTCCATGGCACGTTGGGATCACCAGGTGGGTCACTCAGAAACCACTCAGGTTGTGTAACAGAAGGAATTGAATGCAGGGTTTGCTTCAACAGGCACCAGAACAAAGAAGGCACAGAATCTAGAAGAATCAATAGAGAGGAATCATAGCCACCACTTCTGGGGAAAGAGGAGAGGAAGTGGGACTCTCAGGGCTTGCTGACTGGGGGCTGCTGGTGCCTCAGGAGGGAGCTTGGGGTTAGCAGCCCAGAGGCCCTGGAATCCAGAGCCGCTGAGGGACTAGAAGGCCGGCTCTGGAAGGGTGGTGAAGGCTGGAAACTTGGACTCACAGCAGCTAATGTCAGATCACTGCAGCGGGCGACAGCCAGCAGACAGGAAGGAAGAAGTTCTTCCTCCCTCTCCCTGCTTCACAGCCCTCTGAGAGTCCTCAGTAAAAGAAGACCCACTTGTGCATCCCGCATCCCTCTAGCATCAGCTTCACAGAGAGTACAGAGGATGGCTCTGGAGCCTCTCAGGTAGTGGGAGCATCAGACCCAGACCTAGGTGCTGGCTCAGGGATATAACTGTCAGCAAACAGGTGGGTTAGTGTTGTGGAGAGGAGATGGAGTCTGGGCAAAGGTGTGGGGGGCTGGCAGATGCCATCAGAGGAGAGCGGCAACAGGCCTGGAGAGGGGACCGAGAGAGCCCAGTGTTGTGTGCGCGCTCTAGAGCTAGACCGCTGGAGCTGAGTGCCAGTTAGGTCCCTTGAGCGCCCCTGACCTGGGGCAAACTACTTAACCTCCCAAGCTTCCTGGGGCTGCGGTGAGGATTAAGTGGGATAATCTAGGTAAAGTGCTTAGCCTGGCGCTTGTCACCTGGTGAGCATTCAATAAGCATTAGTTGCTATTATCGGAAAATTGGCAGAACCGGTTCATCCACCCACTCAGCCTTCAAGAGCGGTTCCTACATGTGCACTTGGTGACTTACTTTCTCATCTGGGCAGGTCTGTGCTGCCCAGCTTCTGCATCTGATGCAACTGGGTCCTTGCTGGTCAACTACACAACTCGTTCATCATGTAATTGCAAATCTGGAATCTAGAATGGGTCACACACTCATGAGAGTCATCTCTTACACTGACTGTGAGTGGGTCAGGCTCATGTGACCATTAGCTTCCAAGTGACAGTAAGAGACACCAGTCTCTCATTTATGAATAGAGATGTTAGGGCAGTCAGTGTTCAGTTCCCTGTGACTATTTCTGGTGACAGTGGTGTTTAACAAGTATGTAATTACTTAGGAGGCTGGCTTTATGGTGTGTTTGGGGAGTACCAGTCTTGAAGGCAACATGGTGTTTTGAAGGCACCCCAAAGCCAGAGATGCCACTCACGGGATGGGTACAATAAACATCTCATGCTCGTGTCCAGTGCCTATTCCTGTCTCCGTTCCCAGCAGCTGTGCTTGGATTTCAGGTTTTACCCTCAGTCTGAATAGTTAATACCTCTTTGACATTACCTTTTGGCTGGCAACAGATTTGACTGTCTTATCTTTGACCAGAGTCTTTCCTGGATTCTAAATCTATCCAGTAGTCTTACTGGGCCAACTAATATGGAGGAGAAGAATGTGACTACAGGAAGGTGATCTTCCTTGTTTACCTGAAGGTACCTAAAATCTTACCACTTAAAATGCATGGCCTTGGATTCAATCCCCAGTACTTCAAATCAAAGCAAAGCAAAAGAATATTGCATTAGTTTAAGGGTCAGAGCTTGAAATGTTATATGACTAGATTTTACTTGAAGAGGGGAGATCCTTTTTAAAAGGTTCTCTTACTCCAAGTCTTCTCCCGGCTGTTCAGTTGCTGATGTTAAGTGGTGAACCTCCAAGAAAGAGAATCTGCAACAGCTTTTCAGGGTTATGAAATGATCCGGTTTGGTTTTTGAAGGAGGAATGTTGGAGACTGGAAAATATTGCCTTCTGGCCAGGCATTGAGTTTTTCCTGTGATCTCTCTTACTTGGTGTCTTCTTTCTAAATAAGAGCACTTCTGGAATGAAGTACCTATCGAGTCCTTTTCAGTTTAGTGAGAACTAGACCTGTTAGTCTATTTCTGAGCACTTTGGGTTCCTCCTTTGCACAGACTCTCACATCAGGCTCATCCCTTCCATCTCTCACTGACTGCCCGGGGTTGGGCTGGCAGGTGGATTGGAAGGGAAGGATGTAGGACCTTGGTTGGCTCCTGAAGCACCTTGCCAGCTTTCTACTTTGTGTCTTGTTTTATCAATTACCTAAATCTGGACTTTTTGTTCCTCTCTTGCTGTGTCCTGTGGCCCATCTCGTGTGATGCCAAGAAAGGCTCCTCTGGCTTCACATCTGGTCCTCTGTTCCTGGCCTTGCTCCTTCTCAGGTCAGCCAGGAAGTTCAGAATAAACCAGCTAAGCCATTAGAGTAAGATACTACATCATCAGTGATGCAGGAGCTCTTTGCAATGATCAGGCACGTGGCCTTTGAGGCTGGTGACCAAGAACACCAGTGGCTCCTGACTCTGAGGCCTGTGCTTCCCACCCACCACCCCCAGTGGCATTTCCATACACGAGGTCCCAAGGAGTCTCCTGCATTTCTAAAAGGACACAGGAGCCCTCGCAGGTTTGGGCAGATGGAGGCCCTGAGGAGGGACCTCTGGTGGTAGAGCATTGTGGTGTGAGCAGAGCTGAGGGTGTCTGTCTTAGAGATGGGTCCCCGAGGTAGCACCTGCCATCACCACTCCAGGCCCAAAGAAGCCCTCTTTCTTGGGTCCAAATAACAAAGCCAAAGTCCTTTTCCCATACCCCTTTTCATATAATCTAGACAGGATGGAGTTTTCAAAGGGAAATTGAAAACTAAGAGAGAAAATAGATCAAGAAAACAAACAAACAAAACAATATGTGTACCCACAAACAACAATAAGAAAAAGAAAGGAAGAAAGGAAAGAAGGAAGAAAAAGGAAGAAAGAAAGAAAGAAAGAAAGAAAGAAAGAAAGAAAGAAAGAAAGAAAGAAAGAAAGAGAAAAACCCAGGAGCAGGTGCCTTCCAGACTCTGGCAGGCCGCCCTGGTTGTGCCCCATGGTCCAGCTGAACCCGTGGAGCCAGAGATGTGCTGAGTTACTTCCTGTGATGATGTCCCTCCCTTCCAGGAGGACCTGGTGTTCCCACACTCCTCCCTGCACCTGCTACATTATTGACTTTTTAAAAAGCCAGCCTCCTGATGGGGTCCATTTAGCAGTGACTTCTCCCTCTCTGGACCAAGCCCAAGGCAAATGAAGGCCATGTTCAAATACTTCCCTGGAGTGACGGAGCTCCTGTCTCTCTGCCCAGCCACACCCTTTCCCCTGTGCCCAGAGCCCGGGCCCCTGCACCGCTCCTTCTCTTCATTGTGTGGCCCAGGTTCTTGGCTTTGCTTCTGCGGAGGCCTTGTCTTCTTGCTCACTTGGCAACCAGCTCTTGCCTAACTCTGACCTTGACACTCTAAAGGACCCTGCCCTGAAAAATTGTCCCCAAGCTCCAAGGGCACTGCTGATCATCACTGTTGCTCTGGGAGGGATATGGTACAAAAACAGGGTTACTAAGAGCTATATTAGTTCCTCAGTCAACACATGCCATCTTTCTGGTTAAAAAATCAATTAAAATCATAAGCTTAAAAAGGTAGAAAGAGTAAAAAAAAAAACTCATCTAGGAACAAAACAATAGGTTATTTGAGAAGATGAGGATTTTTTGTTGTTGTTCTCTTGTTTTGGGTACTGGAGGCTGAACTCAGGGGTATTTTACCTCTACACCCACAGACCTATTTTATTTTTTATTTTAAAACAGGGTTTTGCCAAGTTGCTGAGGCTGGTCGACTTATGATGCTCTTGTCTCAGTCTCACAAGTACTCGGATTATAGGCATGCACCACCATGCCTGGTGGAATAGTGAATTTAGTAATTTTTTTTTTTTTTTTTGGTACTGGGGATTGAAACTAGGGACATTTTTACCTCTTAGATACAATTCAAGCCCCTTTAAGCCCCTTTTTAAAAAAAAATTTTGAAACAAGTTCTCACTAAGTTGCTGAGGCTGGCCTTTGATCCTCCAGTCTCAGACTCCCAAGTACTGGTGTTACAGGCATTCACCACCACACCTAGCTGAACTTGGTAATTAGAGCAATGTTTATTCCACTGAATGGGTGTTTATTGAGCATCAATGATATGTTGGATAAAGGATTTCTAGGTTGCTGAAGACACAAAGGATAAAAGTTTATCTTCATGGGGCTTATTGTCTAGATGGATGGGGAGACAGACGACATTCATAATAAATAATTGAATAAATATTCATTTATTATGTCTAACTCTGACTCTGTCTGCCTCTAGATCTAGAGCCCTCAGGTGTCTCCTGGGGCCTTGGGGTGGACATTATGCATGCACTTTCTTTGGGCTCGCTGGACCCAGCCAGCCACGTGGGAGCCCCCCCCTCCAGAGCACAGGGCTGTGGCTGGAGATGAGCCTGACCTTATGTCTCTTTTAGAACCATGGAGAGTCCCTTCCACCTGCAGATTTGGTAGGTTTCGATCTTTCTTCACATATGACACACTACAGTTCAAAGTGTAGACACATAGATTGTGCCTGTACTGTCAGTAGACTTGGAGGCACTGATTATAGCCCTGATTAATAAAATGCCTCTTCAAACCCAGGGGTCATTTGTGGAGGACAGGACCCACCCCAGCCCATCTGAGCACTACAAGGCCTGGGTCCCAGGCCTTCTGGCATGGAGCCTCCTGGACTCCTCAGAAAGAATAGCAGACCTTTAATCTTTGGGCAGCCCTCAGATTCAAATGGTGTCCCAGCATTCAGGTCAAGTGACCTGCGTCAGGCCAATGCTACACAGCAGCTCTGGGCTCCCATAGACATCACGTGCTTGGGAAATGCAGTACGAGCAGGGGTGGGCAGTTGATGGGAAGGATCAGGACAGAACAAGGCCAGTTCTGCTGGAGAAGCACACAGCAGGCAGTCCAAAGGCCTTGGGGAAAAGCCTCAGGGCTTAATTGTTGATCTGCTCTGGTGGCTGCCCTAAAGACAAGATTCTTTTAATTTCTTATGTAAAAATTTTTTGATACTGGGGATAGAACCCAGGGGCATTCTACCTGTGAGCTCCACCCTCAGCCCTTTTTATTTTTTAAGTTTGAAACAGGATCTCATAAGTTACCGAGGGCCTTGTTAAATTGCGATCCTCCTCTCTCAGCCTCCCAAGTACTGGGATTATAGGCATACCTGACTTGGCCCAAAACTTTTAAGGATCTACAAGAACAAATCTCTAAGTCTCAGTTACTATTTAAAGTGTGTTGGTGCCTCACTGGAAGCAAGAGGTCAGGCGTGGAAGAGGGTAAGAGAAGCCCTGACTTACACCCTGCGGGGGTGACTGGGGAGGTGGACTTGCCTGGGGGAGCAGGTCAGGGTCGCCTTCCAGAGGACTGTGCCTGGAAAGCTCCTGGCAGCCACCCACCCAGGCCTGTGCAGGAGATCCTGCCTTGCACTCTAAAAGGGCAGCAGGAGGCTTCTGCCGAAGCTTGCTGGGACACAGGACCTTTGTTTCCACACAGGGCTCTGTTCCAAGTTCAGTCTCTCGCCCTGAGAGGCAGGGGAGCGCTCCAGGCGTGCTTGGCAGCAGGACAAATACCAGGGTGGTGTGAGCCGCAAGTCCCCCAGGGCCTCTGGCTCTCAGCAGGCAAAGGTGGAATGTTGTCCCGTCTGGCTGGTGTGTCCGCAGCTCTGTCTACTCGGACACAATTCTTGTGTCTACGTTACACTGAAGAATGGAGTGAACACGGATCAAATGTCTATTTGTTTGCATCTGTGACTGTCAGTGAGGGCTTTGGAGGTCTGGAGAAAGGCGGGGTACTGGAGCTGGTTGAAGGACAGCAGAGGAGACAGTTAAAGGGACCTGCTGCCTGGAGAGGGCCAATCAGCGTGGGACGGCCAGCGAGCCGGTGACTGTGATCACAGACATCACCACACACCTGGATTCAAGAAGCCCAAGGTGGAGAGTGTACAAGAAGGCTCGTGATCGTTAGAACCCAGTGGGGCTGGCTTCTTAGGAATGAATGGTACTTAGACCGCCCGTTTCATTTCTCTATTTACCATTGGTTTTTCTGTTTTTGTTTTTGTTATTTGGGTCATGATGCTGCACTTGGAACCAGGACTAGAGATGAAAACAACCTGGTTTCTATCCTGGAGAGCTTGGAGTCGAGAGTGGTACTGCTCGCCACAACTTTCTGGGGTGATGAGTTGTTCCGTGAGCGTACGCTACGCAACACGGTCACAATTTGCCACACGGGTTACGAGGACTTACTTTGCGGCAGATGTGACTATCAACCGAATTTTTAAAAATTCTATCAACTTTAAACTATGCAAATTATGATAAAATAAAAAATGATTAACATTAAAACAGCCATGCTATTTAACAAGTGGCTACTGCAGCGGATGGTGTAGGTTTAGAGGACTTGTCAATCAGGGCACTTTGGACTGAGCATCTCAGGAGATATGACCCCCAAGTGCACAAGTGCAGAGAGAGCCCCACAGTGCGTGTGGGGTTCCCGGGATGGCTCGGCAGCATCATGGAGGATTCAGATCCTCTCTATCTTTCTACTTTCCTTAGGATGTTGGCTTTTATCCTGGGTTGGTACCCTGCTCCCTGAAACAGCCATAAGCTAGTTGCAGTAGCTCTGGGCATTAATGCTCCCACACAACAGCATCTGCGTGAGAGTGCTCTTTCCCTGTTTCTCCTATGAGGCCCCATGGCCCCCGCCCCAGTATTTCTATGTCACACAGGCATCCTGCACTGCACACAGGGCTGGATTGTCAGGACAGGCTGCTGCAAGCGAGTCTCACGCTCTGTGAATAGGAAGGGCCCTGCTCCCCAGAAGCACAGAGCAGCTGATGATATCAAAGCAAGTTGGATGATACTGCCAAGGAAGGAGTGGGTAGTGAGGGATGTCGGGTTGATGGCTGCCAGGACTGGATCAGCGGAGATTCCAGCCTGTATGCAACTCAAACACCAGGAAAACATAAGGACCTTAAATGTGGTGTGAATGGAGAGCTGAAGGAGTACAGAGAGGGGAGTGATCATCTTTCGGGAAGAGTTAGAAAAAGGTTCCTAGAAAAGATAGCTGTTGAAATGGACCTTGAGGAAGAAGAGGAAAAACAGCCACTCAATACAAGTGTGGTCTAGCTAAAGCCTTTCCAGTAGGAAAGCATGCTTTCCAGACTTCTCTAGTAGACATAAAATTTTTCAGGCTACCGTTCCTTCAGGGAGATGACTGTACCATTCCCATGGCTTTCCCAAGCTATTTTTTCTACACACACACACACACACACACACACACACACACACACACTTTTTCTTTTCTTAAGATGATAAAGAAAAGGTCTGTTGAGCCAGTACCAAAGTGCACAGCCATTTTTTGCGCATATAGCTACTGTCTAGCCATCCACCCAGCCCTTCTCTGATTACTCTTTCTTCTCTTCAAAGGGCAGATGGAGGAAAATCTGCAAGTAAGAGGCAGCGTGCAGAATAAACATGAGATCAGAGACTTGTACACACTCTATCCAAGAGACAGTGCCTTCAGGAGGTCCCTGCTTCGTGACAGCTCAATCGCTTCCAGTGGCTATGATTAGGACGCAGAGATGGCTCAATTAAGCTGACGAGCGGGCGAATCCTTCGAGAGAGTCAGGCAGGTTCTAGTGAAGGAGAACCATGAACAGTCATAACAGTGATATTGAACCATGAACAGTGACAGCTGCCCCTAAGACTCTGTCATCCTTTCTTCTGAGCTCCCCGGTTCCTGCCTTGACGGTGGCTGAGCTCCTTTCTTCTGGGCTCCCCTGTTCCTGCCTCAACAATGACTGAGCTCCGTCACTGGCCAGGGCCGGCCTCCTGGGAGCCAGGGAGCTGGTTCTGTGAGCATCTTCATCCTCCCCAGGGAGGCCAACCCAGGAATGGCCATGTGCTAGCCTTGGCCAAGGGATCCTATGAACCCCACTGTGCCCTCAGGGCTCAGTGGAGGATTTCTCATCTATTAAGTGAGATATTTGAGAGTCAAAGCATCACTTACACAAAGACATTTCCCCACTTAAGTCCACGTGTGTGAACATAGTGACACAGACCAACACACGCAAGCACAAATATCCCAGGCTGCCAGAGGATTTCTCCCTTCAGCTACGACTTTCTCTCCCCATTCACTAAATTTTGCTGAGAAGACGTGGATGACTGAGAAAGAAGAGTTAAGTAATCTTGTGGGAAATAGAGTATGAGGGAAGCTATTATGCCAGCAAAATGTTGAGAGCCTTCTAATTTTTAGCCAATTGTTTAAAAGACGACAGACGGTAATGTTTATGAGATGTATAATTCAAGACAAATCTGTCCGGCTAGAGAGGATAAAGCATCTTTAACTTGGCTAACAAATGTTGAGCTGCATTCAGATAAATAAAACCCACAAAACCCAAGGCACATAACTGCAACGTTGGAGAGGTGGAAAGCAATTTTTCTTAAAGAAAAGAAAAAAAAAAAGGAACTGCGTGTACTCAAATAGGAGTTGAGATTTTTCTACCCTTCAGGGCCGATCAGACACATTATCAGTCACAGGTGAAAGGAGCGCAGAGTCCAACTCTTAGATATGTGAGATCCGTCTACTCTTTCCAAGGTCATTCTGCGTGCCAGTTTTTAGTTTTCCCAACTTTTTTGTTTTGAGCCCAAATCACATGATCTCTGTTTCATTAATATTTAAGAGTAATTTAGATTGTGCCAGATGATGTTAAAGCTCATTTACATCAGCTTGAAGATAATATTAAGCTTTCCCCCAGCACAATCTACTACCATAAGTGATAGTGTCATCTGCATATAAATGATGGGCTGCATATGATAATGAGTAACAAAGATGATCAATATACAATGACGACTGCGTTTGATTTCAGATAGATCTTTTGGAGATCCGTTATTCTGTTTTCAGAGTTAAAGATGCATTGTTTTTGCCCAAATCTTCTAAGGAAAACACAAAAGGTCTTTAGTAAATGAATCCTTTATTGTGTTAGAAAGAGGAGGGGAAGTCCCCAAATTATACACATATTGTTTTGCAAATACAGTAATTAGAGTTTGCATAGACTGCTGCTTTACTGGATTGAACAACTGTCTTATCAATCTCTGCTGCTCCTCCTTTTGTCCCCTCCTTTTCTCTTTCTCTTTTTCTTTTCCTTCAGATAACAACCAAAGCGTTCAGATACCACTTTGTTGGGATTGGTTTAAGGACTGCGTTAAGTTTCCATAGGCCTAGGGGATTTCTGTCCAGGCTTCCTTATGAGGGCCATCTTTCCATACTCCAAAAATGTTTGATTTTAGTAAGTCACATCTTCCTTTTTCATTAACCTAGGACTTACTGGTGTCTCTTATTTGAATAAGATAAAAATTTTGGATAAGGAGATAAGATAGGATTTGTAAGAATTAAATTAAGGACATACTTTTCTCTCCTAGAGATAAGTCTTTTTTTAATTCAAAGGGGGGGGGGGGCAGAATAAGAATAAATGAAAACAGAAAAGTCAATGTCAATAAACTCATATCAATTTGTGTATGGCTGGAAATACAGCTGTTTTTAATTTTCTCAACAGATGCTGGGAAGGTATATAAAACAGTGGCTATTCTTCCCTTCCCCCTGCCTCTCCTCCCTCTCCTTTCTTCATTTTATCTCTAGTATCCCAGCCGGACTCTCTCAAACATGTAGTGGTCTCTGAACCACATTCAGGAGTTGTAGGATGTAGCCTTGATGATGTATTTATTGATTGATTGAAACTATAGATTGAACCCAGGGGCATTCTACCTCTGAGCTACACCCCCAACCCTTTTTACATTTTATTTTGAAACCGGGTCTCACTAAGTTGCTGAGGCTGGCAGTGAGCCTGGGATCTTCCTGTCTCAGTCTCCCAAGTACTGGGATTACAAACACGCACCACCGCGCCCGGCTGGTCTTGAGGTTTTAAAGCTGGCAAAGAGTAGAGTTGACTTTTAAACTGGAGGCAGATGGTCTCTTCCACCTTTCATATTCAGCAGAATCAGCTATTATTCTGAGTCCAGGGAGAAGGACCCTTTGAAAAATATACCATTTGCTGTGTTTGTATATGGTCTGTCTCCCAATATAATGGTCTTCAAGAGAACCTTTACGGGGGAGACCTGATGGGAAGCGAGAGGGCACTGAAGGTGCCGCCCACAGAAGCAGTCAATGCAGTGGGCCAGTGCAGTGGGCCAGGCCTCAGAGGACTGGATTGTTTACCACCAAAGTGAGTTTGGCGTTCTTAACTCGCCTTCTTGCTTCCTCCTTTGCTAGGTTGCCACTTTCTTGCACATGAAGAGTTCACTGTTACCACACGTGGCCCACTCTGACATGTCCTGCTCCCTGTTGTGCCATAGCCATGGGGCCTTCACCGGAGGGCGAACACACCTGGCAACCCAATCTTGGAATTTCAGCCTGCAAAACGACCAACTAAATAAAGCTCTTTTCTTTATAAAGTATCCAGTTTCAAGTAGTTTGTTATAGTAATGTAAAATAGTCTGAAACACTATGAAACATGCCAGTGAGCACCATGTGGGCAAATGCATTCTTGTCTGATTTACTCATGTATCTCTTCACATAGTCCCTGGGAAGTAACACTGGGTATCAGTGTTGATTGAATGAATAAATTGGATCATCCTGTAGTTAGAGGAAGACTGTTGGAGGAAATATGATTCCATTCTAGGCTTTTGATTGCCATGCCAATCTTTTTAGCAAAACACTTATACAACCCCAGCCCCAAACATCTAACAGAATTGAGGGCTGAGTTTGCAGAAGAAAATGGCCCTGTTGGCAAGCTCACGTGTGAACTCCCAGAGGAGGTTCCTAAAGTTTACTTGAGGTGCCAGGGATACTTGGTAGCCATGGAGTATGAATTATCTATCACTGCATGGCAAATTATCCCATACACATGACTCAGCTACACTCATTATCTCACTGTATCTGTGGGTTGGAATTGTGGGGACCACCCCACAACGTGGGTAGCTGTGGCTCAGTCCCCTTGAGGTTGCGCCAGGACGTTGCTCAGGGCTGCAGATCTCTGAAGGTTTGCCCCGGGGAAGGGGAGCTGCCTCCGAGATGGCTCATTCACATGGCTTCAGGTAGGAGGCCTCAGTGCCTCCCGCACAGGCCTCCCACTGCAGGCGCCGGATTGACCTGGAGCATTTGATTCAAGAGAACATGGGGGAAACTATACTGATTTTTGTTTTGTTTTTGTTTTTGCTTTTTGGTGGTGCTGGGGATTGAGCCCAGAGGCATTCTACCACCGAGCTGCATCCTGTTTATTTTTATTTTGAAACACGGTCTCAATAAATTGCTGAGGTTGGCCTCAAACCTGCAATCCTTTGGTCTCAGTCTCCCACCCCCTTTTCTCTTTTTCATTTTGGTCCTCCTTTGCTCCAGCAGCCACTCAGCTCCTTTTTCAATATGTGCTGTTAAGGATGGGATGTTACGTGCTCCTGCCCGCCAAATAATCCATATATTAGAATCCTAGGTTATGAGGCAGAGCCCTTATGAATGGGATTCTTGTCTTTATAGGAGTCAGGAGAGAACTTACTTCCTCTCTTTACTCCCTACCATATGAGGACACAACCAGAAACTATCAGTCACAAGAACCCAAACATTCTGGCACTTTGATCTTGGACGTCCAGTCTCTAGAATCACGAGGCATAAACCTCTATTGTTTATAAGCTGCTCAGACTAAAGCAATTGGTTATAGCTGCTGAAACTGAAACACCTGCTTCCTCTTGTCTGTGCTTGGTGTGGGTCATCACCTCTGTTCCTTGTGGTTCTAAGCTGGGGGTCGGCAATGGCATGAGGAGTGCTTTGGGCTGAAGGGAGGAAAAGGTGTAGGAAAAGGGTCCTCTGTATGGTCTGGATTCACAATTAGACTTATTCTCTGTAAATTGATCTCCTGTGAGTACATTTCCTGCTATAGCAGCTTCCCCCTCCCTCAATATGGTTTCAATGTCTGCTGTTGCAACTACTTGTGATCAACAGTAGTCCAAAAATACTGCTATAGTTTGGACCTCGAGCGACCCCAAGCTCATGTGTTGAAGGCTCCATGCCTAGGATGGTGCTGTCAGGAGCTGGTGGAGGTCCTTGGGTCACTGGGGATGTCCCCGTGGAGGGCACGGCGAGTCCCCCATTCTCCTTCCTCACTGTCTTTTACTTCCTGGCCACGAGGGCAGTGGTCTTGCTGTGCCAGATGTTCCTGCCATGATGTGCTGCTCGCCACGGGTCCAAGTGGCAGGGGCAATGGATCATGGGCTGAAGACTCCAAAACTGTGAGTCAAAATAGGCCTTTTTTCTTGATAAGTTAATTATCTCAGGTATTTTATTATAACGACAGAAACTATCACATATATAAAGACCTGTCTTCACTCTCTCATGACAGAACTCATTCACATAATTTTTGTTACCATATGTTGTTATAAATGCTCTGCTTTATTATTATTGCTATCAATCTCTAACAAGTTAATTTATAAATTAAACGTTATCATAGGAATGTATATGTAGAAAAATAACTTATATATGGTTTAACACTATCTGCAGTTTTAGACATCCCTTGGGGGGGGACTTGGAACATACCCCTCGCAGATGTGGGCGGGGACTGCTGTATGCCAAAGGAATGTTTGTCACACTTGAATGGCAATATACAAAGGCTAGTTTTAAGCCTGCAGGAATTAGAGTTACAGTAGGAACAAAGAATCTTGTTTGTCACATTTTAAATCGGAATTTAAAATTAATTAGATATAATTAACACAAGTTAATTACACTTAGGGAAAAGGTTCGGAAAGTGTGTTCCAAGGAATCTAAGACTGTGAAAATCTTTTGGGTATATTGCAAATGTGTGATTTAAAATACTATATATTATTAAATGTAAATGAATAATATATATCAGCGTTTAACAATCAGCACATTGTCTTGTGCCTGCCAAGCTAATTTCATATGTGTTGGCCCAGATATTGGAATATAGTTTTCCCTGCCATCACTATTAAGTGAAGAGTATCTGGAGTCTGCAAAGCAAAAAAATAAATTATCTTTTAAACTGCTAGCATTTGCAGCTACTCGTCTGTAGGAACAAGACTTTCCTCTCTATTTTATAATCAAAACAAAATGCTAAAATAAATTGGATGCTTAGACCGACGTGTCTTCAATTTATGTCCCTAAGTCCCCATTGAAAATTGTATGTCTCAGTGATTCTCCATTATTTCCTTGCTTGACTTCTTAAAAATAAAAGTTATAAATTAAAGCCTATAAATTAAATGCTTAAAAACAATATGTCGATATTAATCCACCTTTTATCTTAGTGTATCAGAATGCTTGCTTCTGCCGGGTATAGAAAACCCCATTCAAAATGGCCTGAGCAAGAAGATTTCTCACGTTGTGTGAAAAGACATTCTGGGACTGGTTAATTTGCTGGTCACCAACTTCACACGTTCTTCCCATTTCCTGTTTAGCCTCCCTCAGGATGACAAGATGGCCACCACAGATCCCAGCATCCTGTGTGCAGCGGAAATAGCCAATGAGAGAAAAGGAGAAGCGGCTCTTCTTCGGAGCGAAGAAACTCTTCCCAGATGCCCTTGAGCAAGCCTCCTCTGGCATTTCACTGCGCAGAGCCTGGCCCCAGGCCCGCCTGTACCAACAGTGACAGGAACCACAACTGGCCTTCCAGGATCACGGAGGAGAGAGGGCACAACAAAATCGGGACAGAAACGTGGAGAGAAAGGCTCTTGACGCTCTACTCTAAGTGCTTGTTAGAACGTAGATTACTTACATGACTAATTTGATAAACAGTTTTGTTTTTTGAACAATAGTCGGAAAAACCCCTGGGAGTACTATGAACTTTTCTCGCACGGGACTGTGAGCTGTCCTCACTGCCCGTCGGCTTTGCTGGGCGAGAAGGGAGAGTTCCTGCCTGTATCAATCTTGGCATCACACATTTGTTCCTCACGCAGCTCCTCTGCCGCTGGCACTGGCTGATACCTGCACTCGATGACAGTTCACAAGGCGTTTTTGCATCCATTAGCCTATTTCATCCTCAAACTGTAAATCAGTATCAAGCTCTGCAACCTGAATGGCCATCAAATTATCTAGGTAGGGAAGTTTTTCTTTGTTTGTTTATTCGTTTTGTACTGGGGATAGAACCTAGGGGCATTCTACCTCCATATCCTACCACAAAATTTTATTTCATTTTATTTGGAAATATGGTCTTGCTAACTTGCTGAGGTTGGCCTCAAAACTGCTATCTTCCTGTTTTAGCCTCCCAACTACTGGGATCACAGGTGTGGGCTGCTGCTCCTGGGACCTGGGGAACATCTTTGGAAAAGAGCTTCATGGGTCTTTTTCTGGAACCACTGACCTGGAATGTCCTGGAGTAAGGCCTGAGGGTTTATGTATTTACTTATTTAGTGGTGCTGGAAATTGAATCCAGACCCCACACATGCTAGGCAAGTGCTGTACCATGAAACTATACCTCCAGCCAGCCCCTTTATTTTTTATCTTGTATTTTGAGATAGGGTCTCACTAAGTTGCTGAGGCTGGCTTCAAATTTGCAATCCTCCTGCCTTAGTCTCTGAGTAGCTGGGATGACAGGTATGTGCCACTGTGCCCAGCTAATTTATTTTTTCAGAAAGCAATCTTGAGTATTTTTGCAGCTATAAGAAATAGAGACAGATTTGCCATGGCTGGAGAACTCATAGAGCCTCAAAAGAGATTGCAGACGTGGGCAGGACTCAGGTCACCCCAGATTCCAGATTCAGGATTTGGACTCTGTCTTGTAAGAAGTGATGAGAAGAGGACCTTTGCAGTCACCCTGAAGCATGGTTGATTGACAGGTGGCGGGGATTAAGCCAAAGCAGTGGGGATAGAAGAGAGGACAGGGCGGGAGAGAGGCTAAGGAAATGCAATCAACGGGACTTGGTTTCTAATTAAATTGAGAGAAAGAAAGACCCAAAGTGCTCCCAGGTGTCTAGCTTGGGTGATTCTCTCTCAACAGGTCACGTTGCTCTGTCACTGGTTATCTGTAAGGAAGACAGCTTCTTAGACCAAAAGGAGCTCTACTTTTTCACCTAAGCCTTTCCTTTCAGCCTTAATGTCTCTTTTCCTCCACTCCCCAAGTCTTCCTTCCATTAGTGAGCTTCCTGACTTGGCCTGACCGCCTCCTCCTCCTGCCCTCCCCTCCCAGCTCAACCCAGCAGCTCACCTGCGTGAAGACACAGGTGCTGGAGAGGAAAACGTATACCCACCCGAGCCACCATGGGGACAGTGCGGGCTCCTTTTGATTTAAATGAAACGTTGATGGTTTATGGAAGAAAACAATGAGAAATGTATGCCGAGGAGCCTGGACTAGACCACAAGGTGCCTGGATTCTCCACCTGTATGCTCGCCTGCCTTTGCCTGTGTTCCTTCTATTGCACTGTGTTCTAAGTAAAGTGAATCCCAACAAGGTACAGAAACAGTAGTGGAAATGCGCGTGATCAGAGAGGGTCAAATGAGAATCCCTGAATTTCATGAACACTGGGAGTTTAAGAAATATAGGTACATATTTCTTAAATATACAGTTATACTATAGTTGTATACCTATATATGTATATGGACATTCAAGGACAACCTTAGCAACTTAGTGAGGCCCTCAGCAACTTAGCAGGACCCTGTTTCAAAATAAAAAATAAAATAGGGCTGGGGATGTAGGTCAGAGGTAGAATGCCTTTGGGTTCTGTCAAGACACACACACACACACACACACACATCTATATCTATCTATCTATCTATCTATCTATCATCTATCTACATATATATATTAGAATATGTAATATTGTAATATTTAAATTATTAAATGATTTAAATGAAATGTTGATGGTTTATGGAAGAAAACGACGAGAAATGTATGCCGAGAAGCCTGGACTAGACCACAAGTTGGTCTAATATATATATATATATATTAGAAATCATTGATGTGAAGGGTAAAGGTCTGGTAGATTCTCTCTTTTCAGGAGCCGTTTGATTCGTGCCATCTGACCCTTCTTCTCTTCCCAAGATGCCTGGGCTGCTCTATGCCGCATTCTTCTTCTTTCCATGTGATTGCCCCCACATGTCCCTGCTGTGCACCCCAGAAATCTGAGTTAGGGTTCAGGTGCTAACAAAGCCTCTGTGAGCACAGGAAGCCCACCTCTTTGCCACTAATATAAAACACATAAAAGGAAATCATTTTCAGTATATAAGCATAAAGACCTCTCAGTCATGCAAAGCCCACCATCTTGTTCACCAAAATGAAGGTGGAAATGATGCTTTAAAATAAACAGATTTTTATAATAGTTTTTAAAAATGTGGTATATATCTGGTCAGGCATGGTGGCACATGCCAGTAATTCCAGTACTTGGGAGGCTGAGATAAAAGACGCAGGTTTGAGGGCAGTCTCAGCAACATAGCAAGACCCTCAGTAACTTATTGAGAGAGATCATTTTAAAATTAAAAAATTAAAAGAGTCGGATGTGTAGCTCAGAGGTAGAATGCCCCTGATTTTTATCATCAGTACCAAAAATAAATAAATAAATACGTGGTATAGCCAAGTCTGGTGGCCCATGCTTATAATCCCAGTATTTTGGGAGGCTGAGACAGGAGGACCTCAGGTTTGAAGCCAGCTGCAGCAACTTAGTGAGGCTCTCATAAACTTCGTAAACTTGTTTTAAATATGAAATAAAATAAGGCTGGGAGTAGCTCTTAAAGGTAGAATGCCTCTTGGTTTAATTCCCAGTAAAACACACACACACACACACACACACACACACACACACACACACTATGGTATATCTGTCCGGGTGATTATTACTCAAAAATAACAAAAAACTATCATTGTGATCCATGAAAATACATGGATAAATTGCAAAGTGATTTGGTAAGTAAAAGAATCCAAACTCCCCAAATGTGGGTATATAATATATGATTGCATTTTTATAAAATTTTGTAAAATGCAAACTAATCTATCATTACAGAACAACAACAACAACAACAACAACAACAACAACAACAACACCCCTGAAACTTTAGCAATTGCCTGGGCTGAGGGAGAACAAATCCCAAGGAGTCCACGGAAACTTTTAGAGTTGATGGATACATTCATAACCTTGACAGTGGTGAGGATTTCGCCAGCGTATACACATGTCGGATCCCTTCAGATTTACACCTTAAGTATGTGCAATTTATTGTGCTTCAATTCTACGTAAATAAAGCTGTAACCAGAAAGAATCAGGAAGAAAAGAGATTGATCCTTTCTCAACTGAAACTTGCAACACGGGAATACTAATCATCTTTCTCGCGGGTAATTTTTCTTGGTAATTTTACAGCTATTTTTGCAGGTTTCTGTTTCCACACTAACCCTGCAAGTCATGTCAGAAGGTTCTTTTTATTTACCAGACACTGGGGCTTCTAGAGGCTCAGACAGGAGAAGGTATAAAATATGTCTTTTTTGTGCTGCTAGGTCCCACTCGGAGTTGTTGGCTGCTTCAAGGATTGCACTGTGAGCCAGCGTTTGGGAGGAGGGGTCTGCCTGAGCCTGTACGCGCCCTCTCCAGCTGCCCTTTCTCCTGCTCTTTCTTCTTGCTCAGGTGCTTGAAGTTCCACTGAAGTGTGTAGCTGGCAGCCGATGTGTGGAAGAGCAAGAGATCAGGTGGTGGGAGGAGATGGATTCCTTTGCACTGGGAGAGAGCTCTGCCCAGACCAAGGCCCCTCACTGAAGCAGAGCACCAGGAGCTCTCAGAGGAGGGCAGGGGGCGTTCCCAGGGCAGCCCGCAGACCGCAGGGGCTTTGCTGTCTGTATTGCCCCCCAAGGTGGAGGGCTTGTGGAGGTGGAGACCCCCAAAGCCTCCTTTCCTCTTTCGTGTCTCTCCCTGTCAGAATTTCCCATGAGCATCCATCACTGTGGCCTTTGCTGCAATGATGCCACAGATCTCCAGGAACAATCCTGCTCAGCGCTGACCCCAGGACTGACCTATAGTCATTTCCCCTTCTCTGTGGGTTTGCAAGTCTCAGAGTTTTAAATTGTGCACCTTTCTGAGTAGCGTGATAAAATGTTATGTCTGCTCTCTCCAGCCCAGGACGTGAATCATGTCTTTGCCCAATGTATTCATGTTGTATGCACTACCCACCTGTCAGTAGTGATGTCAGTCATCAAATCCACTTTTGAAGTATTTTGCTTATATTCAAGCAACCCTGATTTTGCTTAATAATGGCCCCCAAGTATGAGAATAGTAACAATTTTATTACAGAATATTGGTATAATTATTCTATTTTATTTTATTTTATTTTTCGTGGGTCTGGGGATGAAACCCAGGGGCATTCGACCTCCAAGCTACACCCCCTGCCTTATTTTTATTCTTTATTTTTGAAACAGGGTCTCACTGAGTTGCAAAGGGCCTCACTAAGTAGCCCTTTGAACCGTGATCCTCTGGTCTCAGCCTCCCGAATGCTGGGATTACAAGTGTGCACTACCACGCCCAGCTCTATTTTATTATTTGTTATTGTTGTTAGTCTTTTACTGGTCCTAATTTACAAATTGAACTTTATCATAAGAATGTGCAATAGGTAAAGATAAAAACATAATATATTTAGGGTTTGACACTATCTACAATTTCTGGGGGTCTTGGACTGTATCCCCCTCAGGTAAGGGAAAACTATATACTTGGGGGTTAGGGCTAATGCTTATCTTAACAGTAGGCAGACATTTGTGCCTTAGAAGACTATAAATTACAGCTGGAATCACTTATTTTTCACACCAGAAGCTGTAGAAGAAGGAAAAGAGAAGAAGGGAGACTGAAACTTCTTGACTTAAACTTGGCTGTGACCCCAGTAACATTTTATGGATTGCATATGGATACTTTCTTGAAGGGCTATTGATAGGTCTGTACCTTGTACACATGATCTACTTGAATCCACATTACTCTGCCGCCAAGAAGTTGTAATCCATATTCTAGAGGTAGATAACCAAAGCTCGTAAAAACAGTGACTTCCCCGAGACCATGTAGTTATCAAGGGTTTAGACCTAGGTGTATCAAGTCCTAAACCCAGTTGTCTTCCTTTCATCGCAGGCCACCTCCCCACTCCCTGGGCCACGTTGTGTCCTACTCTGGGTTTTGTAGACTCCAGGCCAAGCCCTTCCATCCCCAGCCTCATAACAGGCTGTCAGAAGCTATGTGGGCTAATGGAAAACGTAGATAGAGCGCTTCCATTTTCACAACAGAAACTAAATGACCCAAAGCAGCCTGGGCCTCAACAGATGAATCTGAAAGCCCAGCAGGGTGAGCCAGACAGAGAGCAGGGGTTTCCTTGCTCTTTCCTAGGCCGGCTGATGTCACCAACCCCAAAGCAGTCTAAACAAGCTCACGATCACCATCATGGCGGCCCTTCTGAGGTGGGAGGAGCAGGGCCAGGGCCAGGGCACCTCAAGGGTTACAGGATGGATGGAGCCCATGCCAGGGCTCTCTCTGTTTATGGCACCAGACCTGAAGGGACTGCTACCTTGAACGGACCATGTCTGACCTTGAGAGACTCACGGCATTGAATTCTTCCCCTTTCTGGATCTATCAGGGACTCACTCTTCTTTCTTTCCTTCCTTCCTTCCTTCCTTCCTTCCTTCCTTCCTTCCTTCCTTCCTTCCTTCCTTCCTCCTCTTTTTTTCTTTCTCTTTTGGCACTGGAGATTGAACTCAGGAGCAGTCGATTTCTGAGCTACATCCCCAGCCCTTTTTATTTTTTATTTGGAAACAAAGTCTCACTAAGCTGTCGAGGGTATTGCTACCTTGCTGAGGCTGGCTTTGAACCTCTGATCCTCCTTTCTCAGCCTCCCAATTACTAAGATTACAGGTGTGTGCCTCTTGCCCAGCTTCAATGTCTTTTTATAAAATGCAAGGCAGAAGGGAGTCCAGAACAGAAAGGCAAGAGGAAGTAAAAGCTCTTTGGGGGCAAGTGACTGTGCCAGATTTAAAAGGTGGAGAATATAGTGGCACACACAGGACAGGGGTTGGGCAAGTGAAGGCAGTCAGCCCCCCAGACCAGAGGAGCCCTGATTTGTTTTCAATAAAAAGAGATGTGTTTTCCCCTCCCCACTCCTTCTCTTGGCAAATAATGACAGGGAAGGATGGTGCGGAGTTTGCGGAAATGGAGTAGTCTGCAGGGGCATTCAGAGCGAATGGAACGTGCTCTCAGATATCTTATCGTATTCCCCACCGACTTGCTTTTATTTCATATTGCCTACAACAGGTGCCGGAGTCTGGGCAAAGTATAACGTCGTGGCTTGCAACAGCTGGGTGCAGAGCGCACGTAGAAATGGTCAAGAAAGGTCACACCACGTGACTGCTCTCAGATGGCTCCAGGCCACTCTAGAATTTGAAGCATTTCCTTGTCCTTGAGTTAAATTGGGCCCCCGTGGTATGTGTTCTGTAACTTAATATGAAAGGCTGCTGATGGGTGGGCTGATGCCATGACCACCAAGGCTGGTGGTGGCCCCTGCAAGGGACCCGTGTGCCCCAGCAGCCAGGGCTCTGAGAGAGTGCCCAGTGGGTGCCAGGTCCCTCCCTTGCCCCTGGGAAAGACTCTGAGCACTTTCATGCAGATATCAGTCTCACCTAAGGCATGTCTCAAGAGTATACTGCTGTTAATTTAAACAACAACAACAACCAAAAAAAACCCCAGTCCCTTTATTTCCCTCTTTTTCTGTGACTCAAGAAAGCATTATGAGCCAGGTGTGGTGGCACACATCTGTAATCCCAGTACTTGGGAGGCTGAGACAGGAGGATCTGGGGTTTGAGGCCAACCTCAGCAACTTAATTAGATCTTCAACAACATAGCAAGACTCAGTTTTAAGAATAAAAAATTACAAGGGGTGGGCACGTAGCTCAGAGATAGAATGCTCCTGGGTTCAATGCCCAGTACCCAAACAAATAAGCAAGCACCTAAATAAAATAAATTCAGTTATTTATATGTAACAGGCTTATAGTGGCATCACCTGTAGTTGACCCTGACTTGTCCATGAGAACTGATACGACAGCTAGAATCCCTGGTTAAAGGGGCTTTCTTATTTTGATAATATTGCCATATATAATCCAATTTTCCAGCTATTTTCCATATGTGATTGGAACAGAATCTGTGTGCAGAAAGCTAACCATTCCTATTAGTCAGGATTCTGAGTTGCAAGCAACAGAAACAGTCTGGCTGATTTAGTCAGAAAAGAGATGTATTAAAGAGATAATGTCTATCTCGCAGAGATGCTGAGGCTTTGCAGGGCCTGTATTTTGGAAAATCAGCTGCAGTTTGCATGCTGAGGTTTCCGGGCTGTTGCTCCTACACCGTTCCCTGGACACTCTGGCCGGCCCCATTCGGCCATCAATAAGAACTCTGCTCTTCAGTGACTCGATCTTGCTTCAAACCCTGCCACTGCAGGATGACGAGCCATGCCCCTTGGGCTGTGTGACAGCCCCAGATGAGTGGCCAGGTGAGGGGCATGGGAAAGAATCCTAGACAGTGTTTTGGGGTGATTTTTTTTTTGAGGAATCAACAGATAATCATAATTCTGACATCTTAGACTGTGGGCAGGGCCGCCATGTTTCTTGGTCACATCTCTATCCCGAGGCCCTAGCATAATACCTGGCACTTAGAAAGGGCTCAATAAGCATTTGTTGAAATGAATTAAAATTGAATTTTAAATTTAGAAGCACCCTTTCCAAGGGCAGATTGCCAGTCACTATTGCAAATTAGTTCTAGTAAATCAAAGTAAATTAGAAATGCAATCAAAAATAGCTTCTGTAAGTCTAGTGGTTCTATGCTATACTTATCTACGGTGGCATATGCCCTTGGGCCTCTGGGTAAGTGGCTTGTTTTTAAGCTCAGTGACAGTTTCACTTTTTCTAGTAATAACTGTACATGCGTGTATGTGTCTGTGCCTATCTATCTGTGCATGTCCGTAACTGTGAGCATCTTGGCTGAAGGTTATTTTTTAATCAAGAAAGGAAACTATCACTAGCCTTCATCTGGAGGCCAATTTCCAGGGTATTTGCTTCTGTTTGGGGAGTCCTTTTCTGATAGAGGAAAGGGGAGACAAGAAGGATCCTTTCCTGAGGGTTGGGGGAGTGGATCTCAAAAGCCGATGTGCCATGAGTGGACCATTAAGTCAGTGAAATATGGGCATGGTATTTCTATTGAATTATTCCAGCTCTTTTGCCCTGTTCGTTTCCTCCTGCTCATTTGCAGAATTCCCAAGGTCAATACTGAGGAGTAGAGAGTCACGTAGAAGGTCATCTCTCCAGCAGATTCAGCAGGATGTTCACTGTTAACACAGAATTACACAGAGTGTTGGAGTTGTATCATAGGACTGCAGTATGGATTACTTCCCATCGTGGCAATGCCAAGGAAGTTATAATTGATTCTGCATGAGTCATAACATTTTATGCCTTTGCTTCAGAAAAAAATGCCTTTTAAAGCTTAAAAGTCCAACATTTTAAGGTCATCAGATTGGAAACCTCTTTTCTTGAGCTGGAACCATCCATCTTCTGCTGCCCTCTGACATTCAAGCTCCTGGTTCTTAGGCCTTTGGACTTTGGGACTGACATAGACACTCTACTCCTTACGTCCAACCTGGTTCTGAGGTTTTGGGCTCACATCGAATCATCCCTCTGGCTTTCTTGGTTCTCCATGTTTTAGGTGACATATTGTGAGATTCACTGGGCTCCATAATCATATGAGCCAGTTCCCATCTTAAGTCCTCTTTTACAGATCTATCTCTATATCTATCTATCTATCTATCATCTTTCATCATCATCTATCTAATTTATCTACATCTATCTATCATCTATCATCTCTCTCTATCCATCTGGTTCTGTTTCTCTGGAGAGTCTGACTAATAGGGATTTTTGTGTTTAAAAATCATCATGAACTTGGTTCCATCTGTTTTAACTTTATTTTGATGAAAGTGTGAACGTGCCCGACCTCTGTCATGAAGACATAGTCTCAGGGTAAGAGGGCTTTTCTTTGGTGTGTATGTGTGTACGTGAGGTTTTCCTAAATGTATTCTCCCCCTCATTGGTGCATAAATTATTCTTTTGAATGATTTTTATTCTTTAGTTTTGAAAAATGTAGCATCTTAATTCCTGTTATAGTTTAAATAATTATATATAAACGGGGGAAAACTGATAAGATATTAAAAATGATCTCTGAAACACTGGGCGTGGTGGTGCACTCTTGTAATCCCAGTACTTGGGAGGCTGAGACAGGAGGATCACAGCCAGCCTCAGCTACTTAGTGAGGCCCTCTGCAACTTACTGAGACCATGTTTCAAAATAAAGAATAAAAATTGGGCTAGGGGTGTAGCTCAGAGGTAGAATACCTCTGAGTTCCATTCCCAGTTGGGGGGGGGGGAGAGAGAGAGAGAGAGAGAGAGAGAGAGAGAGGGAGAAGAGAGAGAGGGAGAGAGATCTGAGTAGAATAATTATTAATTATTGAATTTTTCCTTTTCCGAACTTTTCAATTTGTAGTGACAACCATGTATTGATTTTATGATCAGAAAAAATGTGAAAAATAATAGAACTTACTGGGAAAATAGGATCGGGACAAATCAGTCAAGTCTATGAAAGTTTGAAACCAGAATATTAACAAAAATCACTCAATCTTAATAAAAACACTGACATGCTGGGTGTGGTGGCGCACGCTTGTAATCCCCGCGCTTGGGAGGTAGAGACAGGAGGATCACGCGGGTTTGAAGACAGCCGCGCTGGCTTAAGAGACCCTGTTTCCAAATAAAAAGTATAAAATAGGTCTGGGAGTGTAGCCCAGAGGTAGAAGGGCTTCTGGGAATCCCATACCACCAAAACAAAACAAAACAAAAAAAACCCCACTGGCATAGGTAAATATAGGGGTATAGGAAGCTTGGGCCCAGTGCTTCTCTTTTGAAATATATCTTGCAGGCCATTGGTTTCTGATACAGAATACTTTGATTAATATAGACATTTAGATTTAGGGCACATCCTTCTCTACTAATTCATTGTTTTAACACAGGGCATACTATCTTTATAGTTTCTTTGTCTGTATTCTCAGTCTGTCCAGATAGCCTAAGCTCGTGGCCACTCATGAGGTACTAGAAACCACTAAACCAGACACTACTTGCACTGAACAAAGGCAAAGTTATAGATTTTCCGAGTTTCTTCCCTGAAGTTTGGCATACATTTTTAAGACTCTAATTTTAATTTTGAGAAAGCTTGCTTTAGATTTCTTCAAAGTTTTAGCATGCTGGAAGAAATCGCCCAAGAACCAGCGTGACTTCTGCATCACGCTGACCCCATTCTCTTCTTGCTGATTCCCAGGAGCTGATTTATTACATTATGCATTGCCACAAAACAGACAATATTAAAAATTCTAGGACCGGTAAAGGTGGTGTCTAGAATGTAGATAGCTATAAAGAGCAATAAGGAAAAAAATCTACATAAACTATAAAATTGAAAATTTTCTCAAACTATGGGAGAGCTGAGGTTGCAGATCAGTCAGTGATCTGAAATCTAAGGGACGACCTGCTGATGAGCAGGAGGACTGGCTCGCTAACTGCAGAGCATATAGGAAAAGAAATCCAGTGCCCTACTCACAGACACCAAAAGTTTAACAAAAGTTTCAATCAGTTGCAAAATAAGTCAGGGTGGGGTAAGAGCACGGGACCCAGAGACCTGAGGGCTCTGTATCCACTCCCTGCTCTGCTGCAGGGACCACCTCTAGGTGCTGGCTGCTGAGACTGTAGGAAGATGCAGCTGTCACTTCAGGAAAGGCACAAAGCCCCTGCGGCCCGAACCTTGAGGTGCTGAAGGTAGGCAGCACCTGACACCCACAGGACACAGGGAAAGGTAAAGAAAAGACCCCTCTACGTGCAGGTGAAGGCCGGGGACATTCCTGGGCCCAGGAGTCTATGACTGTCCTGAAAGTTTTCCCACTGCTTTTAGAGGGAGCAAGCAGCTCTCTTCCATGTGAGATCCACCAAAGAAACAAGGCAGAGTTTGGTTGCTGTTATGATCGGATATCAAATGTCCCCTCAAGAGCTCTTGGTTGATTTAGTTAAGTCATAAAGGTTGTAGATAAATCTCTTAATGTATCTAAGTGGTAACCAAAGTTGGCAGGCTGTGGCTGGGGAAGGTGGGCCCTGGAGGTGTGGCCTTAGGGATTGCCCTTGTGACTTTGAATGCCCTTCCTTGCCTGCTGTCTCTGCTTCCAGCCTCTGTGCTGTGGGAGTGGAGCTTTGTGGGCATTCAATCTCTCTTCTCTCTTCTCTCTTCTCTCTTCTCTCTTCTCTCTTCTCTCTTCTCTCTTCTCTCTTCTCTCTTCTCTCTTCTCTCTTCTCTCTTCTCTCTTCTCTCTTCTCTCTCTCTCTCTCTCTCTCTCTCTCTCTCTCTCTCTCTCTCTCTCTCTCCCTCTCTCCCTCTCTCCTCCCTCTCTCCTCTCTCTCCTCCCTCTCTCCTCTCTCTCTCTCTTCCTCCCTCCCTCCCTCCCTCCCCCTCTGCTTCCCCCTACCATGTCCTGAGCTTCAGAGCCTGACCTCACATGGACTGAACCCAGAAAAAACAACAACAACAACAAAAAAAAAACCTGAGCAAATAAATCTTCCTCTAAGTTGTGTAGTCAGACATTTTGGTTTGGAGCTGAGAGAAAACTGACCAAGACAGTTGCCATCAGGGATGGGCAAGATCACTAAGAAAGCCCCAAGACTGAGATTCAGAACTCAGAGCCTGCTGAACACTGAAGATAAACCAGGGAAATAGAGACCACTCTCTCCCACCTTCTACCAACAGCGTAGCAGACCCCAAGCAACAAACAACAGCTGCCTGATGCTGGATGAGGGGTGAGCGCATTGACGGAGACCCTCTTTTAGGCTGAGGAATTAGGGTGGACTAGGATCAATGAGAACAAATCTCCAGAGCCCCGCCTGCACCCCAGGTAGAGTTCAAACTTCCACCGCAATTTCTCAGCCTTGTCCTGTTAACATGCTCAGCCGTGTAATTATTTCCTGTGGGGACATCTTGTACATCGTAGTATATTTACCAGCCTCTCTGGCCTCTACTTCCTAGGTTCCAGGACTATCTCCTCTCAGTGTGACAACTAAAAATATCTCCAGACATTGCCAAAACATCCTCTAAGGGTGAAATAGTCCTTGACTGAGAAATCACTGTGTTAAAGGAATCTGAAGCTGGTGGTAAATTAAGGGTGGTCATAAGAATAATGAAATTGGAACCCAGCTCACTTTCTAACTAGACTGATTCAACCCCCACATTCCAAGCCTGGTAGAAGATAAGGTATACCCACTTCTACACATAAATAATATTTGCCTCAGTCTCTATTATTCTGCACATCTAGAACTGAACAGCACCAGACAAAAAATTATGAGATAGACAAAAAAAAGAAAGAAAATTCAACTCATTTTTAAGAGATAGTCATTGCAGCCAGGCATTGTGGCGCACGCTTGTAATTCCAGCACTTGGGAGGCTGAGACAGGAGGATCGCACAGGTTCAAAGCCAGCCTCAGCTACTTAGTGAGGCTCTCAACAACTTAGTGAGACCCTGTTTCCAAATAAAGTATAAAAAAATAGGTCTGGGACGTATAGCCTGGAGGTAGAAAAGTGAAATGGGTTTCACTCCCAATACCACCAAAAAGAGAGAGAGATAAAATCATCAATAGAACTAACCTCAGAGATGATCTGAATGTTGGTAGTAGCAGACAGGAAATAATTATATTTAACATAATATAAATATAATTATATTTATTTTATACATAACTCTAGTGAGTTTGTGGACAACATGCATGAACAAACGCATGATGATCAGAGAGATGAAAACAATAGTCAAGTAGGTCACCAAAACAAAACAAGTAACAGATACAAAGATGCCCACGTGGGCTCAGAATTATTATTGACACAGCTGAGGACCAGTGTTGAATAACCGATTTGAAAATAGGTTAATAGAAATTACTCAAACCGAAACACCAAAGGAAAGAAGAGAGAAACACAGAATAGAACTGTAGGGCAAATGACCCAATGTACCTGCAACTGAAATCCCAGAAGATAAGAAAGAGAACAGGGTAGATAAAATATTTGAAGAAATAATGGCATAGAATTTTCTAAACATAAAGAAAAACACCAATAGATACATTAGGAAGCTCAGAGTATTTCAAGCAGAAAAAAGAGAGGGAGGAGGAGGAAGCAAAAGGGGAGGATGAGGAGGAGGAGGAGAAGGAGCAGGAGGAGGAGGAAGAGGAGAAGGAGCAGGAGGAGGAGGAGGAGCAGGAGGAGGAGGAGGAGGAGAAGAAGGAGGAGGAGGAGGAGAAGGAGGAGGAGGAGGAGGAGGAGGAGGAGGAGGAGGAGGAGAAGGAGGAGGAGGAGGAGAAGGAGGAGGAGGAGGAGGAGGAGGAGAAGGAGGAGGAGGAGGAGGAGGAGGAGGAGGAGGAGGAGGAGGAGGAGAAGGAGGAGGAGGAGGAGAAGGAGGAGGAGGAGGAGGAGGAGGAGAAGGAGGAGGAGGAGGAGGAGGAGGAGGAGGAGGAGGAGGAGGAGGAGGAGGAGGAGAAAAGCATTAAAAAAGAGATGCGAGAAAAAGGTCAGAACTACAACTGATTTATTTCTACTCAGAAACTAGAAAAGTCAGAAAATAATAGCATGAAAATTTAAAAGCAAAACAAAACTGCAAGCCTGGCCAGAATATCTTTCTGTATATTCATCCAGAGGATTTTTCAAATTGAAGGTGAACTAAATACTGTTGTGGGGTTTTTTTGTTTGTTTGTTTGTTTCTTGGTTTTGGGTTTTTTTTTTTTTTTTTTTTTTTTTGGTACTGGGGATGGAACCCAGGGGCATTCTACCTTCGAGAGATACCCCAGCCCAATTTTTCATTCTTCATTTTGAAACCAGGTCTCACTGAGTTGCAAAGGGCCTCACTAAGTAGCTGAGACTCTCCGTGAACCCCGATCCTCCTGTCTCAGCCTCCCAAATGCTGTGATTACAAGCGTGTGCCACCACGCCTGGCTTCTAAATACTATTTTTGATGAATAAAAACTGAAAAATTTTAGCACTAGCAACTCTGCACCTCAAGAAATGTAAAGAAAGTTCCCAGAATTTGAGAAACATAGATCTACACATAAAAATGAATATACCTGGAAATGGTCACAATGAAGGTCAAAACATTTTTGTTATTTTTAATTACTCTCTAAGGCTAAATACAATTGACTTCTAAAACAAAAGTAGTAGGACTATATTATGGGTTTATTGTGTATGTAAAGGTAAAATATATGACAACTATTATTGTCTAACAAAAGGTAGAAGAGGAATGAATTAGAAGTTTACTATTGTAAGACCCTTACACTCTATTTGAAACTTTGTATTATTTGAAAGAAGAAGGAGAATAGGTGCCAGCCTCATCAATTTAGCTGAGGGCCTCTGCAACTTAGTGAGACCCTGTTTCAAAATTAAAATTAAAAAGAGCTGGGGGTATAGCTCAGAGGTAGAATGCCCTGAGTTTAATACCCAGTACCCCCCCACACACACTAGACTGTAATTAATTAATTAATCAAGATATGTATTATAAATTTTAGAGCATCCATTAACATTTTAAAGGCATAAATAAATCAAGTTTACAGATAAAATGGAATAAAAAGTATTAAAACCAAAATCAAGGAGAAAAAGAGGAACAAAGCCCAAAAGATTGAATGAGTAAAAAAACAAGATGGGGGATTTAAGTTTATAACAATGACATTAAATGTAAATGACTAAACACATCAATAAAAGATGGCAATTTTCAGATTGGCTAAAGAAAAGTGATCCATTAAGACACTCTACAAAAAAGAAAACCTATTTCAAATATGAAAACATGGGGAGGTTAAAAAGTAAAAGGATGAAAAACCATGTTATGTAAATTCTAATTAAAAGAAAAACACGTGACTGTAACCTCAGTACTTGGGAAGCTGAGACAGGAGGATCACAGTTTCGCTTCCAGCCTCAGAAATTTAGCAAGGCCCTCAGCAACTTAGTGACATTTTGTTTTTTTAAAAAAATAAATAAAATAGGGCTGGGGTTATAGCTCAGAAGTAGAATGCCCCTGGGTTCAATCCTCAGCACCACAAAAGAAAGGAAGGAAGGAAGGAAGGAAGGAAGGAAGGAAGGAAGGAAGGAGAAAACCAAAGGTGCTACATTAATATCAGACAAAATAGATTTTAGAACAAGAAAAATTACTGGGGTTATAAAAAGCCACAACATTATAATAAAGGGGCCAATTCATCAAGAAGACATAATAATCCTGAAGAGGTGCACACCTAATAACAGCACTTCAAAATACACGAGGCAAATGCAGCACTGAAAAGAGAAATGGCTTAAATACAAAATGGTAATTGATTTTCTCACTGCTCTCTCAACAACTGGAAGAACAAGTAGACAGGAAAATCAGTGAGGAGACAGATGATGGAGCAACCCTATCAGCCACTTGACCTCATTGACATTCATAGAATACTCTGCCCCACAGTAGCACAACACATGTGCTCTTTTTAAGTGCACATAGAACATTAATAAGAGTGACCATATTCTGGACCATAAAATAAATCTTAGCTGACTTAAATGAACTAGAATACTATAGCATATATTTTCTGGACAGATTTCTAATCTAATAGAATTAAACTAGAAATTAGATTTCTAGTCTAATAGAATTAAACTAAAAATCAGCACAAGAAAGATGTCTAGAAAGCCACAACTGTTTAGAAAGTAAACACTACCCATCTACATAACCTGTGGCTAGAGTAGTTGTCACAAAAGGAATTAAAATTTCAAATGGAATCAGAATTTGTATGGTTCAGCTGAAAGAGTATGTTGTGGTTTGGATAAGTATCCCTCAGTGGCCCATGTGTTACAGGCGTGGTCCCCAGCCTTTGGTGGTACTGGGAGGCGGTGGAAATTTTAAAAAGTAGAACCTAGTGGGAGGTTTTCAGTCACTGGGGGTGTGCCCCCAAAAGAGATTTGGGGTCCCTAGCCTCTTCCTTATTCACGTTCTTTTGCTTCCTGACCATGAGATAAATGGTTTCACCATGTGCCCCTGCTGTGGTGTCCTGTTTTACCACAGGCCTGAAAGCAGTACGATCATCCAACCATGGAAGAAAGCCTCCAAAACCGTGAGCTAAATAAACCTTTTCTCTTTTTAGGTTGGTTATCTCAGGTCTTTTGTTATAGAAATGAAAAACTTCACAAACACACAAGACTTAGAAGGAAATTTATAGATAAAAACACCTAACTGGAAATAATGAAGATCACAAAGAAATAACCTAAACTTTCTCCTTAAGAAAATATTAAAAGAAACTCTGAATAAGCAAAACCTGAAATTACTTCCTGCTCTATTATTTCCTGCTTTCTGAAATTAGCAGAAAGCAGAAAATTATAAAAATAGAAGCGGAAATCTATATTGAAAATGGAAAACAGTATAGACAAGCAATGAAACAAACAAAAAACTGGTTGATAAGCTCCCACCTGGTTAACAGAGAAATAGAGAAAGAGAGAGAGAGAGAGAGAGAGAGAGAGAGAGAGAGAGAGAGAGAGAGAGAGAGAGAGAGAACTTGAATACCGACATAATAAAGAAAGTGGGATCATTATCACAAATTATCCAGAGAGTAAAGGGTTAATAGTGAATATTATGAACTTGGATGAAAGAATTAACCTCTTAAAAGGTATATTCAAGAAGCCATTGATAATCTGAATTATTCTATATTTTATTAAAGAAATTTAATTTGTAGTTATTAACCTTCTTATAAAGAAAACTCCAAGGTCAATACAGCTTCACTGATCAGTTCTACCAGAATATTTAGGAAGCCTAAGACAGGAGGATCCAGGTTCATGGCCAGCCTCAGCTACTTAGTGAGGCCCTCTGCAACTTAGTGAGATCCTGTTTCAAAATAAAAAGAATTTTAAAAAAGGGCTGGAAGGCCGGGCATGGTGGCACACGCTTGTAATCCCCACGCTTGGGAGGCGGAGACAGGAAGATCATGCAGGTTTGAAGCCAGCCTTGCTGGCTTAAGAGACCCTGTTTCAAAAACATAAAATAGGTCTGTGAGTGTAGCCCGGAGGTATAAGGGCTTCCAGGAACCCCAGGACCACCAAAAAAAAAAAAAAAAAAAAAGGGCTGGAGATGTAGCCTGAAGGTAGAATGCACCTGGGTTCAACCCCATTACTGCAAAAAATAAAATAAAAAAATTAAAATTTCCAATTCTATACAGTTTTTACATAAAATAGAAAAGAAGCAAAAGATATTATATGATGAGAAAATTATAATTCAAGGTCCTTCATGGATATAAATGCAAGATTCATCAACTGAATATTAGAAAATCAAACTTTGCAGTACATAAGAGCAGTATATTATCAAGTGGGTTATATTCTTGATATGAGAATGTAAAATTGGTTTAATACTTTAAAAATTACTCAGTGTAATTCACCATATAAACAGACTAAAGAAGAAAAACTGTGATCATCTTAATAGATGCAGAGAGAAGCATTTGATAAAATTTGAAGTCCTTCATGATAAAAAAAAAAACATTCAGAAAAGCAGGATTTTAACCCTGTAAAGGGTATCTACAAAAAGCCTAGAGCTAACACGAAGAATACTTCCCCCTAGGATTTCAAGCAAGGGAAGGCGGCTCATTCTTACCCCCATATTCTAAATCGTGGTAGAAGTCTTAGGTAGGAGAATCTCAGTCAGTAACTGACCACACCACTTAGAGAAAGGAAGATTTTTTTTTTTTTTTTTGCTCACGGTTTTTTGAGATTTCAGGTTCAGTCTGTGTGAGGCCAGGGTCTACGAGGCTCAGGGTGTGGTGGCAGAGACAAAAAAGAACAAAGGTTCTGCTCTCACACCACGAAGGCTGGACACAAGGGAGCAAGCAATGAAGGGACTGAAAAGACAGAAGCACAATGCCCACGTCCACACTCCCAGAAACCCACCTTCCCCGCTGCAGCCCACCTCCTTGGTTACCGCCCAGTAGGTCCAGGCCGACGTACTGATGAGATTACAACCCACGTGACTCCATGATACCAACCCTGATCAATGCACGAGCTCTTCAGGGACATTCTGTATCTACCATAACAGTGAGATAAGACCAGAGAAAGAAAGAAGATGTATACGGGTTGAAAGGGAAACAGTACAACTGTCTTCATTTGCAGACATCATAATGTTATTTAGAAATCTCTAAAAGCCTATTTTAGTTACTAGAATTAGTAAGTGAGGTTAACAAAGGTACAGAATATAAAACTGATATACTAAGGCAATTATATTCCTATATATTTGCAATGAACATTTCTAAGTTGAAATTAGGTAAATAGCATTTCGAATAAAGAGCCATTTATAATCACACCTAACAACATTAAATACTTGCTTTAAAATATCTCTAATGATCTTAGATCTATATTCTGAAAACTATGAAACCTTGATGAAAGAAATACAAGAGCTGAATAAATGGAGAGATATGCTAAATCAATGGAAAATTTCAGTATTTTTAAGATGTCATTTCTCTTCCCAACTAATCTATAGATTCAATGCGGCCATGATTTCCCAGAAAAAAACTTTCTGTAGAAATCAACAAGGTGATTCTAAGAGGTACATATGAAAAATAGTACAGTCAAACTAATAGCAAATTTTGAGGACCCAACCTACATATTTCAAGGCTTATTACAATGCTACTATATTTGAGATCGTTTTACCTGTCGAAAGGATAAATATATAGGTCGGCTGAACAGAGTCCACCACCATAACCACACATGCATCATCCATTGACTCTGGACATAGGAAAGAATAGACTGCCAAAGGAAGAAGCTGAAAGAAGTAGATACTAACATAACAAAGAAGACAAGAAGGAGGTGGAGGAGGAGGGAGACTGACTCATATCTCTATAAAACTTGTAGAAGAAACATCTTAGTGACCTGAATCAAGCAATGAGGTCTTGGATATGAAAGCAAAAACACAATCCAATTGATAAATTGGACTTCTTCAAGATGGAAACCTTGTGCTCTTTTGAAGATACTGTCAAGAAATTTTATTGTTAAGTACAGACTGGGAGAAAATACCTGCAAAACACATATGTGGTAAATGGCTTTTATACAGGATACACAGAATTCCAGAAACTTGAGAATGAGAAGCAAATAGCTCCGTAAAAAAGGGCAAAACATTTTAACAGATATATTATCAAAGAAGCTATATGGATGGTAAATACATGTGTGAAAATGTTAAAAATCATTAGTTGTTATGGAAATGCAAATTAAACTACAATGAAATACACAAATACCTATAAAATGGCTCTAAGAAAAGAAACCCTTACAGTATCCATTGGGTGTGGGACCATTGGGATTGTCATAAATTACCAGCGGGGGAAAAATGTGTAGTCATTGTGAAGCAGTTTGGCAATTTCTTATAAAGTTAAGTATATACTTACTAGACACCAAACAATCTCACTCTTAGGTTATTTACCAAAGGGAAACGAAAACTGACAGTTACACAAAAACCTGCTTTGCAATGTTTCTGGAAACTTTATTCATATTCACCTAAAATGAAAATAACGCAAGTCTTTTAACTGGTTAACAGAAAAACAAAGTACCCTGAAGAGGGGTGTGGTGGTGCAGATTTATAATCCCAGTACTTGGGAGGCTGAGACAGGAGGATCACAGCCAGCCTCAGCTACTTAGTGAGGCACTCTGCAACTTAATGAGACCTTGTTTTAAAATAAAAAATAAAAAATAAGGCTGGGGGTGTAGTTCAGAGGTAGAATGCCCCTTGGTTCAATCCCCAGTATCACAACAAAAATGAAAGAAAGAAAAAAGAGAGAAAGAGAGAAAGAAAGAAAGAAAAGAAAGAAAGAAAGAGAGAAAACTGGAATACTCATAAAAAAGAAACAAGTCACAAATTCATACAAAAAGCAAACACAACAGCACATACACACCTAAAATGAGTCATGCTAAGTGAACGAAGCCAGATTAAAAAATCTATATAGAGTGAGATTCCATTTATGTGACATTCTGAAAACCGCAAAACCCTACAGAGAAAAAACACATCAGCGGCTGCCTGGGACTGGAATCGAGGGTTCAGGATTGATAATAAAGGGGCACCAGGGAACTTTAGAGGACGATGGAAATGTTTTGTATCTTGATCATGGTGAGAGTTGCATGAAGGCAAACGTTTACTAAAAACCGAGAGAACTGTACAAGAAGGGTGATTTCACAGTGGCATCTCACCCCAATAAAATGTGAATTGGGAAAAAAAAATCTAAAGTCCTGATAATAAAAAGTGAAAATAAACTAGTGCCTGGTTCTCTGAGTGATCTGATGTCTATAGCTTGGCAGCAGGGCATGCCGTTTTTGGAGGGATGGGAAATGGTACCTAAGGAGCTGGGAATCAGACACCAAGTTATCTTCAGAGCAGGTGCTGGGTGGGCTTTTCAGGGGTTGGACAAGAGCCTGCTACCTGGACCCGATTGCCTTTAGACTAATGCCCAGTGGGAACCACGCCCCTCACATTTATGCCCAGAGGTTTGACTGATAAGATCCAGTGTACCTTTCTGTAGTGGGATTCACATCACACACAGGGGGTGGGGGGGTGGCAATGGGATGCACTGCACCCCCACCAGCCCCCTAGACTCAGAGTAAAGCTCCAGATAGCTCTTCATGGTTCAAGACAAGCCCTCTGTGTGAGGGAAAGGGTCCATGGCTGCTGGGGCTGGGTGTGTGTGTTGGGGGCACCGGAGGGGCAACCTGTTGTTTACGGTCACTTTATCCTCTCCGCCCACTCCACTGAGCCTGGCAGGAAGGCAGGCAGGAGCAGCAGGTCAACAGATGTACAGAGCTGCTGAGCGGAGGCCTAGTAGGGAGGATTAAAGCTGTGGAAGGGCCACTCTGCCCAGACATTGAATTTCCCTCTTCCTTGGGGTGAATGTTACTCTGCGTGCTTGGGAGAGCCCCTTTTCTTTTGCACACACAAACTTTACCTTGTGCATGAATTCTATCTAAATGCCAGATCGGCAGTGAGAACAGAAGCTGGAACCTTTAATTGGGAGGCCTATACTTGCAGAAATTGCTTGTCTGCAAGGCCAGGGTTCTGGGACGGTAGCAATGAGGAGGAGGCGGCGGAAGGATGGAGCAGGTGCAGGTTAAAAGAGGGTAGCGTCATCGCTGAAGAACAGTCTGGCAATTCCGTGCTCTGTAACCTATAATCTTTCCTCTCCAGCAGCCCCTGAGCCCTGACTTGGCTAAAATTATTTCAACCCCTTCCAACCACCCTTTAAGAGGCTTGGTCAGGATGCTTTGATGGGGTTAAAGGGAAATAGGTAATCTAAGGGACCTGCACTTTGGGAATGAGGTGTGGGTTAAATCTACCCCATTTCCTCTATTTCTGCCCTAGTCAGTTCTAGAGAAGAAAGACCCTCCTGAGAGCTCTTGACAGCCAAAACCCATTGGCAACGCCAAGGCCCCCTGGCCCCTGGCCAGGCCTAGGAGAGGAGGCACGGTATAGAGACAAGTCGGCAAGCGTTTGTGCAGGCTCTGCTACCTGAACAAAAATATGCTGAGCAGCAAATTATGGCTTTCAGATGTCAGCGCTGCCGTGCGACATTGTGTTTCTGCAGTTCATGTCTTCATTACTGTGCTGTAGCCTCCCATTTGGGCTGTTCTTGAGAGTGAGGCAGACTTATGCTATGCCGGTTGCCATACAAAGCGCTCACCCAGGGTGTCAGGTGGATGGCCAAGACCCTGCGGTCGAGAAGCCTGAACCTACCAGCTGCTTTGTGGGTGCCTGTGTGTGCACACGTGTGAGCTGTGTGTGTGCATGTGCATGAAAGCTGTGTGTACATATGCGTGAGCTGTGTGTGCACATGTGTGAGGCATATGTATGCATGGGAGAGCTATGTGTGCATGTGTGAGAGCTATAGTGTGTGTGCTTGTGAGTTGTGTATGTGCGATCTATGTGTGTGTGTATGTAAGCTGTGCACACATGTGTGAGCTATGTGTGTGCATGTGTGTGAGCTGTGTGCACATATGTGTATGCGTGAGCTGTGTGTGCATGCATGTAGAAGCTGTGTGTGAGCTATATGTGCACAGGTGTGAGAGCTATGAGGATGTGTGTGTAGTGTGCGTGTGTGTGTGTGCGTGCTATGCGTGTGCATGCACACAGCCCTCCTCCGTGGCCCACGTCGTAATAGCTGAAAGGAACCTGCCTCCCGCTGCAGGAGCTTGTTGTGTGTGCTTTCTCGTCTCCTGGCTTCCGTCGGCCTCCTCAGGGCCCACCTGCGAGGTCCTGCCTCCCTCCTCCCCTGCTCCTCTTTGAGGTGGTAGCTGGACCGATGCAGCGATGCCCTGGCAGCTGCTTTTTCAGTTTCTCAGCCTCTCTCAGATTAATGGAACAGAAACATGTGCTTGCATCCGATGCCAGTAATCATATCCTGAGTGACCACAGGGAGGGAGATTAAGCAAAGGTACTGGCCCGGTCCCGGGGGTTGGGTTACAGGAAGAAAGCCTTTCTGACACCAGCCGCACCGTGCTTCCGCTTGCCCCTCCTCCTCCCCCAGGCCCGCTAAGCCCCTGGAATATTTTCCATAAGATTAATTATAATCTACCCAGCAACGTCCCAAGTTGCTCAAGGACTGGGTTTTGCTCTGCACTCTGCTTTGTGCTCTTGGATGTGAACAGAGCCTGCTTCCCTGCCCCTTGCTTGCCGCAGTCTCTGTGATGATCTACTCTGGACATGTATTTTCAGTGAAAAGTAAACAAGTGCATGGTTGTCTGCCCTGATGGCTTCATCCAGCAACTATCGACTGTGAGCGAATCGCTCCTCTAATAGGACGCCGTCCCTGGCCCTGGCCCTTGCTGGGGCATCGAGGCACAGGCTCAAAACCCTGAGGTGGGAGCTCCCGTAGGACAATGGGCAGAGAGAAGCTCAGTACTCCTGGCTGGGGAAACCCGGGAGGCTTCAGGGAAGTGGCATTGAGATGAGCCTTGGAAGACAGGCGGGATGTCGACAGGTGTCAATGAAAAGAAAAAGCATCTCATGTGAAACGTCCAGCTTGAGCACGAGTATTCAGAGATGAGTGGGAATTTGAGTGAAACTGCAGAAATGTAAATGTGTACATAAGAGGAAGAGATGGGAAGTGGGTCTGGAGAGCCTGGAAATATGAAGACTTTAGGGCCCGGGGTAGGGCTTGTGAATTTATATCATCAGCAGTGGGGGCCATTGCAGGTTTTAGAGCAAGGAAGTGACAAAGCAGTGCCTTTTTGGTCGGGCTTTAAGAAGAGGACCCTCGACAAAACCTCAAATCCTGCTGTGGAGAGAGAGGAGTGGAAGGAGGGGACAGACCCAGCAGGAGGTGACTGCAAGGTCCCACTTGGCGGGGACAGGAAGGGAGTGAGGTGGGAGCAAGGCGGCAAAGGTGAGATGGAGCCCAGGCTGGTGCTGACCAGAGACACCCAAGTGAGGAGCATCTTTGTGGCGGTGACGCCCCAGAGCAGGTGAGATGGAGGGGGAGCCGAGCTCAGATCCTAGGACAGATGGGCACATCAAACAGATAAAAAAGAACGCGAGTTTCCTGCCACGGAAATGGAGAGAGGAGAGGCTTCCTGTGCAGTGCCGAAGGGGCTGAGCCTGGCTGGGCAGGGCAGCTGGGTCTGGGGCTGGGGAGAAGGCCAGGGCAGGGGCGGGCGGAAGCCAGATCAGAAGCCTGTGAGCAGGAGTGGGAGCGAGGAGGAAGCGTAGGCAGCAAGTGAACTTCCTGCAGAGCTTTTAAAAATAGGAGGCGGCTCCTCATCTGGGAAGGGCTGAGGGCCTCCTGCCAGGTACCCAGGAGATGGACTATGGGGCCCGCAAGAGGCCAAAAGGTGAGCCATCTGTGGGAGTTGTGTTTTCTTCCCTACAGCCAGAAATTCTGGCTTCTCCTCATCACAGCAGGGGAGCAATTGGTTGTAGTGTATTTGGAGGTCAGGTCACAAACCTGCCCTCTCCTTCAGCAAGGCCTGGAAACTGTTGTCTCAAGGAGCTCAGCATCAATTTGGTGGCTTCTAGAATGTTCTACATCTGATTTTAGGGACCAGCCTGGGGAGACAATGGTGGAACCGTTACTTTTTCTGGACCCTGGGAGAAGGTTCGTGAAGAATAAACAAAGAGATGTGTCGGCTTCCAGAGTCATTTTTTTCTGTTCCTCAGAAGAAAAAGAATCTGTCCTTTTGAAGACAGACTTGAGGTTCATTGATCTTTCCTCAGGAGAGACTGCCGAAGAGACACACACACCCCATCAGGGACGGTCCCCCGGGGAGGCTGAGGAAGAGCCGCACAGCTTCTCAGTGGCTCCAGGGACCTGTCATCCCACACTGTCCTCCGGGATCTGTCCATGTCGGACGGCTGAGCCTCTAAGACACTGGCTAGCGCTGCCTGTGTGTGGTGACCTGGCTTTGACCAGCTCCAGGGAGAAGGAAGAGTGTCCGGAATCCAGATTTGGGGTGCGTGGCTGTTACCTGTTACCAAAGGGGAGTACCGAGTCTTCATCATTATTTTTGAAATGAAGCCACTTCTTACTGATACATCTCGTAGCTATTTCTTTTTGCCTTCTACCATCGAATGCTTCCAATCTGGAGAAATTCTCCAGTGCGTATTATCTTTTTAAAAATTTTTTTAGTTCCGGGCGTGGTGGCGCACGCTTGTAATCCCCGCGTTTGGGAGGCGGAAACAGGAGGATCGCGCAGGTTCAAAGCCAGCCGCGCATGCTGGCTTAGGAGACCCTGTTTCCAAATAAAAATGTAAAAATAGGTCTGGGAGTGTAGCCCGGAGATAGAAGGGCTTCCAGGAACCACAGTACAACCAAAAAAGTTTTTTAAATTTTCTTTTTAATTTTGAAATCGAGTCTTGCGAAGTTCCTGTACACTGGTCCTGAACCTGCGATCCTTCTGTCTCAACCTCCCAAGTACTGAAATTCCATGTGTGAGCCACCGAGCTCAGCACCCGTGTGTATTATCTCAGAGGGTCTCAGTGTACTGTCTCTCTCTGTGGAAGCCAAAGCTGGGGTCCGGGGAGGATCAGAAGGTGGGCCGGTGACGTGACGCAGGCTCAGGCAAGCCCAGGGGACGCCAAATCGCAGGAAGCAGTCGACGTGGTTGGTAAATTATTGACAGCTATTGAAAGTCTAGAGGTTCAGCGTCAAGTGTCCAGCGTACTGATCCGCCCCAGCGTCGCTTCCTCCCACGGTGACCTGGGCCCCGGGGTCAGCGGCCTGGCCTCCCTGTGTTCTGAGTGCTTCTGGGCCCGGCCCCGCCCTCCAGGCTTTCTGTCTCTCAGTGAATCTGCCTTCCACTCAAGCCAGCCGAAATGGGTTCTGTGGCTTGCAACCAAGAATCTTGCCAACGGAGAACAGCTAAGTGTTGTACCACTGGGACCTAAGAAATGGCCTCAATTAGACCCAAGAGGCAAGCACTGTATGCAAGTTTCCTCTTGCTAATGATCTCTTCTAGAATGTTCTTCCTCTAGTGGGAGAGATAGAGAATAAGCAAATGTCTGTACATAAATACACACACTCACCTATCGGAGGGTGAAAAGGAAAAGGAAGTGCAACAAAGAAATGGAGAGCGAACGGGCGCACGTTGCTCTGACAGGGTGGCCAAGGAGGAGGCAGCAGGGAGCAGAACAATGATGTAGCCAGGCCCCGCATTCAGGGTAAGACCTTCAAGCAGAAGGAAGCCCAAGGGAAAGACTGTAGCAAAAAAAAAAAAGAAAAAGAAAAATAGAAAAAAAAGGAAGGAAGGAAGGAAGGAAGGAAAGAAAGAAAGAGAAAAAAGAAAGAGAGAAAGGAAGAAAGCCAGGTGCAGTGATACCTATCTGTAACCCCCGTAGCTAAAGGCTATGACAGGAGGATTGCAGGTTTGAGGCCAGCCTCAACTACTTAGCAGGACCCTCAGCAATTTAGCCAGACCCCATTTCAAAATGAAACATAGAAAACAGGGCTGAGAGTATAGCTCAGAGACAGACCACCTCTGTGTTCCATCATCAGTACCAAATAAATAAAATAATGTGAAAGGTCACCAATTTCCCGAGAGCAGGCTCTGCTCGTTTGTTGGCTGCCGTGCCCACTGTGCCAAGGATGCTGGAGTGGAGGGATGAGCGACCGTGTGCTTGGCAGTCAGGGTTCACCCCATCCTTGGCTGTCCTTCCCAGGTGCTGACAATGGGGGATGTGGGCAGGATGGGAAGGCCTGGTCAGGAGCAGGCTAAGGACCTGGGCCCTGGGTGAGACGGGGCCACTTACCTTGGTTGTCTCTGGACATCCAATACCAGCCTCAGGCAGATGTCAGGAGGATTAAATTATTTAATGTGTGGGGAAGTCTTAGCACTAAGTACACAGAGCTCGCACTAGAGGGTGGCTATTATTAATATGACTACTCTCATCAATAAATCATAAATGATACATCTCTCTCTCTATGCCCACTTAGACTTGACTTATTATTTTTCTGTATTTATAAACCACCAAGCAGATATCCATGCTATATATCTGCTAGGAAACCCATCGAGGCAGCTTAGGAGGCCATATTGTTCTGCTGTAGTTTATCTGGTGAGGCCCTAGAGCCTCCACCCCCTTTCTTTGATGCAGCAAGAAGGTGGCCTTTGGAACCTTGGGTGCTTCCTTATTCCCCTGAAGGAGGGAAAACAGACCCCAGCATTGAGCTTCCACAACGAAATCCATCAAGAGCTTCCACAACAGGGCCTTGTTCCCTGCTCTCCCCCCCACTGTCTTTTCTCCTTTCTCCTGTCCATTAAACTTGGGGACCCAGATGAGGGGCTGCATTCAGGGAAGGGTGATCCAGGGGCCCACAGCCAGCTTGGGGTGCCTCCTCCTCTTACAAGGACTCTTCTGTCGCTCAGCTGCCCCAGCTTGTCCTGGCTTTTTAACTGCCCCCTCTTTGATGACTGGACCAATCCCCCTGAGAAGTAACCCTGGGAAGAGACTTACATGGCCATCCCTATTGTTTACTAGCCATCTGACCTTAGGAAAGTGAGGGCAAATGAAACCAAACTCCCCCCAGCGGCCATCACCCCACTTCCCTTGGTCAGCCGCTCCCATTGACCCTTCAGTGAACTGACTCTGAAGCTTTCTTCTCTCTCATAAACAGGTCAGTTTTCAAGGCTCTGGAGAAGTGACCTTTCATGCCATGGGTCTCCAGGGCAGACGGGGGCACTGGCTCTTCCCACCAATTCAGTCATCTTGTTTCTTCATAGCCTGACTAGCAGGGTCTCCCCAAGTTAGTCACTCTGTATGCATAGCTTGCAGGCATTTAAGTTGGTATAATAGCATTTTGGAAGGCTATTTGGTGATATATATGAGAGGCCTTAAAAATGTCGATTCCCCTGACCCAGTAATGCCAGCTCTGGGAATTCATCCTGAGAAAATAGCCAGAGATACAGCCAAACGTGTATGCATAAGAATGTTTACCTCAGCGCTACTTAGACTAGTTGATAAAAATAGTCAGAAATAATCCACAGGAACTTGGCTAAATAATTTATGGTATTTTGCTGTAAAGGAATCCTTGGCAGTCTATGTTTTAGGTGCATTTAAAGCATGCTCTATGTTATGTGTGTTAGTCAGCTTTCTGTTACTACAACAGATGCCTGAGATAATCAGCTTATAATGTGGAAGGTTTGTTTGGGCTCACAGTTCAGGAGGTTTCGATCCACGACTAATTAACCCTGTTGCTTTGGGATTATGGGAGACGATCATGGCAGGAGTGCATGGTGGAGAAAAACCATTGGTCTCCTGGTTAGGATGTGAAAACGAGAGGACTAGGAAGGGGCTGGGCTGTAGCTACCTCCTTCAAGGACACACCCCCATGACTCTTACAGATACAACCACCTCCCGGTGGTGCCAAGCCGGGCAGAGCCTTTAACATATGAGCTGAGCTATTGCAGTGTCCTGCCGGGCTTCTCCTGTGCCCTCTGGAGTCCTTCTCCTTGGTCCAGGCTCCCCGCCCTCTGACTTCCTTTTGGGTTTGTCCAATGGAAGGCCTAGTGGGAAGGGAAGGATGAGTGGGCAGGGTTTTTATTCCTGCGTCTCTTCTCTATATAGATTTTGCCAGGCATCACCCCGGTCCACCTCTCTTCCCACCTACATCTTTGTGTTCCAGTAGCTCCCTCCTGGGCTCTGAGACTCAGCAGTGGGTCAGATTCCCAGTGTACTTAGTGCAGGTGGCTGTAGCACCCCTCCCTTACCTGTCCTCAGAGGGTGAAGGGAAACTTGTTTCCTGCTAGGACCCTAATTGCAATTAGGAAGAAAAAAGAAAGAAAAAAAATATATATGATTTATATATATAAAACTGTAAATATTATATATGCTTACACTGCAAATTTAAGCTAGAAAACAGTATCATCTCAATTTTGTATGTAAATAAGTATACTTAGGAAAACACACACACACACACACACACACACACACACACACACACACACACACATCTCCACAGCAGAGAAAACAAGACTGGAAGCAGCTACAACATACTATTCGCCATCTTTGCCTCTGGGCTGTGGGTTGTAGGCAATGTCTCCTTGTCTTCTTTATACAATGCTGCCTTGTGCCTATTCCTGGAAATAATCGTGTGGTCACCTTTAAGATGAAAGGCTATTTAAACCAACCAATATTTTAACCAAACTGAAGTAAAAGGGAAGAATTAACTATGCGGTAGCAGGATAATAGGTGTTTCGGTCACCTACAAACAATGGAATTTAAGTAAATACATGATGGTATAACTTAAAGGGAAATACAAATATCTGGGTAGGAATTCTCGCTAGGCCTCAACTGTTATCAATCACATTATCGAATGCTTAGATGCCTTCCTAAGCCGGCCGGCTGCTTAATATAACCTCTTGCTGGGCGTGGAATCTTTCAGAAGCTGTGCTTGTCTGGCTTTGGCCTTGTGTCCAGTTGTGCTGGGGGTGGGGAGGGGACAAGGGAGCAGAGGAGCCTCAGATCACGTTGGCAGATCAGGCCTGAGCGGTCAATATGTTGACTACCTCCAAGTGCAGTCTTAAATGTCGTTTCACACGTATTCAAAGGATATAGAGGAAGATCCTACAGATTTAAGGAAAAATCTTAAATCTCTATGCTAGAACAAACACCAAAAACACAGTCTAATATTTTAGCTTATTGGAAATGGTCTTTACTTCAGCAATTTTTCTAATACTCCTAAATAGAGACAGATTGCTACCTACCCACTTAGGACAGAAGTCATCCATACATGGCTATGGTTACAAAGACTTGTTCAAAATGTTCAAACGCTGGGCTGGGGTGTGGCCCCGTGTAATATGTGTGAGGCCTTGGTTCAATTCCCATCACCAAAAAGAAAAAAAATAGTTGTGAGAGGGGGATGTAGGTGAGCGGAGTGAAATTTTACGTCAACAACCATTTTTCTATAATGCTTGGTTTAATTCAAATTCATTTTTCAAATAATTCTTTTTTAGGTTAATTAGTAAACTTTATGCTTTTATTGGTGCATCAAAATAAAATTTTATTTCACCATAAAAAGGAATAAAATAATATCTTTCACATGTTTTGAATCAGATGGTTTCTTTCAAGACATCTTGAAGAACTTACATTTTTTTTAAGACAGCAAAATCGATTACCTGTACCTAGAAAGCATTCACCACATAGCACTTTCAGAGTATCAGCTCCTAAAACCTACATTTCTGGTCTCATGTACAGGAACAGCCTAGAAGAGCAATGGGCAACTTGCTTGAGCTGGTCATAAAAATAACAAAAACTGCTAACCTTATGTGCTTACTGCTACATGCCAGGCTAGATTCCAAGTCCTCCCTGTGTACCCATTTAATCCTCAAAGCTGGCACTTGGCTAGGCCAGGGTGTAGCTCAGCAGTAGAGCGTGTGCTTAGCAAGCACAGGGTTAATCCCCAGCACCAAGCCGAACTAAACAACAGCAACAACAACAAAAAACCTGGCACTACTGTAATCCTCATTTGAAAGATGAGGACACAGGGCACAGACGGAACTCGCCTAAGGTCACACATCCCCTAAGTTAGTGGAACCCAACCAGGCTCTGAAGCCACCACGCCTCTTTGTACCCATCAGGAGTATATTTTACATTTCAACACAAGAAGCTCTGGCCAGAGGTTCCATTTCACCAATCACATCAAGAGGCACACGTAGAAATCTGAGCCATTTTCTGATGTATTCCCATGGTCTTTTAGCAACCCTCATAGATTGGTAACCGGGACAGCTGCCCAACTCTTCTGGCCCTTAAATCCAGCTCTGCTAGGCATCCAAATGTCCTTCATCATGGCCCATGACAGATTCAATTTCTCAACCTCAGAACCAAGAAAAGGGGTTCTTGCTGTTCCCTGGGCTTTGGGTTCCTGCACACACTCTGCCTTCTGATTTGCTGAAAGAGAAAATAGTGTTTGAATCTTTGGGCATCCTTTGTAATGACCAGTTTCCTCCTAATCAGTTAGACATTATTCCTGCAACCAACCGCCCTCACCTCCCGCCCAGCTCCAGAGGTGAACGTGTTCACTAATTACCTTCATCTGCAAAGACCGTGTGTCTCTGAGCAGCGTGCCCACAGCAGGACTTTTGAAAAACCTGCTGCAGGTTAAAAAGCAGACCTGCTTTTAATTTATTAAAAGACTTGGCATTTTTTCCCCCACTGAGCATTTTAAAATGCAATTAGACAAAATGGAATAATAATCAGGCAAAAGTGCTTAGGAGTTTTCACATCAGGGGCTATCCTTTCTCACGCGCCTTTCCATTTCTGGGCCTTTATGCCGGGACAATATGCCTGCGGGATCGACACTAACGACCTTCCTTACTCCATCCCTATGTTCTTGAAGACCTGGGTGCTTTAGAATCAACCCCTGGATTTTCACATCACCCTTTCTTGATGCCTGGGAGCCCCCCGTCCAATAGGCACATGCTGTGCAATGGTCAGCCTGGACTGGACATTAAATCAAATTTCCCCAAACCATGTCTGGACGTCTGCATATAAAACAAGTTTCTTAGGTAACTGAGATGCTCAGAAGCACTTAGGAGCCACTACAAATTCCAGAAAGCAAGTCTGTATCTACCTGTCCCATGACTGCATCCTGGGCCCCCCAAATCTGGAATATGAAAGCCTCAAATGAACACTGACTGAGGGAATGGTCGAAATCTCCTAAGACCTGGTAGAAGTTGTACGGAAGATAAAAAGGAAGACGAGTCCCCCCCTCGCTGATTGGTGGGAGGTGCAAGGACCTGGTGCAGGAAGATGGGCCAGGAAGCTCATAATTTTAATTTTGTTAACACATTCATGTCCATATGGTGCTCAGGGATTTTGTGGCATATACAAATTACATCACAGGAGTACCCATGTGCCCCGTGAAGAGGAATCTCATACTCATTAAACATTCACCACTGGGCCATCGGCACTGGCATTAGGAGAAGAGAAAGAAAAATGGTGGGCTGAACTGAAAGGGGTGCGATCCATGCCATGAACGCCTAAGGAGGTGTGTGGTTCTGTGATATTTAAGAGTCCTCTGACTGTATCACAGCCTCCCTCACGTGTCCCCTGTCTTGTCTGGCTGCCCCTTCTTGTGTCCACAAGGTGGTCCCCATGCACATCTGAGCACGTTGTCTTATTAAATGTGCCCGTGTTGACGTTCAGTTGCTATGACAAAACATCTGAGATAACTTAAAAGGAGAAAAGATTCATTTTGGCTCACGGTTCAAAGGTTTTCATTTTCGGTCACTTGGCCCTGCTGCTTGCTGCTCTGGGGCCTGTGGTGAGGCAGAACTTCATGGCAGAAGAGTGCGGCACAGGAAACCGCTTACCCACAGCTGCCAGGAAGAAAAGACAGAGAACAGGAAGCCACACCCCCAGTGACCTAACTTACTCCCCTGGCCCTGCCTCCTGAAGGTTTCACTGCCTCCTGATAGTGCCACAGGCTGCAGACTCTGGGGGGTACTGGAGATCCAAACTAAAGCAGTACCAGAGTTCCCCTCTGGGCTGGAAGGCCTGGGTATAGGTCCATGAACCCCAGGCCTTGCAACCTTGCAAGGTACATACGCACACCTAATGAGCAGCCATTAACATTAGTCAAATCCTCCATTCATCCATCCATCCATCCATCCATCCATCCATCCATCCATCCATCCATCCTCTATCCTTCTGTTGATGAGGAGTTCAACAATAAAAGCGGTTTTCATTGCACTGGGATCTATGAGCAGAACAAAGAGGTCAGGGAGCACTGTGAGCCTCAGAAGGGAGCTATTCCCACCTCATCCCTCAGACACCCCAGCCCTTCCCCTATGACTTAATGGACAGCTAATCAAATGCAGTTTTGTTCTTTAAAAAGAAACTCACCAGTCTGAAAGGCCTCCTGTGAATCCCTTACCCAATCAGGGCACTTCATGCTGTGAGTGCAAAACCAGATTTGGATATTGGCCAGAGTAAATTTCCACTTGAATTCTCTATCTCCTCCTTCCCTTCCTTCTTTTTTTCTTACCTTCTTTCCCTCCCTTTCTTTCTTGGCCCATGCCACTGCCCTCCGCACATGCACTGCATCTGAAGCAGAATAGCATTCTCTGTCATGCACAGCCGTCACCAGATCAATTGCTCCAAGTCCAACTTATAAAAGATTTAAAGGGAAATAATCACGGAGGCGGCTTGTTTGGATTTCAACCCTCCCGGCGTTTCCCTGGCCCAGAACTGCTCTCCATGGAAGGGCCCATCAATTTGCTGTCCCTGGTCTCTGAGGAAAGTCTTGGGCATCTGGGCAGGCAAACCAGAGCCCCCCAGCTGCACGGGTGTTGCTGTGTGAGCAGGTGCCCCATGGAGCCAGGGACAAGGCTGGCCTCCTGCCCAGGCACCTTGGGGCTTGCCCACTGGCACCTGTGGCTCCACGTCCCCGGGCGGGAGTGTGTCCTCCACATCTGCAAGCCGGGGCTTGGCCCTCAGCAGCTGGCACTTCCCACATACTCGCTACAAGAGAGACCTTGGGTTTGACCTTCTGGCTTTTGATTGCCAACTAGGAGAGGTTGATGAGACTCTTTTGCGGTGACCATTCTTTTGATGTGACTAATGTTCTCTGAGCGCCACGTGTGTGCCAGGCAGGGTACAGGTGCAGTCTGTTGGCAGGTTGCCTGGCCTCGTGCCTTGGAGCAAAGTGCATGAGAATGTGCCCATCCAATGCCACGTGCAAGTGTGGTTCTCACTAGAAAGGTCACAGGCTGAAGAATATGTAACTGTGAGTCCAGAGCCTGCTACTCAAACTGTCCCCCAGAGTGCCTTCAGATGGGTGCCCAGGCACCCCTTTGCTCCTAGCCTTTTCCTCCTTTTTATAATAATTATTATTATTTTAAAAAAATTTAAACAGGTCTTGCTGAGTTTCTAAGGTCCTTACCAAGTTGCTGAGGCTGGCCTTGAACCTGTGATACTTCTGTCTCAGTTTCCCAAGTACGAGATACCGTTTCTCTTTTCTTTCCTGGTCCTTTGCAGAGGAGCATCCATGGACCAAATGACCTGGTCTCTTGCAGTCCACAGCCTTGATGCGGTGTGGTGCCAAAGGACCACCCTCCCTCACTAGGGATGGGGGCTAGAGCAGGCATAGGAGATGAACGAGGGCACCCGGAGTGGCTGACAGACAAAACAGAGTGGTCTCATATCCCATGCAGTATTTGAGACGTGCACCCAAACATTATTTTATTCATCTGAAATTCAAATTTAATGGGGAGTCCTCTATTTTTAGTCCCTGAATCTGGCAACCCTCCTGTCACAGGAGAAGTGTCGATCCTGTGAAGGGTCGGAGCAGTTCCCAGCGGGGGAAAGAGGGGAACACAACTCAGGGCTGGGGCAAGGGGGGTTGACTTTCCTGAAAGAAGAGCATTTCAGCAAGAACCAGTCAGAGCCATAGACAGATTTCTTTAGGAAAGCAAGAACTATACATACAAAGGAGGGCGCAGGCATCTCCAGAGCGAGAGAGACCAGGTAGGGGTGCTTGGGAGACTTCTGTGACGGGTGGATAGGAGGAGGCGTGTGAGGGTGACCTCAGTCCAGTAGTCACAAGACAATAGGAGGTGTTTTGGTCCTCTTCTAGGTCCTGATGGGGCCTTCGCTGTCTTATCAGTAGGTATCTCTTGTGCTTAAACTGTTCAGGGACCACCAACAGTGCTCCAGGAGATTGCATCATTTGCAGATGGGATGTGACCATGGACAGTGCTCTTCTATTTGACCTTGGTTCTCCAAACAACTGGTATTTCTCCTGCATAACCGCTCCAACATGGGATAATTAGCAACTTAAGGTATTCTGTGAGTTTCCAATTGGTGTCTGGCCACCTTTCCAGATCTTGTGTGTAACCTCTGTTGTCTGATCAATAGATACCCCTTTGAGGGAGTCCTGGCTGAGGAGTAAGGCTACTGAGGGATTCAGCCACTGGCTTCCATATCAAACTTACATCTTCCTTATTCTTCCTTTACATTTCCTTTTGTCTTTTTTTTTTTTTTTTCAGGTCTGGGGATAGAACCCAGGGGCATTCAACCTCCGAGCTACACCCCCTGCCCTATTTTTTATTCTTTATTTTGAAACTGGATCTCACTAAGTTGTGAAGGGCCTCACTAAGTAGCTGAGGCTGGCCGTAAACCGTGATCCTCCAGTCTCAGCCTCCCGAATGCTGGGATTACAAGCGTGCACAAACGTGCCCGGCTGCCTATTTCTTTTACCCTACCTCACTACCAAGGAAGTTCAGGGCCACTTCAGGAAGAATACTCCTTACTTCCTACTGGCACAATTACCCTGAGTCATCTGGAAGGGCTGTCTCTGTGAGCAGTGTCAGCACTATCCACAAATAAAGGAAATACTCTGTTGAGAAATGACTTTTATTTGGGACTTCCACTTGGTTGGGTAATTGTTTTCCAAACAAGGGAAAAAGAAATGATTCAGCCTCCCTCTTCTCTACCCTTATCTTGTGACCCAGAATGCTTTATTATTTATGATAAGATAGGGCCACTTTTTCTTCCCTGCTGTGTATGTATTAGTTTGCTAGGGCTGCTGTAACAAAGCACTACCATGTACTGAGTCCTTTAAACAACAGAATTGGGTTGTCTTCCAGTTCTAGAGGTGAGAGGTCCAAGGTCCATGGTTGGTTCCTTCTAAGACCCATGAGGAGAATTTGTTCTTAGCTTCTGGTGGTTTGCTGGTGAGTTTTGGTGTTCCTCAACCTGTAGAAGGATCACCCCAAACTCTGCTTTCATCTCCATATTATGTTCTCCCTGTATATCTGTGTCTAACCTCCCCTTTTTATAGGGACCTGAGTCATACAACACCTACCCTCAGGATCTTACCTTGATAATCTCTATTTAGACCAAATAAGGTCACATTCTGAAGCCACAGGGGTCCAAACTCCAACATATTTCTTTGAGGGGGCAGTTCAGTCCATAGCAGCGCACCTGGATGTCACACGTATCTGCATTCATTAGGAAGACCAGGGACATCCTGAGAGCGCCCAGGTAGTCCTGGGGACACTGCTTTAGTTTTCTTTGCTGCCTTCGGTTGATAATTGTTTAAGACCTTGGAGTAATGGAAGATAAACTGCTCGCCCCAGCATCACCCAGCAAAGGGCTTTTCCATTCTGTTAAGAGCTGGTAGTGATGGTCGCCATTACTATTCAGCCCTTCCCTCCACCCCAAGCACTTCCCTCCGACCTTCCAGGAGGTAACATGGGGCTAGTTACTCCCCTGCAGCTGGGAAGCCCTGGGATGCTTTGCTTAGAGCACAAACAGGAGGGGAGGGCAGAGGGGAGGAAGAAGGGGGCTTTGCTCAAAGACTTCTGCCCTCCGCCTTCCACCCAGTATTAGAATAAAGGGGAAATAAGATAACTATCTTGTGCTCTGCTTACCTTCCCTCTTCCAAACCGATGCTGGTAGAACAAGATAAAATTCCTTGTCAGCTTGGGCTCTAAATTCTCATTTATTTATTAAGGAAATGATAGTTTTTTTTTAAAGCCATCTATCTTGCTTTTCTGGGCCCTGTCTATTACTAAAGAAATGAAGAGGGAAAGATCTACTTTTTGGCCATGGACTTTTTTTTTAATGTCTCTATCATTGGGGAGAATGTTTTTTGGACCTTGTCCAGGAAATTTGCTTCTGAGAACAGCCTGCTCACTTGCGTTCCTTCAGGGATGACAGATAAAGATGAAACAGGGACAGTGTCCAAAACTCATGGCCCAGTGGCTGCGAGAAGTGCCTGCGTTCCTCCGCGGGGTCTGCCTTCACAAAGTCACAGCCTGGGTGGCCACTAGAGACATTTATTCTCACCTTTCTGGAGGCTGCAGGCAGAGGCCATCTTCTCTCTGTTTCCTCACATGGACTGCCCTCTACCAAAAAAAAAAAAAAAAAAATCCTTTTTTTAACCAGGCATGGCGCCCCGGTATACACCTGTAACCCCAGAGCTCTAGAGGCTGACACAGGAGGATTCCAGGTTCGAGGACAGCCTTAGCAACTTAGTGAGACCCTATTTCAAAATAGAAAATAAAAGGGCTGGGGGTATATCTTAGAGGTAGCATATTCTTAAGTTCAATCTCCCTACCAATAATTAAAGTTTCCTTTTCTTCTAAGGAGCCAGTCATATCAGATTAGAGCCCACCTAGTGACTTCATTTAACCTTAATTAATTATATCTAGTAAAGACCCTGTTTCAAATACAGTTACATTCTAGGGCATGGGGTTAGAAACAAATCTGGCAGGTGTGTGTGTGTGTGTGTGTGTGTGTGTGTGTGTGTGTGTGTGTGTGTGTGAGAGAGAGAGAGAGAGAGTTCCTCCCATAACATTATACCAGTTTGAGATCCAGGGGAAACTTGGATCTCAGGTTTGACTCCTCTCTGGTAAGTAGCCTTGGGGAAACATCTGAGTTGGATGTTTTTGTTGTTGTTGTAAACAACATAAAACAATTCAGACTCATTGGGCAGTGAGAAAGTTGAACGGGATGAGATGGGGAGCGCACAACATGCTGAGAAGGCTGAAGCAGCGGCAGCAACTCTGTCTCCTTGAGTATGGGCAGCAACCAGGTGCAGCCGGTGGTGGAAATACTCTGACAGGGCTTGGGGACCAAGACGATGGCCTCAGGAGTCCCAGGGCACGGCCCCCCTGCCAGGTCTCCACGGGGCAGGGGGCAGAGGGTGGAGGGACCCGGACCCTTGGCCTCAGAGATGAGGACCAGGGACCAGAGTTTGCTTCTTTCCAAGACAACCCAGAGTCAAGGGAGTAGCCCCTCCAGAGAAAGTCAGCAGCTGTCAAGAGAGTGGAAGCCATGACAGATACATGGCACATCACTTGTTTGCTTTCTTAAAAGAGAGCGGCTGCGCTGGATCACTTGCGTTGCTCTGTCCCCAGACAGGTTTACCAAAGTCCCTCTCACTCCTGTCCTGAGTTCTTCGTCTCGCTCTGTCAGGTGGCCATTGTGATTTGTACTCACGGTTTTTTTGTTTTTTTTTTGTTTTGTTTTGTTTTTTTAATCACCTGTGGTGGCTCCCGGTATCCACCACAGGGAGGCCTTGGCTCTGTCTGCTCGGGAAGGTGACCAAGCTTATGCTGCTATAAAAAGCCAGAGTGAGCAGCTCTCGGGTATAGATCAGTTTATTAATGTCTTCTTTGTGATTTGTACTGGTTGTAAATATTAGATTCATTATAAATAATAATTCAACCTGTCATTCTCTCTCTGGTCTTTGGTTACCTTGTCTATAAAACAAGAGGGTTGAATTAAATGAATATTAAGGTCTATTTCAGCCCTGACTTTAGTGGATTCCATGAAAATTAAACTCCTCTGGGTAGACAGTCTTTGGGGTTTGACTGTGCAAGGCACCCCCCAAGAACCTGGAAATGGGAAATATAATTTCCCTCGGAGAGAAAAATTATAAAACCAGCCAGCACCAGATCAAAGAAGATATATTCAAAGTCTCCTTAAATGGACAGGATGGATTTCAGACGAGAGCTGTCAAGATTGACAGCAGAAACATCCCTGGGGAGAGAATGGCCTGCTGGGACGGGACAGAGCACCGCAGGCTGCAGAAAAGTAGACCAAAGAGGATGACCGGGACCTACTCCAGTTCTGGCCGTGACAAGCCTGGGGACAGAGGGAGCCTAGACCTGGGTGGGCGCTGGGCTGCACCTGTCACGGGGAAGGGGATAGGCAACAGGCTATCGCCATGGGATGCCTCCCAAGCAAGAGTGAGAGACAGCATTAAAAAAAAAATTTGTGTGTGATGTTGGGGATTGAACGCAGAGACATCCTACCTCTGAGCTACACTCCAGCCCATGGGAAGGAGAGTGTGTAAGAGTCTCCTTAATGAACAGGATGGATTTCAGATGAGAGCTGTCAAGATTGACAGCAGGAATCAGCAGCTCAGCACAGAAGCTACTTTCCAATCAGGTCAGAAGTATTTTATTATTATTATTACTTTTGTACCAGGTGTTAAACCCAGGGGTACTCTACCTCTGCTCTTCATCCCCCAGGTCTTTTTTTTCTTTTGAACCAGAGTCCCACAAAGTTGATGAGGGTCTTACTGAGTTGCTGAGGTTGGCCTTGAATCTGAGCTCCTCCTGTTTTGACCTCCCAAATATTGGAATCACAATTAAAATATTCAAATATTCTAATAACATGTTTAAATATTTTAATTCATTCCCTTTCTCCGATTCCAGCTCACCAAGCCATCCCTGGATTTGAATACAGTTTATACGTTTCTACCTATGGGAAAGTAGTGGGCATAGCTGGCTCACGTGGCTGGAGGACGGCTGCGTGTCTCAAAGTAAACAGAGGCTCTGCTGCGTCGGTCTCTCAGGAGGAGCGGCTAATACTGATCAGTGGGAATTCACCCTGATGAGAGAATCCACTCTTGGCTTGAGAACAAAGTCAATCACCCCGATTCAAAAAGAAAGAACGAAGTTAGGCTCTCTTTCAAACTTAGGCTCAGTGATCCAAGGACACCTCAGGTTTTTGTATTTTTGTTTTTCTGCAGGATCCTCTACATGTGAATAGGATCTCTGGCTGAATTTCCTCTGCATGTGAAAATTCAACTATAGATGGTTTAGCATGATGCAACAACCCTCCTCCTCTTCCTCCTTCTCCTCCTTCTCTTTTTTCTTCTCCTCCTCCTTCTCTTATCCCCCGCTCTCTTCTCCTTTTCTTTCCTCTTTTTCCTTCTTCCTTTTTACCTGCCTTATTTTAGTAGCACAACTCGTACTGTCAAGCATTTCAAAGAAGATCCCAAGCTTCACACAGCTACACTTCAGTGTCTAATGAGCACCTCCAATATCTAGTGTCCAAATAGCACCTCTGATTCCTAGCCCTCTCTGTACCTGCCCTCCCTGAATTTCCCTGCCACCTAAGATCACTCTATTCTCAGGCCCTCTCTCCTCCTCTGGCTCCTGCCTCCACTTTCAACATGGATTCAGAAATCTGTCACTTCCAGGCTTGGGCCCAAGCACCTGAACCCTTGTCCCAGTCAGCATCCGCTCTTCCCTGGATCGCTGGGGCAGCCTGGTAAAAGGTCATCCTGCTGCGTCTGTGCAGGGTGCTTCTGTGTTTCTCATGTGGGTCTGATGCTGCCTGCCCCTGCGTTAAGTACTGCAATGCTTCCCATCTTGCTTCTAGTTCAAACTCCCTCCATGGGGGCTCAGCTCACCACTAGACGGTTTCCCAGCACCTTATCTTGGGGGACAGCAGTCAGTCCAGCGTGTTTGGAGGCACCGGTGATCCACTGCGGTCCCCCAATGTGTCCAGCCCATTCTCCGGTTTGCAGCTGCTGTCGCCTCTGTTCAGAACCAGGGGTGCCCTTGATTTCGAATGGACCCCTTCTTCAAGGCCTCTGCCCCAGAGTCACCTCAGAGACGCCTTGCATCGTGATCCTCAGCTAAGTCCTATTTTCTCCATGTCACAGCCAAGGCAACTACTGTCTGGAGTATTTAAGTTGTGATGTACAAAATACTTGCCCATGATGCCCCAGTTGCAAAGTCATTGCCTCTTAGCTCAGATAGACAGATTAGGTAGATTGATGATAGATAGGTAGATAGATAGATAGATAGATACATACATACATACATACATACATACATACATACATACATACTAGGGACTGAACTCAGGGTCATTCTACCTCTGTGCTACATCCCCAACTCCCTATTTATCTTTCTATCTATCATCTATTTATTTTGTGGTACTGGGGATGGAACCCAGGGGCATCCTACCTCTGAACCACACTTCTAGCCCTATTTTTTATTCTTTATTTTGAAACAGGGTCTCACTGAGTAAGTAGCTGAAGCTGTCCTCGAACCAGGATCCTCCTGTCTCACCCTCTCAAATGCTGGGATTACAACCATGTGCCACCACACCTGGCTTATTTTAAATTTTGAAACAGGGTGTAATTAAATTGCTGAGGGCCTTGCTACGTGGCTGAGGTTGTCCTTGAGCCTGCAACCCTCCACCATGCTTGGCTCTTAGCACAGACTTATCCTTCGGGGCTCCATTCTGTGATTTTGGACTCGGGGCTCTATAAGCTAGTTTATTTAGCCTTTGCCAGCTGCTCCTGGGGAGGCTGTGCTCCCTGCTGGTGTTTTCTCAGGGGGTCCTCTCTGCTTTTGGTCTCCGAGCATCCTCCTGGTGGAACTGACACCAGGCCCATTTTGCAGCTTTTTCAGGCCTCAGAGACCCAGCGTCAGCGCCCCCTGAGACTGTGGGTGACCTGGTAACCAGCTCACTGTTGCCCCTCTCAGATGTCTGAGCTGGCACCTGGGGCTTTCCTCACCTCCAAGCTTCTCAGGGTCCTCCAGGCCTCTGTGGGGAGCCACTTCCTAAAGCTGTCCCCTTCCTGCTGTTCTAGTCTGTCTCTCTCTCCCCACCCCCACTCCCAGTTATCTTCTTAACAGTGCCTTATACCTACTTACTATGGAGTCTTTATTTAAAATCCTCCAGGTTCAAGTCCCTGCTGAGGTTCCTGTCTGCTGCCTGGCCCTTGCCTGATGCACCCCGGCTCACCCAGCTCAGGAACGGAACAGTAGAGCCAGGCTCCAGTGCAGGTTCACATGATCCCCTGCTCACAGGACTTGGGGGAAGGTTCTCCTTTACCCAAGACCAGGAGACCTCTGCCTGACCCAAGTCAGACACCTGAGGGTGTGGGGCTGGCTGCAGATCAGTGGGAAAGCATGTTGCATCTGATCAACATGCTTTGAAGAAAGCCGGGCTCACGCCTATACAATGTCCAGCGATCAGTCTCCATGGAGGGTCTCGTTTTGAAAAAATTATGCCAGCCTGCAGTGGTCCCCTTTCCCGCCCAGGACCCTGCTGGTGGCAGCTCCTATTTTAGTGCCTACCCTATAGCTATTTTTCTACTTCTTTCCTGCAGATGAGCCCTGGGACTTGGGTCAGACAGAGGTTTCTTGGTGTTGGGTAAAGGAGAACCTTCTCCCCAGTCCTGCAGCTAAATCATGACTGGTCTAAGGCAGCCACTGTGAATGCCCTCCCCTCCTTGCCAGTAATTGGGCATGTGAGTCAGTTATGACCAGTGAGATGGAAAGACCGAAAGAGAAATCGACCGGGGCTTCCCTTCAGTGAGGAGGAAGTTGCTGCCACAGCGTTCCCTCTGGGATGGAGCTTCAGCAGCCATCTTGGGGCCATGAGACAATTCTAAAAATAAAACATCAACAGCTAAGGGAAGCCAAGTAGCAAATTAGAAAAAGCCAGGACTCTTTAGGACCCTTGCTTGTCTCCATTGCTGCTGTTTGCTACCAAAGCATCCCCATGGGATACAAAATAACTATTCCTAAGGGACACAGCAGCCACGGGACTTCACTTGTCGGCTCTCGAGCCTGCTGTTGTAGGCTGCGCCCCAGGAAAGGCAGCTCCCAACTTGGCCCCCACAGCTGTGGCCATTGGTGTCTCTGCCGCACAGTGGCTCCCAGTGCAGTCTTCAGAGCCAGAGGGCATGTAAATAAAAGGCCTGATGCTTTATAGGCTAGTCAATATTTATTCCTTCCCCACAGAGCAGTGGACAGAAGGGAACAGAGACCATAAAATGCCTCCAGCCTGCACTGGTGCCGGAGGCGAGGGGCTCCCCCATGCTCTCCCTGCAAAGCAGTCCTCAGCACAGAGCTGGCGGACACCTGGGCAAGGGAAGGGCCCGGGCAGTGTGGTCCTCGAGGGCAGGACAACAGCAGGGATGCAGAGACGGGAAGGAGAGCAGCGCTCGGCACAGCTCTCGCAGCGGTCATGGGTGGCCTCTCGCAAATGCAGGGCAGGAAACCGGCTCCCTTTGTTTCCAGAAGCCACTTTCCCCTCTCCCCTGAGAGGGCCTCATGGGAAAACCTGCCCTTGTGAGGACAGAGATTGTGGGGACTTTATAAAGCCTCTGGAGGCTTGTGCTTCCGTGCATGTGTGTGCATGTGCGTGTGTGCTCCCACTGACTCGGGCTCCCCTTCATCCTCACTGTTCCCTGACAAATGACCTTGCCTGCTACTTTCTGCTCTCTCCTCTGGACTTCTGTGTCCGTCCTCATCTCTGCATGTTTTTGTTTTGTTTTGTGTCTAAATCATTCTCCCTCTTACTCACTGTATCAGTCAGTTCAGGCTGCTATAACAAAATACATGCAGCTGAGAGTGGCGTACAAACAACAGAAGTTTCCGCCGGGCGTGGTGGCACACACTGGTAATCCCCACACTTTGGAGGCTGAGACAGGAGGATTGCGCAGATTCGTAGCCAGCCTCAGCTACTTAGTGAGGCTCTCAGCAACTTAGTGAGACCCTGTTTCCAAATAAAATATAAAAATTATAAAACAAAACAAACAACAGAAGTTTCTTACCCATAGCTCTGGAGGCTGAGAGGTCCCAGATCAAGGCACAGGCACATCCAGGTCTAGGAGGCCCTTTTCTGGGTATAGGACACCTTTCTCAGGGTGGCCTCTCATGGGGAAAGGGGCAAGCTGGCTCCCTGGGGAACCTTTTAAAAGCTGGGTGTGGTGTTGCACATCTGGAATCCCAGTATTGGGGAGATGGAGACAGGGGGATTGCAGGTTTGAGGCCAGCCTCAGCAACTTAGTAAGACCCTGTTTCAAAATAAAAAAGTTCTGGAGGTGAAGCTTAGTAGTACAATACCCCTGGGTTCAATCTCCATTACCACAAAAAAGGAGAGCACTAATGCCACTCAGGAGAGCTCCACCCTCACTTCCTAATCACCTTCTTAAGGCCATACTTCATGGTAGGATTGCACTGGGTACTGGGTTCCTTTTTTTTTTTTTTTTGGTAGTACTGGGGTTGGAACCCGAGCTATGCCCCAATCCTATTTTTTATTATTTATCTTGAAATAGGGTCTCATGAATTGCAAAGGGCTTCACTAAGTAGCTGAGGCTGTCCGCGAACCCGGATCTTAGCCTCCAAAGTACTTATCTCAGCCTCCCAAGTACTGGGATTACAAGTGTGCGCCACCACACCCGCCCGGCTTAGGTACTGGGTTTCAACACAGGAATAAGAAGGAAGCACTAAGGTTCCGACCGTAGCACCCTCTGCCCAGCGTACACAGCCAGCTGCTGTTTTCTTTGGGCAAGTTCTTAAAACTGTCTGAGCTCCTCTTGCACCACTGAGCCAGTCCCCAAATCACTTGCCTGGTATTGAGCTCTGCTCTGGAGTGTCCCGCCGGCCTTGATTCCTCCCAGATGTACAAACTGTGAGTTCGCCTCACAGTCCATCAAGGCTCGGCTTAGACGTCTCCTCTGCCTCCCGCTCTGTGAGTTCCTTCGCTGCCTTTCTCCTGGGAGAGAGCTTCCCTGCCTTTGGATCATTGTCACACTTTACGCTCACTGTACTAGAATCACTAGGACTGTCTGCCTCGAGTATGCCGTCTTTCCTTTCTCTTACATAATACATCAGTGGTTCTCAACTAGGCATATTTGGCAATATCTGAAGACATTTGTTGTTGTCACTCCTATGGTGATGGTGCTGGCATCTGTTGGATCAAGGACAGGGATACTGTTAGAGCCATCTTACCAGCCGGGCGTGGTGGCACATGCTTGAGAGGCAGAGACAGGAGGATCGCGCAGGTTCAAAGCCAGCTGCGCTGCTTAAGAGACCCTGCTTCCAAATAAAATATAAAATAGGTCTGGGAGTGTAACCCGGAGATAGAAGGGCTTCCAGGAACCCCAGGACCACCAAAAAAAAAAAAAAAAAGAACCATCTTACAATGCACGAGACCCCACCTTCCCTTATACACAGAGCAAAGAAGTATCCAGCCCAAAATCCAAGGTCAAATCATGTATTCAATGATAAGCTCCCCAGAAGTAGAAACCACAGTTTCTAGTCTTTTTGTTCTCCATAGTATGCAGTGCTGAAGTCGATTCTTGTTCAATTATTTTAAGTGCATGATGGTAACTGTTTAACACACATGTATATATCTGGCTTTGAATCAGCATATAGGTGCCTACTACACTAAAAGGGCCATCTCATTGGTGTTACCCACTAAGCTTTCCACTAGCCACCGCATGCATTGCCTCTGAGGTCCGGTGGCTGAGATACCCACCCCATCATTGGTATTCTCCAAGGCTCTCCTACATTGCTAGACCCCATAAAGCAGAGTCCCAGCTCATATTCCCTCGGATCCTTATAGAAATTCCTTCCCTAAGCTATGCTTCAGTACATTATGTTTTCTGTCTTTATAGAGGGTCAATAAAAGAGGCGCTCTGTGGAACAGTGTTTCTGACTCTTTTGTGGAGCTTCGGCCGGCAGTATTTCATGCACTTGTGTCACTGAAAGGTGACCTGAATGTAGGAAAGTTCTCTGTGCTGCTCTGCACTTTAACCAGGGTCCCATGGGAGGGAGTCTTACCTAGGTTTAATTCCAGGAGAAGGTTTGTCTCAAGAGATGAATATGTATGCTTTGTATCATCAGAAAACAAAATTTGATGCAAGCCAACACGCTTCTCTTTTTGGCTTAGCCATCAGAAAAGTTAGAATCAAATTGAATGTCCTAGTGTGAGGATGTTCCACTCAGGTGTCTAAAACTATTTCTTTTGCTTTCATCAGCAAATCTGTTACCCTTAAATGCTTTCTCCTGCATCGTGTTTTAATCTTTCAGCTGCCTCGAGTCTTTTAGAAGTAGGTAGGATACAAATCTTCACTTGAAAAAAATACAAACTTTAAATCGCAAAGCCATCTCCTGTGGCGTCTGAAGGGCTGGGGCTCTGGGCGGAGGCGGCCTGGATTGGAATTCCGGCTGTATCATTTATCATGTATAACCTTGGGCTTGTTATTTAGCATCCCTTGAAATCATAATAGCAGCATCGTAGGGTTGTTGAAAGGATCAAATAAGAAATGATACATCAATGGACGTCCCTTTCTTTGTCTGCCACATAAGAGGTGCTTAATCCATGTATTTCCCGTTTCAATACCAGCCTGGCCTCCAAGTCGGCTGCTTTGTTATCTATTCTGGCTAATGTCTGTACCAGGCACTTTTGAGTAATGATAACAATTTTACCCTCTCACATCCATCCTTATATTTATCATTTACCTTCCTATTTGGAAGTAATGCTGTCGACAGAAAGTCACACTCTCCATTCCTGGGATTTCAATTGTGAAGGCGAGGTAGGCAAACAATAGCAAACTACTCCACTTAGTCGTGAAGGCCTCCTCAGCCTCGCTGGGCTGTGGGGTGGCTGTTTTCAGAGCCTGGAGTTGTGTGTGTTTCTGCCACTCACGGCTATGGTTGGCCTTGAGGCTTCACACGTAAGAGAGAAGTGGCCCAAAGAAGCCTACTTGCTTTTCTTCTTGCCTTGGGATACGATGGACCTACAAACCCAGGAAGAACATGAAGTGTTTCACACAACTTTATTTCTATTGTTTAGAAGTCCTGAGGCCTTAGAGAAAGCTAAAATAATACAATGATCCCATTTGAAAACATAAATCTTAACTTTTTAGAGTAGTTTGATTCCCGCAGTTCCTTGGGAGAAAAGGAGCAAGAAAATGGACTCAGAGAGTCCTGGGGCGCTCGTCCTGACCCTGGAGTGGCTGAGTCTCCAGGGCTAGTTCGATCCCGATGTGATCTTGCCCTCGGGATGCACTTCCTAAATTTCTAAAACTAGGACTCCAACTCCAAAGCCGGAGACATTTTCACTCTCTACTGAGCTGAGGAGGGGGTTGGGGATGAAAGTTAATACAGCTTCCAGAGCTGTACTCTCCAAAGTGGCCACCCCTGTAGAAAATCTAGTTCATGAAATAACAGTTGTAAAAGTCAGTCCATTATTTGCATTAGCCACGTTTCCAGTGCGGAGCAGCTGCCTGCAGCCCTCCTGGACAGCTCAGGCACAGGGTGTTGCCATCACTGCAGAAAAACCAGCCCTAGAACCACTTTCCACCTGCATGGGAACGGAAGCAAAACAGAGGCATCGCTGCAGTGAGCCGTCGCTTAGGTAAGTGTTCTTGTCAGAGGAGGGGCTTTCCTGGGGCTCTTGGTGGTGTTGCTTTTACTGGTGCCTGCATGGTTCAGAGCTAGTTATCCCCAGGCAGCAGGGGCCCTGGAGCAACTGGCAGCCATCCTTTACTACAAGTATGCATGACTTTTATGGGTGCGACTCAGTCACAGGAGATGGGGTGGGTGAGCTTACAAACCTCAAGGAAGCATTGCCCTCTATTTCCTATTTTCTATTTCAGGGGCATTTGACCTCCAAGCTACACCCCCTGCCCTCTTTCTTTCTTTCTCTCTTTCTTTCTTTCTTTCTTTCTTCTTTCTTTCTTTCTTTCTTTCTTTCTATCTTTCTTTCTGGTGGTGGTACTGGGGTTCCTGGAAGCCCTTCTACCTCCGGGCTACACTCCCAGACCTATTTTTACATTTTTATTTGGAAACAGGGTCTCCTAAGACAGCGTGCTTGGCTGGCTTCGAACCTGAGCGATCCTCCTGTCTCCGCCTCCCAAGCGCGGGGATTACAAGCGTGCGCCACCACGCCTGGCTTTATTCTTTATTTTGAAACAGGGTCTCACTGAGTTATGGAGGACCTCACCAAGGAGCTGAGGCTGTCTGCAAACTACGATCCTCCGGTCTCAGCCTCCCAAGTGCGGGGATTACAAGCGTGCGCCACCATGCCCGGCTCTCTATTTTCTTATTTACTTTCTCAAATAGAGTTCAGTTTCTAGTGTGGCTCATGGTAAGAAGTCCAGATCTACTCCAAAAAGGAAGCATAAAGGATCATTAAGATGCCTGAAAGGGAAGCTGAGACAGGGGGATTGCAGGTTCAAAGCCAGTCTCAGCAACTTAGTAAGACCCTGTTTGCACATAAGAAATGAAACAGGGCTGGTAATATAGCTCAGAGGTAGAATGTCCCTGGGTTCAATCCCTAGCACTAAAATTTAAAAAAAAAAAAAAATCTGAGAGGCCAGACTTGCCCCTTTGGAAATTGACTGCAGGAAATTAAAGTATCCAAAAATAAAGAATGGGTGCGTATGTAGCTTCTGAGTTCCCAGGGAGGTGTCTATATATCTTGGTATGTAAAAACACACAAACCAAGGGCTCCGGCTATTATCTCTCCAGAGTCCCTGAATCCCCAGAGGCTCCTAACTGACCTTGACTTTTCCTCATTCCCTGCTTCTCCAGAGGCTCTGGCACGGGGACAGAGTGTCGCTGGGGAACCTGCATGGAGCCTTTGAAACTTAGAACAACCTTTTTTTCCTGGTCCCAAAATAGCGCCTCTGCGATCACCCCCGGTGCCCGGGCTGTCGCTCTCCCAGGCTCCTGGCTCCTCTTCCCCCTGTTCAGATAATGTCTGGCACACCAAATGCTGTCTCTTGCCTTTGCCTCTGTCTTTGCCCTTTTCCCCACTCACTTTGTTAATAATATCACCACCGCCGCCACCTCGGAGCGCTCACCATGTACCAGCAACGTGGCCAGGGCTTTGCAGGTGTGAACTCGAATTAATCTGACCACCCTCGATGGCAGCAGCCAGCACCTTGCTCACCACCCTCTCTCAGCTGGACCATCACAGACGCTTCCCGACAGTTCTCGTCCTTCTGTCCTCTTTCCCTTCAATCTACTCTCGAGGAGAGGCCAGAAGGATTCTGTGAAAATGTGTGTCAAGTCATCTTCTTTCCCCGTGAAACCAAAGTCTCTACCCCAGATAATCATCTGACTTGCTGATAGCGCTCTGCCTCCACCTCCTACTCCTGCTCTTACCCGCCATGCTGGCCGCAGGGCCTTGGCACTTGTGTTGTCTCCACCAGAAAGCTACACGGCTTGTTCCCTTGTCTCCTTCAAGTCTTTTTTACTCAGAGACCACTTTCTTAGTGAGGACTTTTTTGGCCTCATTTAAAATTATTCATGCATGCACAGGCACACACACACACAGTCACTTTATCTCTGTAGCACCATTCTGTCATATACTATATGTATATGTATATAAATATAAATATATAAATATATGTATATATACAAGACATACACACATACATAATATATATAAATATATGTATATATTTATATATATAAATATATATAAATATATGTATATATATACATATATACATATATACATATATATATATAAATGTATGTATATATATAAATATATGTATATATACAAGACATACACACATACATAATACATGTATGTATTATGTATGTATGTATGTTTTGGCAATCTTTCTGATTAGGGAATTTTTTTTTTGTCTGTTTTATTTACGAGTGTATTCCTAGCTCCAAGCATGGTACCTGTTACATATTTAGAAGCACAATACATATTTTTGAGCCAGTGAGTTAATTCTCATATGTCCTCAGACTGCAGTTAATTCCTGTTTTTTAGGTGGACAAACTGAAGTTTCGGGCCCAGCAACCTGTGACTGAACAGCTGGTCCCTCTGACCTCAACTCAGGTGTGTCACCAACATATGCCCCTGTCCATGGCAAGGATCACCATCTTGCTTAGTGCCTCCTGGAGAATTCTCAACAACTATCACGCTACATGCTGCACAGCCCACTGGCCTCTTTAGGAAAGGGCTTCCAGGGCCTTTCTGCTTCCACTGAGCAAGTCCAGCAAGTTCCCAAGGTGCCAGGCCACCATCGGGCAGAACTTCCAGAAACCACAGCATCTCCTTCTGACTAGGGTCAGGAAAACTCTAGAAAGACATTCTCCCAAGACCCCAGGTGTAAGTCCTCACTGTCCCGGGTAGGCTGGCAGCCGGGTAAGATGCCACACTACCCCGCAGAGTAGGAACTAACAAGTTAAACCTTTCACTCTGATTAAGAATGGAGGCTGAATGCTAGCATTCGGGAGGCTGAGACAGGAGGATCGCAGTTTGTGGACAGCCTCGGCTACTTAGTGAGGCCCTTTTGCAGCTCAGTGAGACCCTGTTTCAAAATAAAGAAAAAAAATAGGGCTGGGGGTGTCATTTGGAGGTAGAATGCCCCTGGGTTCCATCCCCAGCACCAAAACACACACACACACACACACACACACACACACACACACACATATAGAGGCTGAAGATTCCAGCAAAGAAACACTGAATTTGTTGCACATTTCTCTATGTTATGATTAAGGGGTTGCATTTTAATTTAATATTGGTTAGAAATAAAGAGGAGAGAGAAAACTGTTTCAAAAATTAACTGTTTCAAATATTTAGTGTGTAATATTGGAAACAGTTTTCTGTTTTCAATATTAGCTACTAAACAGGTGTGACAAAAAATTTAACTTTGCTCTTTTTAAGGATTTGTTGTTGGTGGTGATGTTTTTAATGGTGGTGAAAAGCTCACCGCATAAACGTACCACACTGGCCGTTCTAAGTGTGCAGCTCAGTGGTGTAAAGTAATCCACGTTGTTGTACCAGGGACCTCCAGGACCACCCCAGCTGGCAGGACTGAGGCTCAGTACCCAGCGCACGCAGACCTCCCCTTCCCGTCCCCCCAGCCCTATCCTTAGGGATTTGACTGCCCTGGGCGCCTCACACGCGTGGACTCACGCCGCGTTCGTCTTCTTGTGACTGGCTTCTCCCAGGTTGTATGATCTCCTCCGGCTTCCCGCGTCTCACAACATGGGTACACTTCAGGTGCGTCGCTGGAGATAGACACTTTCTACGTCTGATTTGGCTTATGCTTCATTTGGTCGAACTGGGCGTAAAGACCAGAGGCTATTTTAAAATATATTTATTTTTTAATAAGCATTTTGTCTGCATTTATCATAGGTAAAAAAAAAAATGCTTTGTTTACAACCACTCTGTTCAAACAGCGAGGCTTGTCACAGAGCGATGCTTTTCTATTTAATTATATCTTTCCATTAAAATAAAATTATTTATTAAAACATTAATCATCGATAAATAGAGGACAGCATTTAAATAAGGTATGCAATGCAGTGCAGCCTTAGAGCAGCAGTCCTTGCACTGTCTCTTGGAATCTGGGTCCTCAGAGATGTGTTGGGGCACAGAGGAGGAGCTAGGGGGCATGAACCCCCACCTCCCCTCCCCGGCTCTAATGACAGCAGCTCAGCTTGGCTAACATATTTCAAATTATGGGTCCTGCATAGCATTTTATTTGAATAAGAAAGCCTCCATTAACTGGGCATGGTGTCACATGACTGACTGAAATCCCAGTACTGGGGAGGCTGAGACAGAATAGGAGATTCAAGGCCAGCCTCAGCAACTTAGTAAGAACCTAAATAACTTAACAAGGCCTTATTTAAAAATTAAAAAAAAAATAAAAAAGAGGTTGAGAGTTTAGCTTGGAGGTAAAAGGTCACTGGGCTTAATCCCAAAAACTGCCTTCTGCCCCCCAAAATAAAAGCACTCCATACTGTTTTGTTATTAGTACTGTCCACCAAATACTCTGTTTCTCTGGCCTTCCAGACATAGTCTAGAGTTGTAGAGCCTGACTCTGGAGTGGTCCGGATGGAACCATGAGACTGTGTCTGGCCAGTGAGCATGCCCTCTGGTTTGGGGCATTTAACTGCCAATGCGAGACCCTCCAGACCATGCACACCCCTCTCTTTATTCCTCTACCAAGATCACTGGCTATGTTTCTGGTGGCGACCATTTTATCAACCTGAGTCCCAGGACGACCTTCAGAAGGATGACACAGAGCAGTGACCTACAGGGATATTCAGCATGGGGTAGAAATAATCCTTTCTCATTTGAAGCTGCTGAGGTTTAGGGGATGATTTGTCATTGTGGCGTAACCTAGCCTACTCTGACTAATACACATAGCTTGTAAAAAATGTGAAAGCATTTTGGACATATATGAATGCTTATATATTCTATTGATTCAAGCACCTCTTCACTAAATATATGTATGTATTTCTATATTATATATAATAAATATATGTATGTGTATATGTATATATGGGGGATTAAACCCAGAGTCATTCTACCTCTCAGCTATATCCCCAACCCTCCCTATTTTATTTCTTATTTTGAAACCAAGTCTCACCAAGTGGCTGAGAGTCTCACTAAAATTTCTGAGGCTGGCTTCAAATCTGTAATCTTCCCATCTCAGCCTCCCAAGTGCTTAGATTACAGGCATGTACTACCATGCCCACCTACCTCTTAACTAATGTTTAACTTTTCTTAAACATCATTTAACCCAGTCTCTCTCTCTCTCTCTCTCTCTCTCTCTCTCTCTCTCTCTCTCTCTCTCTCTCTCTGTGACCTTGAGTTGGACTCCAATTTATCAATCTTGTCTTCCTATCAGAGGCTTGACTCTATCCTATCTCCATGCTTGACTGCAGAGGTTAAACTTCAGCACATAGTTAACTTTTGTGGCTTTTCTGCAGCTACAGATTTGAACTTTTCCCAGGAAAGGAATCTTTTGATTGTGTCAGGTTCCCTGGTTCGGCTGGTGTTGCTCAGAATCCTTCCTGCTGTCCGTTCCCACCTGGACTATTTTCACGAGGGGATAATCATACTTCTTCTCCAGCTTTGGGGCTGAGCAGGAGTGTGTGGAGAGGGACAGGCACAGGAGATGAGAACAAGTAGGAGAAGGGGACCCGGCATGTGTTCTTGGCAGCTGTGTTACGCTGCTGGCCCCTTTTTATAATTATGGGCTTCCAAGTCAGTTTATTTTTTCAAAGAATGGTCCTCCTGCATCAAAATGTGTTAAAAATGCAATACCTGCTGTGAATATCTGGATATCCTGGTGGTTCCCATGTACGCTAACGTTTGACAAACACAGCTGTAAATCATTCTACGCGCTCTCTTTGATCATGTAGCATCAAAAAAATTCTCTCTCTTTGTAATATTAGGGGACGCCATTTGTTCAAGCCTGGTCTCAGTATCCAAATTACTGTGTGTTAAAAAAAAAGTCACATCACTTCATATACAGCCAGTCTGCTTCCAAATTCACCCTTCCTGACATGTGAACAGAGTGTGTCGATATTTTGAAATAGAAAACAAAATGGTATGTTTGTGTTTTGTGCACTTATGCCTTCTATCCTTTAAACTGTTGGGTTGTTCATTTTTTTAAAAAAGGGGAAGAAAAAGGCAATGGGCAATAAGAGAGTGTGGGGACCTTGTGCAGGGATGAGGAGCCGGCCGACCTGGGATCATCACAGAAGCAAGACGGAGGTAAGTAACGTCAAACGTCAACTCCTAACTCAGTGCCAGGCATCGTCTCATGAATTCTTTGTAACTGCACTTTGAGAAGGGATTTTTTTTTCTTTAGGATGAGGACTCTGTCCAGAGGGATACCTGTACCTAGATCAGCTCATACTTAATTTCTAAGACTGACCACAGGTGATAGTGTAAAAACTGAGCTGCGCACTATATCCTCTGGGGAGGACGTCCCGGTGAGGGGAGAGCCCCTTCCAGGATGGATGCTATTTCATTTGGTCAAAGTAGGTCAGAGGAACTGGGCGGAACGATAGCGGGGCCTTTATTAGAAGCTGTGTTTGGCTGGGAAATTAAAGAAAGATGCGGGCAATGCGATCAACTCAAGTGCTGCTGTCACCTGGGTAATATCAGGATCCTCTACGGAGCCGGGGACACTCACAGTCCCTATATGAAAGGTCAACAGAGACCACTTTAGAAATACTGAGTGCCTGAGAAGAGCTTTCTAGACAGCTGCATGTCTAATCCCATTCCTGAGGGAAAACACTCAGGAGAGCGGGTCCTCTGTGCCACCGTCATTACCAACAGAAGGGGCAGATTCAGCTCTGCGCCCCCACCCACCTGGAAGCTCTTTGGAGTTTTCATAGCAGGTGCCGGCTCCAGGTGCCCCCGCAGCAAGCCTCGGGCCTAATCGTTACAATTTCTTTACTCAAGATTTTAACTCAACTGGATGGAGAGTCCCCCTCCCTATCTTTTATCCTCTTCAGCAAATCGCCTGCTGTTGGACATAACAAATGCTTATTCATGATCATGATATCTCTCTGTTGTGTTTTCTATCCTTACGATAAATTGTGGTTGGAAGAAAAAGGCTCCGTGATAATATGTCAACTTTTTAATGAAAACTACTCTATGGAGTGTCTGCCAAGAGTTATTTCGATGTTAAGTCATTAGGATGTGCTAGCGTTGATGTTTTAGGAATGGATACGTACTTGTGTCGAGTGGCTTCGGAGCACCTGGGCTGCTGCGGCAGGCTGGATTCCAACTCAGAGGCGCTGCTCCGTGGCAGGCGGGGGCCTCCCCATTAGCGTCCACAGCTTCTTGTGGTGCGGAGGCCTCGCTGATCGAATCATGTAGATCACTCAGATTCGTTGTGATGGTTTACACTTTAATCGTTCTCTCACGGTAATATAATGGTAATTGGTGTCGTTTAATCTACTGTGCAGTTTAATGTCCTGAGACTTCTGGGGATTTCACACAAGCCATCAAACATTCACCTACACTAGCTATTTGCTCTGTGAAAGAAGGGTCTTCCTTTTCCTCAGGCACCCCAGCTTGTGTGTGTTGGGGGGGATTGAGCTCAGGGGGTGTCTACCGCTGAGCTACACCCGTATCCCCTTTTATTTTGAAACTGGGTCTTGCTAAGAGCTGAGGCTGACCTCAAACCTGCCTGTCTCAGCCTCCCAAGTACTGGGATTACAGGATGTACCATCTCACCCAGCTCACTCCAAATATTAAAGAAGCAGGACAGAGTGAATTCATCTCACTGGGAATGTCCTGAATTGGAGAGAGGGTTTCTGATGCCTAAGGTCTTTGGTGCTTTAAGGCCTTTTCTGTTCTCCCAAGGAATCTTTTAAGTCACTGAGTTAACTTATTCCCAGACTTTTCTCTGTTGCTGTAATTCCTAATTCTCCTCAACCTCAGGTGCCAGGGTTAAGAGCCTGAGCTAAGCTAAGAACAGAAGTGAAGGGACATTCTTCCCTAAATTAGCCTCTGCTAGGAACCCACTCTGGATACATGAATGATTTTTAAAAATGAAACACAAAACCATCAATTCTTAGATTGACCAAACAATAACAATAAAGCAACAACAACAACAACAACAACAAAAACAAACCAAAACAGACTGATGAAACAAGGAGAGGGCACAGGTGGAGGACTGGGAGGAAAGGTCAGTCTCCCAGCTCTAGCCCAGGCTGCGCTGGCTACCTTGAACTCAGTCTCCCTCCTGAAGCCCCCATCGCTCTGCAGTACAGAAATGTCAGTGCAGCACCTCATGAAAACCAATATTGTATGTATCACCCTCCCGTGGAAATAAATGATCCTCGCAGAATGGGGGAATAAACTTGCCAGGAACATAAATAACCATTATGGGCATCTCTGCATGACTGCGAGGTATTGGATCCAGAATCTGACAAAACATTAGGAAGATTTGTAAATGGCTGTGGATGTAGAGGTGACAACCAGCAAACCACACATTCCTGGCATCTTAAGATCTATCTTATGTTCATTAAAACGGAGCACATAACCTTGATCTTTGATTTCTTAAATGGAAAAGAGTTCCTATTCCAGTGAGCACCCATACTCTTCAGGTGCAGGCAAGATGCTGGGGGAGGCAGTGGATCCCATTCCTGGTAGGATGCCTGCTGTTTGAGGGTACTCCTTTCAGATGAGGACACGGGAGAACAGGGTCAATGCTTTTTCCAGGCCTGGCTCTCAGCCTCCTGGGAAGGTCAGCATACAGGAAGAACAGACTGCAAACCCATAGCATCAGAAGTGGAGTGAGGACAGGGTGAAGCCGGATCTCTCAGTCAAAGGCGGAAGATTTCTTTAAAAAAAAAAAAATATATATATAATATAAATTATTTATATATAATAACATGTATTAGTCGGGCGTGGCGGCTCATGCTTGTAATCCTAGCATTTGGAAGGCTGAGACAGGAGGATCATGGTTCACAGACAGCCTCAGCTACTTAGTGAGGCCCTTTGCAACTCAGTGAGACCCTGTTTCAAAATAAAGAATAAAAAACAGAGCTGAGGGTATAGCTCAGAGGTAGGATGCCTCTGGGTTTCATCCCTCAGTACCACAAAAAAATAGCATGTATTAAATGTATGTATTAATGAGGCCCAGCAGGATAATTCCATGCATGTGTACACAGATCAAATCCAGTCTCCCTCTTCCCACCCTAACTCTCCACACCCTTGCCAGTCTTCAGCAGTCCCTCTTCCACTCCCCAGTCAATATTCTTTAACCTTCTGCCGGGCGTAGTGGCGCACGCTTGTAATCCCCGCGCTTGGGAGGCTGAGGCAGGAGGATTGCACAGGTTCGAAGCCAGCCTCAGCTACTTAGTGAGGCTCTCAGCTACTTAGTGAGGCTCTCAGCAACTTAGTGAGACCCTGTATCCAAATAATATATAAAATAGGTCTGGGAGTGTAGCCCGGAGGTAGAAAGCCTCTGGGTTCCACCCCCAGTACCACCCCAAAATTAATTAGTTAATTAATTAATTAATTAATTAAAAATATTCTTTAAACTTCACAAAAACTTGTCTTTCTGCATCTGACTTATTCCACCTCACATAATGTCCTCCAGATACATCTATCTTGGTGCAAAGGTATGTATGTGTATATATACATACATATATACATATCACACTTATATATAATATATATAATATGGAAATGATATATTTTCTAGATCCATTCATGTGTTGATGGACATTAATTCTGCAGATTAATTCTATCTTAGCTATAATGATTAGTGCTACTGTAGACATGGGCATCAGGCAGGTCTCTCTTTGGTACGCGGAGTTCTCTTCCTTTGGCGATATACCCCAAAGTGGGACTCCTGGGTCATACGGCAGATCTGTTCTCAGTTTTTTGAGGAACCTCCACACTGTTCCCCACAATGACTGCACTAATTTAAATTCCCATCAAGAGCGTGGAAGAGCTCCTCAAAGGCAGAGTATTTCTTCCATAAGTGTAGCAGATTCTTTGTTCTTTTCTGCTTTTCGTTCTTTTTCTGGGCATGAATGGCAAGCAAGTCTGGCCCATTTCCAGCATAGCTGTCACTATTTTTCCTTCCCATAGTTGCAGCAGATCTTACTAGCAAACTGGCTCTCCTTCCCAGAGCCGACACCCATGCGTGCCAGCAGCTCTGACCAACAGCAGAAGCTGGTATGCAGGATGGAGTACATCCCAGAGAACTGTCTCTCTTAACCATGATTTCCTTTTAGCACACCGCACAGCATAATCAAAAAGGGTTTGTTGAGTGAATGAAGGATGGTGATTAGTCATAAAAGTATGGTACATTAAGACAGAAACTACAAGTCATTTTGAGGATGGGAGACAAGATTCTAAGGTATGGTTGAATTCTTTTTTGGGGGGTAGAGTCTGGGGATGGAAGCCAGGGGAATTTAACCTCCGAGCTACACCTCCTGCCCTTTTTTTTATTATTTATTTTGAAACCGGGTCTCACTGAGTTGCAGAGGTCCTCACTAAGTAGCTGAGGCTGTCTGCGAACCGCGATCCTCCGGTCTCAGCCTCCCGAATGCTGGGATCACAAGCGTGCGCCACCACGCCCGGCTACTGTGTTTGAATTCTTGATGCACTGTGGTTGATCTGTTCCATTCTTTGCCTCATTCATTCGCAGAAGTGTTAGATAACTAGCTATAGTTGGAAAATAGATTATTGACCCATTTAGATGTTAATTTTCTATAATATAGACAATAGGTTCCAGAATGCCATAAAGAAGTAGCCAATGCTAGCTAATAAACATTTTAATAATGATATTTGTTCATTATAGAAAATCTGAAGAAAAAGGAAAAGTCAAAGAAATCAGAAATCACAGTTCACCCCAAATACCTAAATATTTAAAATTTAGCCTACTTTGTAAATATATAAATATATCTTTAATTTATTTCCTTTCTTCTTTTTTTCCCTTTCCTTTCTTTTCCTATCTCTCCTTGTTTAGGCAAAATTAAGATCAGATCATACAACTCATATTTTTTTTTCATTTAAAAATACATTATGATCATCTTTTCAGTTTTAGTGCTCAGAAATGAATTTCTAGTTTTTCATCAGAATGCAATTTTCTCGTTGGGGTCAAATGCTGGATAGTAACAAACCAACATCTTTTGGAAAATGCTTTCACGTAAGGCATTAAACCAAAAAAAAAGAACTATGCAATTTCTTCATCCCCACTACCCCTTCCCACAGTAACTTAGAAGTTAAAAATCTCTGCTACCACTGAGATGACATTTAAATATCAATAATTCTATTGGAAGGAAGTTTCTGGTTGTGTATAACAGAGAGGCTTTCAGCTGCTCTGTGAAAGAAATGAACATTGGTTTTTCCCAGAGGCTTTTTCTAAATTGGAATGATCTTGCAAGTGGGAGAGAGGAGAACAATGTCTTCTCCTTGCCAGGAGCACCGGCGACCTGGGACCCACTGCCCTCTCTGGATGGAGATTGGCTCTGAACTTTAAACAGGGCACCCCTAGCCACTCCAGAAAGGCGGAAACTATGATGCCCAGAAATCACATCAAAACGGGCCCAGAGCTCACCACAGGAGAGTCAACATGGCCTCTCTGAGAGCCGACCTCCCCTTCAGGGTGGACAGCTGCACCTAAAAAAATCTGACCCCCTGCTCCAGTCGGTCAGGAAAGAGGAAATCTGCACATGGTAGGTCTTACGGAGAAGGTGCAACAAAGAAGCCAGAACTAACGAAGGGGGTGATTCCATTCTGTACCATTAAACACAGCGCTGAAGCCTGTGGACATAGAATGCCAGGAGAAGGGACCATGCACAGTGCTACTTTTAGCTTGGCGCTTTCTCCTCTGAAGCCTGACAGAGCGCAGGCGGAGGGCCAGGCGTGCCTTTGGCTCTTGGCTTGAGCTGCCTGTTTGATCACACAATGGTGCTACATCTCACACATCCAAGGTTACCTCTGTGACGCCTTTGCCCACAGGGAGAGCCATGCCTAACTAACCGGGCCCCTAAAAGCAGCTACCACCTGCTCAGATGATTTCTGAGCAAGGAGATTGTTCAAGGACTACTGGCCATCTTTCCAGTGGCTCATAACCTGAGCAGGTCATAGCCTTAACCTCTTCTGCTGCTGAGAAATTGTCCCTGGCTTCGGCTTCAGTGAAAGCGAACTCTCGCCCTTGCGAAACTCCCTCTGTACCCTTAACTCAAGCATCCCTGTCTTGGCAAGAGCTTGCTTAATTACTGGCAACAGAAACCTACTCAAGCTAGTTGGAGAAAAGGAATAAAAAGTATTAAGGTACAAGGATGTCTCTCAGACTCCAAGGACAGAAATGCGGCTGGGTCTTATGGAGACCTGGGATTTTGAACACGAAAGTTAGTGTTTGATGTGAATAACAAACCAAAGAAATACACAATGAAACATCAAGAAGGCAATGACAAAAAAAATTAGTAACATTGCCTTCAACAATCAAAAGGCTGATTTTGCTCATAAAATAATATCAAAGTTCGGCAGTCATCCGCATCATTAGAAATCTTGGTTGTTTTTTTTATTATTTGTGCATTGTAGTTATACATCCTAATGAGGTTCAGGGTGATGGAAACATACATGCACACAGCATTGATACGTTTCCATCCAGATTACACCCCTTCCTCCCTTCCCACACACAATATTGGAAATGGTATGGATAATTTTACATATGAACATAGCATTTTTGAACTATTTCCTACATCAGGTCTCTTCTTACACCTCCCCACCTCCCCTTCCACTATTCCACTAGCATCTTCCCTGGTTTATCTTAAGTCCCTTTTGTTCCCAGTTTCTCTCTAGCTTCCAAGAATATGTGAAAACATATGGCCCTTCACACTCTGAGACTGGCTAATCTTGCTTAGCACCATATTTTCTAGTGCCATCCACTTCCCTGTAAATCACATAATTTTGTTCTTATTTATGACTCAGTGGAAATTTCATGGTGTGTCTACACCACAGTTTTGCAGTCCATTCTCTTGTTGATGGACACCTGGGTTGGTTCCATAGTTTGGCTTTTGTGAATCGTGCTGCTATAAACATGGACACATCTGTGTCACTATAATGTTCCGACTTCATTTCCCTTGAAAAGATCCTCAAGACTGGCATAGCTGGGTCATATGGTGCTTCCGTTCTCAGTCACTGGTCTCCGTCGTAGCTATACTCATTTGCAATCTCACAGTTGTATATAAGAAGTCCTATTTCCCACATCCTCACCAGCATTTATTATTGTTTGTATTCTTGATTACTCTCAAGCTAACTCGAGTTAGATGAAATCTCAGTGTGGGGTAGGGTTTGTTTTTTTATCCTAGTGATTGCAAGATGACTGCCATCCATCCAAGCATAGCACCTGCATTCCAGTCTTGATGGGCCCAAAGTGAAAAGGAATGTTTGACACATCTAACCCTTTAAAGAGCTCTCCTATAAGCCAGGTGTGGTGGTGCACACTTGTAATCCCAGTACTTGGGAGGCTGAGGCAGAGGGATCACAAGTTTGAGACCAGCCTCCGCTACTTAGTGAGGTCCTCCGCAACTTAGTGAGACCCCGTTTCAAAATAAAGAATAAAAAATAGGGCTGGGGGTGTAGCTTGGAGGTAGAATGCTCCTGGATTCAATCCCCAGTACTGCAATCAATCAATCAATCAATCAATAAATAAATAAATAAGAAGAAAAAAAAAGGGTCCTCCTTAACGTAGTGATCCCCTGCTTCAAAATAAAGAATGAAGCTGGGCATGGTGGCACACACTTGTAATCCCCACACTTGGGAGGCTGAGACAGGAGGATCACACAGGTTCGAAGCCAGCCTCAGCTACTGAGTGAGGCTCTCAGCAACTTAGACCCTGTTTCCAAATAAAAATATAAAATAGGTCTGGGAGTATAGGCCAGAGGTAGAAAGCCTCTGGTTTCCACCCCCCATACCACCAAAAAAAAGTAATAATAAAGAATGAAAAATAGGGTTGGGGGTGTAGCTTGGAGGTGGAATACTGGGGTATAGCTTGGAGGTGGAATACTCCTGGATTCAATCCCCAATACTGCAAAAAAAAAAAAAGAAAGAAACAAACAAACAAACAAAGAAAATAAAATAGGAAGAGAAAGAAAGCTCTCCTATAGTGTCTATCTCATTGACCAGAATATAGTCAAATGGTCACCCCTAGATGAAAGAATGACAGAAGCTACATTTTTAAAAGTAGACATATTGCTACCTAGGGTACAATCAGATTTCTCTTGGTAAGAAAGAAAGAGGATGGACTATTGCATAACAGTTATCTCTTATGGAATAACAAATGTCCCCCAAACCTAGTGGCTCAAAACAACAGCCACTTTATCATCTTTTCTTTCTCTATTTGCTTGTGGGTCAGAGCTGGGGCAGGCTTGGGATGGGTACTTTGTCTCCGCTCTTCAATGTCCAGGGCTTCAGCTGCAATGACTCCCACGGTCTTAGGCGGCTTAGTGTGGGTGGCTCACTCCATTCTCCTGGTGTCACCGGGGTGGCCAAGACTGCCTCACTGATGTGTCCGGGGCTTGGGTTGGTGATGTTGGGCCTTTCTGCTTCTTTTCTATATAAACTTTATGGGTATGTGGTCTTTGTTGTTCAGTGATGCAGGTCAAGCATCTTTACATGGTGATCAGCCTCTAAGAGGGTGAAAATGGTCGCTGCAAGGTGTCCTAAGGCCTGGCCTAAAGTCACCCTGCACCATTCTCAACACTTTCTCTTGGTTAGAGCAAACCACTGGTATGCAGAGCTTACGGCGTGGGTACACAGACCTCCTCCTGATGGGGAGCAGTGGGCGGGTGGCAGGTGGGAGGAATCACGGGCGCCATCTTTGCAGAGATCCTTCAAGACTGCTTTCTTTCTCCCTGTGCCCCTGGCACTTTGCCTTTGCTTTTAACCACAGGCCTGTCTGTTCTTCCTCAGCTCTCTCTTTTTCTCAGAGCACTGAGCCCAAACAGTGCATCAACCCCATGGTGTCCTTACGTCTTAGTTTGTTCAGGCTGCACTAACTAAAATATCATAGACTTACAGACAACAGAAGTTTGTATTTTAGAGGATAGAAAGAGGCTTTGTATTACTATAGGAAAACACTGAGGCAGCTAACTTATAAAGAGAAAATGTTTATTTAGCTCACAATTTTGGAGATTCAAAGTCCAAGCCTGGACAGGACATGACCCAATTCATTTGGCCTTTGGTGAGGGCTGCAGGTGGAGTGGCACATCATGGTATGTGGGGGGGTGTCAGAGTAAGGGGTCACATCTCCAATCAGAGTGGAGAGAGAGAGGGAGAGGCTGGGATCCCACAATCCCCTTCAAAGTTACACCCCCAATTACCTAAAGTCCTCACAATAAGTCCCACCTCTCAAAGGTCCACAGCAAATGAATCTTTGAACTCAACGTTCAAACCAGATCACTTCCTAAATATCATTCCTGTAGGGGTTAGGATTTCAACATATCAATTTTGGGGAGACACATATTCATGCCATGATACTTTCCCTTTATAAGTTCTAAATCTATAGTTAGCTAACTGGAGTTGCTGAATCTCTATTTCTTTAAGAAGTAGAACAGGGCCAGGTTAAAAAAAAAAAAAAAAAAAAAAAAAAAAACCAAGTAGGAAATCTCCTTCTTTAGACCAGAAATTCCGATGAGGAATTTCTTAAGGTGTTTCATGAACATTTTCTAAGTTGGGAACTAGCCTTCAAGAAGAAGACATTGCTCTGTGTATTCGACAGCATGTGTGGGTGATGCTGAAGAGCAACATAAAGCCGTTTGGGGAGCTTTTAAGACATAGTCCATGAAAATGGAGCTTATATTTTTGTTTTCAAAGCCCTAAATTAAAAAATTTCCAATTTTCATTGGAGTTCATAGTTATCTAATGAGTGATTTTTAATCTTGATTCTCTCTTGGTACATGTGCGCTTTGCGTGCACGCGCACACACACACACACACACACACACACACACACACACACACCATGCTGTTACCAGGTAGAAGCCGTTTCCCTAAACAGTAACAAGCCAGTCACCAAGAGGCCCTTCATCCTCTCCAAAGAGTCAGTCCCCTTCCAGTCCTATAAGATGATGAAGATGAAGGCTCCTCTCTACATTTGAAAACACATGGAGTGTTCCAGGAGACTTAGTCTCCCCCTCTTCAGTTTTCCCCTGATTCCTGAGACAGAATTTCCAGAGACTAAGGTCAGAGATAGATTTCTTTATTTACCAGTAAATAGCTCAGTTGACAAACTCATGGAACTGAGCCTCGAACAAAGGGCTCACATGATTGTTGTACCCTTACTCTCTCGTTTTGAAGAGGGAAGGAGAAAGCTTGAGATTATATCTAGTATAGGCGAGATGCTTAAGTTACATACCATCACCCAGCTCTCTCCAGTCTTCTAACTGGCTCTCTCTTGTTTACATTAGGGAGAGCTCCTGGATAATGACTCTGAGTTGCCTAAGGAACAGCTCCCTTATCTTTTAGAAGTGTCTGCTCACTTGCTTGCGGGCAACTAGGGGGAGGAATTAGGGAACTCGTACTTTTTCCCATCTCAGGTCTAAACTCCTAACAATGTTTCTAAGGCTGTGACTGCGTTTCCTGCCTCACCAGTAAAGGTTCTTCATGTGAAGCTCAAGGAATGGGTGAACTCTTGAAATGATATACACTTTTCAGAATGTGTGTCCATTTCCCCGTAGCTGGCATCTGTAGCTTTTATCAAGACTTTGAAAGGTGTCAGTGGAAACTCTAATCCCTTGCTCCCAAACACCCGAAACCATGACCTTCTGAGAATGAGCGTACTTCCCTCAGGGTCTGCGGTGACTGAATGATTCATGAGATTTATTGAGTCGCGTTTTTAGGACCCACTCACACTGGGTACTTCTTTTTGGCATGCAAGGACAGATGGACGTACACAGTCACGGTTGTGGTTTGATCATAGAATGTCTCCCCCAAAAGCTCATGTGTTGTTAGTGCAACAAGGTTCAGAGGTGGAGCATGGTTGGAGAGAGTGGGTTGCTGGGGACATGGCCTTGAAGACTCTGTCTGTTCCCAGCCATTTCCCGTCAGTCTCTCTACTTCTGGCCACCATGAGCTGAGAGCGGCTGTCCTTGCCACGCCTTGCCGCGCCTTGCCGCCATGATGTTTCTCATTGAAGCCGGCTGACGATGAACTTGACATCTGAAATCTCTAAAACTTGTGAGCCCAAATAAACCTTTCCTTCTCTAAGTTGTTGTTGTCAAATATTTTGGACACAGTGATGAAAAAACTAACTAAAGCAGTCATCATCAAAAAGGGGAGTGCAGAGGGACCTAGAGCAGTGTGGAAGCATGAGGCTAGGCTGACCCTGAGGGTGCTTCTGCTGTTGATACAGACAGACAGAGGTGGGAGATGTGAAGCCTTTTAACTTACTTGGCGATTGCAGCAAAGCACATCTGCTTCCCCACTTCCCTGAGGAGGGACCCAGGGCCTTTAACTCACAGCCTTTGAGCCCCTGCCTTATCCAAGAGCATGTGGGCTTAGCCAGCCAGTCTCCCAGCAGGACCCCGGCCGCCTCGCTGGGTTTCTTGGGCCTTCCATGAGAAGTAAGGATTTTGCTGGACTGTTTCAAGGCTTTCCTCCAACCCCAGCAACCTCACTTGGTTCAATGGTACACATGCCCTCATGCCAGCAAAGGATAGCTCCCTCCCTGCCTAGTAACAGCCTCTCCCCAGCCACCTGCTCAAGGCCCATCTCATGCTGGTCTCCAATCCCACTTTCGTGGGGAGAGACTTGGGCTTTCGTAGTATGGATTTGGTAAGCATTACCAGCAGAGACCCATGGATCAAACTGCCAGGAGGAGGGCAAATTGCCAAAGGGCAACCCCTCAAGACGTTTCTCCTTCTCTAACCACCTACCCCTCCATCCTTCCCGCTCAAGATGATTTTCCAGAACTAATTTCTGCTGGGTAAATAGCAGTGGGAATATCAATTTCCTGTCAATGGCAACAGCTTTGACGGTCCCCTGCTCCATTCAAACACATGAATGGCTTGCCTAAATTGTACTTTTCTTGTTGAGCGCTTCTCAAAAGCCGCACTGTCCCTCGCTCCTACTCTGGGAGCGGAGCGCTTGTGCAAGCTGGGGTGGCATGGTGCAGCTCCAGGGATGCACATCAAAGAAGACAGAGCAGAGCCAACCAGCTTGCTTCAGGGAGCGAAATCAACTTCAGAAATTAGGGTTTTGAAAACCCAATTTTGAGGAACACATTTAGAAACTTAAGAGTTTCTTCATTCTCTAAATGACTGAAAGTTTTCCATATTTCCATCTCTAGGATGAGACTATAGCCCTAAGGCAGTGCTAGAATTTTCAGGTAACCTCTGTAGCTACCTCTTAGCTGTCAGCGAGTCCAAGAAAGGAAGTCTCAGAAAGTCACCGGACCTTTTGGGATCTCATCTGAGTCAATGGGTACAAAAATCTCTCTGACATGTCCACATATATTCCCTTGGATAACTCCTGTGGCAACCCTACCCAGTAGGGCCTCAGAACTCCATTCTTCCAATGCACCAACTGAGGCTCAGAGAAGCCGAGACACTTGCCCAAGGTCACACAGCTAGCTACCTGGCTCAATTCCAGGTCTCTCAAATGTATTCTTGGATACAGCCCTCTTGACCCCAGGTAGCCCCACTCTGAGGCACCTAAACCCGGAGTCCAGGCTCTTCTGGGGAGACTCACAGTGAGGACTAATAGGACCAGAAGGTTTTGTTTCACGCTGTCCTTTCCTTTGGCCTTGGTTGACTGCACCATATTCTTTAGTCTCTTGGCCCTGAGAGAAAATAGACAGTGATAAGAGTGTGCTGAGACTTAATTAACTAATGTCTTTAACATTCGGCTGCCTTGGGCAAAAGCTTCTGTGCTATGATTCTCAGAAAATTCTATGGACAAAGAATCTAGCTTTTTCAATTGCAGAAATCCTTTATTAAAAAGGGAGTCTGGGCACGAGTGGGGCGAAGCCTTCTCGATGGCAGCGGGGCAGGGAGGAGTGATAGGTATCGGAGAGTAGAGAGCTCACAGCCACGGGGCCAGTTGGAGTCCCGGGGAGGAGAGGTTCCCATCGCCTCCTGGGCTAGAGGAGAAGTGGTTCTCAAGGTAATGAGGTGACCCACGGGCGACCTTGGTCAGGGCAGCTTGTCTTCCTATTGTTCAGCGACATCTCCTCCGTGGGGGGAGCTCGGTCCCCTGAGATCTGACATCAGCCTTGTGATAAACAAGGCAAAACAAATTAGCAAGGGGAAAAATTAATTAAATTTTAGAGAGAGATTGTTTTGCTTATCTTGTCTTTGCTAACAATACCGAGACAATTCTGGAATTGTCCTGGGCTTCCCCCCAATTCTTTTTTTTTTTTTTTTTTGCAAATCTCCCCTAATACACAGTGCTGGGAGGAGAGGCCCAGGCAGGAGCATGTGCTGCGGCTCACACCCCAAACCCTGCCTTTCAAGGCCTCCTCAGAGACTGCTGTTCATTTGCGCTGAAGCTTCGCGATGACTGTGACCCATTGGCTGCGTGGCTTAGCATCATTTCTAAGCAGAATCATAATCCCCTCTTGCTGATGAGAAAGAGGGGGCTGGGAGATGGGGAAGGACTGGGGTCACCAGGATCCGGTCCAGCAAATCAGGCAGATGTTCAAGGGCTGCCCTTGGGCACTCAAATGCAACCCCCACCGTCAGCCTTGAGGACGCAATCGTTTCAGAGGGGACCAGAATTGGGGGGCGTGGGGTTGTTTGCCGCAAGGCTGAAATTTCAGCCGAAGAAGATGATGAGGTTGAAAGCAGTGATGTTTATGTTTTCTTTCTTCAGCCCAACAATCTTTCGTCTGGGTGCTCAGGGATGAGTTAGAGGGCTGTTATCATCACGCCCAACCGCACCAGCCACAAATCACCCTGGGAGGTGCTGCCTGAGGCGCCGCCCAGGAAACCGATTGCCTCAGCTTTTGGGTATCCTGACAGACGGGGGCTCAGGTAAGGAGGCTTCTCATTTAGCCACTGAAGAGGCACTTGGCCCCACTGCCAAAGTTCAAGCTGACAGACACAGAGCTGCTGGACCCTGGGGTGCTGCATGTCCCGCACGTCCTGTTAGGCCCCCAGAGCCTTCTCTGCAGGTGATAAGCTTGCCTGGATTGGACACTTCATCAGCCCCTCAGCCTTGGACAGGAAAGTGCTGAGAAACAGGGCCAAGGCAGGAGTGCTGAGACTCCAGGGCTATGGTTTCCTCTTTAGAGAAATACAGCTCCGTGGCTGCTTGGAGTTGCATCTATGCAACACCCGGCCTGTCTTTCCTGAGGATCAAGTTCAGGTTCCCTGGGCTCCAGGGGAAGGAGTGGGGAGCTAACTGACGTGTCCACCATGATCCCCTTTTCTCCTTAGCAAGCAGGGTCTAAGACAAGTGTCTGCAGAAGGATTTTCCCCTCTCCTCCGTCCACTGCGTCTTTGCAGGGGCTGCGCTGGAGTTTCCTGCTGACGGGGAGTCCTTTGCAGTTTTCTGAGTGCAGCTTGATTGTGGTGGCCAGCCCCCAGGGGCATAGAGGGCTGGAGGTGGCAGGCAGGCCTGTGTGGGGAGGGCTTCCCAGGAGCGGGCCCTGCTGATGTTTGTGACCAATTCAGCACAATATAAGGAAACACGGGCTCCGTCTTTCTGGGTCTCCCTCTTCTCGTCCATCAGAAATGACTGCTAAAACCTGGCGGGTCACCCTCTTTAAGTCATTTGAGATTGATCCTGTGCAGCTGGCAGGCAGGATTAGGCTGTGCCACTCAGGACTGCAGCCAGGGAGAACTTGCTGGCAATGCCAAAGACTGTCAGGGTTGGGGGTCAGCCTGGGCCCATGGAGCATACCCTGTCAGCAGGACTGTGATTCTGGGGCACCATGAGGGTCCTAACATCCCGGAGGGGAGGCGGGGTCAGCCACATCTTGTGGGCTTGGGCTGCTAAACACAGCTGGACTCAGTCTCAGGCCACGCCCCCAGAAATGCACTCCCTCCAGCCACGTCCCCCCCTGCAAACCTGGCTGCAATGCCCACAGTGAGGTTTGGGGGACATTTTAAATCCAAATCATAACAGCTATAGTGTTAGTAATTGGTAGAACTGGGATTTGAATCGGGAAGCCCGATTTCAGAAGCTGCAAAGCTGTAGCAGGAAGAGTATTGGGATAGAAAGCTTGGCTCTGGTGCGTCTCTCCTGTCTCTAAAATCTAGAAGGGAAAGGTGAGGTCATTTGTCATGCTTGGGGGTGAGGTGTGTCTGTAGAGCGGCTTAACCATCCTCAAACACTTAGGAGCAGGCTGGGTGTGGTGGCATGGTCTGCTGTCTCCCCAGCCACCCGGGAAGCCCAGAGCTCCGGAGTTCCAGGCCAGCCTGGGCAACATAGGGAGACCCTGTCTCCAAACAGGCACCACACACACACACACACACACACACACACACACACACACACACACATCTTAGAAGCAGAACCCCAGATTATAGATAGATAGATAGATATAGATATATAGATATAGATATATATTTGGTGGTACTGGGGTTCCTGGAAGCCCTTCTACCTCCGGGCTACACTCCCAGACCTATTTTATATTTTTTTTTATTTGGAAACAGGGTCTCTTAAGCCAGCGAGGCTGGCTCCAAACCAGCACGATCCTCCTGTCTCCACCTCCCAAGCACGGGGATTACAAGCGTGCGCCACCACGCCCGGTAGAACCCCAGTTATTGAGACAACAGAGACCACAGGTACAATGGCCACCACCACTGCTCACATTCACTGGCACTTGCTAGGCACCAGGCACTGAGCCTTTTATAGGTAGTACTTCATTTAATCCTCATAACGCACCTATGAGGCAAGTACTAACGCCCTTTATGTGTTACAGATGCAGCAACCAAGGCCCAGAAAGGTTAATTAACTCGCTCCAAATCACACGCTCACCACCTGAAGGCAGAGGCACCCCTCCTGCCTGCGATGCCCTTCATGCACACTCTCCCTCGCTTAGGTCAGACGCTCACACAGCCGAGAGCCCAGAGGAGAGAGCACTCACTGGGGGCCAGCAGGAGAGGAAGCCCGCTGCCAGAGGCTGGTGGCTGAGATTTGGCCTCTAGAGACTCCCTGTGAGGACACCTGGGGACTGCCGCTGGGTCCTGAGACTGACAGAGCCACCCTAAGAAGATGGTTAGCAAACAGGTCAGTGTCCACACAGACTCTCAGCAGGCGCCCGGGGAACCAGACCCCCAGTGTGCAGTGTGTTGGAAACTCACACTGGCTGGCTTGAATGCCAGCGGAGAGGTGGAACACAGATAGACCTTGCATTATGGTTAATTGCGGTCAACACTTTCCATGCAAAATTCAATTGAATTCAATTGCAGACTAGAAAACTAGTGGAGTCTCAGGCAGCAGGGAGGGAAGAGGAAAGAATTGATTCCTCCATGCTGAAAAGGATGGGGGTGTCACAAGAGCGCCCCTGGGGCTGCACAGGACCTGAGAAGAGGATGTCGCCTGCAGGCCTAGTATGCACCTTACCCCCCACCAAAGTTTATTCTCCTTTAATCTCACCAACATCGTCAGTACCCCATGTGGGCAGGAGGCTGAGGGATCTAAGCTTAGGGTTCTAAGCTTCCCCCACTCATGTCTCTGTAGTTTTCTTTGAGGCTGAGTTCTCTACTGTATCCTGCTCCTCCAGCAGGAGAGGGAAGATAGAGGAAGACAGCTCTGCCCTCACCCTTGGGTGGTGTATAATCCATTTATTTTCACTCAGAGGGAACTGGAATCATGACCCCCTACCTACAGGGAGTCAGCGAGTTTGCCTAGAATGCTTCCAGGGAGGCAAGAAATAGAGTTGGCAAGCCCTTTCTGTGATCCCAGTACTTGGGAGGCTGAGACTGGAGGATAGCAGGGTTGAGACCAGCCTCAGAAAACCTCCTGAGGCTCTCAGCAACCTGGCAATACTCTGTCTCAAAACAAAAAATAAAAAAGGGCTGGGGTGTAGCTTAGAGGTAGAAGGCCCCTAGGTTAACACCCCAGGACTATAAAAAAAAGTTGACCCCTAAGATCTTCCTCAAAATACAAATGGAATTCAGTACATGAAGTCTAGAGCAGGTACCAGCAGAGATCATGTCCTTCTCCCTTGGTGCGTAGCCAAGGGTAGAGAGAAAAGCTATTCTGTGGTGTTGTGAGGCAAACAGTGCTTTACTAAACACCCTTTGGGCTCTGCAGATCATCACACTCCTATAGACGAAGTCCAGAATCAGCCCGTGCATCACACACAGTGCTGCCTCGCACGCCCACAGCCGATGGCAGCGCGCTCGTTTTCTGAGCCTTGCTATGCTGTTATCTGGGCATATGATGGGTATATCTGCTCATCTGAAGCCCCATAGATACCAGATGGTCTTAGACCCTGGTGTGTTTTAAGATGAGCTGGAAAGTCAAATGAGGTGCAGATGTTTTCCCTCCTACCAACTCGGAGATTCAGATCGATAGGTTCAAAGTGGATCCCAGTACTTGGGAGGTTGAGAAAGGAGGGTCCCAGGTCTGAGGCCAGTCTCAGCAACTTATCAAGGTCCTAAATATCTCAGTGAGATCCTGTTACAAAATAAAAAAATAAAAATAAAATAGGCCTGAGGTAGAGCTCAGAGTTCCATCCCCAGCACCACCCCTACACAGGAAAGCAACTTAGATAACTTTGATGAACACCAACCAACAATTAAGAACTGTTGAATAAGACCGCAGTTCAGTTCAGTTCCTCAGCATCATTTTAGACTATCCTTGAATTCAGAGCACTTGATATAGCTACGGCATCTTAAAAGATAAATAAATAAGCAGGGTGCAGTGAGTGGTATATGCCTGTAATCCCAGTACTTGGGAGACTGAGACAGGAGAGTCCTAGGCCCAAGGACAGCCTAAGCAATGAAATGAGACTGTCAGCAACCTAGGAAGACCTTATTTCCAAACAAAAATTTAAAAAAGGACTGGGTGTCTAGCTTGGAGGTAGAACATCCCTGTGTTCAATCCCCAGTATCAATCAATCAATCAATCAATCAATAAATAAATATGAGTAACATGGTAACCCCATAGTCCATTTAGGCCCTGAATCAAAGGACATGAAACCAAGTCTCAAATTCACCAAGTGGACACTGTTAAAGTAAAACACGTTAGAAAATACATTTTCTGCATCCTCTTCAGCAAGTGGGAAAAATAGTTACCCACACTAATCCCACAGAGTGACTTGGATGGTCAGATACATTTATGAGCCTATGTGCCATAGCACTTTGAAAAATATAAATGTCTATGTAGCAGCAGGTAATATCAATATTAGATAATCTGAGGGTGTTGTTTACACTTCAAAGGAATCTTTGCCTTACAAAGAGGTTGTTTAACATTCCTTAACATTTAAATGCCGACTTACAGAAAATTAATTGGAGGGTAAGACTGAGGAATGCTCACTTGGTGCATTGTTAAGGCATCACGGCAATGAATTAGAGATGAAGACTTCTGAAGTGAGCATCTAAGCCAATAGACTGATTTTAAAAATTCAGCTAATGTCTACGCAATGCTGGAAGCGAGGTGCGACTCTGCCTTCTTTGCAATTGATATTAATGAAAACAGGAGCTTCCCATTGTTTTGCATATTATTTTATTTTTCCTTTCCTTACATCTCTCTTCAATACCTTCTTCTAAAGAACAATTTCTGTTCAGAAAATGGCAGGTGGATTTTATTCACTACACTTTCCTTTGTTCTTGCTAATACTGATCCTGATTCCAAAATCCACATCCCTAAGAGGTAGAACTGTGCTACTGTGCAGCAACCAGAGAAACAGGCTTAGAAGTCTCCAATCCTTTCACTTTGTCTCCTAATATTAAGGCCAGGATGTAGATAACACCCTTGTTACCAGACATGGGTTTTTAGCCCTGTTATGGCAAGTAGAGATAGTGAGAGAAACAAGCATTTTAAAGGGAAATTGTAAGTCAGGTATAAATGAGTGGAAAGGATTATGGGCAGAGTTGGCTATTAAGTCCCATCCAATCAATTGGAAGTGGCTGCCTGGGATGCAGTCTTAAAGATTCTACAGTCTCATCTGGGCACAGTAAGAAAGAATGCCACGATCGATTATTGATGTCTGCTGTGGGCAAGGAGTGAGAAGGATGGGAAATATGCCATCCTGGATTAAGATGATGGCCAAGGAGAAGGGAGAAGTAGAGGAAGAGTGAATAGAATTCTAAAAATGCACAGTGAGCAGAATACACTGCTTTTAAGTTAGTGTATTCTAGCCTTTCATTCTTCAACTCCCACATCCCATCTTCCCAATCAAAACAAGCCACACAACTTTTTTTTTTTTTTTAAATTTGGTGGTACTGGTGTTCCTGGAAACCCTTCTACCTCCAGGCTACACTCCCAGACACCTATTTTTATATTTTTATTTGGAAACAGGGTCTCTTAAACCAGCGAGGCTGGCTTTGAACCTGCGCGATCCTCCTGTCTCCTCCTCCCAAGCGTGGGGATTACAAGCATGCACCACCATGCCTAGCGGTCACACAACTTTTATAATCTAGTTCCTGTCTTGATTCCACCAGTTAATTTCTCCTTCTCACTGTCACCTTTAATCCTGTGACTTCCTTGAAAATTTCCTTTGGCCCCTGGATGTTCCTTATTTTCCTCCTTTCCATCTGAAATTTTACAATATGTGAAGGTATACAAATGTTTATTAACGAGGTTTGGTTTATTTATGATATGCACAAACTATTCATACTTTTTTTCCTTTGTGGTACTGGGGATAAAACCCCGGGGCATTCTACCTCTTTATTTTAAAACAGGGTCTCACTGAGTTGCAAAGGACCTCATTAAGTAGTTGAGGCGAGGCTGTCCTCAAACCGTGATCCTCTTGTCTCAGCCTCCTGAATGCTGGGATTATAAGCATGAGCCACCACACCCAGCTTTTATTCGTGCTTTGTCTGTGTTCCCAGGCCAGACTGTCCTCCGTGGGAAGTGAGGTTCTACGGGGAATGAGCCTTGCTGAATGCTCTTCTTGGTGCCACATTTTTGGATGGACAATGTGGGGTTCTCCCTAGACTCCCATTTTTAGTACTAAGGCCCTCATTCCTCTGGGATTGTCAGTGGCTGACGGCTTGTAGATCCATGATAAACGATGCCAGCTCCTCCAGAGGCTTGGCTAGAAGAACAAGTATGGGTTTTTGTCCAACTTCTAAGGTTCCAGCTCAGCCCCACAGGTTCCAGGGTGCCCTGCCCCCCACTTCACTTCCCTCTTCTCTTCTGACCTCCTGTCCTGCAGACTTAAAGCTCAAACATAAGTCAGAACAATACCTGCCCATAAACTGTGTAACCAGCTCCTAAGATTACATAAGTCAGATCTCTTTTAATAAATAAATACCTAATTCTATCTATCAAACATCTATCATCTGTCAATCAATTCTTTATCATCTGTCAGTTTATAACCTATCATTATCCATATCTTATCTGTCATCCACCTATTGTATATCACCATCATTCATTCATCTATCTATATATCTATCAACTATCAATTCTCTATCATCATCTATCTCTTATCAATCATCTATCATCATGATCTACCCATCATTCATCTATCTATCCATCCATCCACCCATCATCTATTATCTATCTATCTATCTATCTATCTATCTCACCACAATTCTATCCACCTCCCCTTCTGAATGGTTTTCCTTCTGTGACCAAACTGGTTGATTCTGGCACCTTCTAGGAATTGTCCCCAGCTGAAGCCTGCTGATGAAGGTAAGGTGACATCCCCACCTCATATCTGCATAGCAAGGCCTGGTCCTCTAGCTTTAAGGCGGGGCACTTCTAGAGGGCCTTGCCGCCTCTGGAGCCCTCTGTTGGCTGGGGTCTGTCACCATCCCCCATCCCCCTGTGCCCAGTTTTACTTTCTTCGCTTGCTCCCCACCCCTCTGCAGGACTGAGCTCCTGTAAACTTCCTGCAAGCAAACTGTCTCCAAGTTGGGTCCTTGGGGAATCCAAGAGACATCATTTAGTGTCACTGATTTAAGTGTAACAAACTTTGACTTAGCAGATACTTGGGGCTAGGCACTGTGTAGACATTGAGAATATGAAGATAAATAAGACCGAGTTGCTGCTCTGAGATAGCACATAACTAATAGCATAGGCAGAAACATGAGCTGGTGATTTCAAGGCCTAGCCATGTCCAGGAAGCTGCATGCAGCCCCTAAAATTCAAGTTGGGTTTCCTGCTTCCCCTAAGTCTTAGAGGAGTAAATGTTTATAGGCACACCAGACAGAGGGGACAGCAGGAGCAAGGACCCAGGGTCCTAAATAAGCAGGAAGAGTGTGCCTCGGTGTTCCTAGACAGTCCGGGGTGATGGCTGTGATGTACATGGGAGAGGAATAGTCTGGACCCTGAACTTGGTCCTCTCTTTATGGAGAGCCACTGCAGGAGCTTCAGCCCATGTCACAACTGGCCAGTCTGTGTTTCAGACACATTGCTCTGGTGGCTTCAAGGGGAGTGTGGTGGGTGTACTGAGTTTGTATTCCATGTTTATTCCAACTTTGTCCTAAGGAGCTCCCTGTACTGTGGTTCTGCAGTGGCGAGAAGGCTGGAACTACATTCCAAGGCTCCATCGCAGCAAGGGAGCTGGATATGATTTAGGTTTTATCCATTAGAAATCTTTGCCCAAGACTTGGAAGGTGGAAACAAGACCATGCCCCGCCAGTGCTGCTGGCCAGCTTGGCATGGAAGGGCTGGGTATTTCTGCAATGGTTTCGTGACTGTGGTTGCTTCTAATTGTGGCTCTTTCCTAATTGCCATAGCTTCCTGATCATGCTGGCAGCCTGGATGTGGCAATGAAGGCATAATTCTGGAGCTCACAGCTGCAGCATAAGCCCCGCTCTTTGGCAAGCCGATTCCTAACTGTAAGAAAGGAAGCAGGCCCCTGGTATCCGAGTTCCACCATGGGCTCTCAAATCCAATTTTGAAAGCTCGGCCCATTTCTTCAGCATTTCCAACAATTCTGTAAGCCGTTTAACACCTCCTAACAAATCACCTTCTACTTAAATAGAGAAAGTGGATTCTCTGCAACTGAATCCTAATCAATACCAAAGGCAGGGAGGCCTGGTATAAGACTGTCGCAGACGTCTAGGTGGATGATAAAGAGGGCTGTGGGGAAAGAGGAAGGGACGTGTTAGGAAAACATTTGGGAGGCCAAATTAGCAGAACCTGGTGATTAATTGGGTGTCAGGGATGGGAGGTAAGAGAGGTAATTGCTACAATGACTCAGTTTCTGTGCAAACATCTCAGATGACATTTTGGGTAGGAAACAAGCTTAGGGGTAGGAGGCAAAATAATGGTGTCTATGGGATATCCAAGTAATTTTTCTCTGTTTTATAATTAAACCAGCTATACCTGCACACATAACAGTAATTATTTTTTAATATGCACCTTTTCCTGGAATCTATGAACTCCATGAGTGTTGGAACCACATTTTCCTATTTATTCCTGGCACACTCACCAGCACAGCAGAGGTGAGGTGCTCCACAGGCATTTGTTGAATGTTGAATAAGTGAGTTGGATAATAAAATTGTAATGAACATATTCAGCATTATCAGGATGAGCAGTCCCGTGCACTGCTACGAGTGGCAATTAGACACTCAACAAGATTTTTTCATGATGATGATGGCATGATGATGATGATGGTGATGATGGTGGTGATGGTGATGATGGTGATGATGATGATGTGTTGGGCCAGGAACATCTCTCTGGTTGGGAAAATCAAGCCAGAGGTTTAGAATTTCATCAGCATTCCTCTACAACCCAGACAAACAGGCCTGTGTCTCCTACTTCTATCAAATTGGACGTCTGTTACATATTCATTAGGTGCCGATTATATGGTAGGCCTATTAGGAAGTTTTCCCAGGTGTTTTGCAAATGGAAAGACTTCTGTTGATCTGTCATATACTTAGTGCAATTGCCAGCTCTTGTAAATCAAAGCCCAAGTTGACTCCAGAGCTCAGAGTAATGCATGCCCTCAGCCAGGCTGATTTCCTGCAGCTGCTGGAGGGGCGCGCAGCAACCTGATCATTATCTGCAGCGTGGTGATTAAGCAGGGCTGTGATTGGGGCAGGCTTTGTCCCTGCTGCTTTTGCTCATTCTCTACTGCGCCGTGGGTTGGCTGTGCATCCACTGCCTCCTTCTCTGGTGTGCGTGAGCGACTATCCTTCAACCATCAGACCCAATGCCCCTCTGCAGACAAGTACTTCTTATTCTTATTATTTCCTCTCAACTTCCTGCAATGACATCCGTAGATAATATGAACCTCTGTGCATACATAATTTCAAATAAATAGATATCTTTCCTAACTATAATATTCAGAAGAAATAGAAAGATGGTAACACACAATAAAGTGTTGTGATCTCCATCTCATGACCACAACACTGAGGGGAGGATGCGCTCCGATTCATAGGGAATCCCCACGAATGTGATAGCTACAAATGTAGCTTGATAAATGTAGCTTTGATTATGTTATAATACCAAGCAACCCTTTCATAAAGTTCCACAAAATAAAAACCAGTCCTCTCTTGGATTGCAAGGTGGCTGCATTCATTGAAAATTAAGTGCACGGTAAGTTCTTAAGTAAACTCAAACAAACAAAACCTCCGAAACTTTGTGTTAAAGTTCTACACTCAAATCATTAAAAAATGGGGTTCTCGCCTACGTTGTTTTTCAGTAGGTCAGACAAAGTTGTGTGAGACTCAGTTCTTCGCTGTGGGGCAGCATTTCACTAAATGCGAAATAGTGACGTGAATCAGAGAAGATTTTACATAAGCAAGAAATAAACTTTTGTTGTTATAAGCAAGTAAGATTTAGGGGATTGGTTGTTACCACACCCTGTTCTGACTGATACAAATCTATCTCCACAATCGCCCCCATTCAGCCTCCTGTTGATGCTCCTCATTCCTGATTGCATCTCACTTTAAATCCACCTTTTAATTTCTCTTCACCCCAAGTGCCTCAAGGTTTAGAAAACCAGCAAATTTGGCCTTGCTATGGCAGAAGAGAAGGTAGTTATCCTTCCCTCACCTATTGTATGGCTTCTGGCTCAGTCCCCTTTAAACAAATACAGATTTACAAAAGAAAATCACACAAATTGATTTCATATAAGGTTTACCTCACATGGGAGCCTTCAGAAATTAAGATCTAAAGAAATAAGAAAATCTGCATATGGTTGACCCATGAACAATGCAGGGGCTAGAGGTGAAAATCCATGTTAACTTCTACTCCCCTCAATAGCAACAGGAGGAGGCAGCTAAGACGTGTATTACAGTAAGATGGTATGTACTACATTTAATTGCATGCAGTTAAGATTTAATGCTACATCTTTATATTTGTTTACATTTCTCTCAGCTGGGAATGGTGCCATGTATGGTATGTAACAGTCTGCATAAATTTTGATAATTTCTTAATACTATTTTTTTCTTGTGTGATGCTGGGGATTGAACCTCTGTATGCCTCACCACTGGGTTACACCTCCAGCCCTTTTAATTTTCAAACAGAGTCTCACTAATTTGCATCACCTGGCTTCAAACCTGTGATCCCCCTGTCTCAGCCTCCCGGATACTAAGATTACAAGCTTGTGCCACGGTGCCCAGCTTGATAATTGTGAGAGGGGTCACACGCATGCGTGTGCATTACTATTAGGGATTGAATCCAGGGCATTGAACCCAGGAAGCTACATCACTAGCCCCTTTTTACTTTTTTATTTTAATACACAGTCTTACTATGCTGCTGAGGCTGGTCTCAAACTTGTAATTTTCATGTCTCAGCCTCCCAATTACTGGGATTATAATCTTATACCACTGCACCTGGATGTTTTTGATAAATTTTTAATTGATTGTGTTTTATTTTGTTTTTGTGCTGTGGATTAAACCCAGGACCTCACATAGGTCCAATAAGTGCTCTACCATTAAATATACCCCAGCTCCCATAGATTTTAATTTTCATATTTATGTATATTTTATGATAGTAAATGATAAAGTATATGTAAGCATTCAAAGCATCCTTAATTTTTTTTCATATTTCTAATCCACATGACTCATCTGCAGTTTTTTTTCAAATTGTCACAAATCTCTCCTTCCCAAAGATATCCACACATAAGTGGGCCTGCACAGTTCAGACTCCTTCTGTTCAGGGGTCAACTGCTAGATGAAAAACAGTATTTTACTATGGTTTTCCTTTACATTTACCTTCTTACCAGTGAGGCTGGGCACCTTTTCATGTATTTAAGGATCATTTGCATTTTGTCTTCAATGCCATGTCCTTGGCTCATCTTTTCCATTGATTTTTTTTTAAGCTCCTTATTAGGAGCGGAAAATATTTTAACACTTTTTCTTGTGTACCTTTCATGTTTTGAAAATACTCTTAAAAACTAATAACTGTTTAAACCATTTAATAAATACATTGAATTCTACTTAATAAATAAATTTATTTAATAGCTATATTGTGAACAGTTGAGGTATATTAAATATTTAAATACGTTGAGTACATTAGAGTTTGTTTCATAAGTAAATATGTTGAATTCTATGTCAGCTACTGATGGCAAAACATGAATAATTTAACTGGGCTTTCCTTGAAAAGTAACTAATGCAGAGGAGAAGCTGAAAGTCTAGTCTGTGGTAAAGAATAATAATAGTATCTGACATTTGAATAGCCCTTTACCATTTACAAGTTATCATCTTTTTGGGACCTCAGAGGCAACTTTTGAGGATGTATTAGTTAAGTTTTGGTTTGGCTGCCATGAATAAAAACTGAAAATAGTATTTCCCTGAGCAAAGTACAACTTTTCTGTCCCGCACAGCCTGGACGAGTGGTCCAGAGACAGTACTGGGCTCCATGGTGTCTAGACGTCATGGCCCCAGATAGTGACATCAATGGTCCAAACCACAGGAGCAGTGAAGAATAACAGGACCAAGGGCAGGTGCTTACTACTTATCACTTTATGGATGGTTCCAGCTCCTACAGACCCTCCCACTTACACCCCACTGGCCAGACTATTTGTCACACGGCCAAATCTGGTTGCAAGGGAGGCTAGGATTATTCTAAGTTGACATATGCTCAGCTGAAAATGGAGGAGGGGGAAAAGATATATAGTACAAGTGAAGGAGAATGGGTACTGAGGCTCAACCAGAACTCGCCAGAAAATGACAAAGGATCTTTGTACTCATTATAAAGAGGCAAATGTGGCAACCATTTTTCTGTTCAAGATATTCTAACTGAACATGTCTCCTTCCCCCCCAAGATTCCCAAAAAGAATAATAAAAGGAAAAACCAGCATAAGTTCATAAGAGTGAAGAGCATGGAGAACAGGCTGTATTATTGAACGAGAGTAAGTTTCAGCAAACTTCAGGCGGCCAAAAGCTACATGCAAGAAAATTTGAAGGAGTTTTCGGTAGAGGATCGATCCATCTGTCCAAAAGTTCCCAGGAGGAGCCCTGGGCCTGAGTGAATGGGCAAGGCAGAGGAGAGGACCAATATCTGGAAAAGAAAGACTGATGATATGCGTACATATAGAACAATTGCCCTCCTGATGACACAGGCAGAATGTATTACAACCAGGAAATTACATTGCCTTTCTTTTTTTAAATCTATCTCTAAAGAAATTACACAAATGGTTTGAGAACTTGGCCCACTGGCATAGCTATCAGTACCACAGTAATGGTACTTTTTTTTTCTTTTGAAAACTCCCAAAATAGAGTCTTTTGTCTATTCCATGACTGCCCACACCAGGGCAGAATCTACCAGTCAACCACCTGTGTATCTAGAACTCCTAATTCCTAAGGACTCATCCTTAAACATTAGGGCACAATCAAGAATTTTTGAAAAGGCAGAAAATATCACCCTAAAGAAATTAAAATAATACAAGACCAGAAGGGAACTGAAAAAACCCTTATCAATATCTTTAAAGTAACCATGTAATTTATTATCCAGTTTGGAACAATTTTGAGAATGATATTGGAAACTATATAATCATAATTGAGCCAGGACAACATGTGCAAATCAAGACTGTCCCTTGTGAGCCCAGATATATGATTACTTTACCTCAGGAATATTTGGATAGGTACTTCACCCGTAAGTAAGAGAAGGATAGTAAGAAAAAGAAACAATCAGAAAAGGAGGCATCATAACCGATACTACAGAAATATCAAGGATCATATGAGACTATTATGAATATTTTATGGCAATTCATTGGATAACCCAGAATAATTCCTATAAACACATAACCTCCCAAGGCTGAATTGTAGGAAGTATAAAATATGAACAGACCAAGAATGAGTAAAGAGATTAAATTAGTAATAAAATTTCTTACCAATGAAAAGCCCAGGACTGGATGGCTTTGCTGCTGAATGATACTCTTTCTAAACTATTAAAAAAAAAAAACAAAAGAGAGAAAATACTTCAAAGCTCATTTCATGAAGCAAGCTTTACCCTAATAACAAGGCCAGGCAAGAACACTACCAGAGAAAAAGAGTTTATATCTCTGATAAATAGAGAAACAAAAATCCTCCACAATAAACTAGCATAAATAAAATACTTAATAGAGTATTAAAAAGAACATTCGCCAATATGAAGTAAGATTTAGCCTAAGGATGGTTCAACATATGAAAATCTATAAATGTCATACACTACTTAGCAGAACAAAGGACAAAAACCATATGGCCATCTTAATTAATGCAGAAAAAACATCGACAAAATTCAACATTATTCATGCTAAAAACTCTCAACAAATTAGGAATAGAAGCAATGCACCTCAACACAAGAAAGTGCATATTTGAAAAACTTATAACTAACATGATACTCTGATAAAAAAAAAATCTAAACGTTTTTTCTCAACGACTGGGAACAAGACAACTTGTTCCAATTTCACGACTTTTATTCAACATAGAACTGAAGGTCCTAGCCAGAGCAATCTGGCAAGAGAAAGAAAGAGAAAAGGCATCCAAATAGGAATGAAAGAAGCTAATTGTCCCTGTTTAAAGGTGACATGATCTATAATATATAGAAAACTCTAGACACTACCAAAACCTTTTGGAACTGATAAACAAATTCAGTAAAGATGAATGATACAAAATTAATATACAAAATGAGTAGTATTTTGTACACTAAAAATTAATGAATTACCTGAAAAGGAAATACAAGCTTGGCATGGTGGTGAACACCTATAATCCCAGCTACTCAGGAGGCAGAGGTTGAAGGATCACAAGTTCAAGGCCAGCCTGGGCAACTTAGCAAGATCCTGTCTCAAAATAAATTGAAAGTACTGGGTACATAGCTCAGTGGTAGAAGACCTCCGGGTTTAATCCTAATATTGAAAATAAATAAAGAAAATCTTATTTTATAATAGCTACAAAAACAGTAATTAGGAATAAATTGAACCAGGAAGTAAAAAATCTGTACCCTGAAAACTGAAAAACAACAAAGAAATAAATTAATGAAGACATTAATGAAGATAAATAAATGAAAAATAACCCATGTTTATGAATCAGAAAAATTAATATTGTTAAAATGTTCATATTTCCTAAAATGATCTATAGGTTCAATATAATCTCCATCAAGATTCCACTGGCATTTTTGCATTTTTCCCAGAAATAAAAATATTCTAAAATTCATACAGAACCACAAAAGACCCTGAAGAGCAAGTATAATCTTGAGCAAGGAGAACAAAGCTTGAAGCAGCACACACCTGACTTTAAAATATAACACAGAGCTATGGTAACCAAAATAGTATGGTGCTGGCATGAAAACAGACACATAGACCAATGGGACAGAATGAAGAGCCCCTAATAAACCCAGACATTTATAGTCTATTGATTTTCCACAAAGATGTCAAGAACACAGACTGGCGTATAGGCAGTTTCTTCAACTAGTGGTGCTGAATATCCACACGCAGAAATTAAACCTTAATTTCATGCCATACACAAAACAACTCAAAATAATGACTTAAACATGAGGCCTGAAACCATAAACTATTAGAAGAGAACAGGAGTAAAGCTCTGAGACACTGATCTTGGCAGTGAGTTTCCTGTTCCCCACCCCCTTGTGGTACTGGAGGGATGACTGAATCCAGGAGCATTCTACCTCCAAGCTATGCTCCCAGCCTATTTTTATTTTTATCTTGAAACAGGGTCTTGCTAAGTTGATGAGAGTTTCACTACTTGTTGAGGCTGTCCTCAAATCTGTGATCTTCCTTTCTTACCCTCCCAAGTACTGGGATTACAGGCATATGCCTGGATGCAATGAGTTTTTTTTTTTTTTTAAACATGACTCCAGTTGCACAAGAATCACAAATAGGATTACATCAAATGAAATCACTTATGCACAGTCAAGGAAGCAATGGACAGAGTGAAAAGACAATCTATAGAATAGGAGAAAATATTTGCAAGCCTTACATTTGATACATACACAAAATTATAGACATAACTCATACAACTCAATAATAAGAAAACAACTCAGCTAAAAAATGGACAAAGGGCCAGAATGGAAATTTCTCAGAAGACATACAAACACCAAACAGGTTTATGAAAAAAATCACTAATCATAGGGGCAATGCAAATTCAAACCACAATGAGCTATTACCTCACCCCAATTAAGTGGCCTATTATCAGAATGACAAATAACAAATGCTGGTGAGGACGTAGAGAATAAAGAGTTCTTGCACCCTGTTGGAAGGAACATATGTTAGTTTCCCATTAGGAAAAACTGTACAGAAGTTCTTTAGAAACTTTTAAGTAGTGGCTCCATTTGATTGAGGAATCTTATTTGGGTCTTAAATTCAAAGAAGATGATGTCAACATGTCAAAGAAATACCTGCACATCTGTATTCATTGTCACATTATTCAAAATAAGATATGAAATCAACCTGGAATACTACTCAGCCTTAATAAAAAAAGAATGAGATTCTGTTATTTGCAACAACATGAATGAACATGGAGGTGACTATGTTAAATGAAGGAAGCCACGCACAGAAAGACAAATATTATATCATCTCTCTTTATGTAAAATTTTATTTATTTATTTATTTATTGGGGGGTACTGGTTATTCAACCAAGGGCACTCCAACTCCAGCCATATTTTGTTTTTATTTTGAAACAGGGTCGCACTAGTTTGATGAGAGTCTCACTACTTGCTGAGGCTGTCCTTGAACCTGTGATCCTACTGTCTCAGCCTCCCAAGTATTGGGATTATACGTGTATGCCAGCACATCTGGCTGTATGTGGGATTTTTAAAAGCTGAATTTATAGAATTAGAGAGTAGAATGGTGGTTTCCATGAGCAGAGGTGGAGATGAGGAAGTCCAAGACATGTTGGTCAAAGGATACAAATTTTCAGTTTTATTATTCAGGAAAGGTAAGCTCTAGAGATCTGCTACACACCACAATGACTATAGTTTATAACAAAACATTCTTGATGTCAGGAATGGTACCACACACCTGTAATCTCAGTACTTAGAAGGCTACAAGAGGAGGATCCCAGGTTCGAGGCCAGCTTCAGCAACCTGATGAGGTCCTTAGCAATTTAGTGAGACCCTGTTTCCAAATAAAATATATGGCCCTAGAAGTGTAGCACAGAGGTAGAATGATCCTGGATTCAATCCCTAGTGCAAAAAAGAATGCATATTCTTGTGAGTATATTTTAAATGTTCTCACCACAAAAGGTATTTGAGAGAAAGCATATGCCCATTAACTTTATTTAGCCGTTCTCCAATCTACACTTATTTAGAAACATCATATTGTACATGGTAACCATATCTAATTTTACTTGTCAGTAAAAATAAGTAAGGGATAAAAGATGGCTATATCAATCAACTATATATAATATTTTATATTTACAATTCCAAAACAAAACAAAACCTCAGAGGAAAGATGGCCAAGTAATATGGCTAGAAATTTTACATCTGAAAATGATCATAACAACCCTTTAGATTGGCTGTGAGAAATAAACAATGTAAATAAAACCCTATGTAAATAAACAATGTAAATTAAACTCTTAAAATAGTCCCTGGCATACAGAGATAAACGTTAGCTATTATACTTACTATGACTGACAGCAAAACATATCAGACAGAAAGGTATTTCTCTAACATGTGCACTGATTTCTTCAAATTTCATTAGAATTTTATGAAGTCTGACACACTCTACCTTTTCATCTATCTTGTTTGGGGGGCACTATTAATATGTAATATTTGATTTTGTCTTTCCTGCATATTCAGACAATACTATTTATACTCCTTTCATTTCTGCTTATTATTGACAATATTTTAGTTGGTATTTGCCTGTTTAGTGCTGGCAAATTTTCAGGTATTACGTCCTGCTCCCGGAGACATAAAGAAAAAAACACACTATTTGCCAGGGGAAAAAATCAAACTAGTTATTAATTTTTCTTATTGATATTAACAGGTTTATCATTTACCTTAACATTTGTGCCTAAGCAACAAACTATCATTATTCATATTTTAAACAGATATGGTATTTAAAATATATAGCTGGTCCAGCATCGACCAGTTAGAGCAGGAGGAAATGCTCAGAACAGACACCGGCCTTAAATGCCAGTAAGCACCACACCTTGTCTTCCAACTGACCAGAGCTTGTTCTAAAGAAGATGAGAGAAGTAAATTTGACTTTTAGTTCTTTGTAAGAGTTTTAGATAGGCTTCCCCCCTCCTACCTCAGAAGAATTCCAGTTGTTGAGGTTGAGGGTGTAGCTCAGTGGTAACGTGCTTGTCTTACATGCACGATGTCCTGGATTTGATCCCCAGCACAGGAAAAAAAAAAAAAAAAAAAAGCAGAATTCCATTGCCAATCATTTCTTCCAAAATAGTGAAAGGAACTGAAGATCACAAATGAGTGCTGCGGAGTAAATTCTAAGTGTCCCCTAAGACCCATGTGTTGGAGGCTTGTACTGGGAGGTGGTGACACCTTTAGGAGGTGGGATCTACTGGGAGGAAGTTAGGTCACTGAGGGCGTGCCCTTATTAGGGCCCCGCCCCTTCCTGTCTTTTTGTTTTATGGCCACCAAGAGGGGAACCGAATTCCTCTGCCCCACACTTCCTCCAAGTAGCATGTGCTGCTCTAGGCCAAAGTGACTCCACCGTGGACTGAAACCTCTGAAGCTGTGAGTCAAAAGTCTCTTCAAGTTGCTTATCTTAGGTATTTTTTCATAGCAACAGAAGGCTGACTAACATAATGAGAAGCTCTGGTTGCCATTTGTAAAATATCCAAATGTCCTACCTTCTAGTATTGGTTGGTTCCTCACAAGTTTCCACAGGAGTGAGCCATGTTAAGGCCAGTATGTAAGAGACACCTCACAGAAGTACTAAGCAGATACAATGACATACAGTTGACCCAGAGAGAGACAAAGAAAGAAAGAAACAAATACAGCAAACAAAAACAATAAGGAAACAAACAGGGATTCTCAGAAATTAAAAAAACAATGATTACAAACTTAAAAGAGGTATAGAAATGATGGAATATAAAGTTGAGGGAAATCTATTAGAACCCAGAGGGAAAAGAGAAGAACATAGAAAATAAAAAGGAAAGACACACAGAAGGTCAATCCTGGCCTTGATTATTAGGAGCTCCAAAGAGAAAAACCATGAAAACCAAAGGGAATATAAACCAAAGGAAATAACAGAAGAAAAGGTGCCCAAGTCTCAAAACGCAAACACTGCCAGATTCCCGGCAAGAAACAATTCCTTTGCTCAGACACACGTATTGTGGCATTTAAGAAGATTCTAATACACACACACACACACACACACACACACACATATATATATCTTGTATAATGTGTGTGTATCTTGTATAATGTGTGTGTGTGTGTGTGTGTGTGTGTGTGTCCTATGCAAAGGAGGGGGGATCAGAATAGCATTTTATTTCTGCTTCACAATGATAGGTGCCAAATACAATGATAGGTGCCAAATGGAGTCGAAAAGTCTTTAAAAGTTAAGAGCAGGTTATTTTGAAACTAGAATTCTACATCAAATGTAAGCACTTACAAGTGAGTCCGTGATAAAGACAGTGCCAGGTATTCAAGAATGAGGGAAGTTCAATCCCATTTATCCCTCCTGAGGAAGATATTCATGACTATCAACTCTAGCAAAACCAAGGCAACAATATCAGAAAAGGGGAAATTTTGGGTAAGAAATGATAGAATTCACCCAGAAATTTCCCAGATGCCAGTTGTCAGCTGACCTAGCAAACAATTCATTCAAATTAAAACAGAATGTCAGTGGACTCTAAGAAAACTATTTTCAAGAAGAATGGAAAAAATTCCAAGGAATAAGCAGAAAGAATAAAATCAGAATGAATAAAAGTGTTTTTCTTTCTTTCTTTCTTTCTTTTTTTTTTTTTTGGTGGTACTGGGGTTCCTGGAAGCCTTTCTACCTCCAGGCTACACTCCCAGACCTATTTTATATTTTTTATTTGGAAACAGGGTCTCTTAAGCGAGGCTGGCTCTGAACCAGCACGATCCTCCTGTCTCCGCCTCCCAAGCACAGGGATTACAAGTGTGCGCCACCACGCCCAGCATGTTTTTCTTTTACCAGCAACAACCAAAAAAGCAATTAGAAACTCCAGGAAAAACAAAAAAAAATTTATAACTAAGTCATAGTTCAAATAGGAACTAAATAAAAATGCGGCCTTATTGTGGGCAATTGGATGAGTGTGTGAAAGAAAATGTTTGTTCTTGATGTTAGTAACACTTTGCTTTGAGTGGCACTCGGGTCACGACATTGTAACTAGAGAGGAGAAATGTAATCATGGCACACTACTTACCCTATAATTAACGATATTTACATAGTCATAATGCAAGCACTGTTTTCTGGTTTTCAGTTTTTAGAATCAACCTATAAACAAAGCAAGGGAAACGTAACTGTGGCTACAGAATACATAGAATTTGGGAGGGAGGAGACAGGTAGAAGAAAGAGACATTATCCTTCCATCCTCATCTTAGAGAATGAAAAACTAAAGGTATTTTTGACTCTTAATGGAAAAAGAACCAGGGGGTCTCTACGGTTACAGCTGTAACAGAAACCAAAATAACTAAAATGCTCAAAAACTGCAAAAGGGTGGGGGACTTGAATTAAAACTTCATCTAAGCTGGGCGTGGTGGCGCACGCTTGTAATCCCAGCATTCGGGAGGCTGAGACCTGGAGGATCGCGGTTCGCGGACAGCCTCAGCTACTTAGTGAGGCCCTCTGCAACTCAGTGAGACCCGGTTTCAAAATAAAGAATAAAAAATAGGGCAGGGGGTGTAGCCCGGAGGTCAAATGCCCCTGGGTTCCATCCCCAGACCGGCAAAAAAAAAAAAAAAAAAAAAAAAAAACTTCATCTACCCTGGAAGGAAATAGATAATGCCCACTAAGGTTGCTGATCAAGACAGAACAGTGTAAACAAACCATTTAGGAATGGGGAAGAAACCACAAGAAAGACTAAAAACAGACACTGGACAAGGCTGTCATCTGTGGGAAGCGCATGAATCGCCCTGACACAATGTGAACGTTTAAGACCCCGAAATCTGTTTCACTGTTACATCATAAAAATACCAAAATGGATTGCGAAATACATGAAGTATTCAAGATAAAGTGAACGACAGGAGAGGCTGACACGGGTGAGGTGTACTGTCCCCACACACTGGCCCGGGACTGGTATCCTGGGATTTGGACTCAGCTCGGGGCTTGGTGAGGCTGGAGGAGACAGGAGAGAGGTGCTGGGGGCCGCGGAGCTCGGGGAAACGGGAAGCACTATGTCAGTGGGTCCATTTGGTTGTCCTGACCAGCTACCTCCCAGCACTCTGTCACTTCCAATCCTGCTGTAGACATTGATGGGATCTAAATAAAAACAGAAATGACCCACATGACAGATAGATGTACAAGGTGCACGCTCGGAATGTCCTCTCTTAAAAATGCACTGTAAGTGGAACTGTGTTTAAAATGAGAGGGAATGGCGAGGTCAGACCTTTGGGAAGGTCGGAAGGCCTTCTGCATCAGGAGCGCGGGCTCGGCTCGGGAGGGTCTAGTTTCACAGTGCCCACACTGTCCAAAGCACTTCCTTTTTTTTGGTGGTACTGGGGGTGGAACCCAGAGGCTCTCTACCTCCAGGCTATACTCCCAGACCCATTTTATATTTTATGTGGAAACAGGGTCTCACTAAGTTGCTGAGAGCCTCACTAAGTAGCTGAGGCTGGCTTCGAACCTGCGCGATCCTCCTGGCACTTTCTGAAGCACTTTCATGCTTTCTGAAGATCTATCTTGTTCATCTTGCCCTGCAAGGGCTGATTGAATGAAGCAGAGACAGGCAGCAAGCTCCTTGAGATCCTGTCCCAGGCAGCCCTCCTGCCTCCTGGGTATCTCCCTCAGCTCACCCTCCTTTGCGTCTTTACCTTCAGACTCTGCCTCCTGGTGACCCAGGGGCCTTTTACCTCTGAACTATACCCCCAGTCCTATTTCATTTTTTATTTGTGAGGGGGGAAAAAAAAAGGTCTCACTAAGTTGCTGAGAGTCTCAGTAAGTTTCTGAGAGTGGCCTCAAACTTTCGATCCTCCTGTCTCGACTCCCGTAAACTGGGATTTACAAGCATGTCCCGTCATGCCCAGCTCCACATACTTTTGAGATTTATTTCTGTCTACTTGCTCAGTTTAGTGACCTGGTCCTCACACCTTTCTAGAATTATTCACTCATTAACAAACAGGGATTGTTAGAATTATTTACTCATTAACAAACTTAACTTGCTGCCCCCAGGGCCCTCTGGCACAGATGCCATCTCTGCCCAAAGCTCCTCGCTCCTTCCTTCTTTTGGGCAGGACAGACAGAACTGGTATTCCTTAGCTACTTTTAGGTGCTTTGCTTATTAAGGGGATCTTTCCCCCTAAACCCAGCTGAATACTTCACTCCTTGGTTAAGCAAAAGGATTAGAGTATTGAAAACATCGACTGCCACTGGGGAGCTTGACAGAAAGCTTTAAAGACTATAATCTAGAGACACAAATCAAAATTGTAGGGCCATTTACATAGCCAGGAGGCCATTATGGAAGAAACACGTGTTTTCTTCTGGGGTGTAACATACAATCACCTGGTTGAGCAATGAGAAATAGTACAGAGACTGACGACACAAGGCCCAAGGGCGACAGGAGCAGAGTGGAAAGGGGCTCAGGTCTTCTCCTTGACTGCTACGGGAGCGAAGGAGACTTTCTGAATGTTGGGATTAATTTAGATCAGACCAGCCTGAAGGCAAGTCAACTTTGTTTCCTTGTTTGTTTTGTACTGGGAATTTAACCTGGAGGCATTCTACCTCCACGCTACACCCCAGTCCTTATTTATTTATTTATTTATTTATTTATTTATTTATTTATTTATTTATTTGCGGTACTGGGGATGAAACCCAGGGGCATTCTGCCTCCAAGCTACATCCCCGGTCCTATTTTTTTTTTTATTATTCTTTTTTATTTTTTGAAACAGGGTCTCGCTGAATTGCAAAGGGCCTCGCTAAGTAGCTGAGGCTTCCCCGGGAACAGCGATCCTCTGATCTCTGCCTCCTGAATACTGGGATTACAAGCGTGCGCCACCACACCCGGCTCCTATTTTATTTTGTAACAGGGTCTAAGTTACAGAAGGCCTAAGCTGCTAAGACAGGCCTCACACCTGTAATCCTCCTGACTCAGTCTCCTAAGTACTAGGATTACAGGTGTACGCCGTCAGGCCCGGCTGAGGCAAGTCGACTTTGCCAGGTAGTAGAGAGAAAGTCTGAACTCTCAGTCAGGAAACTTACTTGTGACATCAGTTGAGGGTATGTTGGCCTCTGGCAAGAGGGAGCTGACCTGGCCTTCAACCGGAGTTCATGTTCATCCTCACTGGGAAACTGGTTTTCTTCTAGATCACTCTTGGGGAGCCCTCAAGTTGAAGTTCAGGGAACAGAAGACGAGATGTTTTCTGAATAAGTGGTCCCCATCCCCCGGGGAGGATCACGGTTGCAGGCTGTTAGGCGTCTGTGTGTACAAAGTATCCACAGATTCTAGACTAAGAATAAGCCCACTCAAACATCTAAGAACTACCATTTCCCATATACACAGATGCGGGTGTGATGAATAAAAGGCGAATTAACTGTAAAGCATTTTCTGATTGGCAGTCACTGTCTTTATCTTTATGCGGCTTCTCAAAGGACATTCAAATATATCCGTGGTCTTCTCTCTGCTTCCCTTGTTCCTAATTAAGTTTCAATAGATCTCTATTTTCCTTCAGTACTTAATACACATTATGATTATATGTTTATTTGCATGCCCATTTGTTTTATGTCCATCTCTCCCAATAGACTATCAGCTTCACGTGGACAAGGATTGCTTTGCTTTTTCTCACAAATTGTGTCCCCTAGTTCTAGTTGAGTGCCTGACATAAAATAGTTATTGTGTGGTATTTAAACAAATCAATGAGGTGGCAGGGTTAAAACAGCAAATCATTTGGAAAGACTGTAAATGCAAAGGATGGTGGTCTACATGAAATAGTCACCAGAAGCTCTTAGATTGCAATCCTCCTAGAGGCTGAGCCTCTGCTGAGGAAGGTGTCCAAGAATGTCTTTTGATGCTTACAAAGTTTTGGGGGACAGTTATCTATATAACTGAGACCCAGAAGAGCCAAGAGTCTTACAAAAGAGGCATGTTGATTCATTACCAATATGGAGGTAATCCCAGCCCATGGTCTTCGCAGAATCACTGGCAATGTCTGATAGCATTTATTTTTATTGCATTTATTTATGGCACCGAGAGTGATACCAAACAGATCAAACAGACCTCGGCCTCGATGCTGATTCCAATCTAAAAGAGTGGGTATCAATCTACTCCCTATTTTATATAGCACCTTTTATATTGACAGTTTCTCTCAATGATTTACCATAAACTATATACTTAGCCCTCTGGGGTGTATAATAGTGTCAATTGCAAACAACAGGTTGCTAAAAAGAGGGGAATCCATCTTCTGTAGCCCTTCCCCACTCCATGCGCCTCTCAGTCCCTTCCTGAACCTGAAATTAGACTGTACTATTTATGGACTGCCAACCGCTAGAAAGAACTATCTATCCTAGGTGCTGTGAGGAAATACACGGGCTCTAACGGGCATGATATCTGCTTTAGAGGTGCCAACAAGCAAGCCTACATTTATTTCCTCTGTAGCTAAGTTTCTTTCTCTCCAAAGATCTGTTCTGGGCATTTGGCAGCTGCAGAGTTGACCTGCTAATAAATTCAACTACATCCACAGTTCCTAAAAATGACTGTGACCAGTCCCCTCACAGAGGCGAGAAGAAAATATTTGTAGAGAAAGCAGAGTTACCTAAGAAATAGTTGCATAAAATAAGTAGGAAAGTCTTGAGATTGCATAAGTCCTGCACAAATCCTTGGCTATTAGGAAGCCGCCATCACTTGGTTACAAATGACAATCTCAGCCTACATCCTACGTGGGACCCTGCCGCAACCACCCCCTGCCCCATTTAAGATCCTCTGCGACCACTGCTTAACAAGGAATATTTGAAGACTAAACTCAACTCCTGTTTCTAGAGATCCCAACTAGGAAATAAGGTGTCCAGATTTTCACCCCAAAATATTATTTTTGAGATAAAATTTCCTTTCCCTTTGATAATAGTGATATCTTTTCTTGCATTATTTAGTTCGGTTCACTCGAAGAAAGGGAGCCGTGTCAGTAACCGAGCTGCTGCGGAGGGGGAGGAGGGTCCTCAGTTTGCTTGGATAGGGGCTGCGAGAGGACCCTTCTCTCTAGAGTGGCAGTCTGCCTTATTTTCTTCTGCTTTTTGCCAGAGCTACACTGGGCATTTTATATTCAATGACCCATTTTTCCTACCCAACCTCCCAGAGAGGGGGCTCACCATTCTCTTCCTCTTGCAGATTTCAGAATAAATAAATTCAGAAACACTAAGCTTCTTGCCCAAGGTCACACAACAAGCAAACAGAATGCAAGTGAGCTTTGAAGCGCTTCCCTGTATCACAGAGCAAAGGTCTGCATGCAGGCAAGAACCTTGCTTACATCTACAGAGAAGCCCCGCTGCACACCTGGACAAGGGAGACTCCTAACCAAGATTAGGGGGGGGGGGGCCTGCTTCTCTCCTGGCAGGTGGGGAGAACGGGAGCCTTCCAGGCAGGACCCAAGTGCTTCCCTTCCTCCGCCAGAAAAAGCAGATCCACTGCAGACACGAAGTCCACTCCGCAGACCTTCCCGTGGAATTGCAATATGTTCTGTTTCATGTTTCCTAAATTGCTTGCACCGGGCAGCTGTGCTAGGTCAGAATCTCAGAGGGCTCCTGGGATTCCAGGCAGGATGGGGGCTGCCACCCAGCTTTCTTGGGGCTAAGATGAATACAACTCACAAATGCCGAGCATCCAAGGAATTTAGGGGCTAAAAACAGAAGCTGCTGGTTTGGAAGTGGCTAAGATTCCTGGACCTGCGGGGTGTCAGGAAAGACTTTCAAGGATGTTTTGCTTGTGCCATTGGCCTAAGAATAAAGGTGCCATTTACTGAAACGTACTGTGCTCTAGGTACAGTGCAAGGGACTTTTTACAGGTTTTTGGCTCACCTGGCCTCTCGACAGCATTTAATCCTCCGGACAACCCCTAGAGGTGGGTACCAGCTATTCATGATGAAGTGGAGGTCAGAATCTAATGCCTTCGCAGCTTTAAGCCCAAGTCAGGATTCAAATCTCTCTTTGACTCAAATGTGCTTGTTAACACTGACAGTATACCGCCTTTCGTGAATTTATTCTGCAGCTAATGAACATATCAGACAGGCTTTCCTCGGCCTCAAATACCCTACCCACCAAATGCTTGGGCAATTAAAATAGTGGAGTTCACTTATAAGGGGGAATAGAAAAACACAGCACTTGGACTTGTCCCAGTTACATGAATTAATTCTGTCTCGGGGTTCTGACAGCAGCATAAACCAAAGAGCCCAGAATCCCACGATGAAATTATATCGTTAAAGCCCTTGGCAGCTCAGCTATTATTTTATGTAAAATATATGCATGGCTTCTGAGAATTCCTCTCCACCAGCAAACAGGATGAAAATATATATACATCAGTAATGATAGGATTGTCTGCTATGGTGTGGACCTCTACGCGGCATTATTGATAGGGATGTTGCTTCTTTGGAATCGGGAAGGTAAACAGTTTCAAGTTCCAACTCTCTGTTGTGGAAAATAATACACTGGCCGTCTGAAACCTCTCTCGGAGCTCAGAGCACACCGACATTCCACGCACGTCTCCCTCCCTGGGAGGGCCTGGCTTAAGCCACGGAATCTTTTCAGAGCCACCATCAAAGGCTCTGGGCGTTGGGGACATCTCGGTGCAGCCGCTGTCCCACCATGGGGAGGGGTCAAGGAGGGCAAATAACTAAAAATTTTCTCCAAAACGCCATAGTTGGAATTCCCTGGCCCGGCCGGGGCTCCTCCCCACCCCCACTACCGCACGCACACGTGTCCCAGTCTTAGAGTCCCCTTCGCCTGGAGGGTCCCCACCCCACCCACCTGCTGCACAAGGACTTGCCCACCCCACCCATAAAAGAACTTTCTTCTGCAGAGAGGGACAGAGCGAGGCACGCCCTGGCTATCTATAGCAAATCCCTCTGGCGGTTCTGCTGACAAGCCACCCCAGATCCCTCCTAGGGCTTTATTATGTCACAGGAACCTTGGCTGGAATGCAAGGATTAAATCCCCAGCCCTTCCCAGTCTGCCGCCTGGAGGGTGGGGAGGGGCGCGCTTGCAGCCATCTGGGCTCTCGGGCGCCCCCTACTGAAAGTTCCGAGGAGGAGTGGAGTCACAGACCCCGACCGTAGGAGGCTTTTGTGTGTGTGCGTGCTGAGCACACACTCTACCGCCGCGCCACACCCCACAACCAGTCAGGTGGACTGGAAATGCTAGCTCCCCATGTGGGTTTGGGCACGTCGCCGATCCCACCGGGCCTTGGTTTCCTCACCCAAAGAACTCCCGGCATATGAAATTGTCCACAGGATTGCTCAAGGGAGGAGTCGGGGTGGGGGTGGGGGTGGATAGGCTGCAGGGCAGGCGAGCTCTGAGCAAGTGCTGATGGGGCGCGGGGACCCCATGAAGACAACAGGAATGACAATGGCTGACGTCAGAGTGGGAAATTGCGCAAGCTGTGGGTGGCCAAGGGAATTGGCAGGCTGCGTAAAGCAAGCCACTCTGCATTCCTCTTCCGTAATGTAAAAACAATAAGAGTACCTGCTACATAGGTGTGTGCGTTGATTAGACGGGTGAAGACTCGTAAAAGACTCCAAACAGTTCCTGGTACAGAGAAGGCCACCTATGATTTTTATTCCTATTACTACAAGAGTCATCTCTTATTATTATTGTTTCCAGGGACCGAGGTATTCATAAACACAATTATTTGCAAAGACGACTAAGTTGGTAACTTTTCTTTTTTTTTTTCCAGTGCTGGGCATTGAACCCAGGAGCTCAACATGTAAAGCACCGACTCTTCTACTGAGCCACATCCCAGCCCTTGATGCATACTTTAAAAAATCTATCTTGTTTCTGAAACTGCCATGCACAGTAAATACTAATACTACCATTCACCTTCCAGTGCGGGTGAAGAGCCTGTGTTCAGTGACCTGCCCCAGGTCACAGAGCCCTGATCCTCTCCTGTCCTGGGTGTCAGCCCTCGCTGGCTTCTGCTCCCGCTCTGTGAACTTGCGCAGGGCTTTGGCCTCTCTGGGTCTCCCATGGAGGTGCACACAGATAACAGCACCTGCCTTACTTCCTTCACAGATCATTTGAAGGCAAGCGCGTTCATTGAGATGGGTCTTTCCAGAACTGGGAGGAATTGGATCTTTATAGAAAAAGATAAGTCAAAGGAGGAAGTATAGAGTCAGAGGCACAGGGAGCCTGCATCTCTCGGGGACCATCCTGCTACTCAGAGAAGGAAAAGGGACGATGGAACACAGGACACATTTGATCTAAGCCAACATGTAGGTGAGGAGACAAGTGGAAGGAAATTGTCAGGTTACTTAAAGCAAACGATTCTCTTGACTCCTCATCTGTAACGTGGGAGCTGTAACAATACTGGGTACTTGGGTTTGCTGCCTCGAACAAGTGGGTTGAGGACTCAGAACCTGTCAGATCTCCTGGCATCTTTCAGTGAGCAAATGTGTAAGCGCGCACACATGCACATGCGCGCGCGCGCGCGCACACACACACACACACACACACACACACAGATGTGCTCAGTTATAATGCATCGCTGGGCTTCCACCTCGGCAGAATAAGTGAAACATGTAAACAAATAATAAATTATGTCTGTGGCAATGGGGCGTAGAGGCAGTAACTATAAAATACTGCCCAGGGAAGCAAAAGTTTACTGAGCCTGTGATAGAACACCCCAATGCCATCGCCAGCAGCATTATTTCACCACCGGAGTGAGCTGGCAGGGTCGTTACTTCCTGAAGGGAGAGTGTCTCTTTTCCTTTTTTTTAAACATCCAATTTTTCTTCTCCTTTCAATGATGTGGACGTCTCCTTCTGATAGGAAACTGGAAAGCAGATTCTTCCCACTGTTCTAAAGAGAAGGAGGGTTGCACAGAATGAGGGGATTCCTGGTGGGGAAGCTTTGCACCTGACCTGGCAAGGCAGGCTGGCATGCCTGTCCCCCAGGGCCTTTAGCCAGGGCACACACTTGATCCTGGCGGGAGACACTTCTGATGGTCCTGTGTCCTGTGGGCCCAGGTTGAGTCTCAAAGGGGGGATCACCCCTAGGGTGCCACCCCAAGTAATTCATTGGAAACAAAGAAAGAAAACTTCCAAAATTTCTTTTTACATCATCCTTTTTTTTTTTTTTTTGGTGGTTGGTGGTACTGGGGTTCCTGGAAGCCCTTCTATCTCCGGGATACACTCCCACGGGCTACACTCCCAGACCTATTTTTTACTTTTTTATGTGGAAACAGGGTCTCTTAAGCCAGCGCAACTGGCTTCGAACCCGCATGATCCTCCTGTCTCTGCCTCCCAAGCGCGGGGATTACGAACGTGCGCCACCAGGCCCGGAGATTACATCATCCTTTCAAAATCAGTTGCCTATTAAACGTTTATATAGAGAGAAGATGATATATGTAAAGACTATAATGAGCTTCCTGTGCAGTCATATTCCCGTCATCCAACTCTGAACATTTACAACTCTTGGCCAGTCTTGTTTCCTCTGCTTACCCACCTCTTTGCCCCCTTCCCCTACTTCCCACAGTATTTGAAACAAATTCCAGCCACTGTCTCATTGAGTCTACAAATATTTCAATATCTGGATCTAAAAGTAAGCCCCTTTAAAACCCTAACCACAACAGCAGCATACACTCCCAAAGCACTAGCAATATATCCCAGTATCCAGTCAGTGTTCGCATGCCCTTGATTATTCTGTAAATCCTTTTACAGTTTGAATTGGGTTCCAAACAAAGTTCATATGTGGTCGTAGATAAATACGTCCCTCAAGTCATTTTTCTTAGGTACTGGGAATTGAGCCCAAGGGCATCCTACCTCTGAGTTACAACTCCGGCCCTTTTCATTTTTTATTTTGAAACAGAGTCTCACTAAGTTACTGAGGCTGGCCTCAAGCCTGCAATCTTCCTGTCTCAGTTTCCCCAGTACTAGGATTACAGGTGTGTGCTACTATACCTGGTGCTCAATTCTCTTAAGCTATTGAGGTATCCATATCCCCCCGCCCCACACACACACCATTTTTTGCCATTTTTCTTAGTTGAAGGACTTGTTCTCCTTGCTGAATGTTGCCATTCTGTTTCTATGGTACCATCTATCATTTACCTCTATCCCCTGTATACTCCCTGTAAATAGAAAATCATGAAGCTCCATCTGATTCAAACTAAATATTTTTGGTAGTCACACTTATAGTGGGTTTTTTTCTTTTTGGTGGCACTGGGGGTGGAACCCAGGGGCTTTCTACCCCTGGGCTATACTCCCAAACCTATTTTACATTTTATTTGGAAACAGGGTCTCGCTAACTTGCTGAGAACCTCACTCAGTAGCTGAGGCTGGCTTCGGACCTGTGCGATCCTCCTGTCTCAGCCTCCCAAGCGCGGGGCGTGCGCCACCACACCCGGCTGTGTTAAGGGTATTTATAGACAGGTTTGTGGTAACTTTATTTGTTAGACCAGCAATCTTCAGCCATCATTGCCAAATCACTTAATTCACAAATAATTACTTAATATGGTGTTCTAATTCTATCCATGTGTCTTCATTTATTAGCTGGAATACGTCAGTCAATATAATGTTCTTATCTACTTTTCGCACAGTTCCTATTAGGAAAGGCAGGAGAATGCTTCTTTTCTTTACCACTTTTCATAATAACGAGTTTGTCACCTTGTCTTCTCCAAAAGTGACCCCAAGGTATTTCTTTAGTATTAAAATAAACATACAATTGGATATGCATATGTATATATATTACAGTGGTTTAATCAGTTACTTTGCTCCAAATGTTCCAATTTTGGCCAATGGAAAACTTTCCAAGTTGACTTCTGAGTCCTGTAGATGTGACTCAATAACAATTGATAATTCCTTGTTTTCTTGTATCATAAGGTCAAACTGTGAATTAGACGACTCTCCAAGAAGCTGATTCCTTTTATGGAAAATAGTACTTATAGACTATATCATGCTCAGTAAAAATACATCATGCACTTAGGGCATTAGCCTTTAATTTCTATTTTTGTGGTATATGTTTTATAGTATGCACAATATATAGAAGTTATATAATCTTTATTTTTATTTTTTCTGTGTGTGGTACAGGGGGTTGAACCCAGAGACATTCTACCTTCAAGTTATACCCTATTATTATTATTATTATTATTATTATTATTATTATTCTGAAACAGGGTCTCGCTAGGTTGCTGGGTCTCACTAAGTTGCTGAGGCTGGTCTCAAACATGTGATACTCCTGTCTCAGCCTCCCAAGTTCTAGGATTACTACAGGGGTGTGTCGCCGTGTTTGGCTTGATACACATTCATTATAGATGACAGCAAAAGATAAATGTATTTCCTGAAAGAGATACCCAATACAGAAAGTTGGGAGACTACTTAGGTAGAACACTGACATGGGAAATGTGCTTGAATTGTAATTCTGGGTCCCTTTCCTTTCTAGCTGTGATCTTGGTCCGGTTCTTCTTTTCTCTTGTAACTTGAGCTTCTTAAAGTTTAAAATAAATTAATAAGCCATTTATAAGGATTTTTTTTGGTGGTACTGGGGTTCCTGGAAACCCTTCTACCTCCGGGTTACACTCCCAGAACCATTTCTATTTGGAAACAGGGTCTCTTAAGCCAGTGAGGCTGGCTTCGAACCTGTGCGATCCTCCTGTCTTCACCTCCCAAGTGCGGGGATTATAACCGTGTGCCACCATGCCCGGCTTATAAGGATGTTTGAATGACCAAATACAGTAGGTAAATGATGGAGCTGGGCATGGTGGCGCACCGTTAAAATCCCAGCATTTGGGAGGCTGAGACAGGAGGATGGCAGTTTGCAGCCAGCCTCAGCTACTAAGTGAGACCCTTTGCAACTCAGTGAGACCCTTTTTCAAAATAAAGAATAAAAAATAGGGCTGGGGAGTAGCTTGGAGGTAGAATGCCCCTTGATTCCATTCCCAGTACCACAAAAAAAATAATAAAAAAATTAAAAGATGATGGATACATAGACATAGGTAACTAGATAGATAGAGAGAGCTATAAATACATTTATGTACTGATAGATTTATCCATATATATGTCTATGTATTCATTCATACATACCCTAGCTTCTTTGAGCAATGGGAGCCGTTCTTAGTTTGTCAGTAAAGAGCTCAGTGTCCACAGAGCCCCTCTCATCCAGAAGGTTGTGTCTGCCCCCAAGGAGTTTGTGAATTAGAAGAAAAGGGAAGCCTCATACACAGAATATTTGGGCCCCTGCTCCTCCCCAAAGTCCCAGGAGTAACATGCAGGGGAAGTCCTGGAAATTCCCAGGAGGATGCGCTCTGGAACCTGGACAGACCCGGAGGTCTTTATGGGGAAGATAGGACAGGAGCTGGGATGGGGAGATGGGAGTGGACAGCGTATGCAGGAGGGCATTCTGGGATAGGGAGTGACCTGACCCAGAAATAAGAGGTGACAAAGTGCATTTGGAGAGAAGCTACTGGAAGAAACAGTCCCGGGAAGGAAAGATCTCTCCTCAGTGCCTGACTCCACTGAGGAGTGGAAGGAGGACAGGAAGCAGGGCCCTGTTGGTTTAAAGAGGACCAATTTAGTCCCTGAGCGGTGGAGGGAAGGCAGACTGCCACTGCGGGCAGGGGGTGGGGTGGGGAAGCAGAGGGCTGTTAGTGGTTGGTTTGTAAAAAGAACAAAGGCACTAGAAACCTGCAGTGTGACCCAAAAACACACAGGCTACCCGGGCAGGTGGCAGCCATCTCTCAAGCAGGAGGGAGATGCTAGAGGAAAATAAAGACCTTTAAAATGGCTTTGATGACCCAAGACCCAGGGATGCAGAGACTAGCCTGGCAGCAACAGACATCAGAAACAATAGGCACAGCGCCTGCGTCTCTGCAGAGCGGGCCGCATCAGGAGCTCACATTATCAGAAGCCAATTCCATGCCAGGTGCTGGGCCAAGCACTTAACATTCATCCTCTCGTTTAGCCCTCACTCTCAGCCTCTGAGGCAGAGCGGGTGTTCCCATTTAACAGATGAGAGCGTTGAGAATATTAGCAGTCCAGCAGTTTATTGAAAGTGTAACACAAACTGGAGGTAAGAGTCAGCGCCAGGGCTGGCTCCACACCCAAGTGTGTACCATGGCTCCTGACCGCCCCACGCTCACCATCAGATCCTCACTTCTAGCACAGAGCCCCGGGTTGCTCGTGGCATCATTGACTAGCGCGTGTGCCAATATGCCAGGCACAGACCGTGCCTAATGCATGTGCTGACTCATGAGAGCCGCACAAGAGGCTCTTCAGTCATCCTCCTTCTGGACACTGAGGCACAAGGAGGTCACACAGTAAGAACAGCAAGCAGGATTCATACCCAGGCAGGCTAGATGCAGAACCCACATGCTTGGCATGGTACAGTCCTCTGCCTCGTGTTTCCTTCCAGATGCCGCGGTGTGCCCACCCGGGAGGACCTGGGGACTCGGGGAGAGCGGATGGGCAGGCTGGCTCCACTGAAATTCCCCAGGAACAGAAGGCCAGAGGTGGCAGGTGCTTTTGTGGCTTATCAGTTCTATGCTAATGGCAACATCTGCTTCCTGGGAGTGTACCCCCATCCTGAAGCGAGGTTATTTTAGTTTCTATGGGCTTTGATGGCTGAGAAGTGTCAGTGTTAGGGGTGGTGGTGCATGTACCACAAAGGTGACTATCCAATTACTCTGGTGTCTCTAGAATTTTCTTCTTTTTAATTAAAAACTCTTCTTGGAAGGTTGAGGGGGACACAAGCCAGTGGAGGAGGGGACCACCATGCCTTGGGGACCAATGAAGAGCAACGCCTGTTAAACTGAAATTTGCAGTTCAATTTATCTTCCTTAAATGACCACATAGGAAAATGATCACAACAGCAAAGCGACATCAGAAATGTGAAATGGGTAAATAAAACCTTGCTGGATACCAGCAGCTGCTGAACCCATTTGAAAAATGGAGATCCAAGCGGCACACAAACTAAACAGCGACAGGGACAAATGTCAAGTGTTTCTCTGGACGAAAAGCAAAAGCGACGTACACACGCCCCGAGGCCCTTGCGGGTTTGTTCCTCTGTGAGCCACGCTGAAGGTTTTCATAGGTCAGTGGCCTGCGGTGGGTGCCCCTGCTGTTCCTGATAACGGAGAACCGCGGCAGTAAGAGGTGGAAGGGGCCTTTGAGGTCACTCTTTACAGTCTGGCCACCTCACTCTGCAAATGAGGAACGAGGCCCAGCGAGCTGAAGTGACACGGTCTGATATTTCATGCGCGTTTCCTTTTGGGATGTTTATAAAAATCGACTCGGTCATCAAATTGGAATGCGGGCTCCGAAGCAGCAGCCGCTAATAGCAGTGAACGCTACTACGTTCCAGATGCTGGCCGGCCTTCCGCGGACATGATCTCACGTAGTCTTCATGGTAGTCTGTGTGCTCCCAAGGAAGGGCACTGGGGTTTGGACAGATGGCATGGCTGGATCCAACTCCTGCTGAGAAATGGTACAGCCAGTCTCACCTGGCTCCAAATCCCATCTCCACCACCTTCTAACAAGCCCAGAATAGGAAAACAGTAAAAATAAACCAGCACGTATCTCACAGGATATTATTTTACCCTTCAAAATAATTACAAATTTGAGGTAGGGATATGGCAAATTCTGCCATGTTTGGTGAAAAATGTAATACTTGATATAAAAGTAGGCAGAAGAAAATGAAAGTGGAGCCCTTAAACATTAACAGCTGCTGGGTAGCAGAACAGTAACCTTTCTTCAGGCCTTTTCTGCTTTTTTCCCATTTAAATTTTCTATAACGTGTATAGGTCTTTTGTAATGAACAAACAGATGTAACAATTCTTCTTTAAAGAAGTAGCACTCTGCTCTTAGAATCGATAAGGGAAAGGGTAAAATGAATAGTAATATATTTCCCTTTCCTTGGCACTAAAAACTAATAAGTAATTGATTTGCGGCATGAAGATAGAGGACCATATACAAAGTCCAGACAGAACGCAAGTCCCTTTCTCAACATTTCATCAGATGCAATGAAAACTCAAATTCAAAGGACCTAAAATTTGAAGCTACCCTATTTTTATGGCTTGCATAGTCTGGTCTATTAATAAGAGAAGATAACTTTGCTATGTTTAGCGGGTAATGACTAATCATTCTTTCCTCCCGCCTGTAACTGGTCCCAGCCCACACTGAGCTCATGGGTCCTGTGAGTTGGAAGGTGCCCCACCGTCCGCCCCGTCTTTCCACTCACGGAGCTTGGGCACAGATTGGTGATGTTGCTTGTCCAAGATCTTCTGAGTCCTAAGGTTTAAATGCTGAGTAGAAACTCTAAGGTCCCGTGCTTGTTTTTATGTCGATCCCAGTGCAGAGCATCTCTCTATGAGACTAATTAAAACGTTCACAGGGAGACAGGTTAAAGGCCCAGTTCAAGAGGCATAGCAGGGTTTGGGGGTGCAACTCAGTGGTAGAGCACTTGTCTAGCATGTGAAGCTCTGGGCTCAACCCCAGCACTACCAAAAAATACATAATAAACAACAACAAAATCCCACAGGAAGAGAGGATGTAGCTTCTTAATGTTGCTTCATGAAGCACTGTGGTACCCGTGTGACAGGTACCACAGTGGATGCCTTATGGGACTTACCTATCCCTGAAGTAATCCTGCCGTAGCGATGATGGTCTCCATCTTATTTCTATGCTAAAAGAAATGAGGCTCAGGAAGGCTGAGCCGCTTGTCCAAAGCCACATAGCTAGCTGATATGTGGGCCAGAATTAATTTAGAAGCTCTTTATTCTCAGAGTGTTTAAAAACTTTCCCAACTAAGAAGGGGACTCTGAATGCTAAATGTTTATAGTCTTGAAATGTGACCCAGATCACTTAGTACCAACCCACTAAGCCTTAAAATGACCATTTCATAAAAGCAACTGTTTAGCATCTCTTTCTCCCTTGCCTAGGTATGAAACACATTGCTTCAGCCTCCAATCACCTTGCCCTTGCATACTTAGCACGATGTATTCACCTGTTTTCTGTTACTATAATGAAATCCTTGAAGCTGACTGATGTATAAAGAAAAGAGGTTTATTTAACTCACAGGTCTGGAGGTTTGACGGTACGATACCAGCACTGACTCAGCTCTGGCAAAGGCCTCATGGCAGATGGCATCACAGTGATGGGAGCATGAGGAAAAGGGATAGATCACGTGGCAAGACAGGAAGCCAGCAAGCACGAAGGGACCGGGAATGTGCTCTCACTGGGGCCCACCTCTTAAAGAGCCCACTGTCTCTTAACATCGCCACCCTGGGGACCAAGCTTCCAAAGCATTCATCCTTGGGGTACACACTGAAGCCATATCCAAACCGTGGCAGGTAAGTCTTGGGTTTTAGTAGCAACTGTATACAAGTGCCATTGGGCAACACTCTCAGGAGCCATTCATTAAACATGTCTGGAGAGTTTCAGACCCACGCAAGTCATGAGGTGAGGATGGAGATGTTCTTTCCCAGATAGCATCTGACCTCAAGAATTTCAAAATGGACCAGCAAGCTTTAACTCTGAACCAGATGGACTCAATGGAGGCTGAGAGCTGATGCCTTTGCTATTGCTCTTTCTTAATGAGCGCTACATATCCACATGCTTACCAGAGGGATTATGCAGGTATTTGTATTTCTCCACACCCATTAGGGTGGGGCTGAAATTTCTTGCAATGAATGGGCCAAGTTCTACTTCCTTTGTTAAAAATAAGAAGTCTTGGCTAAACCTAGGGTACACTGTGTTAACTAGTTAGTAGTCAGAGCCAGGAAAAATTGGTATCAAGGAAAGTAAAAGAAAGGAATGAGACAAAGTAAGGTGAGCTACTAGAAGACGTACAGCTGGGAAGGAAACGGGTCAAAAATAGGCTTTGGAAATGGTCACATCCGAATCGGAGTCTCAGCTCCACCAGTTACTGTCTGTGTGACCTTGGTAAGTCCTGCAGCCATTCTTGGGCTCAGTTTCAAGATCACTGAAATGATATACTAATATCTGCCTTACAGGGTGATTAGATTAGTGATAATGCATATAAAATGCCTAGCACAGCACCCAGCATCTTGCGATGCTCAATGTGTGGTAACTGTCATTATTATTTAAAATCACTGGAGATTTCCACTAACATTTGGCTCTTCTCTGTTGTAAATTAAGTTGAGGACCTCCAAAAGTAAGGAAAACTAATTTCTTAAAGCAAAATCAACAGTAGGCTCAGCTCCATTTACTGAGTCTCCCCTGGCTACACACTACTGCTCTAGACTTCAGGGAGCTCTGTGCAGCTTGGTTTTTCAACGACCGTAGAAGAATAAAAATGAAAATGAAAACAGGCCTAAGAAAGCTTATTTTCAAAACACTAGGCTAGGCTCCATGGAGAAAAGAAATGAAATGGTCAGCGCGATTCAGTGGCAAAGGCAAACTAGAAATGAGCATGATATCCAGTTGTCACCTGTGTGAGGTCTGCTTTACCATCGCTGTAACCAAAACACCTGTCAAGGGCAACCCAGAGGAGTAAAGGTTGACTAGGGCTCACGGTTTTAGAGGTTCAGTCCATGGTCAGCTGGCTCCACGGCGGACATCATGGCGGCAGGGCGTGGCCCAGGAAGAACTGCTCTCCATTCATGGTGGCTGGAAGCTGTAAGGGACAGATCTAGTCCTTTAGGCCACGCCCCAGGGATCCAGCTCCTCTGGCCACGCTCTGAACCTTGCTGCAGTGCCGACACATGAGTTTTCTGGGGAACATTCCACTTCCAAGCCATGGTATCACCTAGGGCTGACCATCTGAGTATGAGCCGGAGCAAGGATTGTAGCTAACAGAGTGTGAGCTGCTGCAACAGATTAACCTCCCAAAGCTCAGAGGCACAACAAGTCAATGTTTTTGTCTCATTCACATCAAGCCCAGTGAAGTGTGCATGGGAGGGATGGGGAAGGAGGTCTCTGCTCTAGGTAGTTATTTAGGCCCCAGATGGCTCAGTCTCTTCACTCTCCAACATCTGGCTCCCAGTGCCTTCCCTAGGAATGACATCCACCTGCAAATGAGAGAAGAGAGACAGGATCAAATATGGTTAAGTTCTGATGGGCCAGGCTTCAAGGACACACGTACCCACTTCTACTTTCACCCTTCATTGGCTAAAATTTAGTCACACCCAACTGCAAAGGAGGCTGGGGAAGCAGTCTCTTTGCTTGCTCAGGAGGAAATGAGAATGCATGTTCAGAATAGCAAGTGATCTCTACCATGTGGGGCATCTGCAAACTCCAGAGCAGTCCCTGCCACACTTGGGAAACCTAAGATCTTTTCTCTCTTGTTTTTAATCTTGAAGCTAAACCCAAATATTTAGTCCCCGAGTCCATTGTTTCACAGGCAAGTTTCACGTGGTACAGTAATGAAATAGACTAGAGAATGAAAGAAAAGGGGGGAAATGGCAAGTTTTCTAACAGGGAAAAATTAAACAAAATTTACACAGAGGAAAAAAAACAAAACAGACATTTGCCCTTTCTGCTCACAGAAAACTGTGTAAGGAGTTAGGGCAGCATCCACAAAGCTGCATTGGCAGATTTTGCTGTGTTTTGACAGAGCTAAATTTAAGCCAGACCTTGCTTCTTTTTGCAAAACAAGAGTGTTTGATTGATTGTTTTGGTGTTACGATTCCTGGATGTTGTGACTTGAGTTCACATCCCAAAATAATACCATTTGTAATGACTTTATCTCGCTCTGGAAGAGCTCAGTTCTTAGAGCTTCTGGCCCCAGGGCCATGGCTTCCTTCACCGGCATATCTGAGCTGTGCACCCAGGGCTCCTGTTGGCCCCCAGCGGCCCCCTGCCTGTTGTCCTGGGCTCCCTGTGGCTGAGGCCCACAGCTTCCAGTCTCATCGTCCATTCCCTCTACCCTCCTGCAAAATCTCTGCTATGAAGCTCGTGTTATCTAAACCTTAGTTTTCTTTTCATCACAACCCATCACAAGAAATACATTTTACATTTTGACCCAGTATATAATACACACGCACAAAGCAAACATTTCTTGAAGCATTCTTTTTTGTCAAGAGTGATGCACTCTATTTTATTCTATTTCATGCCATTTAAAAGACACACACACACACACACACACACACACACACACACCGCGACCTGCGAAATTATTTAGGCAAACTATCTTTAATCAGTTGTCATGCTGTAGTCTACAAGCCTCCTGGCTTTATACCAACAGATCTTTTCTTTCCCTTCATCTTTGTTCTACTTATCTATATTCTAAAAAACACACCCTCAACTTTCCTCTACTTTATCTTTCAATTTTTAACTCTGATACTTCACTGAGACCTCAGCCCCTTATCCTTGCAGACCCCCACCCTCTTATACCCACTTCACACATGCTCAAGCCCCTGGGGAGCTTTAGACCCCGACACTGCATCAGCCTCTCCATCAGAACCTTCCTGGTTTTGCTTCCTCCCCACATCAGAGACCCCATGACCGCAACCTCCCGATCTGCCCCCCCCAGTCTTCCACCTGACATGAAACACTTTGGTTCTGTTCTTATGATAACTGAACTGTCAGCTTGGCCATCAGCCCAAGGAACAGAGCTCAAAAATGCAGATAGTAACAGCCTGGGCCAGGCCTGGGAGTTTGGGATGATGTTGCACTGGCCCGCATTCATTTACTCCTTAACCCACTGTACCTTCCTACACTCTGTCCCTGTGCACTGCCATCTAGGCCGTGGCAGTCTAAGCTTACTCTGCAGCCTTTGTCTTACTCTCTCTGCTTCTGAGATCATGGACATCTTACAAGCCGTCTCCCCCATTACTTAGATCACTCCCGCCTCCCTCCTTCTCTTCCCCCCTCTCTAGTTACGCCTTTAAATCCCTTCTCTCCTCTCTCCCCCTTAACTGCTGGCGTCCTCAGGCCCCTTCTCCTCTTGTCATAGTGGATAACTTTCCAAGATGAACCCATGCACATCCACAAGTCCCACCACTGCCACCTGGACAAAGGTGACCTTATAACTGTACCCAAGTCCTCATCCCTTCTGGGGATCGTACCCAGTGCATCTGAGTCTCCTCCAGGTATCTAATGATGTGCTTCAAAGAGAAACTGGTCTTGCTCCCTACTCAAGGGCATCCAATGGTTTTCTATCACACTTAAAAATTTTTCATAATTATTACTATGGTCACAGGGTCTCTGGAGTCCAAATGATTTAGCCTTTAACCTCCTTCCCACTCACCATCTTTTTTTTCTTTTTTTCTTTCATTTTTTTGGTACTGGGGATGGAACCTAAGGGCATTCTACCTCAAAGCTACACCCCCAGCTCTATTTTTTATTCTTTCTTTCTTTATTTTTTTGGTGGTACTGGGGTTCCTGGAAACCCTCTATCTCCCAGTTATACTCCCAGACCTATTTTATATTTTCATTTGGAAACAGGGTCTCTTAAGCCAGTGAGACTGTCTTCGAACCTGAGCGATCCTCCTGTCTCCACCTCCCAAGTGCAGGGATTACAAGCGTGCGCCACCATGCCTGGCTTATTCTTTATCTTGAAACAGGGTCTCACTGAGTTGCAAGGGACCTCACTAGGTAGCTGAGGCTGTCCTTGAACCAGGATCCTCCTGTCTCAGCCTCCCGAATGCTGGGATTACAAGCGTGCACCCCCACGCCCGGCTCCCCCTCACCGTCTTGATGTTTTTTTTACTCACAATTGACTCTGCTCAAGCCATGCTGGCTTTCTTGCTGTCCTTCCAATCCATCAAGGCTGCTCCTGGCTCTTCCTCTACCTGATGTGCTAGCCTCTCAGATCAGATAGTCACAAACCTCTCTTCTTCACTTCAATCAGTTTTCTGCTGAAATCTGAAATAGCAGCCACTCACAGAAGCTTCTCTGATCAGCCTATCGAACAGAGCACCCTGTCTTTCCCTTTCTCCCACCCCACTTCATTTTATATCTCTTTAAAGCAGTCACTGCACCTGACAATGTCTGTTCACTTCTCCTGGAATGTGCTTCTCCACTTAGCTAAATCCTCAGCACCCAGGCCAATGCTTGAGACAAATATTGATGAATATTGATATCAACACATATTGATGGATAAGCAAATGCCTTATTACTTTGCCCTCTTCTAGACCTACCCCCAAACTCCACTTTCCCCACTCACCAGGCTCTATCTTCAGAGGCCAACCCCCAACTGCCTCTGAGCATGAGGTCTAAGGGAACTTGCACTCTCACACCATACACCATCCAAGTGGACTTTTCTCCATCTTTCTCACTGCATTTGGCCTCTCCATCCTCACCGCTTTGGCCTAGGTTCAGTGCCATGGACCCCACAGAAGTTCAGCGGAAGCTATGGGTCCCCTTCTCAGAAAAATGCACACAGAGGCATTTTTCACACAAGAGCTTCTAGAGTCCTCCAAACCTAGTGAAGACCCCTTTTGTTAGATGCCACTGGTCCCAAGGATAGAATCCTCTAGCCCAAAGTTACATTGCTCCTCACCTGGATGACGCCGATGCCCTCTGCCACTGACTCCCCCAACAACACAGCAGGTGGGTCCATGGTCTACTATTGTCTCTGTCCACACCTGTCAGAGGTTCTCCAGCACTTCAAAGACACCATCCCTGGGTGATGATCCAGTGCGGTTTATTCTTCCAGCCTCTGCCCTGTGCTGCCCCACATGTATTCTGAGCTAGAGTCATTCTGAAAAGGCGCTCTCTCTGACCTCCATGGACATGGCGGTGCTTTGCCCTTGCCCTTCCTGGCCCCTCACCTCCTGTGTGCTTGGCTGCATGCCACTCAGCTTTTCCCAAGACTTATCACAAAAGTATTCCCTGGTTCCCTGGGTTCTCTCCTCCCATCAGACTGAGTTGTGACCATCAGTGGTATTGTCCATTTTCCCTATGCATCACTGCAGACAAAGGCTGTCTTCTTCATCTCTGTGACACAGACTAGGTGCTTAATAAAGTTCTGTTGGATTATTGGATGGAGTGATCAGGTAAAAGGATAGAAGGGTAGAACAGCACATTCTAGGTTCACATAAATGGTGCAGGTAGAGCCAACACAGCTTCCCAAATGGGAAAATCCATATTTACGGGAGAGATAAACTGAACAGCTCTTCCATTTACAAAAAGGATTCACCACAAGGGGCCTCTAACTAGCGGGTGCTTTAACCGTTCTATGTTAAGTGTCTGTTTAGGGATTATTAATCATTTTACAAAGAGACCAAAAGCTGAAGTACGGCCAATCAGAACCTCGAAATAGAATCACACGGCTTCTGAAGCTATTCTGTGAGGCAGCAGGAAGAAGGATTTGATGGTAAACTATTCAATTAGCACATAAGTTTTCAGGAACAAGCCAGAGAGTGAAAAGGGAAGAGAGGGCAGCAGAGAAAGAAAAAGAAAACTACAGTAATAGCAGCAACATTTTCGAGGAGGCTAGCTACATGACCCAAGATCCGCCTTTATACAAGACCTTCTCCCCTCCTTTATGAGAGGGAGGGGCCAGAATTATCAGAGACCTACAAGCGGAGTAATCAGTGAAGACAAAGGTCTTAATTTATAGAGAAGACAAGGATGCAGAAAGGTCTTGTCTGGCCTTTGTTGTGCATAGAACAAATTGAATGAATTTACTCTGGCAAAGCCCCTCAGGTTCATTCATCTCTTCCTCAAATATCTACTGAGCACCTGGGATATGTCGAAGTGTCGGGCCCTGAGTCAGGAGAGGAAATGCTGACTCAGGCCCAGGCAAGCCCTTCCTCTCGAGGCCCTTGTATTTCAGAGGGAGGAAGCCAGCAAGCAAAAAGCCAACAAGTTCATTTCCTCTGGCGAAAATGCTGGCACAGAAGAGGAGTGGGGAGCCTGGGAGCTTCTGCAGGGAAGGCAGGCGAGGTCTCTCAGAAAGCGTGTTTTCTGAGTCCAGTTTGATGGATGAGAATGAGCCCAGAGAAAGACCTTTCTTGCAAAAGGGACCACCAGAGTCAAACACCCTTCACAGGGAAAGATCTAAAAAAGTACCAGAAACAAAAAGAAAGTTACTCTTGTTGGAGTTCACGGAGAGCCGAGGGTTAGATGAAGCTGAGGCCAGACCTTGGATTACAGAAGGTAAGGGCTACAGGTGGCCTCCCCCACAATCTCACTGTCAGAGCAAGTTTCAGACTAGCTTCAGCCCCACATGTAGACATGGTCAGGTTACTGGATCTATAAGCTCTTGGAGTTTCAGCTGCCATGGCCTAGGCCCTCTGCTACAGCCGGGCATGAAAGATTGGCCTCAAGAGAGACATGATAGTCTCCCATCATGGGATTTAGTTAACCCAGACCAGTGGTTCTCAGCTGGAACAGACTTTGTCCCCAGATTTCTCCCCATCCCTAGGCAATATCTAGAGATGGTTTTGGTTTCTATAAGTGACAGCTAGAGTCAGTAGGCAGAGGCCACGCATGCTGCTAAACAAACTACAGTGTGCTCGGTGAATCCCGGTGATATCTGCTCTCCTTCTCATGGAGCACAGAACCAATCTCTCCCTGCCATCCACTACCCTCAACTGCACCTTCGGCACTTCCGACAAAGCCTTCCTCCTCCCAGCTCCCAGCCCTCTGCCTTCCTCGACTCTGACCTTGCCATCAGACACATCTTCCAAACCAGGAAGCTGTTCTATCTCCTAAAGTCTCCAGGGGCTCCTCACTGCACCACAAACCATAGCTCTGCTCCTCCTCCTCCTCTTCTTCCTCCTCCTCCTCCTCTTCCTCCTCTTTCTCCTCCTCCTCCTCCTCTTTCTCCTCCTCCTCTTCCTCCTCCTCTTCCTTCTCTTCCTCCTCCTCCTCCTCCTCCTCCTCCTCCTCCTCCTCCTCCTCCTCCTCCTCCTGGCTCATTGCCCTTGCATACTGTTTCAGCCTCCTGCAGTTGATTTAACATACACAGATCTTCACTGCTTTCTACCTGTGGCTCCTCCCTACCTGTGGCTCCTCCCCAGAAGCCCTTCCTTTCAGGTGCTCAGACCATGAGCCTCCACCAGATGTTGCTGCTGCCTTGGCTCCTCCGGGCTGACCTTGGGGCTCCTTGTTTGACATTGCTCTCTTAATGCACAAACTCTCATTAAATCAGATGTCACAGCTGTCTTCTTGCACTGTGACTGTTAGCATGTATCATCCCTCCTGGACTCTTAAGCTCTTTCCTGGCAGTTTGTGGCTAGCTCATTGGGCCCAGTATGCTACCTGCTACATAATAGGCAGCAGCTAAATATTTATTTGATGAATGATCAGTTTCCATACCCTGGGCTGCCTAGTTTTTGCTTATTGGTTTTGTTTTAGTAGATTAAAAATTTCTCAAGTTTTCAGGAAATATAAAGTGATACAAATGAAATAGTTAATGGCGGTATTTTCAAATATCAGTGAGCCATTATTTATTTGCTTTTAAATATCATCTTAAGGACTTGCTTCAAATATAGATTTCCAGTCCCCAAATGCCCAGATAGTTTTTGAAAATTATAATCCATATATCATAAAATTTGCTTTTTAAGGTAAAAAATGGTTTTAAAAAAGTGGTTTTTAGTATTTTTAATCATTTTTAGTATTTGGGGTTTTTTTTCTTTTTCTTTTTCTTTTCTTTTTTTTTTTCTTTCTTTCTTTTTTTTTTTTTTGGTGGTACTGGGGTTCCTGGAAACTCTTCTACCTCCGGGCTACACTCCCAGACCTATTTTTATACTTTTTTATTTAGAAACAGGGTCTCTTAAGCCAGCGCCGCTGGCTTCGAACCTGCACAATCCTCCTGTCTCCGCCTCCCAAGCGCAGGGATTACAAGCGTGCACCACCACACCCAGCGGTATTTTGGTATTTATTGATACAACTGTCACCACTGTTTAATATAGAACATTCTTATCACTCAAAAAGAAACCCGTATTTATTAGCAGTCATTCCTCTCTACCCACTTCTCCTAGTTTTGGCGATCACTCACCTACTTTGTATTCTTTATCAATGTGTCTAGTCTTGAATATTTTCTGTTACTGGAACCATACAATACGTGGTTTTTTGTGAGTGGCTTTCTTTACTTAGCATAATTTTTTCAAGGCTAAGGTTATCATTTGATAACATGTATTTCTACTTCATTATTTTTTATGATTTAATAATAATTCCACTGTGCTCATGGATCACATTTTATTTACTCTCCGCCAGTTGATGGGCATTTGGTTTGTTTTCAGTTTTTTGGCTATAATGAACGATGCCGATATGAATAGGTTTGTGAGCATATATTGAACATATTTGTCCAATTCTCATGGGTGTACACTCAAGAGAGTTGAATTGCTAGGTCATGGGGTAACTCTATGTTGCATTTTCTGAGGAACTGCCCAAACTGTTTTCCATAGCAGCTGAAATATTTCACATTTTTACCAGCAACATGTGAGGGTTTCCATCTCCTCATGCCTCCCCCACACTTGCTGCTGTCCACTGTTGAGAGTTACCCCTCTAGTGATCTCCCTTTGGGGTTTGGGCTTACTTTTCCCTGGTGACTAGAATGATGGTTAGTTTTAGGTGTCAACCTGACTTGGCTACAGGACACCCAGGTAACTGATAAGCCATTATTTCTGGCCGAATCTGTGGGGGTGTTTTGAATGAGATTAGTGTTTGAATCAGTGGACTGTTAGGAAGACCCCCGCCCAGCTGCCACCTCCTTACCCAAGGTAGATGGGCCACATCCAGTTGGTGGGGGGCCCAGATAGAACAAAAACACAGAAGAAAGAAGGATTCATCCTCTGTCCTGGAGCTGGGACACCCATCTTCTCTAGCCACTGGACTCCAGAGCTTGCACCGGTGCCCCCTAGGTTCTCAGGCCTTTGGATTTGTACAGAACTATGATATTGGCTTCTCTGACTCTCCTGCTCACAGGTGTTATATACTGGAACTTCTCAGTCTCCCTAATCACATGAGCCAATTCTCATGATAAATGCCCTCTTTACCTATCATCCATCCATTTATCTATCTATCATTTATCTATCTATCCTTTTATCATTTATCTATCCATACTATTGGTTTTGTAGAACACTATTTGTTCTGGAGAACACTGACTAATATAACTAGGTTGTTTGAGCATCTTTTCATGGGCTTATGGCCCATTGATATATCTTCTTTGAAGAAAATCTATTTTTTTTTTCCGGTGGTACTGGGGTTCCTGGAAACTCTTCTACCTCCGGGCTACATCCCAGACCTATTTTTATATTTTTATTTGGAAACAGGGTCTCTTAAGCCAGCGAGGCTGGCTTTGAACCTACACAATCCTCCTGTCTCTGCCTCCTAAGCGTGGGGATTACAAGCGAGCGCCACCATGTCCGGCTTAGAAAATCTATTTTTTAATTGGATTGTTTATTGTTGAGTTGTGGGATCTCTATGTCCTAAGTATTAATATTTTGCCAGAATATTATTTGCAAACATTTTCTTCCATTCTGTGGGTGAGCTTGATACTGTCTTTTAGTCCACAGTACTTTTTTTTTTATGAAGTTCAATATACTTATTTTTCTTTTTTTGAGCATTTGATTTTGGGGGGGTTGAGCATGTGGTTTTAGGGGTTTTTTAACATTTGGTGTCATATCTAAGAAATCATGTGTGATACAAGCTTTCAAAGATTTACGCCTATGAGTTTCGTGGCTTAGCTCTTACAGTTAATCACTGATTCATTTAAAATTTATTATTGTATTTGGTATGAAGTTGAGGTCCAACCTCATTTGTTTTGCATGTGGATAGCCAGATGTTCCAGTGCCATTTGTGGAAAATACTTTTCCCCTTGAGAGGGATTGGTTCCACTACAGAAAGTCAACTAGATGTAAATATAGTTTTCTTTCCCCTGGACTTTCATTTCAATCCCACTGATCTGTATGCCCATCTTTATGTTAGTATGGCTTATTCAAATGGCCAAGGAACCACATTTGTAAAAACCTGGGTCTAAATTACAGTTGCTGTAAATAACAGCTAGTGCAGAACAATAGTGCCAAGCCAGGCTGAACATCATAATCATCACTGGTTTTTTCTTTCTTCCTTCTCTTCCTTCTCTTTCTTTCTTTCTCTCTCTCTCTCTCTCTCTCTCTCTCTCTCTCTCTCTCTCTCTCTCTCTTTTTCTTTGCAGTACTGGGGATTGAACATTCTACCTCTGAAATACACCCTCAACCCTACTTTTTTATTCTTTATATTTATTTATTATTTTTTGCGGGTTTGGGGATGGAACCCAGGGGCATTCGACTTCCAAGCTACACCCTCTGCCCTATTTTTTATTCTTTATTCCCAAGTCTCATTGTGTTGCAAAGGGCCTCACTAAGTAGCTGAGGCTGTCTGCGAACTGCGATCCTCTGGTCTCAGCCTCCCGAATGCTGGGATTACAAGCGCACACCACCATGCCTGGCTTTTTATTCTTTATTTTGAAACAGAATTTCACTAAGTTGCAGAGGGCCTCACTAAGTAGCTGAGGCTGGCCACAAACCTGTGATCCTCCTGTCTCAGCCTCTTGAATGCTGGGATTACAAGCATGCACCACTATGCCCTGCTTCATCTCACGTTCTTGAGAAAAGGAAAAAGTCCTGACCTGAAGATCTCCCTGGGCCCTTTCTTCCCCTCTGATTTTGATTTAGTAGGATGACAATCCAGCTCAGGAAAGTTTATTTTTAAAAAGCCATGCTTATGATCATCCCAAAATGGGAGTCCTGGTCCAGATGATCATTTAATGTCCTCTCATCCTCTCAACATAAAAATAATACAATATTTGGAAAAGAGAAAATAGAAAGTGGAAGCTTGACATCAACACATCTTGTATATATTTTCTGTCAGAAGGCATCTCTTGAGGGAAAGGCTGAAGATGGTTCTATGGAAAACAAGTGAATAAAAGGACGAGCGTGTCTCACAGATGTCTGGATGGGAGACCGGCTGACCCAGCTCCTCAGTGTTGATGGAGATGTGGGAGCCGACCTGAGGCTGGGCACAGAGCCCTCTTCCTTGATCTCACAACCTGTACTCTGTGTCTGTCTCCCCACTAGACTCTGGGTCTTTTTGAGCAGAAACAAGATCTTTCCCCGTTTGGATCCCCAGGGTCTAACATGGTACTCTGCACATTGCAGGTGTCCAATGAAATGTCAAATTAAACTAAACATTTTCTATGTTTAGTCAAATGCACAGCAAATGCATAAGTCAAATAGCAGGCTTTATGTAAAAATGCTAGGTATGTGACGCTTTGAAAACAGAACTGGGAGGGAATTAAGCAAAGGGATTTAAGAGATCATTTTAAAAACCAAGTAATTATTTTTGAACCACGGTTATCATCTCTGTCCCCACCCACCTGCCTACCGACAGTATTTGTCAGGGTCCCAGCAGGAAACAGATGGCTCAGCAGCATCAAATGAAGGAACTATTCACAGAGGAGTGGGCAGAATTCAGAGGACAAGTGCCGAAGTCCCTGGGACTAGCAAGACGAGCTGTCCTAACATCTCTAGCTCTGAAGCAACAAAGAACAGGACTTCATGAGAGCTGGAATTTGGGAGAGGGCTGCCCAGCAGGACCTGCAGCAGAGCCAAGAAAGGGGTACAAAATTCTTATGGAAGAACAACCAGAGAAGAGCCAGTTCGTCCATCCAGGGTGAACAGAAAGGCACAGAAAGATTTGACAGTAGTCCATGGGAGAAAATAACTTTAGGTAACCGAGGTGCAACCAATCAGATGAGCATCTTAGTCCATGGCTTATCTCACTTTTTGGGAAATGTTGTACTTTCATTAATTCATTAGTCAACTTATTGAGTCCTTTTATGACCATCCTTATTCCAGTATGACACACTGAAATGGCCTGTTAAGCCACCAGGAGAATGAAGGAAGAGAGGGCAGGAGGCCCCTGGAGAGTCTTTCAGAGTTGATATTGAGTCCTTTCATGTTCTAGACACTCTTTTTGGCACTGGGGATGAATAACGCACCTTTCCTTCCTTGAGGAAGTTCACAGCAGGGTGGTGATGGGCATGACAGGGAACTACCATCACACACAGTTGTACAGTGCTGGGTGTGTCATCTCCAGATGTGCTCATCTGGCCCAACAAAACACCCCAGGCTTGGCAGCTTAATGACAGCAACATATCGTTTCCCAGATCTGGAGGCTAGAAACTCAGGATCAAGGTGTTGGAAGGGTTGGTGTAGGGAGAGAAGAGGTTAACCCAGGCCTCTACTTAGCTTCTGGAGGTTTACTGACAATTTCTGGCGGTTCCAAAGTCCCTTTTTTATAAAGACACCAGTCATAAAGGAGTGAGCCCACCCTGCACCAGAATGACCATTTGAATCAATGACATCTGCAATGATCCTACTTCCAAATAAGGTCCTATTCAGAGGTTCTGGGCTTAGTACTTCAACACATTGATTTTAGGGACAGAATTCAACCCATAACAGTGTGGCTAGGCTCAAGTTATTATAGAAGTGCTTACAAGATGGCTGTGGAGAAGAAATAATGAGAGACCACGTATCTGGTGTTAAAGATGAATAAGAAGCTGGGTGCGGTGGCATGTGCCTATAATCTCAGTATTTGCAAGGCTGAGACAGGAGGATCAAGGGTTTGAGGCTAGCTTTGACAACTTAGCAAGACCCTTGGCAACATCAAGATCCTGATTAAAAATTTTAAAAAACACAGATGGGGTGTGGCTTGGTGGTAGAACCCCTCTGAGATTAGTCTCTAGTATCAAAAAAGAAAAAATGAGGAAGAATCAGCCATTTGAAGAGATGAGTGGGCAGAGGACAAGGAGGAGGAAGAGGAAGAAGAGGAAAGGAAGGAGGAGAATGGGACCTCCTAGGCTGAGAGAGAAAGGAGTGATAGTGTGGCAGGAGGAGCAGGAATCTCCTCCTGCAGAGAAGGGCCAGCTCTGGTCCCAGAGGCCCTCACTTAGCTGCTCAGGGGGCAGACCAGAGAAAAATGGTGGACAGGGGCTAAGCAGGAACTGTTTGGAGGAGACACTGTAGCACCCTATTGAAGATGGCAAGGTCTGCAAATAGGGCAAGCATCCCAGAGGTCATCATGTTAGGCCAGACAAGAGAGTGGCAGTAGAGACAGGGAAGGAGAGGTGTGTTTCAGATCTACTTAGGAGAGAGATTTGGTTGAGCAGGTGAGTGTAGCGAGGAGAAAAGAACTGAGAAGCAACATCCCCAGCCCCGTGGGAGGCCATGGGGCCCCACTGCAAGATAGAGATGATGATAAAAGTGGTTTAACGGGAAATGCCAATCGCCCTCAGTGCCATTTTGGAAGTGCATGTGGTGCCTATGGGAGAAGCTTGGGGCAAAGGGCTCAATTAAAGAGAGGGATTTGGGAGTTATTTGCATTTCCCAGGAGAAAGGACAAGCTTCACAGGGAGCCTGTGTGGGAGAGCAAGACAAGCAGTGAGTCAGAACAGTATCATGGGGAACCAACGTGCTTGCCGTAGGTGGGAGGAGAGACCACGGCAGACCAACAGCAGAGAATAGAGAACATCGCAAATGGAAATTTAGGGATCAGGAGGCTTCAAAGAAGGCAATCCATATTTCCAGGAGCCACAGAAAGTCCTAGTAAAGCGAGGACTGAAAGTATCCGATTTCTTATCAGGGGAGTTGTTGTTCAGCCCAGTGACAAGGGTGTTAGTAGTGTGGTGGCCGGGAACGAAAGCCAGATGGCAAAGATCTGAAGAATGACAGCACCTGCAAGCAATGAGAAGTTTGGAAGATAGGAGAGGAGGGAAGTTAAGCTGTAACTAGAGGGAAACAGGGGGCATGGAAACTGAATACATGCACAGGCTAAGAGGGAGATGGAAGAGACTTTTTAAAAATGCAACAAGCTAGGTACTATGGCCCACTCCTTGTAGTCTTAGTATTTGCAAGGCTGAAGCAGGAGGATAGCAGGTTTGAGGCCAGCCTCAGCAACTTAGTGAGGCCCTCAGCAACTTAGAGAGACCCTGTTCCAAAATAAAATAAAGAGCTGGGTGTGGTGGTGCATGCTTGTAATCCCAGCATTTGGGAGGCTGAGACAGGAGGATCTGGGTTTGCGGACAGCCTCAGCTACTTAGCGAGGCCCTTTGCAACTCAGTGAGACCCTGTTTCAAAATAAAGAATAAAAAGTAGGGCTGAGGCTATAGCTTGGATGTAGAATGCCCCTGGATTCCATCCCCAGTACCACAATAAATAAATAAATAAATAAATAAATAAATAAGTAAACAAACAAACAAATAAATAAGTATATAAAACAGGGCTGGGGGTATAGTTTGGAGGTAAAATGCCCCTGGGTTCAATCCCCAGTATCAAGCACACAAAAAAGAAAGGAAAAAAAAAAAAGAAACAGAGAAGATGGCCATTGAAGTAAGCATCAAGAGACAGAGTTAATGGCACAGGAAGAGGAGCACATCTCTGGTCAGAGGCAACAATGAAGGTGGATATTGAGGCATTTGTTGGAAAGGGGTATAAAGTGGAGGGAAATTGAGCCTGATGACTTTGAAGTTGAAGACAAGTATATCTGCCAAGTGTGAAGGTGAACATTTGAATAGGAGCCTTGAGGAGAGTATAGAGGACTCGAAATGGCCACCTGGGGACTAAAGAGATGGTGCTCTCTGAGGACAGATAAAGGTGAGCTTGGCAGCACTGGGGACTCAGTAGAGGTTGAGGGCCATGAACCTGTGGTGGTGTAACCAAAGCCTTTTTTCACTGCTTCCCTTCCCTTGGAGTCCCATCTGGGTCGCCAAAATGGTATCTGGTGTCTCATCTTATTGGGTCCAGTGGATTTTGACAAAGCCCAAAGATTAATGAGGGCATAAAAATATGAAAGGTTGTTTGTAAGCCATAGAAAGAGAGATATCAAAAATAGCTCCCCACACAGAGAGGGGAGGGGTCTCCAAAGAGAGTAATCATTGAAGTTCTTGGGAGGTGAGCTTTTATACCTTATTTAGGTTTTCCATTTCCTCTTTTATGATTGATCAGAATTGGGTCTTTGGGACCCCAATGATTTTTGACCAGTTTCACTACTTAATTTGAACTGTCCTCATGGGATGGTGAGCTTTGGTCTGCTGGCATCAGTTAACCCTTCCTGTCCCTGGGTCCTCTGCCTGCCTCAGCGGCATGGCTCATACAGGTGCATCAAGTTCCCCAGGTGCTCAATCTTGAAGATGCAGCAAAGACAAAGGTGACCAGGGCCCCGCGGATCCAGGTTGAGGTTTGGCTTGGTGAGTGTTGAGGGGAGCTGAGATGTCTGAGAGCAGGTAAGAGTTGTGAGCCAATAGGTCCAGGATGGGGAACAAAGGGAGAGAGGGCAGAAGGCCTGATGAAATGGGGATAAGATACACAAGTCTGTGGATGTGAGGACCCCAGAGAGCTGGGAGGTTACACAAATGTGATCAGAATTGTTTTCAGTTTTACTCAGCATGAGATACAAGTAAGCAGCCAACCACAATGGTAAGGAGTCTGTTACTTTGCAAATTGCTTATACAAAGCCACCGAAATTGTGTTGAAGGGATAAATACATAAGATGCATTTCAATTACACTGATACCGTGACAGTGATGTCACTGACTGTTGCAATGCGAGTGACAGCTGTTTAGAAAATAAAGGCAGGGGTCATCTGATTTTCCTCATTTTTATCAGATTCTGGAGAAGGATTTCAGCCCTTTGTCGAGACAAGGCGTAGCCGTCTTTCCATGAAAATGAAGCCCCACTTTGCAGGGACAGGTTGCAGATGAAAAGCTACACGCAGAGGACTCTGAAAGACTCCCTGGCTGTATTTTCTGAGCTCACCGAGCACCTGATCAGTGGTGAGGAGCGCTTCAGTTGTCCAGATGCAGTCATCCCACGCTGGGTGCGTGGAGACTGGAGTTCTGATATGCAAAGAGATCCTGGGATGCTTGGCAGATCCCCACACAGGAGGCTGACCATGCAGCAAACAGGCCTGCAAGCTGTTGGCGGCTGACTGTTGGGCTGCCAGCGCCAGGCTGCGCCACGGGATGGGCACTGTCCCAGAAACTTGGTGGCAATCTGTATTCCAGTGCACACCCTTGGCCATGCTGCTCACCCGATAGTCAGGCATGCCAAGTGAGGCCCAAGCTTGGGCCACTGAGACACTGCTGTCGCCATGCACACAGGCCCCTTTGTTCAGAAATACCACACACATGAGAGGAAGCAGCTTCCTTTGGCTCTTTCTTCCAGCCTGGGAAGAAAGAGCTCATGGTGGGGCTGCACAGCTCACCAGCACTGGGGGTAGGGGCAAGAGGAGCCATGCTGAAAGGTAGTTGGCTGTAACACTTCCCAAACTGAAGCTCAAAGGGGCTTGGCCGGAGCTGCAGCAAAGCCTCGCCTGGGTGTCCCGCAGGCCCGCGTCGGGCTGGCCGCACGCCCTTGGCAGCCTCTGCTTATTAAATGTATTGAGAAAGTGGCGGTGACAGAGAAGGCCCTGTCAACACGGAGGCTCTGGTGCAATCTTTTCAAATGACAAGGAGGCTCTCGCTTTATGTGTGGAAAGAACTGACGAGAAGGATAGATTCAATGGGAAGCCCCGGAGTGGCTGTGTGATTACTGATTTAGTCTTCTGAGGCTGCACCGTCTGCCCTGAAGTGTTTTTCCACTAGCCGGAGAGAACACTCAGGGCCTTCTCTCTCTACCTTCAACCACACTGCCACAAAAAGGGACATGCCACACGCACAGGAGGAAGCCAGAGGGAAGAGGGGTCCTCTGGTCATTTTTCTCTGACCCTAGAAAAGTGTGTAGATTATCCCTCCCCTGGCCAACAGCCTCCAGGAAGACAAAGGGCCTTCCAATTGGGAAGACAGTTAGTTTCAGTGTACAATGGAGAACCACTTTCCTTTACAAAACAAAACAGTCTCACTAGGTTGATGAGTCTCACTACTTGCTGAGGCTGTCCTTGAACCTGCAATCCTCCTGTCTCATTCTCCAAAGTGCTGATATTCCAGGCATGCACCACCTTTTCTGGTTCCAGAATAACTTTTGGATCATAAGGGAATGGTTTTCTTATTGTTAGCTCCAGAAAGGATTGGTGCAGAAAGCTACGAGTAGGTCCAAAAGTTTCCTGCATGTTCTGGTTGGGGTCTGGAATGCCTCCCCAAAGGCTCATGTGTTGAAGGTATGTCCACAGTGCAACAATATTAAGATGTGAAATAATTAAATCAGGGCTCTAATCTTATTAGTGGAGAAATCCACTCAAGGATTAATAATTTGAGTGGATTTACTGGGTGGTAACTGAGACAGGTAGGGTGTAGCTGAAAGAAGTCAGTTACTGAGAGTGTGGACTTTGGGGATATATCTGTTTCTGATTCTCTCTCTCTCTCTCTCTCTCTCTCTCTCTCTCTCTCTCTCTCTGTCTCTCTCTCTGTCTGTCTCTCTATCTCTCCCTGTCCCTTGCCTCTCCCTCCCTCTGCGTCCGGCCACCATTGAGTTGGGCTCAGTTTTTCTCTACCACATCATGCTGCCATGATGTCTAACTTAGAGTCAGCCAACTATGGACTGAACCTCTGAAACCACGAACCCAATAAACATTTCCTTCTCTATGTTGTTCACATCAGGTATTTTGGTCACAGTGACAGAGAAGCTGACTAAAACCGTCGACGTTCTGTTTGATGACTTGCAATTTCCCAGCAAGGTTCAGGGTGGAAAGGATTCCCCTGGGCTCTCAGCACTGTGCACCTTTGGTATCCATGGGCTGAGGGTAAAGCCAGAGCAGAGGAGAGAGGTGACAGGCCTGGCTTGAGGGTGCAGGGACCATGAGCTTCACACACCCGGCCCCACGTCATCACTCTCTGCTCTATGAGTTGGCTTCAAAGGGAGAGAAGTCCTGTTTCCTCGCTGGATATGAGCCTAGGGTACAACTCCTTCTGTGTCTATTCTATCACCTACTATAGCACATAATAGGAGCCTCAGATTTTTGATGGATGAATAGGTGTTTCATTTATTTCAAGGGACTGGGAAGAGACTCTCTTTATATTTTGGCTCTCTTAACTTTATTTGTGGGAGAGACCAGGGCACACATCCCTTGAAAGCCTCCCAAATCTAATCGTTCTGATTATACCACGCTGCTCCCAGGGCTCAGCAGGACCCCACAGGGATTAAGCCTAAACCAAGAGCATGTTCTTTCCTTTCCACCACCAACCCTGAAGCTGGCCCCATTCCAGGCAAATTCTGGGAGTTGGGGTTTGAGTCAAGAGAACTAGGTAGTCTCAGTCCAGTTAATAGGCACCTCTATTTATTCTTAATGTCTTGTAAAGTTCTGTAGGGATCCTTCCCAACCCTCACGTGTTTACCTTTTTCTACAGACCTGACTCCTCCTTGCTTTCCACTTATATTCATTCAACAAACATTTTTTTCAAAGGTATTGGGTGTCTGACACTCTGATGGCTACCAGGTAAGTAAGATGGCTAAAGCCCACCTATGTAAGTTTACAGACCACTGGAGAAGGGAGAAATGCAAGTATAATAAGCATTTGTCTTGACGCATGAACATGCATCCCGGTTACACTGGTGGGAGCAGCCCACAGTGAAAGAAGGTCCTGTTTTATTTTTATACTTGGGAAGTTTGGCTCACCAAAATATTCATACTATCTTTAATTTATATTCATAGTTTACAGAGTCTTTTGCTATGTACTGTCTTTAATCCTCATAATAATCCTGAGTTCAGAGAGTCAATCTCCATTTTAGGGATGGGGCAACTGAAGCACTATTTAAAGAACCAGTGTTAGTCGAGGCTCTGAAATCAGGGTGCCTGAGGATACCCCTGGCACTTCCCTTCCAGCAGGCCAGCAGCCCTCATCCCCTTTAGCTGGGGAACCTGGGCTTGATCCTTTCAAGGGAGGTAAGAAAAAAGCTCCAGGTCCAGAATCTAATTCCTTGTATACTTTCTTTGGCCTCAGCTGCTTGTCTCTTTGTTTTCCAATTTCTAAAATAGAGAAAAGAAATAAAAATAGTGATGAGAATGTTCAGTTGCTTCCTTAATGAACCTACCTGCTGGCTATTGCCTGAAATTCCTTTAAAGAGGCACAAATCCCTTCATTCTGCAGGTATGAATAAAAAGCTTAAGATGCAAATGCCTGGAAGCCTGAACACACAGATATAAATAAGTTCCACTCAAGTTCAAATGATAATAGAATATGCCATTCTGCTTGTTCCAAGATAGAAAGCAGAAATTGTTTAAAAAATCACCAGTATTATATAACCTTTAGAGTTCCAAAGCAATTTTACCAAAATCTCTTTAATTCAAATATTAAACATATAATTTTGAGCATCTACTTGGTGCCAGGCACTCTTCTGGGTGTGGTTACCAAAAGAGACACAGAACCTTACTCTGTGGAGCAGAGAGTCAAATGAAGATGCTATAGTTTGGACCTCAAATGTCCCCCAGAGGCCATAGTCCCTAGCCCATGGCACTACTGGGAGGTGGTGGAACCTTTAAGAGGTGGGGCCTAGTGGGAGAAAGTTCAGCTATTGGGCGTGTGCCCTTGAAAAGGATGCTGGGACCTCAGCTCCTTTCTCTTTGCTTCCTGGCTGTCATGAGGTGAGCAGCCACCTTCCCCACACACTCCCACCGTGAAGTGCTGTGCCGCCACAGGGCTAAGTGATCTCTGGAACTGTGAGCCAACATAAACTTTTTCCCCTTTTAAGTTGATTACCTCAGGTATTTTTTTTTTTATTCACAGTAACAGATTGTTGACTAAAACAGAGGAATAAAAATATCTAAATAAATAATGACTAGCTCGAAGAATTCTATGGAAATGACTAAAGCAAGGGAGGATCTTTCCAGTGTAGGGGAGAAAAAAATAAGACCATTTCCTTGCCCATCACAAAGGTCATAGCTGACACGCCCATAATAAAAGACAGATTAACAAGAGAAAAGCATAATTTTACTTAACAGTTTATATGATGTGGGCAGTGAAGACCCAAAGACCCAGAGGAAACCATTTCAATGCTAAGTCTAATGAAGGAAGTTAATCCTTGTGGAAAAACACAATTTTGGGGGGGGGTTGTTTGTGTGTATATGGTACTGGGAGTAGAATCCAGGGGCTTTCTACCTCCGGGTTATACTCCCAGACCTACTTTATATTTTATTTGGAAACAGGGTCTCACCAAGTTGCTGAGAGCCTCACTAAGTAGCTGAGGCTGGCTTTGAACCTGTGCGATCCTCCTGCCTCAGCCTCCCAAGAGGGAAAAACACAATTGGACTAAAAGGGGTCTGATCTAATTATAACAAAATGAGGGACTCAGCAAGATCTGTGTGCTCAGATTCTTTTCTGTGTCTCTGTAAGACATTTTTATCCCCTCCTCCAGAGTATGGGGCAGGATGTCCGTTACATGAGGACCTTTGAGGTCAGGGAGAGACTTTTCCAGTTCTTATAGCTTGATTTGAGGAAAGCAGTTCTAGGTGTTATGACTCACTTGACAGATAAGGGGGAAAAGAGAAAGTATGGTGAGAGAAGGTCAGAGAAACCTTCCAGTCTCTTTCAGTTCAAAGTATTCAGCATACCAAGGTGTCATATTTGAGGTATTTTGTAATGAGCCCCAAGACTGAGGCAGAGAAAACCACATATTCAAAAGGTCCGATGTGAGTTTGGACCATAGGAGAGGCCCAGAGGTGCCCGGGAGCAGGAGTGTAGGCAGGTAAGGTGGGAGTGCTAGGGAAGGCTTAGGAAACCTTTCCTTAGGACCTTGAGACTCGAACTCAAACTTAGAGGGCAACGGGAAGATTTAAGGGCTTTGGAGCACAAAGGATAACAACATAATTTCTACTTTTAAAAAGAAATAAATTTTGTTGCACAGTAAAGAATAGGTGGAGCCAGGCGTGGTGGCGCACGCTTGTAATCCCCGCGCTTGGGAGGCAGAGACAGGAGGATCGCTCAGGTTCGAAGCCAGCCGCGCGCGCTGGCTTAGGAGACCCTGTTTCCAAATTTAAAAAGTATAAAAAATAGGTCTGGGAGTGTAGCCCGGAGGTAGAAGGGCTTCCAGGAACCCCAGTACCACCAAAAAAAAAGAGAATAGGTGGAGTGGAGGTGGGGGGTAAGCAAGAAAGAGATTATTGTAGTCATCCAGGTGAACAGTGACGGGTGCTGGGAATAAGATGGAGAAATAGAGACAGCAGATGGAAGATCCTAGAAATGTTACAATTTTATAAAATAAAACTGATGAGACTTGGTGCTGGGATATGAAGAAGAGGGAGAGGTAGCGTGGAGGATGGTTTCCAATTCCTCTTTTTCATTTGGGCAGTGGAGTAGACAACCATGCCATTGGCTAAGAGAATGACCACCACAGGAGGGACAGGCTAGGATGGAAGAGGATAAATTCATTTGGGGGATATGGTGAATTAAGTCTGCATGAGCATGGGGATCAGTGGATATTTTTGCCTTTAAATAGTTGAAACTTCTTTCTCCGATCCCTGTGACAGGGCCAAATCATCTAGCTGATTCTAGTTCAGTCCCTCCTCCTGCCTCCCCTGAACCCACAAAATGCAATGCTTAGAGACAGTGAAATGGGAACAAATGTTCCTCGGGCACTAAATGCCCCTTCTCTGTGTGTTCTTCACTTCCTGGCAGAAGAGTAGAGGGAGAAGCCAATTTTGGCAATTTGCACATCGAAAATGTTCTTATCTGCTTCCCAGTAGCCTGTTAAAACCACCAACACCACCTGTAGCACTGGACGGCCTCGAGCAAGAGGGGAGAGACCTCCGAGCCAGCGCCCCGCTCTGCCTAATGGGCTGATCTACTGCTGTTGACACAGCCCCATCTTTGAAAAGGCAAATAAAGCAAACCAGCAGGAGAGAGGCAATGCAGATAAGAAAGGCCCATTTCAAGACCCCTTCTGCTCTCCACAGCTCACTATTTCTAGATCCTTCCATTGATTATATCATCTTGAAAAGGAAAGAGAGAGGAGAGAACAGAAGTCCTTGCAGTAGCTGAACTGTGCCTGCCATGATGTCTCCTTTTTGGGCAAGTTAGTCAATGGGCAGAAAAGAGTCTTTCCCACGCTGTGCTCAGCTTAGAGAAGCTCGCCGCGCCGCGCTGCTCTCCCTAAATCCCACCGCACTAAGATTCCCACCACCTGCTTCTAAGATGCTTGGAAATCTGCACGTAGAACAGTGGATTTCCTCTTCAGGGCAGAAAAGGATAAATGATATGTGCTTTTTTGGAGAAAGGGAGGTACCTCGATCTCTCAGCTTCCCCTGGCTCATCTTCTCCTTCACATGCTTTCTCAGTGATCAACAAATACAGAGGCCATAATTAGAGATGAGATGTCTTAAATGCCTCCGAAGAGAAACAAGTATGCCTTGAGCTCGCAATAAAATAAAATGGACATCCTGGCCCAGGTTCACAGGTTCAGAAGTCAGAGGTGCAAGGTGGGTGGTGAGGGTCAAGAGAGGAGAGGGAGGTCCAGGTTAGGAGCGATTCCATAGACTATGCTTCCACTTTGGCCAGTGCCAACCAAGAAGGAACGCTAGGGACTCTTAGCAGTTGTGGTTACTTAACATAAGGACTTCTCTAGAAAGACCGCGAAGAGAAGCACCTCATCTCTCAGAATAGCACACAGGAGGGAGGCAGGAGTGGGATGGATCTGCCAGGCTGCCTTCTGTCTCCTGTCTCCCATTTGCCAAGTCTCATCCCAAAGGGAGCTGCTTCTCCATCCTTCCAGATTATGTAATAGAACATAATTTATTCTCTCCAGAAACTAGGCCCCCACCCTTAAGTCCAAAAGCAAAGGGGCAGAGGATGAGCCTCAGTATCCCTCCATGAAGCAGGACCTCATCACAACAGTGCCTGGATTTATTGCAATCATATTGGCTTTTACCATCTTAAAAAAAAATCAGAGGGGGCAAGTGGAATAGGTGGGGACATTAACAAGAAAGTGGAGGATGAGGATGAGGAGGAGGAGGAGGAGGAGGAGGAGGAGGAGACAGCCTGCTGCAGCTAAAATAATCTGAGAAGGAACATAAGGTCCACATCCCAGTATAAAGAATGACATCATTTTCTTTCCATAGAGAAAATTTAGTAGAAGAGAGAAGAAAACACGAATAAGGGCTGGGGTTGGGTATGGGTAACAAGGTACCCAGAATGAACGAACTCGGCTGGTCCTGCTTTGCATTTGGTATCTGAGGGACCTAGGGGCAGGGAACACTGCGGGGCATGAGGACAAGAGCTCAGGGTGCCAAGAATCCTGTTGGGAACTGATACTAACATGCAGACAAGTGTGTAGTCACCATAATCCGTGACGAGGATGCTGGTTGGCTTCCTGACCTTCCTACCAAGACCTTCAGAGATGCAGAGGTGGTGTCTGGTGACAGATCATCTCTCCAGCTATTCTCAGGACAGAGTGCATCCTCATATGAGAAGAACGGAAGATATAAAAGTGACCTTCCCCATTTTCTAGGACAAGAGCATCACCAGCCCCTGTTCTCTGCCCAGAGGGAGTCTGAGTCCCCCTGGAGTATGTTCCATGGTCTAGTGTCCATTATCTGACTGGAGAAGCAACATCATGCCCAGCCTTTATTTCCTTCCAAGCCTGGAGCCTGAGAGAGACCTTGGACCAAGCCTATCTTTAGGGAGCAGAGCATCTGTGGTCCCTCTGTTGGCCATGCATGGCCCCTTGACTTTCACCTGGCAGAGTCCCAGCTGCAGAAGCTGCCCAGGAACCCCTGGATCAGAAGCTCACCCCTGCAGTCAGCTCCAAGGAAGGCAGGTGTGGTGAGGTCTTGTTGTCCATTGAAACTGGCCTACCCGGTTCAGACCTCTGAAGGCTAAACAGTGCAGTAAACTAACAGTATTCTTCTGACATTCTACCGCACAAGTCCTTTTGCCTTTGCCAGCTTCTTTTTTTTTTTAAATAACAATGCTGTGTAGTTGTCGATGAACCATCTACACTAAGGAGGTTGTTAAGAGCAGTTCCCAAGGTTACCCAGCAGATAAAGACTTGAGCCTAGAGTTTTTTATTCCTAAACTCTTCTCCCATTCTCTCTGAGAGACCTAAAGAGCAGCCTGAGGGAGGAGGCTTTGCGTTAATGTGATTATTCTAATTTAGAGACGTGGTGGTTCTAAATTCTTGCATGTAAGGTAGAAGCTGAAAGTGTTCTGTGCCCTGGTCTTTAGAAGATACCTACCCGCGCTATCTTGGGCAACAGCCGTGACATCCTCCACATGCGCGTTTCCCTCCCTCAGTCATCACCCCTCCCACCTGGACTATTTTGGGAAGGAAATCAGCAAGCATTTCTCTCATTTCTCTAGCTGTGCGCCTCTCTCCCTCTCTCTCTCTCTCTCTCTCTCTCTCTCTCTCTCTCTCTCACACACACACACACACACACACACACACACACACATACACACACACACAGAGCCCCCCATAGCTGTTGCCCCCACCACCAATGCTGTCATGGAGGCTCCTCTGGAATTTCAGTGCCATCACTCAGCCTCACAGTGGACGATGGAGATAGGGTGCTGCGATTCCTCCCTTTAAGTTCTCTCCTGGGTCTGAGGGTCCACCTCTCATGCTCTTCAGTTTGGAAGTTCTTTGCACGAAGATTCACTTAATGCAATCATCAGTCCCTAGTGTGGAGGGAGGGAGGGGAAATCTGCCCTGGCTGCAGCCCAACTCTTCCTCTCATGGCCTACAAGGATTTCTCCTCCCTTTGCCTTGACTTCCCCTTTCATGCTCCCTTCAGAGCCCTCCAGCCGGCCTTCCCCTTCCTGGCCTAGATGAACTGAAGGCACCAGACCGGGCCGGGGAATTCTGAATGTTGCGGGGACACAGGACAACCCTGCTGGAAGACCTGGGTCATCCTGGACGCAGGCGGTGGAGGGCCCAGGAGCAGAGCTGGCTGTGGCTCCTCAAACTCCCCTTCCCCCAGAGGCCTGCAGACTGAATAGCCACAGGCATCACCAGCTTCCTAGAAACATGTTTTATCCTTTCTCACCTCTTCTTTGTATACCAGCATCCCTGGCTTTTCTGTCTTCTCTCGGATCTTACTCGTACGTGCCCCAAGGAGAAACCACTGGTTGTTTGTCCTTTGAGGGCCCAAAGTGGCCCCGCAGCGCAATATAAGGAGGTGACTGGAGGAACTGTGTTCAAATACTAACTGTTCCCCTTGCTGGCTCATCACTTGACCCCTTCCTGCCCGAGTTTCTCCATCTATAAAATGGACAGTTCCCTTCTGGAAGGGTCATTGTGAGGACTCACTGATATAACGCATCTGAAAGCCGCTGGCCCATAAAGAACTTGGTGAATGTTCGGCCTTCAGTGGCGTCTTCCTGCTCACCCGTTTCGTGTCTCCACATCAAGGTGAAAAACCCAAGGAAAACATCACTATTCACTTCGGAAATCACCTCGTCCTATGGCTCTTGGCTTCTCTTACAAGTCTTACACAGGCAGGAGACTTTACACTCTGTCAAACACCAAGAGAAAAATTCCCCTTAGTTCTATCTCAAGTCACCAAGGCAATTCTGTTTTTCCGGTCTCTTCCTGTACCTCCCCCCAACACACACACACACACACACACACACACACACACACACACACCACACCACTGGGGGAGAAAGAGGCCAAAGAAGTTTCCTGTTTACCTTTTCCTGTATATGTTTTCACCATGCCCCAAGTAAGACTTGGGGTGACTCAAAATAATCCACTACAATAAGATTCCAATTTAGATTAAAGTTCAGTAGGCGAAGACATTGGAGCAGAGGAAGGTGAGCTATGGTGGGACAGGAGGAAGCCCGGGGTGAGGCTGGCACACAAATGCACGCCAGTTATGTGAGCGGACCTGCGGGGCTGGCCAGGGATGGAGGTGCACCTGTTTCCACTTTGTGCCACTGATACTTTGGGGAAAGGACTAGAGGGGAGACCCACCGAAAAGGACGAGCTTGGTGACATCTTCTGCTTCTTCCATGTGCAGAAAAGCACCGGGGACCCTGGTCTCACACAAGAGTCAGGAGGAGGCTGAGCCAGGGCAGTTTTCTGCACAGTCCCCAGTAGAAGGTAGAGCCTGTGTTTGGCATCCAGGGAGCAGGGAGCAGATACGTCTACCTTAAATGACCAGATGGAGATCATGAAAAATGCAGTTGCAGCAGAAGTTCAAGCAAGAGCAAGCTCTGGCTTTAGAACGTGAAACTCCTGGGGCTGGGATGTCGCTCAGTGGCAAAGCTCTTGCTTTGCAGGAGTGGCGATCTGGGTTCGATCCCAGGTTCCCCCCCAAAAAAAAAGACAAAAAAAAAAAAAACAAACATGAAACCCCTATAGACATCATAATAGCTCAAGAGAACAAGCATGCCCCAAGTGATGCTGGGCATTCAAAATCTAAGATGATTAGAGATGAACTTTCCTGCATGCACGTGAGCATGCGCGCACACACGCGCGTGCACACACACACACACACACACACACACTCATACATTGTGTAGATTTACTTGTAGTGCATGGAATCACAGAGCTGGAGGGAAACTCAGAGTGCGAGGCACTCCTCCTGTGGATGAGGGTGCCAGGAAGGGGCTTCACCTGATTCACAGTGGTTGGGTGGTACCATGGTGACCAGCAGGGCTTCTGATGGAAGACTTGTCTACAATGTTTGACCTTATTCCCGTCCTTGTCCTTTCCTTTTCCTTCTGACCATCCCACTTGCAAATTTCCTCTCTCTCTCTCTCTCTCTCTCTCTCTCTCTCTCTCTCTCTCCCCCCCCTCCCTCCCTCCCTCCCTCCTTCCCTCCCTCTCTCTCTCTTCCCTTTTCCTTTCCTACATAGCGGGGTGCTAGCATTTTGACTGCTCCCTGCCAGGGCTTCTCCCGGGCCCCTCTGAAGCTATAGCGCCAGGACTTGGATTCTCGCCGTTTCTAGGGTGTTTCTAAGGAGTTCCGAAGGTGATATTTGGGTTCTTTGCAATGTAGGTGTTTACACCACACATCCAGCCTTCCTGTTGCTTCGTTTCAGTTGCACTATTGATTCTTTCTCTTGGCAGCTGATGGGACGCTTTGATGTGGGGATATGTTGCAGTTTCTGAAGGAGGGAGAGATTGGTGGGAGGATTTACAGCTGTTTGAAGAATTCCTCCTCCGCCCTGGCAATTGTTCTAGAGGGGAGGAGACTGCGGGGCGTATTTTCCTTGGCTGGGGGCAGCTTCCCTGAACTCCTTTTTCTCTCCAAAAAGGAGCTAGAGGAAACTGAAGTGCTTCCAAATAAAGATCTGAGTAATGAGATTGGATCTGAAGGGATTTGCCATTAAACTCCAAGAATTTGGATTCGGCAGATTCTGCTCCTCCCAAACAGGCAGAGGGGCTGCTGTGCCGGGGGAGGCAGGAAGGACCTAGGAAGATGTTTATTGTCTCACCACCATCCCATTTCCCCTTTAAATTTTTCTGCCATAAGAGACTTCCCCTGTTCGGTGGCAGAAACTCTCAGCGAGTGCATAGTGCTTTCTGGGGACCTCGCCTTTGTTAAGTAGATCTGCAGTGATACAGTAGAGATTTTAATGTGCAGTGCTGTGTTTTAATAGACTATTAAACGGTAGCGTTACACATTAGCTGGCTACGGCACAATTGCAGAAATATCGAAGATGCGCTCTCGGGAAAGCACTATTTACTTTAATGGGGAGATGCTGCAAGAGACTGCGCCGCCCTGCAAGCCAGCGAGGAAGAAGGGGGAGGCGAGGCGGAGGCGGGAGCTGCCACTGAGCTAAACCCTGCTCTGTGCCCCATGCTGGAGTCCAGAGCGCAAGCTCAATCCAGGGCTTGTCAGTCTGCATTACAGTGAGATTTGGCCAAGCTGTGCGTTTCAAGGTCACCCTGCACTCCAGGCCCATTTGCATGGCCTCAAGGTTGCAGGGCTCTGAGGCCCGGGTCACTGGTCTTAGTTTCCCAGGGGCTGGAGCTTTCATTTTTGAGGTCTGTTCTGTTCTCCGAGGCCTGAATGACAGGAGTGTAAGGTGGATGAGGATGTTCTTCTTTGGAAAAGTCATTTGGCGCCAAGATTTTTCTCTTTCCAAGTGTCCCTACCTAAGTGTGCACATGAGCACACACACATGCACACGTTGCACGCATGCACAAATACAAGAGCCCACTGCACCAACTGTGTCCACAAAAAAATTAAAAATCCCAGAATTCCAGAGTCTGCTCCCCTCAGCATTTCAGAGGAGACTGGAGGAACCCAGTCTGTGCCCAGGAGAAATCCACCAGATCTGTGATCAGCTGTGACCTCAGAGAGCTACAGGATTCCACCCCGCCTTTAGGCAAACTAAAGCTACGGGAAGATTGTTTTCAGTCTGTTATTCTGCAGCAGAAAGAAATTCCAAGAACAGAGCTCTACAAGCCTTACCCAGATGAGAGCCATGAACAGCATTCTCAAAAAAAAAAAAAAAAAGAAAGAAAAATCCATCCTAACTCCTAGACGTTTTCCTCCTGTGCCTCCCTGGCATACAGCAACATTTAAAAACTGAATTGCAAATGCTGCAAAGAGGCCCGTTCCTTCCCAGATATGCTCCCCAGACACAGGCTCTATGCAAACCCAGGACACAGGGAGCCCAGAGGAGGCAGGGAGAAATGGAAAGACAAGGGAAATAACCCCAAAATCAGTCAGGACTTTCCCATCTGCCCAAACTGTTTGCTCATTCAGCCTTGGAAGTAATCGCTTCTTTTCTCACCCAGTGACATTTTATTCTAGGTGAGCGGACAGGAATGTTAATTTCATTCTTGCTTTCTTCCTCGTGTTGTTCCAAGGAAGGGGGAAATGACTTTCTTTCCTCTTTTTAAATGCAGGGTAGGATTTGAGATGGAGCCCAGGGAGGCCCCAGCCTCTCCCCTCGGGCTCCTGCCATCTTCCCGGAGCACCTCCATCCCTCTGGGGGCCAGAAGCACAAATAGGAGAAGGGAATTTCACAGACTGCATCTTTCAACCCTTTCAAAAATATAAACCAGGCGTGGCAGCACATGCCTATAATCTCAGGAATTAGGAGGCTGAAACAAGAAGATTGTAGGTTCAAAACCAGCCTCAACATCTTAGCAAGACTCAGCAACTTAGTAAGACCCTATTTTAAAATAAAATTTAAAAAGCTGGAGGTGTAGTTTAGAAGTAAAATGCTTCTGGTTTCAATACCCAGTACCACACACACACGCACACACGCACGCACACACGCTCGCATGCACACACATATCACACACATATACATATATATGTATATATACATACATATAAATGTATAGCAAAAATAACAGGCACACAATTATAAACATTTCCTTTTCCTAACAGCACAGGAAAGTATAAAATACAAAGGAGAAGCCTTCCTCATCTACCTTATCTCTGATCTAACTCCTAAAAGGGGGCCACTATTAACAGTCTCCATTTTTAGTTCTTTGAGTAGTAACAGGTATTTTAAGTGGTATTTTTTTTTTGTTTATTTTCACTCAAGAAACAATCAAACTATCCTCTCCGATGAAAGGAGAATAATTGGTTGCTCCTCCGTTTCTGAAATTAGCTCCACATCTTCAGGTAACACCTTTGTGATCAACTGTAATCTTAGCAACGATTAGTTAAGCGTGAGCCTGAGTAGAATTCCATTATGTGTATATACCACATTTTCTTTACCCATTCATCTGTTGACAGACATCTGGGCTAGTTCCATAATTTGGCTACTGTGAATTGTGTTGCTACGAATGTGGGCATGTATGTATTGCTCTAGTATTCTGACTTTCATTCTTTTGGAAAGATAATAAATGGTATAGCTGGGTCATATGGTCATTCCATTCCTAGTTTTTTGAGGAACCTCCCAACTGCTCTGTGTTGTAGTTGTACTAATTTACAATTCTGTCATTTTCAGAAAATTAGATGGAAGTAGAGAACCTTATGCTAAGTGAGATCAGTCCATCTCAGAAAGTCAAAGATTTTATATTTCTCCTCATATGTGGAAGCTAGAGAGAAAATAGGAAACCAAAGAAACTTTATTTATTTATATTTATTTATTTGTTTGCTTATTTATTTATTTATTTATTTATTTATTTATTTATTTATTTGCAGTACCGGGGTTGGAACCCAGGGGCATTGTATCGCAGAGCTACACCCCCAGGCCTATTTTTTTAGTATTTTTATTTTTTGAAACAGGGTCTCCCTGAGCTGTGAAGGGCCTTGCTAAATAGCTGAGGCTGTCCATGAATTACGATCTGCTATCCTTGGGCCCCTACCATGCCTGCCTGGCCTAACCAAAGGGACTTTAGATAAATGAAGAGAGATTGGTAGAATAGTGGAAGGGAATTGGGGGAGGGAGTTAGGGAGAGAAAGAGAGAGAAGACTGGAGAAGGAAACCGTTCAGATAATGCTGTGACAATCTGTGAAGGTATCGCTACCATCTTCACTAACGTGTGTGGGTAGAAAGGACGGGGAGCGAGGAGGGCTGGGGAGGGAAGCATGTAGAGAGCTGTGTGTATGTATGTTTGTGTCACATCGAACCTCACTATCATGCATAATTGCAATGCACTGGTAAATTTTATTTTTTTTAAGAGTGAGCCCAAGGATATGTGTTGGGAGGGACTTAACCGGGGAAAGAGCATGGGGAGGAACACCAAGAGGGCAGGAGGAAGGAGCTGGGGACTACTTTCTTTCATTGCATGGCTTTTTGGTAGATGCTGTCCTCCTCCACCCCCAACCAGTGCAAGAACCACGGGCATGCATGCAGAGATGCAGAGCTGAGATGGCCCAGGGGAGAACTTGCCACAAGACCCTCAAGTGCCCTTGTTGGTCTTCATGGCTTTCTATAGTCCTCCAGGCACTGTTCAGAATACTGGGGGAGGTGGGAAAAATATGAGTCACTGCTCTCAAAAAGTTGACATTCCCTTAGGGCACTTTACAGTGTACACACATGTGTTACCCACTTCGTGAGGCAGTGTCATTTTTGACAGGAGGAAACTGAGGCTCAGGAAGGCGAACTGACCTGCTGATGGTAAGAACCGTGTATGTTTTGGAGCTGGGACTCACACCTGGGTCTTCAAACTCGGGGTGCTATGTACTTCCCACGGCCCCACAGCAAGGCCCGCTGCTGTTGGATTCAGTAACGCTCCCAGCACTTCTAGACGGCCTGGTTTGGGTGCGAGATAGATGGACATTGAAGATCTGATCCAAAGAGTTCTGCTCTGTTAGCAACAAAATGAGGAGAAGCAACTCTCATTTTTATACCCTGAAATTGTTCCTTCTTGCAATTAAACTGATCTTTGTTTACAAGTATTTAGCATGATTCTAGAAATTGCATTTTGAAATTGTGCGAACAGAGAGAGAAGGCAGCCCACACAGTGAGTGATTTCTCGTGGGTAATTGGCTGCTGGTTCTGGCTCCAATGATGTCTTCTTTTTAGAGCATAATTAGTGATTCCAAAGGAAACTGGTAGAAATGGCCCATGTCTCTAAAGAAAGTCGTTTCTAGCTCCTATCATCAGGAAAGCTACTCAAATGCATGCTGAAAAATCTCCACCTTTCTCCTTTACCTAAAACCTCTCAAGCTATTTTTCAAAGACTGGAAAGTCTGTGGATGTAGTAACTCTCACAGATATGGAAGAAATCTCAGATTCCCATAAATTCAGTCCTTCCTTCCTTCCTTCCTTCCTTCCTTCCTTCCTTCCCACCACCCTCCTTTTCTCTCCTTTCCTTCCTCCCAATCTTTTGTCTTTCCCCAAAAGATACAGAGCATATGGATTTTAACAAAGTGTTTATTTCCATTATTCATTAAAACTTTTGGATTAGATTCAAAAGTTTAAACAAAGTGAAAGCTTATTTCTCTCTTCTATTAGAAAAATCTATCTTCTGTTAGAAAAACTCATAGTCCTGGGTGGCTATGGTGTGTGTCAGCATAGACCAGGTTCCTTCCACCTTCATCTTCAAGGTCATCTCATGGTCCAAGATGGCTGCTAAAGGTATAGCCATTGCCTCCACATTCAAGCAGCAGGAGGGGAAAGCTAGATCCTCCCAGCTGAGTCAGTTACTGTTAGGAGAGATTTGCCTAAAGTCCTTCCAAAAAAGTCTACTTGTAACTCATCCCCCAGAATGAAGACACATGGTTATATCTGGCTTAAGAGATGCTGGTATCAATGGAGGTAAAAAAAAAAAAAAAAAAAAAAAAAACATATATATATGTATATATGTATATATGTGTGTGTGTATATATATATATATATATATATATATATATATATATATATATATATATGGTCTGCTACTAAGAGAGAAAACATGGAGGAGTTTGGGAGAAGAAACTAGTTTCTGCCATAGGAAGTGATAATGAGAAACGTGGACTCTATTGTAATCTGAGCAAAGATACAATTTGGCTGATTTGAAATTCGTAGTAAAACCAGAGATATTTGATAATTTGTCAGCATCATGCTAGGAGCTTCGGGTCCAAAAGAGCTTTATCTTTTGACTCATTCTGTTGAAAAATGTTATCCATGACTCAGATGAGCACATTGAAAGCCCTCTGCCTATTTCTGCTGAAGGCACAGATTGGGAAGGCTAGCTGCCATGTCAGAAAATAAAATCAGAATCCAAGATGCTCTGGAAAGGCTAAAAGCCCAGAGAAAAATATCAAGAGAAAAACTAACAGAAAGAAATATGAAATCAAATCATTAGTTTCCAAAAGTAGCCACACTGTGATTCCATTTATATGAGGACTTAGAGTGGTCAAACTCATAGAGATTGAAAGTAGAATGAGGTTGCCAGAGACTTGAGGGAAAAGGGAACAGGAGACATTAATAATGCAATGGTTTCAATAAGTGTCACCCAAAGGCCCATTTGTTAAAGGTGTGGTCCTGTAGCACTATTTGGAGATGGTGGAACCTTTAGGTGATGGGACTTATTGGGAGGATGTTGGGTCACTGGGGGTCATGCTTTTGAAGGAGATATACTTACCCTTAAAGGAGACTGAGGACTCCTTCCTCGTCCTGTCTTTCTGCTTCCTAGCTGCCCAGAGGTGAGCAGTTCCCTCCCCTGCATGCTTTCTACCATGATAAACTGCTGTATCACAGGCCCAAGCAACAAGGCCAAGCAACCAGGGACTGAAACAATGAACAAAAATAAACCTTTCTTCCTTATAAGCCCATTATCTCAGGCACTTTGTCACAGCAATGGAAAGCTGACTGACATAAATCAGGACTGAATTTCACTTTTGTAAGATGAACAGTTCTGGAAATGGTTGTATATTATTGTGGTGGTTTCACAACCATATAAGTGTATTTAACACCACTGAACTATATATCAAAAATGGATGAGATGCTAAATTTTATGCTATGTGTATTTTATTTATTTATTTATTTATTTATTTATTTATTTATTTATTTATTTATTTTTGGTGGTACTGGGGTTCCTGGAAGCCCTTCTTCCTCCGGTCTACACTCCCAGACCTATTTTATATTTTTGAAACAGGGTCTCTTCCGCCAGCACGGCTGGCTTCGAACCTGCGCGATCCTCCTGTCTCCGCCTCCCAAGCGCGGGGATTACAAGCGTGCGCCACCACGCCCGGCTATGCTATGTGTATTTTATGATAGAAAAGCTGAAAGAAGAAATTAACTGCACAAGTGCAGGAGGAGAGAAACATGACCTGGTGACAGACTTAAGCTCCATATGTTAAAAGTGAGATGTGGCTATCAAGAGATACATTTGGATCTGGCCTTTGACAAAAGGAAAAAATAGGAGCTAATATATATGAACACTTACAATATGCAACACCCTTTGATGAGCCCTTAAGAATTCCAGAAGGTGGCCAGAAGTGGTGGTACACACCTGTAATCCTAATATCTGGAAGACTGAAAAGGGGATTGCAAGTTTAAGGACAGCCTCGGGAACTTAGGGAGACCCTGTTTTAAAATAAAAAATAAAAAGGGCTTGGAATATAGCTAGAAGGTAGAATTCCTCTAGGTTCAATCCCTTGTAATACCCCCACCAAAAAAAAAAAAAAAGAATTCCAGAAGGTAAGTGTTCCTATCCCCTGAATCACAGACCAAGAAATAGCCCAGGTTCATGCAGCTAATAAGAATAAGGATCTTTTCTCTTCAGTCTACTCTACTCTCCAAAGACATGACCCCTTTATGCTAGGACTGGGGGGACTGCTGGCCTTGCTTGGAATTCCCATCAGGCACTGCTCCTCTGGGGAGTGTAGTTGAATTGGCTGAAGGCCATTTTTTGCTTGCATGGGGAATGTTTCAGCCAGGTAGTGGTAACAGCAATTAGTTGATCTGATTAAGCAATTAGCAGTCTTTGTCACTTAGCAGAGATCAGGGCCCACAGGAACCAAAGCCTAACAGGAGATATGAAGGGAAGCGGATGGGAGGGAAACGTCAGAGGGAGCAACAGGGAAGCCTGGAGAGAGAACCAAGCCTCTGTGACATCCTTGAGAACAGATAAGGAAAGCCAGGAGTGGTGGCACACGCTTGTAATCCCAGCATTCCACAGGCTGAGACAGGAGGATCATGGTTCAAGGACAGCCTCAGCTACTTAGTGAGGCCCTCTGCAACCCAGTGAGACCCTGTTTCAAAATAAAGAATAAAAAATAGGTCTGGGGGTGTCACTCAGGGGGAGAGAGAGAGAGAGAGAGAGAGAGAGAGAGAGAGAGAGAGAGAGAGAGAGAGAGAGAGAAGGAAATGGAGACAGGAAATCAAAGGAGACTTTCCTAACTCGCTGGTTCCAGCTGGCTAACAAAGAGGTTCTGAGCACCAGCTGCACATTTGAGTAACCCAGAAACTCTTAAAAATATGTAGCCCTGGTCCCAACCCCAGACCAAAGAAGTCAGAATACTGGGCAAAGACCGCCATATTGTTGAAAGCAACTGGGTGATTCCACCAGGCGACAGGGCCCATGGCCTGGGAGGGCCCAGGAGTGCGCTGGCTGGAGGTCTGCTCCACCTAAGGAACTCCCCTGGGGATGGCGGGGTCTTCACTCACCTGCTTGAGAATTTCATTTCCGTCAACACATGTCTTCTCTCTACAGTCACCTGACTTTGGAGACAAAAGCACTTCTTCACCAAAGGCTGGGAATCGCCAAAGAGGGGAAGGTCACAAATTCTGCAGCAGCCCAGCCTTGCTGCTTTGCGCTTTCAAGGATACTGATTGAATTCCCCCTTGTTGCACGCCCACTTCCAACCTTCCCAGCGCTGTGGTTGCCTACAATGCCCCTTTCTCCAGGCGCTGTCTTCATTCGGGCTGGCCTGAAATACCCACACTTCCACGAATTGTTCACCAATTTCAAGAAAGGAAAGGATTCTTTTTGGGGATCCCAGCCCCTTCCTGCCTTTCATAAGTTTGGATGCTTATACAACAATCAATATGCTTATTCTTTGCTGTTATGCATAAGCCAGTTTTTACACCCATGCCCAGCTGTTTACACATGGAAAACCACCAGCAAAGTTAGCTGGACAGAGGACTCCCAGGGCTTACCCCCAAAGTTCTAACTGCAGTGGTCCAGTCAGTGCTATGTTTTTTTGGGTTTTTTTTTTTTTTTTTTTTTTTTTTTTTTTTTTTTTTGGATTTGGGGCATCCCCAGAGGCTCCTGTGTTAAAGCCTTAGTCCTCCCACAATTGTGAAGTGTTGGAGCCTATAAGAGGTGTCGACTAGTGGAAGGATGTCAAGTTGTTGGAGGCGTGTCCTTGATGGGGATGCTGGGCTCCCTGGCCCCTCCTCTGTCTCTCTTTGCTTTCTGGCTGCCATGGGGTAAACAGGCCTCCTGCATCGTGCACTGTGCCACCACAGACCAAAGCTACATGGCCAAGTCACCATGGACAGAAACCTCTGAAACCATAGCAAAAAAAAAAAAAAAAAGCCTACCCTCCTTCTAAGTTGATTATCTGAGGTATTTTATCCTAGTAACAGAAAGCTCAATAACACATTCAGAAATATGTAATATTAAAAATATTGTTTACTCTGCCGGACGTGGTGGCGCACGCTTGTAATCCCCGTGCTTGGGAGGCAGAGACAGGAGGATCACGCATGTTCGAAGCCAGCCACGCGTGCTGGCTTAGGAGACCCTGTTTTCAAATAAAAATGTAAACATAGGTCTGGGAGTGTAGCCCGGAGGTAGAAGGGCTTCCAGGAACCCCAGTACCACCAAAAAAAAAAATATATATATATTGTTTACTTTAGCCAATTTTGCTCATTGGCTTAAACAGTATGGTATAAAATGAAACAGGGGAATCCTTAGGTTACTGTAATTTTATGGAATTGACTGTGTTTGGAAGGTATAGGGAACAATGTTTAATTATGTTACATAATTAAACGGAAATAGAAGAAGGTGAAGAAAATAACTCTCATTTTCTACTCTGAGTAAGAAGTGACTTTTGTACCAGGAGAAATTTTAAATTCTCCTTCACGACACAAAGAAGGTCGACTGTAGCAGAGAATGAAAAGAGAACATAAACGCAGAACCAAGGAGCAAGGGAGGAGAATAAATAGTTGGCAGAGGGGGTAAGTCAAACTAAAGACTTCTCTGCAAGTGAAACAAGAAAGAAACCCTGCGACTCGGAGCTCTGCGGGATACTCAGGATCCCACCGGAACTGAGACTATTGCCTTCGCCCCAAACTCCAGGTTCTCATTTGTTCCTGGAGGAGAAAAAACAACAAGGAATTGATATTAGACTTCCAAAATATAGTGTATATGTAAGTATATATGCATAAAAATGTTGGGTTAGGTAGATATTTCTAGAATGTTCTCAGTCTAGAATCTGAACTCATCAATTATTTTTTATTTGTCTTTGGGTAAAATCTCAAGATAAAAAAAAACTCAGGCACTAATAACAGAAATATGTAGATCTGTCTGCTGTGGTTTAGATATGGGTTGAGTATGTTCTCCATATTGAAATTGAATCCCCACTGTGCGGTATTAAGAAGGTAGGAACTTAATCTAATTATAGTGTTTAGAGGTGAGGCTTTAGGAGGTGATAGGATTGGATCATCAGGGTAGAGCCCTTGTGATTGAACACTGGTGGCTTTATAAGGCGGGTAAGGAAGTCCAGAATAGATTCACACACATGCTTCCAACCTCTCACACACTGCCTCAGGACTCTGCCTGCAAGAAGCCTGACACCCATTGTAACCCTCAGCCTTAGACCTCCAGAACCATGAGCCAAAATAAACCTCTTTTCTTTATAAAGTTACCCAGCCTCAAGGTAGTTTATTATAGTAATATAAAGGCAGACGAATGCAACCTCACCATTACTGTCAAGATTTAGTGCTCAGAAAAACAGGAAAGCAGCGGTCCTTCCAAGACTGAATTTCCAGCGAGGCTTATTCATGTATGACTTTACTGCATGTTAGGTGGGTGCGTGAAGCAAATGCTTACTCACACAGAGTGTTGACCGGCACCTACACACTGTTTGGCCCCTGCATTTCTGTCAATAGAAACTTCTTTAATTGGAAGTTTCTGGAGGGCAGGCATGCTCAACACAGGTTTTTCTGTTTCAATGCATCACCTGGATGACAATCAGGTTTTTACAACCTGAAACCTGAGCAGCCCTTCTCCACTTTCTCCAGATATCCTTTGTGGGTAGGAATCTTTCTCCCTTTCGCTTGAAATGTTTTGTGAGAAATGGGAGATAAAACAAATAGCATCTGATTGGAAGAAATGAAGCCTACTGCTAAAATTAGATTGACCTACATTTTGGGGAGCTAAGTGGCTTATTCTCCATATTCCTCTAAGAGTCGAATTTTGGTTAATTATTTCTCTAGGCTTATGATCAAGATTAGTTATGTTTGGAGGCATAAACAGTCAAACAAATTTAGCATATAGATTCTCAAGGAAAATCAGAGGTGGGGAAAGAAAGCCCCAGAGACAGATCTGCAGTTGCCTGGGGCCTGCTTCCTATTGCAACTTAATTCCCTTTGGGGGTGTTTAGATGATATTACCAAATTCAAGTGCTGAATGTGCTAATCTTCATGCTCCGAGCTGACCCTTTTGTAGTCAAAGCTCCGTGGAAAGCGATCAGAACCATTTAAAGTTGACATTTCTCAAGCTGAGAACAGTCCCCTTCGAGCTTTTGGGTGTATCGATTGGATTTGCCCAGGAAGTTTTTTAACGGAGAGATATATAACTGCAGAGGATGTCTGCATCTATTTTCAAGTTCCTGGATGTGCGTGGACTTGAGGGCCCCTAATAGATCTCCCTCCGTCCCTGGCACTCGGAGACAACTAACACTCTAGAGAGATCCTCAAACCTTTTCCCTCAAGGACAATCTGTTGGTTTTCCCAGAAGATGGCCTTGAACTTACAAGTTCTTCACACCTCCCCTCCAGGGTCCTTGTAAAATCTCGTGTTGACCTTCATTAAGACCTTTCGGAAGGTGGGCAGATTCCAATCTCTCACGGTCATGTAGCTGCTGGCATCCCTCCCCACAACCCTGTCCCCTCTTCAGCGCTGGCATATGCAGAACTCTGGCTATCTGTCTGGGTCTGAACACAGAGGTGGAGTCAGAGGGATTCAAGGGTTGCTCTCCTGGGAGGGGCAGGGATGCCAGTTCCCAGCACCTCTGTGCCGGCTCTTACATGGGGGGCCATGAGGAGTCATGAATTTCCAGGAGGTGCAGAAGGACTGCAGAAAGAGCCTCAGGAATCTAGGCCCCAGCCTTCAAGCACTGAAATTTTACAGGAGACACAATCAAGACTGTCCACTTGATGGAAGGAATCAGTGGAAACATGTACCCACATCCAATGTTGGTCAGTAGTATTGCAGGAGTTCTTAACCTGAGGAAGAGTAAGTACGGGTCCATGTTAGACTTCAGAGCATCTGCAAAACCTCTGAAATCAAAGTCAAAATCGTGTGTGGTATCCATAGTTCTTTGTTTGTTATGTGAGGGGGGCACTGGGGACTGAACCTAGGAGCATTCTATCTCTGAGCAACACCCCAACCCTATTTTTTATTGTTTATTTTGAAACTCTCACTAGGTTGATAAGTCTCACTAGTCATTGAGGCTGTCTTTGAACCTGCGATCCTCCTGTCTCAGCCTCCCAAGTACTGGGATTACAAGCATGCGCCACTATGCCTGGTCATAGTTTTTATTAGAATCTCAAAGAGGTATATGGCCCACAAGAAGTTAAGAACTACTTAGTGAACTGAATGTGGTGGCACACACCTGTAATCTAAGAATTTGGGAGGCTGAGACAGGAAGATCAAAAGTTCAAGTCCAGTCTCAGCAACTTAGCAAGACTCTATCTCAAACTTAAAAAAATTAAAAGGGCTACAGGTATAGCTTGGTGGTAGAAACCCCCCTGGGTTTAATTCCCACTAATACACACACACACACACACACACACACACACACACACACTACTTAGCCAATAATTTGAGGTTACAGTACTTCTACCCAGACCACTAGCTACCAAGATAATTCGCAGAAGCCAGAAATAACTCATCATTGGAAAAATATCTGTGTTGGAAATACTGGCTAACCTGCCCAGTTTCAAATAAAAACTAAAAAGGGCCTAGGGTGTAGTTCAGAGGTACAATGCCCCTGGCTTCAATCCCTGGTACCTAATAGTAATAATAATAATAATAATAGTAATAATAATAACAATAATAATAATAATAATGGTTTTCAATAGGAAGAGCTTCCAAAACAAAACAGGAATTCCAGAGACCACAGAAGAAAAATATTACTATATTTTATTATAGAAAACAGAAACACTTTTATACTGAAAAAAACTATGAACAAAATTAAAAGTAAATGATAAACTAATAAAAATATGTGTAACCTATATAGCAAGCAGTTAATATTCTTAATGTACAAAGAAAATAGTTTAAAAATTGGGAAAATGACCAGAAGAATTATTTATAGATGAAGATATTCAACCGCTAATAACATTTAAAAAGACTTATATACTTCCCTAGTAATTAGATATATACAAATTAAAACAAAGTTACATTTTCCATCAATTAGATAAGAAAAATGAAGATCAATAATGTCTAATGTCTAGTCATAAACTGCTGTGGGAATATAAACTGATGTAATCTTTTTAGAAAGAAATTGAATAGTTTCTAATTAAATTTAAAATGCATATCATTTTTGATCCAGAAATTTCACTTATTGGAATTTATATTCCCCCAAAGTTGTGCAAGTATGTACAATGTTAACTGAGCCAATTTAATAGTAAAAACTTGAAGGCAACACAAATATTAATTAATGGTAAATGATTAGTAATACACATGGTTGATTGTGCTATACTGCACAATAATATGCAGCCACTAGAAAATAATATTAATTTTTTTTCTTTTCTTTTTTGGTACTTTGGTACTAGGGATTTTTTTTTTCTTGGTACTAGGAATGTAGGGACATTCTACCTCTGAGCTGCACTCCTGTGCTCCTAGGCCTCTTTCTTCCTTCCTTCCTTCCTTCCTTCCTTCCTTCCTTCCTTCCTTCCTTTCTTTCTCCTTTCCTTCTTTCTTTCTTTCTTTCTTCCTTTTTTTGAATCAGGGTCTCACTAAGTCTCTGAGTGTCTTGCTAAGTTGCTAGGGCTGACCTCAACCTGTGACCCTCCTATGTCAACTCCTCCTATGTCAACAGGACAGAATCACGTCAATCCTATGTATTGAGATAAAATCTTGTCCATGATATATTATTAATCTTTAAAATTTTTATGGCACAGTATGATCCTATTTTTATCTTTATCATAAACTACAAACTAATGTGTATATACATTATGCATACATGATCATAGATAAAAATTTTCTGTCAGCATATAAATAAAACATATTTATCTGCTGATAGCATTTTCCCCTGTGACATTAGGGTATTACTTTCTGAATCAGTTTTCACTGTATTACTGTTTTTTTCAACTTCTATATACTACTTTTGTAATTTTAGAAAAGGAAACTCAATTTAGTAGTTCATTCCAAACCAGTTGTGATATAATTTTTATAAATGCTATCTTGACCCACTTCTGAGGCACTGGCTAAGTGCTGGTCAGTTCTCCTCTGAGCAGCTCATTATGTCCACATTTCCCCCATCCCCCACCATCTTCCTTACTAGTCTCTTAACTCCCAGGCTAGCATATACCTACTCGGCCTCAGGGCCAAGCTACCCACCCAATGCCCCAGAGCCGCTGAGCCTGCTCAGACTAGCCGTCCTCAGCACCCTCCCTCACTTGCCCACAGTTCCACTGTGCCCTCGGCCTTGGGACAGCCCAGTGCTCTCCTAGTGTCCTGAGCAGTGTGCCGTGTGCTGTGTTCTTCCCAGGGAACTAGGACTATCACCAGCTGTAAAACTCTCCCCCAGTTCTCCCTCTTAATCTGCGTTCAGCTTCCCCAGACCTCATGCAAAGTACCATGAGTGAAACACCAGTAAAACCTGCTAGGCTGTGCACAGAACAGCCGGTGGTAGGTGCCCTGCGCTCACAGAGATAGCTCCAGGACCATCAGCTGCCCGGCCCGGCTCGCTCCCTTGGCTTCCACACTGCCGACCTTTGCCACAGGTCTCAGTTCCCTCCCCAAGGGTCTGTGGCTGATGCACTTTTGGCTCCATTTCTTCACTTGTCAGATTGCCTCGCCCACCTGCTCTGGCATCTCAACGGAGCGGCCATTGGCTAATGACCTGCCATCTGGCCTACCTCCCACCAAATGGGGGCTGGCCTCATCTGTAGTCAAGTCTATCACACCTAGGAGTAGGCTGAAGTTAGGGTCAGAAACCAGGACACCAGCAAGGAACCCCAGGGTGCCAGCGGTCACCAGCAAGAAACCCCAGGGCTCCAGCGATCACCAGCAAGCTCTGCCAAAGTCAGTCCTGTAAGCAGGCATTTGGGAGGTTGTGGAAACTGGAGCCTGAGACACACAGGCTACTAGGAGCCAGATGAACCCGCTGGAGGGCACAGCAAGTTAGGGCCAAAGGTGAACGCCATGGTCAGAAACCAGCACATCCTCAGAAGAGGCAGTGTAAGTAATAAAGACCGGTGAACAAAACTTCAAAAGTTAGGGTGTGAATCCTGCCTCTGCTGATTGCTAGCTGCACAGTAAATGGGCCCAGGAACTGTCCCCTAGAATATGGCACCCTGGTATGCTGATTATTTTCCATTAAAGAAACTCAGACACCTGCAGATTCTGGAAGAGCCGCTACTCTGGAATCTACTTGTCAGGCTACAGTTTGGACCTGCTGAAGACAAAAACAATGATCTCTGGTCCCTTTCCTGAGTTTTCATTAACAAGGAAGAAAGACTGAAATCTGCCAACACACCTGCCTGGGTTTTCCACACGCCATCTTCTCATTCTGTTCCATTCGGTGTTCCAAGCAGAATCATTTACAAACCGGTGTCTCTTCTGGGGCCCAACAACTTTGTCCCAGCCATTGCATGTGTCTACAAGCCCATCCATTGACTTCCCCTACAAAACACTTATTATCCCCCTAAACATTGTTTACACCCACCGGGGTATACAAGCTTCAGAATCTTGTTGGGCTTAGTGGGTAATCACATCACATGATTGTCTCCAGACACACAATAAATTGTATCTCTCGTTTCCAATTAATCTTTATCAGTTCATTCGAGTGAAAGTTCAACGGGTGAAAGGGTCACTCCATAGTAGCCTTGGGCACATAAACCCATTATGTCCCAGTTTCTTCATCCATACAACACCTACCATGCCTACCAAGGAGACTGCACGCTCCATATGCCCCCCACCTCAAACCTGAGATCTAGAAGATGATCCAGCGGGACAGTCATCGAGGAGTTCCTGGAGGACGCCTTGATCAGGAGGTGGAAGTCTCTTAGGTATGTCTGTCTGGCCTTTTGAGTAGGGAACTCAAGATTTGGTGACTATGATGAAGACAGGCCAGAGATGGATAGACCCCAGAGGGAGGTTCTGATACTTGGCTGGGCCCAATTCTGTGCCTTTCATCTCTCCTCGTGTTGCAGTCCTGGCCTCCACAGACCCTCAATTCTATGCTGTCCCAGCCTCCCTGGCTCATCTAAGTTTCTAATCATCTCCTATCCCCACATGGAGCTGCTAAGTTAAGAACAACATGCCTGTTTCAAAAATCTCCCACCAAGACACGAATTCCCAAAGCCACCTCTGTGCAACCCCCTCCTGTTCACCAATTCCTCAGAAATCTCAAACAATTTCCATTATTGGCAGACCTGGTGTTTCCTTGTTGTGAGCCACTTGCATGCAACTGGAATTTGTAGACGAGAAAAATGCAGCCGTTACACAGCCCTAACTGGGCTTTTATATCACTTCGCAGGCAGGAGACTGGCTGTGGAATGACACACACCTCCTTATCAGGGCTTGCTTGCTGGGATCTCTATTCATGTTATGCATTGTGTCTCTAAGAATTTTCCAGGACGTGGTGTAGAGGCATGATGCTTGCTCTCAGAATTATGCAAAAAGCTATTCTTTTCCTTGAGCAGGAAATCACAGGTACTCCAGAACGCTTTTGACTCAGGCAGATCCCTGGGGCAGGTTTTCCATGAAGGGCAGAAACAACTGATCCCACTTCAGCTATGTTAACTAGCCCTGCCCAAAGGGGCAGGAGCTCCAACATCCCAAGAGGGTGAGCCACCCTGAAGCAGCAACCCCATGGGGGGCCTCAGTTCCTTCAGCTTGGTCGCCCCTTATGTATTGAATGACAGGACTGCGGTCATTAGTTTCTTGGTTTTTTTTTTGTTTTTTGTTTTTTGTTTTTTTTTTTTTTTTTTTTTCAATTTAAACAAGCCCACATGAGAGGACCAGAACTAGCAGCCTGGGAGCACTGAACCTTCTGTCTGCACCGGGCTCTTGGAGGAACTGAAGGGTACAGTGCTCAGGCCTGGACTCTTGAGAGATGAGACCTAAAGCAAATACTTCCCCATGGGCTAGAGGAGAGGCGAACACCCCCGTCTTGGAGACAAGACAAGACCTCGGTCTCTGGGCTGAGGGAGGACTATGGATTATCTAGCCACTACTGGAGCACTTGGGGAGCTCCCCTTGCTCTGTGTGACTCTGAGGCCTCGGGTACCTTATCAATGGATGTTCAGATAGATTTGCCTCTGAATTTATCAGGCAGACACCGGAGCTGCCAGTTCATCCTGTAGGTAAGGGGTTCTGCTCATTTCCTTCTGTAAGTATACAAGATATAACAGAGGGACCAAGGAGGACATCTACTCTCATAAATGAAGAGGTTACAGCACTCAGGAGGGAACTTCTGGGATCAAGGCAAAGCTTGGCAACTTCAAAAAATGCCAAAGAGGGGCCCGGCCTCATCTCTGGTAACTTCCAGCTTCCGCTACTTAGGATTCGAGTCCCTGTCCCAGAACTACTTCTGGGATGCCAGCTTCTGGGATGCCAGCTTCAGCCCCAGGTTCTCAGCAGCCGCTTCTCTCCCTACCACATCTTCTAAAGCTCTTCTGTAGAAATGCGATGCATGGGCTTCTGTCCTGCAACCTGCATTTTAAAAAGTCAGCATGGGGCCATCTTCATTCTCACCTGCCTGAGCCATGCTGACCTGGACGTGGGGTGTTCGGAGTCCTTCTGGCCTACTGCTAATTTTACAACTCTGTTTCAGCTGGCTTAGTCTATGTCACGCCTCTTTGGGATGCGAAGGTGAAAAGGGTCTTTATCAAGACTTCCCAGATCCTTTTTCTACCTCTGCATGGCAACTCTGTGGGATTTGTTGGTAGAATGTCCCTAAACAGGATATCAGCTTGTACCCTCTGTCACCCAGGCCCCCCTCATACTCTGATACCTGCAGTTTCAGCAAAACATTGGGATACTTCATTCCCTACTTGGATATGCACTCACAAGAAATACCATCTTAGACTTCCAGGTATGTATTCTTACTCAGAGAATCTTCAACGACTACTTGTGCTGTGGTCTTATTACCTCTCCTCGATATCAACATTTGATAGTATAAACTTAGCCAGTGACCTCCTTAATCTGCTTAAAAAATTATTCAGATTCTAACTCTACAAAGAAACATGGGTTATAAAATGAAAAGGAAAACTATCTCTCCTCCATCCTCCAATCTCTCTCCTAGAACTAGGATCTTCATCTTGCCCGTGCCTACCACCATACACATAAACGGCATGCTTATTTCTCTATTTCTGATTCAACTTCCAGAGCATCGTTGACCCATCCTGGGGCCACCCTTAGGCCACAAACAGTTTTGGAGAGTTGGAGAAGCTGCTACATCTCTACTTGCAGCGAGATCATTTTTCTCCCAGCCCCTTCCCACCTAGTGCCACCTTGTTGATTCCCTGTTTTCTGAGCCAATGGGAGTTCATGAATGTGACAGTTCATGCTGGAACCAGGTTTTTCTGAGAACTGGCAAGGGCAGAAGAGGGATCCATGAAGTCTCCTGCTTCAGGCCATCCAAGACACGTGCTAATAGAAAAGAAGGAGCAGAGTGCACAGTGAAGCTGGTATCCCTCTACAGCGTCGCCTTCTTCTGCAGTCTCTTGTATCCATACAGCAGCATGTGAGCTGGGAACGAGGCTCCAGGGACTGTGGGTAAAAATCAGATGAAATACCCATCTTTCTAGCTAGTCCCTGCCGCTTACATACTGTGGGCTTCTGAGAATGCTTCCCAAGTGCAGCTGATCTGAGACCGGCATGGGAGGTGCTGGGTCACGGGTGTTTCCGATCATTCAGGACCCACATCGGGACATCACAGCACACAGGCAAGTCATTGATGCTGATTTTCTTCCAAAGGCTAAAGTTTAAATTTACATAGTTCTTCATGTAGATCTGGGCTATCCAAAGATATGGTCACTAGCTACATAAGGGGCTACTTAAATTCAAATGAAGTAAGATTAAATAAACTTGGAAGCATGGAACAGACCCTTGTGACTAGTGGCCACAATCTGGGATAATGGGGCTATCCAAGAGTCCCCCATCACAGAAAGTTTGGATCTAGATGTTCTACCCTGATCTGCTCCCAGATCCCATCCCAAACTCCCATCCCCTTAAAACAACCACCAAAGAAGAAATCCCCATAATTTCTTTATGACCAGACCTCCTACCTAGATGAGTCTCTATGTATCTTCACGCAAGGAGAGTTCATTCGACAGTCTCCCCTGCACCAAAGGGCCAGCTCTCCACTTTCAGTCAAAATTCTACCTCTCTGCCAAAATTCAGGAGAATGATTTTTCTTTTTCTTTGCAGGGAGGCAAGCAAGCTAGGCTCATGAAGGCCAAAAGGCCAAAGAAGAATCTAAGGGTTGAACAGTCCAGAAGGCTTTGTATACAGACAGGTACTTGGACAAATTCCAAGGGACCATTTCTAGAGTTTTGCAGGCTGTGAAATGGAAGTGAACAGAGGTGAGTCCAACAGCTCTCTCATCTGAAGACAACCCTGAGCAGGTTAGACAGCCCGCGCACTTAGCAAAGGGAGGTCGTGAAGCTGTGTAATGCCAGGAGGTAGGCTAAGAGGTTGGTCTAGGTATGGGATACAAGTAAACTGAAGGAAGGGGGCGGGTGGAATTAAAAGCCACATCCGTGAAATAAACACATTCCAGAAAAAGTTTACTCTAAAGTGAAATTATTTTAAGTAAACCTCATTTTTCTCTTACTTTCCAACAGGAAACTGGATCATTGCCACTAACAGTAAAGCAAGAGTTAAAGCAAGCACATGAGAGAAAGTTTTAACTAGAAAAAAATCCAATAACTTTTTTTATTAAGCATTAATAATACTCATGTTGAAAACAATACATTATTCTACTCAAAATGAAAGCAGTGATAGAAACATAGTAAGCAATCAATAAGAACTCTCTGATTGACTGAAAATAAATCACAAAATAAAAATACAAATTAGGGATCCGTGTCTCTGGCAACCATTCTCTCCCCAGACTAATGAGTTGTTGATTTTGCTGGCAATGGCTTCTCCTTAGGAACTGTTAGTACAAAATGTTGCTTGTTGAGGCTGGGCAGGTGCTCATCAATATCTCAGATTACATTGCAACTCAGGTGGTGATGGCCACAGAGACAAGAGCCAGGTACAGATCTGCAATTCTTCTCTGTTCGTAGTGGGTTGTGTCTGAATTTATTGATTTCTTAAGTGAGGAAATCCATGATTAGAATTCTGGTGGGGGGCGAGCAACTCTACTCTTGGCACACTGGGGACAAGGGTCATATTCCAGTGGCAAAGAAAGAGACACTTTCTGGTTAGGAATTTCAAACCAGTCTAGTTGCAAGCAGGAGCTGGCAGTACTTGCAGCAAACATAGCTTGTACAGGTCAATTTCCTTTTGCCAATAAACACTATCATAATGGGCATTTAATATTTGTCTTCCAAGAATCTATTTCTCCTTATTCTGATGAAAGTATCCCCACAGATTGCTTGGGGTTGTGTGGGGAGATAATCTTTTCCCACAGTATTAAAGTGAGGACTTAGTGACTATAACAGAAACCCTGCAGTGTTACTGTTATAAATAAGATGGAAAGTTGTTTGTCTCTCATTTAAGGCTCCAGAGCCAGCAGCTGGGCTGTGTTTCACACAGTCATGCGGGGGTCTGGGCTAGCAAGGACATTCTTCCAACCTCAACATTGTTTCTACAACTGCCCCAGCTTTGCTGTTTGCATCCAGCAGGAAGGAGAGAGGGCAAGGAAGAGTGACCGCCTATGTCTTTAGGCCCAGGCCTGAAGATGGCTATATACCACTTGAACTCTGTTCCATTGATGAGGACTTCCTCTCATGGACACACTTGCCTGCAAGGCAGGCTGGGACTTGTAGTTTCTAGCCAGGCCCCATGTGTTCTAGCCATATTGAAGTCAAGAGGTAGACAGCATGATGGCACATGCTTGTAATCCCAGTACTTGGGAGGCTGAGATAGGAGGATCATATGTTCAAGACCAGCCTCAGGAACATAGTGAGACCCTTAGCAACTTAGCAAGACCTTGTTGCAAAATAAAATAGGGCTGGAAGTATAGCTTGGAAATAAAATGTCCCAGGGTTCAATCCCCAGTACCACAGGGGCCAGGGGGAGAGAAAAAAAAAGAGGTAGATATAGAACCCAAATTAAGGTAAAGGATATTTTCCCTCAAACACATTCCCTCAAAATTTGGATCTTGAGCAGAATGCATAAGTCTGAAAAGATTTGAAGCCGACCCGTCCCAGTGATGACATCCTGTAGCACTCCTCCATTGACTTCTGGGCCAAAACTTGGGAGTCTGAGGCAGGAGGCTTCCAGGTTCAAGGCCAGTCTGGAGAAAAAATCCTGCTTCAAAATAAAAAAAAAAAAAAAAAAAGGAAGCCAGGCATGGTGGCGCATGCTTGTAATCCCCACGCTTGGGAGGCGGAGACAGGAGGATCGTGCAGGTTCAAAGCCAGTCGCACTGGCTTAAGAGACCCTGTTTCCAAAATGCATTAAAAAATAGGTCTGGGAGTGTAGCCCGGAGGTAGAAGGGCTTCCAGGAACCCCAGTACCACCAAAAAAAATAATAAAATAAAATAAAAAAAATAAAAATTAAAAAAAATTTTAAAAAGGGCTGGGGATGTAGTTCGAAGGTAGAGAATGCTTTTAGGTTCAATCTCCAGTATGACAGAGAGAGAGAGAGAGAGAGAGAGAGAGAGAGAGAGAGAGAGAGAGGAGGGGATGAGGTCCCAACAGCCCCTTCAGTAGCACACCCCAATAGCCTAACTTTCTTCCACTAAGCTCCACCTCCTAAAGGTCCCTCCCCCTCCCAATAACATAGCAGGCTGGTGATCAAGCCTTTAGCATATGGGACTTTGGGGGCCATTTAAGAATGTAATCATCACCCTGCCTCATTGAGTCTCATTTGCAGCTGCCTTCATTGATTTCCAGCCAGCAAGACCACTGGCCCCCGGGGGACTCTCAGTTCTCAGTGTTTTGGGTGCAGGCCTGAAACTCTGGGATGGCCCAACCACTTTCCCACAAGGGCAAGTCCGCAGTGAGGAGATTACTAATACCACTTGAGCTTTCCTTGGGCATTCTTGCTTGAATTGCGCCTTGGTTTTATGTTTGCAATATGTAAATTAGTTACCAGTGCATCTTGCAAATGGGTTATGCCCGGACTGCAATTTGACCATGACTTCACAGCCTTAACAACTTTACCAACTATAGGAATAACGGTGATGACAAGCTGAAATTTGCATGTTACCAGTCATCAGCGTACTGCTGTATGGTGAACCCAAATGAGAGAATCCGTCCCCCTCCGGGCTCTTATTACAGGAATCCAATACAGCAAACACATTCAAAAACAGACGCCTGTCATTAAGGTCTCCCCTTTACAGCATTGTCATGCAAACTGCCCAAATCAAAGAGTCTAAAAAGTGCCACAGAGGTGCTGGGAGAGCATCTGAAATAAGTAACAAGCCAATGGTCAGAGCATCCCTTGATTAATTGGAAGTTATAGCAGGATACAACCAATGGCTCCAACCAGTGGGAACTCGCTGACACCAGATTATCTCAGAACACCCTCCAGTAACGTGAGAAACTCCCTCTTTGCTCCTTCTGTAAATTCCTTGCAGACTTTCTCCGGCTTTTCCTTGAGGAGTGGAGGCGGGAGGGAAGGAAAGGTGGGGATTGAAAAGAGTCACCAGCTGCAAAATATTCAAACTAATTAGCAGAGGACGACAGCAGTACAGGTTTCAGGGCTGTGTCGAACGGGGTGGACTGTGCACTTAATAATAGCCTAACAGGTTTCAACCTAAAGATCTGTGATAGAAGGATGGCATGAATAATTCAGTGAGCACGAGGTCCTGAACCCAGGTTTTCTCTCATAAAGAGGAAAGCCGCGAGCCTCAGGTACCAAGTTTCAAACCAATCAGAGCTCCGTCTCCCTCTTTCAGAGCTTCGTTACTAAGTACTGTGTAGGTGTGAAAAGCCTTATTACCATGTAATTTTGTTGGGCGCAGACTTCCAAGTACCTGCTTTACTTTATATTCACATACACAAAAAAAGATCAAAATGTGTTTTATTTCCTAACAATAGCCAATTTGGCTATAATTATCATAAAATACTGAATTTTTTAAGGCATGGCGCCCAAGCGACTCCCCACATCGCTCCCCTCTATCCATGAATATCTTCTTATTTATCGCCTTCCTCATAATGAACTTTGAGATAAACAACAGAAAAAGTAATTTGTTTTTTGACAATGCTGAACCTTTGAATAGAGAAAATCACACAGTCGAACACAGAGCGCAGTCCTGTGTGGTAAGTGGTATCCATGGCAACCAATAGATTTTTATGCTAAGTCTGGCCTTTAAAAACATTTCACGTTTACCACTGAGAAAAAGATGGCCTTGATTTAAAAATGATACAACAAGTGCCTCGGATGGGCATGCTTTCTGCTCTGGGCTGCACGCACAATTAAGAGGTATCTCCTCGCCCCGAACCACCTCAAGACTATGTGTGCCATCTCTGACGTACATCACGGCTTGCTGGAAAAAGGGAAAAGATTGGACGTTTTGTATTCTGCTGCAGGGGCTCAGGCAGTTTGTTTTTCACTTGTCCTCCTTGTATTTAACACCAGGAGTAAAAAAAAAAAAAAAAAAAAAAAAATAGGGAGTAAAAATAGCACATTGGCCTCTTATCTCAGTCTGTGATCATGGTGACAATGAAAATATTGTGGCCTGCTTATCTTAGGGGTAGCTCTGATCACACTGGCTTATTATAACTTGAAATAACGGATGGAGAAATGCCTACCATACCAGCTCCAGACCAAGCACCCGAAATTAGACTCTGTTCACATTTAGAAAGTTGGGTACCAAAAATGGAATGCAGTTGCGGCAAGGGAGGATGTCGTCTTGATGATATATTTGAGTAAGAGGAGAAAGGACAAGCCCTTTTCTTCTTGAGAGAGAGAAAAAGAGATTAGATGAGAAAGGCATCAAAGGAAGGAACCCAACCGATGTCCTTGAGAGGAGCTGTGTTTTTCTGAGCTGTTTTAAGCTCTTCGAAAGCTTCCTGTATAGAGTGGTATTTCTGTTCCTTTTGCAAAGATGGGGTGTCTTTTCTATTCCCCCCAAATGGGACTATTTGAACCACACCAGGCACTTCCACTGCATGCATTTTTAGCTGGAATGCTTTTGTAGTTGACTGCTGCTGTAGGTTGAATTGTGCCCCCCCCATTCATATGCAGAAGCCCCAGTTCCCAGTACTTCTGAATGTGACTGCATTTGGAGATAGGGCCTTTAGAGAAGTGATTAAATTAAGAGGAGACCATTTCAGTAGGCCGTGTCCATTCTGACTGGTGTCCTTGTAAGAAAAGAAAATCTGGACACGAAAAGAGCTCTCAGGGATGCATGTGTGTGCCAGAAGGAAGAGCACATGGGCACAGCGAGACAGTGGCATCTGCAAGCCAAGAAGAGAGACCTAGGAAGAAAGCGAGCCAGCTGATGCACCAATCTTGGCCTTTGGGGCTCCCGGACTATGAGTAGATTTCCACTGCTTAGTCACTCTGGCTGCAGGCTGTTATACTGCATGAGAAAATTAATGCAACCGGGGTGCTTGTGGGGGTGTCCTCTTTACCGACAGGCCGACTGGTAATCAGTGCACTGGGGAAGCAGATCAAGATTAAAGAAAGCAAGCATCCATCTGCTGGGCTCTCTCATGTGTGGGTTTTGGGGAGTTGGGAGTAGAGCTGAAGGTCAGCTTCACAATACCTCTCCTCTGACTCACTTGCCCATCTGTATTTGTCAGTGGCAAACAGCACTATTCGGTGACTCACAATCAAGTGAGTTGAATTTCTGATTCTCCAACATTTTACATAAAGAAAAGCTAACAAGCCAGGCATGGTGGCACAGTTTGTAATCCCCGTGCTTGGGAGGCGGAGACAGGAGAATCGCGCAGGTTCGAAGCCAGCCGCGCTGGCTTAAGAGACCCTGTTTCCAAATAAAAATATAAAAAATAGGTGTCTGGGAGTGTAGCCCTGAGGTAGAAGGGTTTCCAGGAACCCCAGTACCACCAAAATAATAATAATAATAATAATTAATAATAATAATAATAATAATAATAATAAATAGCTAACAATGAGCTGAGCATGCTGGCACACACCTGTGATCCTAGTATTTGGGAGGTCGAGACAGGAAAATCACAGGTTCAAAGCCAGGCACAGCAACTTAGTGAAATACTCAGCTCCTTAGTGAGACCCTATTTTGAAATAAAAACAAATTTAAAAAAATAGGGCTGGGTGTGTAGTTCAGAGGTAAAACACCCCTGGCCTCAACCCTCAGTCATGCGCGCGTGCACACACACACACACACACACACACACACACACACACACGCTAACATTTCTTCCATGTGGGCAAATATGTAAGAAGTGACGTAGACCCAGGATGATGGTGGGTCTTCCCTCTGCTCCTTACATTCATAAGGTCCGTTTGATGCCTGGGCCTCAGGCTCAGGACCACACACCAGCCACCGCCCAGAGGCAGGAGCCATTCATCTTTCTGAGCTAATTTTCTTCCTTGGACCCGCAGAGAGCTCTGGCTATCTTTGGCCAGGGAAAGAATGTTTTCCGTTTCACATGTGGAAACATAAATCACTCTCTCTAGGCCTTGTTAACTTTTACTTATAAACTGTTTTTATGTAGAACTGTCAGACTCTGGGAAAATAATGGGCGGTGACAGGCTGAGGATTAAAATCTTCTCAGGTAGTTAGGATGCTGAGTTGGGTTATAAATTGCTTTTAAAGAGCGGAGGCATGGACCATGAGCTTCCTATGCTTACTCCAATGGACACCAACGAGGCAGCTGGGACAAGTCCATGCCGGTAATTCATCTTAATTATTTGTCAGCAAAGCCATCTTAATAAGAGGTGTCTTTCGTTTTGATTAAAGTGACCCTTAGTGATCTCTCAAAGGTCTTGTCTGAAAAACTCCATTGAAAGGGAGAAGTCAGGGCTTGGGGGGTTTGTGTCGCAGACAAGGAGAACTAAATCAGAAAAATGTATGAACTGATATAGAGAAATAACTCAAGTGTCCAATTGTATCAACACATCAGTAAGTCTCAAATGACCTCCTTTGCCTCAGTGCCAGGGCATCAGTGGGCTCATAATTTCTCTCCAAACTTACCATACCTCAGGAGCGGCTGGACAGGCACAGCCATTTGTTCACAGGGAGGCAGGGCTCCGAGAAAGACCAGGCCTATTGTTACTCACTACTGGGGAGGCAGGTGCCACACTTCAAGGCTTGTGTGACGTGACATTTAGCGGGGAAGCGAAGCAAGCAGTGACCATCTAGAGCCACAGGGAAGCAAAGATTTTTCAGGGGACTAAGAAGAAGGGATGTGCATGCATAAATGAGTCTTGGCAGGGAATCAGAGCAAGAGCTGGGCTGAGCGTGTGATGGAGTAGACCCACATTCTAGAACTCAGGCTGGGAACTCCAAGGTTCTATCCCTCAGGAAGAGCATGTCTCAGTGCTTAGGGGAAGACACAGGAGCATCATGGGCACACAATCACCCTCAAGAGGCCAGACCTTCAGAATCTGCTATTCATTCATTCATTCACTCATTAATTTGTTTATTCACTAACAAATAGCTATTGTATACCTGCAGTGTGCCAACATTTACACAGAGCCTGGAATACTTCTGTAAACACAACCAACAAAAGTCTGTGTCTGCATGAAACTTACATTCTGGGGAGACTAGTGACTCCCCAGTAAGCCTCATCCCTCCCGTGGGGCCAGGGCCCCTTGCAGACTGGAACTGCCTGATAAGGGGACCAGTAAAATGTTTGCCAGAAAGTGAAGGAGCGAGAAGCATTGGCTGCCTGGGGGTCCCGCTCACCCTTCTGGGTGGGCAGGCATCTTCCTGCATCTTGGTGGAGTTCTGTGATTCAATAACAATTCACTGGGATGCTTCTGACTTTTAAAACATGTAACTATAGTTACAGGGCTTCAGAGAACCATCTGCTAGACTTTAATTTGCTTCTTAGGACTGAGAGGATCATAAATCATGTAATCACACATTCAGGAACATTCTTTCCTCCATATTTTCAGCTTAAAAAAATCCTATATACTAGCATCGGCTTGCTATACCATTCTGTTGTTGATGTCTTCATCTCCAATGACTTTTTTGATGGACAGGAAGAAAAAGGAATCTCACCAATACAGTGCACGATGTTGCTAATAATGACACACTGTATGCAAATAGAGAGGAGTGACTTGAGATATTTTTCCATAGAAATTTTACAATATTTTCCTCTGTTGCATTTATAAGACTATTTCTAAGCCGGGTGTGTTGGCTTACCCTTATAATCCCAGTACTTGGGAGGCTGAGACAGGAGGATAGCAGATTTGTGGCCAGCCTCAGCTACTTAGTGAGGTCCTCCATAACTTAGAGAAACCTTGTTTCAAATAAAGAATAAAAAAACAGGGCTGGGAGCTAGACGTGGTGGCGTACACTTGTAATCCCAGCATTTGGGAGGCTGAGACCGGAGGATCACGGTTGGAGGACAGCCTCAGCTACTACTTATTGAGGCCCTTTGCAATTCAGTGAGACCCTGTTTCAAAACAAAGAATAAAAAATAAAATAGAGCTGGGGCTGTAGCTTGGAGGTAGAAAGCCCCTGGGTTCCATTCCCAGTATCACCAAAAAAAAAAATATATATATATATACACACACACACACACACACACACACACACACACACTATTTCTATGTAATACCAGAGGGTCGATAACAGATGCACAGGTCCACAATAGAAGAAGCTACAAAATGGATATCTAAGGCCTACCTGTGGAATTATGTAAGAAAGATTAAACTTTCAATACATTCTCATTAGGAGATACACTTGTGGTTGTATTTCCAGTAATCAAATCCTTCATTTAGCAAAGATTTGTTGAGTACCGGTATTGTGCCAAAGCTCAGTTCATCTCTAGGTATTCCGCATTTAGTAGAAGGGAATTATGTAAGTATAGAAATTCCATAAAATATGTTATGAGATAAAAAAGTATATTTTAAGGTACATAAAGGAAGAAACCTTTAACTCTCTGTGGCACGTGCTTCCCAGAGGAAGGAACGTTTGTACTTGCTTGAGGAATTCCCAGCAACTACAAACAGCATGTGTAAAAGTCAGAGGGGACTGTAGTTGTGGAGGATTCCCACAACTACAGTACACCAACAAGCCTGGAGCCCAAAGTTCATACCAGAGTGATGAAAGGTGAGGCTGCAGATACCAATGAAGGCCAGGCCACAGGGTGTCTTTTCAGCTATCTTAGGGGATTTGGACTTGATTTTACAGGTAACAAGCAGCCTTTGAAGTATGTATGTGTTAGTCAGCTTTCCATTGCTATAACAAATACCTGAGATAGTCAATGTATAAAGATAAAAGGTTTATACTGGCTCACAGTATTGGAGGTTCCAGTCCATAATCACTTGGCCCCAATACTTCTGGCCTGTGGCCAGGCATTACATCATGGCAAGATCACATGGTAGAGAAAAAATACTTTTATTCTGAGCCAGGGAGCAAAAAAAGAGTCCCATAATCCTCTTCAAGGGCATGCCCCCGTGATCTAAAGAATAGACCATAAGACCTCACCTCTTAAAGGCTTCACCACCTCCCAGTGATACCACCCTGGGAAATAAGCCTTTTATTCAACACATGGGACTTTGGAGGATACGCAAGATCTAAACCTTACCAGTTGCTGTTGATTCTGCCCACACTTGCGGGACTTCATCCTCTCTGAAATAAATGGTGCTTCAAGAGGCTTTCTTTTCTTTTTTTTTTTTTTTAATTTTTTTTTAATTTATTTTTTATTGGTGCAATGTATTCATACATCATAGTGGTATAAAGAAAATACTTTTGTAGACATACATGCACATATCGCCCAGTTAACCCCTACCCAATCCCCACCCCATTCCCTCCCCATCCCTCCTTCCCATGCTTGGCTTAGTAGTTGACATCTAGTATTATAGCAATTTATACAATATTAACATTGATAATCTCACATAACAGTTTCATTTGTCTGGTACCAAACTCTTGATGACTTAAAGATAACATTTCAATATTTCTTTTTGCTTTCTTTCTTACCAGAGAATATTTTTTTCTTTTTTTTTTTTAGGTAAAACTATCATACATTTATTAATTTATTTTTCAGAAAAAATCTATCCTGATATGGAATATGGACTCTAGATACCCAAAACAATCTCAAAGAAGAACAAAGCTAGAAGATGTATATTTTCTGATTTCAAACCATATAAAGCTACAATAATTGAAACAGTGTAGTACTGTTCTAAAGGCAGATATATAAACCATTGGAGCTAAATAAAAGCCTAGAGATAAATTCTTCCAAACATTGACAAGTTATTTTTGACAAGGTTTCCATGAAGTTTTGGTGGAGGAAATACTAGTCTTTTAACCAAATATTGTTGAAAAATAATAATAAATGAAAAAGAATAAAATTGGACCGTTACCTAACACATATACAAATATTAACTCAAAATAGATAAAAGACCTAAATATAAATCTTGATACTATAAGCTTTTAGAAGAAAATCTGGGTTATAAAACCTCACAACATTGAAATTGGAAGTGATTTCTTGGATATGATTTCAATTGCACAGGCAACAAAAGGGTAAATAAACTCCCTAAAAAATAAAAAAAATATTGTATATCCAAAGACAATGTAAACAGAGTTAAAAGTATGACCCATTTCTCCCTAACTCTCACATATTAGGGAAAGCATCTGATTTCTTATTTTTTGTGCCTGACTAATCTCACTTAGCATAATGTCCTCCAGTTCCATCCATTTCCCTGAAAATGATGTAATTGAGTTTTTTTTGATGGCTGAGTAAAATATCATTGTGTACATATCCCACAGTTTTGTAATCCATTCGTCTGTTGATGGACATCTTGGCTGGTTCCATAGTTTGGCTATGGTGAATTGTGCAGCTATGAACATAGATACACATGGATTAGTTTGGTAGTTTGGTTTCTTTTCTTTTGGGTAGATACCCAACAGTGGTATTGCTGGATCAAATGGTAGATTTGTTCCCATTCTTCTGAGGATTCTCCATACTGTTTTCCAAAGTGGTTGCACTAATTTGCAATCCCACCAACAATGTCTTAGAGTTCCCACTTCTCCACATCCTCGCCAGCATCTGTTGTTGTTCGTGTTTTGAATGATGGCCATTCTAGTTGGAGTTAGGTGAAATCTCAGGGTAGTTTTGATTTGCATCTCTCTGATTGCCAGTGATGTTGAGCATTTTTTCATGCATTTATTGGCCATTTGAATTTCTTCTTTTGTGAAGTGTCTATTTAGTTCATTTGCCCATTTTGTTATTGGATGTTTTGTTTTCTTAGTGTTGAGTTTCTTGAGTTCTCTGTATATTCTAGATATTAGTCCTCTATCAGTGGTGTAGGTGGCAAAAATCTTCTCCCATTCTGTTGGCTCTCGATTGAGATTCTTGATAGTTTCCTTTGCTGAACAGAAGCTCTTCAGTTTCATGCAATCCCATGTATTGATTCTCCTTTTAATTTGCTGTGCCTTTGGGGTCTTGTTGAGGAAATGTTTGTCTGTGCCTATGTGTTGTAGTGTTGGACCTATGCCCTCTTCAAGGAGCTTCAAAGTCTCTGGTTTAATTTCCAAGTCTTTGATCCATCGTGAGTTGACTTTTGTACAGGGTGAAAAAGTGGGATTAACATCCAATTTTCTGCATATGGTTAACCAGCTTTGCCAACACCATTTGTTGAAGAGGCTATCTTTTTTCCAGTGTATGTTTTTGGCCTCTTTGTCAAAAATCAATTGGCAGAAAGTGTGTGGACTTGTTTCTGGGTCTTCTATTCTGCTCCACTGGTCTATATATCTGTTCTTTTGCCAGTACCATGCTGTTTTTATTACAATGGCTTTGTAGTATAGTTTAAAGTCAGGTATTGTGATTCCTCCTGCATGGTTTTTGTTGCTGAGAACTACCTTGGCTATTCTGGGCTTTTTGTTATTCCAGATAAATTTAAGGATTGATTTTTCTATGTCTGTGAGGAATGATCTTGGTAGTTTAATGGGCATTGCATTAAATCTGTAGATCACTTTTGGGAGGATGGCCATTTTAATGATATTTATTCTGCCAATCCATGAACATGGAAGGTCTTTCCATCTTCTAAGATCTTCTTCGATTTCTTTTTTCAGTGTTTTATAATTTTCTTTGTAGAGATCTTTTACCTCCTTGGTCAAGTTTATTTCTAGGTATTTTATTTTTTTGTGGGAGATCCTGAGTGGAAGTGTTTTCTGAATTTCTTTTTCAGTGGATTTATGGTTGGTGTACAGGAAAGCTTTTGATTTTTTAAGATTGATTTTGTATCCAGATACTTTGCTGAATTTGTTGATCAGTTCTATAAGCCTTTTGGTTGAGTTTGTTGGGTTTTCTAAATATAGTATCATGTCATCTGCAAATAGTGAAAGCTTAAGTTCTTCTTTTCCTATTTGTACTCCTTTGATTTCCTTTTCTTGCCTTATTGCTCTGGCTAGAGTCTCTAGTACTATATTGAAGAGAAGTGGTGATAGTGGACATCCTTGTCTCGTTCCAGTTTTTAGGGGGAATTCTTGAAGTTTTTCCCCATTTAATATGATGTTGGCAGTGGGCTTATTGTAGATTGCCTTAATAATGTTGAGATATGTTCCTTCTATTCCAATTCTCTGCAGTGTTTTTATCATAAATGGATGTTGAATTTTATCAAATGCTTTTTCAGCATCTATTGAGATGATCATGTGGTTTTTGTCTTTGATTCTGTTTATATGATGAATTACATGGATTGATTTTCGTATATTGAACCAGCCTTGCATCCCTGGGATGAACCCTACCTGGTCATGGTGAATGATTTTCTTGATGTGGTTTTGAATGCGTGTTGCTAGTATTTTGTTTAATAGTTTTGCATCCAAGTTCATCAGAGATATAGGCCTGTAGTTTTCCTTCCTTGAACTGTCTTTATTCGGTTTGGGTATTAGTGTGATGTTGGCTTCATAGAATGTATTTGGGAGAGTCCCGGTTTTTTCTATTTCCCGAAATAGTTTGAGTAGTATTGGGATTAGTTCTCCTATAAAGGTTTTATAGAATTCACTTGGGAAACCATCTGGTCCTGGGCTTTTCTTTGATGGTAAGCTCTTTATTGCTATTTCAATCTCTTTGATTGTTATTGGTTGGTTTAAGTGTTCTATATCTTCTTGACTCAGTTTAGGAAGGTTGTATTTATCTAGGAAGTTGTCGATTTCCTCCAGATTTTCCATTTTGTTGGAGTATAGTTTTTCAAAGTAGTTTCTGATAATCCTCTGGATTTCTACGCTGTCAGTAGTAATGTCTCCTTTTTCATCCCTTATCTTCATAATTTGGGTTGATTCTCTCTTTTTCTTAGTTAGGTTGGCTAGTGGTTTATCAATCTTGTTAATTTTTTCAAGAAACCAGCTTTTGGTTTTGTTGATTTTCTGTATTGTTTTTTTATTCTCTATTTCGTTAATTTCTGCTCTAATTTTAATAATTTCCCGACTTCTGCTGGCTTTGGGGTTCAATTGTTCCTGCTTTTCAAGGGCTTTGAGGTGTGTCATAAGGCTATTTATTTGAGAATTTTCTGTTTTTCTTATGTGAGCACTCAGTGCTATAAATTTTCCTCTTAATACTGCCTTCAAAGTGTCCCAGAGGTTTTGATATGTTGTTTCTTTATTTTCATTTGTTTCTAGAAATTTCTTGATTTCACCTCTTACATCTTCTATGACCCATTCTTCATTCAGAAGTGTGGTGTTCAGTCTCCACATGTTTATGTTGTTTCTCTGGGTCTTCTTATAGTTGATTTCTAGTTTCATTCCATTATGGTCTGAAATGACACAGGGAAGTATGTAACATTTTTTAAATTTGCTAGTGCTCATTTTGTGTCCCAGGATGTGATCTATTTTGGAGAAGGTTCCATGAGCAGCTGAGAAAAATGTAAACTCTGCTGTAGTTGGGTGAAATATTCTATATGTGTCCAACAGGTCCATTTGGTTAATGGTGTTCTTTAGTTCTGAGACATCTTTACTGACCCTTTGTCTGGACGATCGGTCTAGTATTGTGAGAGGTGTGTTGAAGTCTCCCAGTATTATTGTGTTGGGATTTATGTGTGACTTCATATCACAGAGAGTTTGATTTATGAAAGTAGCTGCCCCTATGTTTGGGGCATAGATGTTGATTATTGTTATTTCCTCTTGCTGGACTATTCCTTTTACCAGTAAGATGTGACCTTCTTTGTCTCTTCTAATAAGTTTGGGTTTGAAGTCTAACTTGTCTGATATCATAGTTGCTAATCCTGCTTGTCTTCGAGTGCCATTAGCATGGATTACCTTGCTCCAGCCCTTTACCTTGAGTTTGTTCCTATCTTTACTTGTAAGGTGTGTTTCTTGTAAGCAGCAGATGGATGGATTCTGGCTTTTAATCCATTTTGCCACTTTATGTCTTTTTATTGGGGAGTTGAGGCCGTTTACATTCAGTGTGATTATAGAGAGATAATTTTTAATTCCCAACATGTTAAGATCTTATTTCTGTTTAAGATACTGTTTATTCTTCTTTGCTTAGTTGTCAGCTGGATGGGAATTCTTGTTTCTTTGGTTCTGGCGTGTATTACCCATTTCCTCTTTGCAGTTAATCTCCTTGAGTATTTTCTCTAGCGCTGGTTTTGAAGACATAAATTCCTTCAGTTGCTGTTTGTCATGGAAGCTTCTTATTTCCCCATCTAATTTGATGGATAGTTTTGCTGGGTAGGAAATTTTTGGCTGGAAGTTGTTTTCTTTCAGAGTTTGGAATATGTTACTCCAAGCCCTTCTGGCTTTCATAACTTGGTTTGGGAAGTCTGGAGTGATTCTAATTGGTTTGCCTCTGAATGTCACGTGGCCTTTTGTTTTTGTTGCCTTTAAGATTCTCTCCTTGGCTTCCACATTAGTCATTTTGACAATTATGTGGCGTGGGGATCCTCTTCTCTGATCCTGTCTAAAGGGAGTTCTATAAGTTTCCTGGACCTGTGTATCGACCTCTTGCTCTATGTTTGGAAAATTTTCTGCTATTACTTCCTTGAAGAGATTGTTGATCCCTTTGGTTTCACCTTCTTTTCCCTCCTCTATTCCAATTATTCTTAGGTTAGCTCTCTTGAAATGGGCCCATATTTCTTCAATGTCAGATTCCTGCTGTCGGGTTTTTTTTTCTAAATTAGAAACTATGCGTTCATTTTTAGAATGATCATCTTCAAGAAGCGAGATTCTATTCTCCATGTGGTCTAATCTGTTGTTTATACTTTGAATTGAGGCCTTTACTTCATTAATTGCATCCTTTATCTCTTTTTGACTCTCTCTAAATTCTTTTCGAAAGTCCTCTATTATTTCTAAAGTTATTTTCCTAATTTGATCTTCTAGAGATCTTTGGGTTTCTGTGTTATCGGATTCTGATGTTGTGGGGTTGTTGGCATTCACTGCTCCATTGTTATTTCTCTTTCCCATGATTTTGGAAGTTTGTGCTTTCTCTGGGTTCTTCCCTGAGTCACTACGAGTTCACTTAAGATGCTCTGGATCTCGTGTCTGTGGTATCTCTGTCACCACTACTCCTTAACTGGGTTGTTTCACAAAGTCTCAGACCCAGGGAGTCAATTAAGGCTGCTTAGACCATGGGGAGTGCCAAGTTGGGCGTTCTCCAGTGGGGAGTTGTGACTATGGTATGATATCTCTGCCACTGCCACTCCCCCACTGGGCTGCACTGCTAAAATCTCCGACCCAGGGAGACTATCTGCGCGAGTCCCTGGGAGTGCAGAACTGGGATTTCTCCCCTAGGGGCCGCAATTTGACTCACGGTTATTGAGTGCGCTGATGGAGCTGTAGTGAACTCGATGGATTCGCTGCTGCCGCCACTGGCAATTTGGCACCACTGCCACGCCCTCGGCCGTGATATGGCGTATTTCTTCTCTGGTTTTGAACTCCGCTCTGAGTCCTTGCCAGTTGTGCTGTGCCCGGCCCTTGGGAGTTTTAGATGTTCCCTGCACCAACAAAACTGCTGACTGCCGCCCGGCTGTTCAGCACCTGCTCACCTCGGCTCGCTGTCCACCCCTCCTCTCAGGCGCCTGGTGGCTGGTTGAGTGGATTGGTCTAGGGTCGTCAGGTGAACTCACCGCTGCCGCCAGCAGTAAGACACTGCTTCTGCGTCCTAGGCCGCGAGGCCAAAGTACCTCCTCTCTGGATTTGAGCTCTGTTTTGAGTCTCCCTCCTCTCTGGAGCCTGGTGCTGCTAGGGGAGATGTAGGCCGCGCCGCTCCGGCCGCTCTGCGCCGCGGCTCTGGCTGCTCTGCACCGCGGGTCTGGCCACTCCGGCCGCTCCGGCCGTTCCGCGACGCGACTCTGGCTGCTCCGGCTGTTCTGGCCACTCCGCTCCGGCTGTTCTGGCCGCTCTGCTCGGCTGCTCTGGCCGCTCAGCTCAGCTGTTCTGGCCGCTCCGCTCCGACTGCTCCAGCCGCTCTACTCCGTGGCTCCGGCCACTCCGCGCCGCCGCTCCAGCCAATCCGGGCTGCGGCTCTGGCTGCTCCGGCTGTTCTGGCCACTCCGCTTGGCTGTTCTGGCCGCTCCGCTTGGCTGTTCTGGCCGCTCTGCTCGGCTGCTCTGAACCGTGGCTTCGGCTGCTCTGCACCGCGGGTCTGGTCACTCCAGCCGCTCTGGCGGTTCCACTACGCGGCAGGCCGCTCCACTCTGTGGCTCCCCCCAATCCGCGCTGCGGCTCTGGCCGCTCCGCGCCGCGCGGGCGCGGCACTTCGGGCTGGTTTTTCTCTGGTGTCTTGTTTTTCCAGCCCTTTTTCTCTGTCCCTTGTAGTTACCGTTTTTATTTTTTTGCTGGTGGTGTTTTCTGGCTCTGAAAGGCGCTGGTTTTGTGGTAGTAGAGTTGGATTGTTAGCAGGACTTGTAAGTGCCGCTTTCCTCCGTCGCCATCTTCCCGGAACTAGCTCAAGAGGCTTTCTGTACCCAGGACACACAGGGAAGTCAGTGTATCCAACTGAGGCTCAAGTCTTCACCTCGGCTCCAGGAATCCAGCTTCTTAGACTTGGAAACCCAGTGCAGTGATCTAGGAAAAGACGAGTGTGTCAGGTAAAAGGAGTCAAATGAGACATTTGTCCCTAGTTAGAATCTTGAAATACAAAGTGTAGGAAGAGTAGTAGGTCAGTACCTTTCTGAACTCAGAGATCTGCAGCCTTTGACCCAGACTCTATCTCTTAGGAGATTCCCTAAACCATATAGGATGAAATTTCCAGGCAAAAGCTACATAAGGGTGGAGTGTGAGCTAGCGCCAATGAATACACTCTGGGTTTGTGTTTCTGTTTGCAATACCTCTTGTCACTTTAAGAAAAAGTCAGATAGAGAATAATGTCCAGGCAATATTTTTCTTTAGATCTTGCCCAAACTACTTTCAAATATGATGAGATGGCATTTTGCCTTATTTAACCAGCCTGGAAATGAAGAGTAAATGAGTCGATATGATTGGAGAATTTTGAAGCCCTTTCTTTAAATGGGACTCATTTGTTTTATGACCTGGATTGGATGAAATTTAGCAAATCCAGCTTGCCTTTCAATGCAGAGGAAATTGGAGTCTGTCGACAAAATATTTCTACTTGGACTCTCACTCGTGGTTTACTTAGAGCATCAATCAATTGCTCTGGGAGATTTAAGTTTTCCTTTAACTGCGATTTACTGAGTCCCGCTATGGAGATCTTTTAGCCAACTAACACTTCTGCGGAGTGGGAAGGTGCTGGTGAATTGAAGACAGCCCTGTCAGTCCTCCCATTCCATCCTGGGCTCTGTCGGTGTCTTGATTTGTAGGGTGGGACAAAGCACTTAACCTTTGTGTCTCCAAAAGCGAATGATGAATTCTGTCCCATTTGCACCGTTTGTTAACAGATGGGGGTTGCACATGATTAACTGCTCCGTCCCCGCGTTCCTGTGACCTTAAGTGCCTGCTCGCAGGGGGCCAGCAGGTAGAGACTCCAGGCTCACAGAACTGCAGAGAAGGTGATCGGCGAACGCCCGATGATGATAATGATGATGGTGAAACTCTCTTGACTTCTCAGCAAATGCCAACCCCCCTGCAGGATAACACGTGTGCAAGGTGAGCCCAATCTATTTCCAAGTGCCAGAGGAAGCTGTGCAAAGTAGATGAGGGAAGTGGGGGTTCACCGGAGCGGAGCATACCCTACTTTCTATGTTGTCTAGAGAAGCTGCTGATAATAACTAAATTTGTTCAGACCCAAATGGCAGGTCAGATCTTTGATAAATCCTGAGAGATTAGATCAGCTAAGTGCTGTTGACACTTGGCTACTAACCCAATAGGGGTTCTAAGAGCTGCAAAACACCAGTCCCTAAGATGTCTGTCGTCGAGGAGAGGAGTCCTGGAGCACCTGACTTTCCATTTTCCATTTCTAATTTGTTTCTCAGGTTGCTCTCAAAGTCTTCCACACAGCAGAAAAAGGACACTATTTTTTTTTTTTTTTCAGTGCTGGGGACTTAACTCAAGAATGCTGTACAGCTGAGGGACAACCCCTCCCCAGCCCTTTTTATTTTATTTTCTTTTGATACAGGGTCTCCTTAAGTTGCTCAGGCTGGCCTCAAACTTGTGATCCTCCTGCCTTGGCCTTTCGAGTAGCTGGAACTACTGGCATGTGCCACTGCACACAGCTCAAAAGGTACTTGTTTTTTTGCTGGCATCTTGCAATGACAACTACAACTCCTCTCTGTATTTGTGTGTACTGCTGAGCCCATATGGAGTTATAGAGAAAGAGTCTATAAATCAGCATGTTCTAAAATGTGTCCCACAGAACACCAGCTCCCGTGGATGTCCTTCACATTAGAATTCCTTGATCAAGCAAGTTTCAGAAATGCTTTAAAAAAAAAATGTTCTGAGCATGGGACACAGTGAAGCACAAACCATCCAGTACCTGAAGGCTCATGGATCATGGCATGGGGTAAAGTCAGAGGAGAAAATGGAGAATGAATCATGTAAGTGCTTGTAGACTAGGATAAGTTTGGTTATTTACTTATTTATTTATTTATTTATTTATTTATACTAGGAATCAAACACAAGGGCATTATACCGCCAAGCTACTCCCCCAGCACTTTTTATTTTTTGAAACAGGGTTTCACTAAGTTGCTGAGACTGGCCTCCAACCTGTTATCCTCCTGTCTCAGCCTCCCAAGTACTGATTATAAATCTGCATCACCACACCTGGCAGGACTTGGTTTTTATCCCGATTAGAACAGGCAATTTTGTTAGTCAGCTTTCTATCACTGTAGTAAAATACCTGAGATAATCTACCTATAAAGAAAAAAAAAAGGTTGTAGCCAGGCATGATGATGCACGCTTATAATCCCAGCATTCGGGAGGCTGAGACAGGAGGATCACGATTCGCAGACAGCCTTAGCTACTTAGGGAGGCCTTTTGCAACTCAGTGAGACCCGTTTCAAAAATAAAGAATAAAAAATAGGGCTGGGTATGTATCTTGGAAGTAGAATGCTCCTGGGTTCCATCCCCTGTACGAGAGAGAGAGAGAGAGAGAGAGAGAGAGAGAGAGAGAGAGAGGGAGGGAGGGAGGGAGGGAGGGAGGGAGGAAGGAAGGAAGAGGAAAAAAGGTTTTGACTCCGTTTTGGAGGTGCCGTCCATGATCAATTAACCTCGTTACTTGAGCTTCTGGCCAAGGCAGAACATTATGGTGGGAACACAGGGTAGAACATGGTCAGGATGTAAAAGAGAGAAGAAAAAGAAAAAGAAAAAGAATAAGAATAAGAATAAGAGAAGGCGGAGGAGGAGGAAGAGGAGGAAGAGGGAGAAGAAGAGGAGGAGGAAGAGGAGGAAGAGGAGGAAGAGGGAGAAGAAGAGGAGGAGGAGGAGGAGGAGGAAGGGGAGGAGGAGGAAGGGGAGGAGTCCCACAATCTCCATGTGAGAAGACCCAAGGCCTTCCCACAAGGCTGTACCTCTAAAAAGGTTCTAGCACCTCCCAGTAGCACCACCCTGGAGACCAAGCCTTTAGCACACAGGCCTTTGGGGAGCCACTTCGGCAATCTATAGCATAATCATTGGAGGTTTTAACAGTTTTCATCCAATGCATAGCGAAGTGTTAAGTTTTGGGGAACTTCTGAGAGGAAGAAATCTATCAGTCTTTGTTTAACTAGATTCTATTCTGACCTGTGTCACTTCCCAAACCTATTAGCACACCGGGAAGCGCAAACTTGAACTTCAGAGAGGGATTCCATTCCCTTGCCAATCCTGCTGTCTTTGCCGATCCCGGCCTTGGGCTTTCACTGCAAAACTGCTCCACTTTTGAATGTCAGCCACTCCCATCCCTCTCCCATCCCTCTGCTGTGTTGACAATGTTGTATTACTGTTGCTGGGATACATTTCTTTCTTTCTACATGTTAGGTTAGGCTAACTGTTATCATGAATAGACCTAAAAAGCAAATACTGGCTCAAACATCACAGCAATTTATTTATTTTTTTCTTGATGTAATAATGGTGCAGTGCAGGTTAATGAGTCAGCAGATACCCTTCAGGGACCCAGGCTGGAAGCTTTGCTGCTTTCAATATGTGGTTTCCATGGTTACCCTGGGACTCATCTTCATCCTATCCAGGTGGAAGAGGAAAAGAGTAGGGGAAGTACACAAATGCAAATGTGTGTGCCTGGGGGAAGTGATGGGGTGAGGCCAGAAGACGTCCAGCCCTTATGCTCACGTTTAGAGCTAGACACAGCCACGTGACTCCATCTAGATGCAGGGAGGCTGGGAAACGTGGTACCTGGATGTACAGCTACCTCCCGGTGACATTCTGCACTGTGGAAGGGTTGAAGGAAGCCTGTTGGATAGCTACTCATCTTTGTAACCCACATACTGAGTCACCAGTTCTTTGAACACATACACGCGTGCACACACACACCATGGGGCTGGCATAAAACACACTTTCGACAAATATTTGTTGAGTTAAGTAGCACTACATCTAAAACTTACATATCTTTGGGAGAAGTCAAGGAGACCCACAGAAAACAGAACAAGACAGCTGTCATGGTATTTCAGTTCCAAGGTAGACAGGCATTTGCAGGAGAAGTGGCCAAATTTGAAGTTTTCTTTTCCCCATGACTTATCTAAAGGAGGTGGGATTTATCTAAAGCAGAGCAGAGGTGTTTTTGACGACAGGGATGAGATTCTCAGGGGCTTGTCTGCAGGTGGGGAAGTTCCTTCTACAGTTCTTCATTGTGTTTTTGGCCTGGAACCTCCCACAGCAGGCTGAATGCTGTCAAACATCTTCTGGGTCATAAATCACACAGAAGCACAGCAAGCACTAAATCAATAGAGTTTCTAATGGTTGAAGAAGTAGGAAGGTGCTTGTGAAACACTGCTGGGGAGAGAGAAGGCCTTAGGCAGCCTGCCTCGGTTATCCTGCATCGGATTCACGTTTCGAGGCCTCTCTGCTCCCTGGAATCCCTTTTGCTCAGATGGTACCAAGGAAGATGCTGAAGTCAGCAGTCCTTGGACACCCAGTTCCCCCATATTATCTTGCTTTAGCCATCGTTCATTTTGCAATTGGAACCGACTGGGGAGAGGTGTTTGCAGTGCTGTTCCTTGTGGCTGTGCTAATGTTTTCTCTTCTGGAGGAGGAAGAGGGGGTGGGAGCTGGAACAGAGGGAACATTTATCATCTGGGACACCTTCCCTCCCAAATACAATCGTCATACCTTTCCGGAGAAATACAGCTTTTTGGTGACTATATTATATTATCCAGAAATTTTAAATTCATAACCCTTAACACCCCCATGATATGATCTTAAAGCAAAGAACTTCTGAGCAAAAACACAGCCCGTACTTCCGTCCTCTAAGCCTCTCAGGCTTGCCTGTTTATTATCTACACCCAGAGCCAGAGCAATGCTCTCAGATTGTGCTATAGGAAAAGAAGGCTAAAAATGTGGTTTTCCTTCTGACAGAACCAGAGGGAAGAGGGACCAGCAGTTTAATACTCCAGATACTTGGTCTGTTGAACCAGCCCGGCAAATTTCAACAGAGCTGGATATCAAAACTGCCCTTCACGGACCAGGGAGAGTTAAGTGGGAGAGAGATAAAAAGGATATGACATAAATGATCAAAGCAATAAAAATCACTGCTCAATTAGTCGAACAGAGAAGCAGAAGGTAGAGGGAATGGGTGGTTGAGGGAAAGTGTGCGTTTGCTCGGCGGGGGTCCTCTTCATTTCTCAGTGTTGATCTAACCCTCTTGACTCAGTGGCAGAATTCAGGCTGCTGGTTAATTTTGTAGGAGGTCCACCTCCCTGCCCACCTCTCTTTCTCATTACTTGAAAACATTAGCCAGTTAAACGAAGAATATCCATCATCTTATGCAAATCATGCCTCTCTATTTTGATGGCTGTAAGAGAAAATAGCCCTGTACCTACCTGCTCTACCGACTGCTGATAATTTGGGTTTCTTTTACTTTCCCCAGATACCACTATAGGCTACACTATAGGCAAAAGTTCTTTAAGATCCACTGGGCAACTGCTAGCAAACCTATATGAATATATTTATTTTTATAGGTTTAATATGCCATGCACAAGTCCTGACATTAGGCGTTTCTGACAGCCACTCCTGGCCTGACCCTGGAGGGTATTCTAGGAAATCCAGAAGTAGGGCAAAATTAGACGTGCCCCAGAAAATTTTGTCTGTCATCGAGAAAGAGCAATTTATATTTGGAGGAAGCAGTGTATGCTAATAACCACTTTTGGATTTTTCCAATCGGATCTAAATTAGCCCTAGCAGTTCCAAGGTCCCACTACCTAATGAGAGCAATTATTTCTGGATTTCAATTAAATTGAATTAAAGAAGTATTTTATTTGTTTTTATTTGTAATTTTTTCATTATAAAAGTAATATAGCCGCATTACAGAGAATATGAAAAATATATTGGGGAAGAAAGAAAAGACTCCCATAAACCCCTACCCTAAGGAGGCCACTGTATCTCTGTTGGTGTAAGAGAATAACACGTAGGAAGCATCGACAAGGTGGATGCAGGTGATGGAACAGGTAGTCAAAGGAACAGAAGCATCCGGTGAGAGGCTCGCAGGCTGGCTGGGGAAGCCATACGAGCACACGGGACTCAGCAGAATGGGACAGTCTCGATGTGTCATTCGGGGATAGAGATTTAAAGGGGAGAAACGAAGAAGGGAAAGTGGCCAGGAATTGCTCCACAATGTCACAGGAAACGGTGGGTAGATACTGCAGGGGCAGGCCGCGAGAGTCAGGCTAAGGAGAAAGGGGTGTGGAGTCTGGCCAGAACTGAGAAATGAAATCTGACATGTTCGGGTGGAAGGATCTAAGTGAGGGAAAGTCAGATATAAGATTTGGTAGAAAGTCTAAGCCCTTCTAGCATAGCCTGAAAGGTTTTCATGGGGAGTTATATTAACATTTAATAGCACAACACCTGTCACATAGTAGGTACTTAATAATTTGTGATTCTAAACCAGGTGTGGTGACACACACTTAGAAACCCAGTATTTTAGAGGCCGAGACAGGATGAACACAGGTTCCAGGCCAGACTCAGAAAGTTAGTGAAACTCTATTCCAACCTAAATAATAAAAAGGGCTGAGTGTGTACCTTGGAGGTAGAATGCCCCTGGGTCCATATAAACCAGGGCCAACCTCCCCCATGAAAAGAACCAACAAAAAAATTGTGATTCTGTTATGCACTGACATGTTTTTCATGATTCAAGTACTGCCTGAAAAAAGGAGATGCTAAATCAATAGTTTTTGATTAAATAAATAAATAATGGGTGAAGTCAGATTATAGAAGGTCTTAAAAGTCTTCTTCCAAACCTTCAAGAATCTTCAAATTCAAGGGCAATGAAGGATTTAGTTTGGCTTTTTTTTTTAAGTAGGCTGAGGAAGGGACAGAACTTGTGTAAAAGAATGAAGAGGGAGGAACTGCGAGGCGGGGAGAGCTGTCAGGAAACGTGACACTGGAGGAGAGGGTGCAGTGAGACCCTCGGGACAGTGGGGACTTGGAGACCTGGAGAGCGGTGCAGAGGAGGAAGCCTGCGCATAACCCACCTTGGAAGAGGATAGTTTTGGAGAAGGCAGAGTCAATGCTCTCTTAGAAGAAAAATGGAAATCTTATTCCACAAATTCCTTGGAAATCTGGGAGTATCATTAATCAAAGCTAAGTAAAAAATTGAGTTCTTTGGGAGGAGGAGAAAATATATATGCCATTTTTTACTTTCTGTGTCTGCAGCAATACTGGGACATAGCAACCAAAGCAGTGGGCTGTGGAACAACAATTAGATGGGTTCTCACAGCCCTCTAGATTGATGACCTTCCAGCATTTTCTCATCATATGCCCCTGTTTCAGGAAGGTTTCTCACTCTTGTGAGCCAACATCTGACACACAAACTTAGAAAAAGAAAGATGTATTTGCTTACAGGTCTGGAGATCTTAGTTCAGGCATATATAATACAGTCCGTTTACACTGGCTACCAAGCAGGAGCCAGGGCTACGGGTCTTCAGGGCATGATGGTGAGAGCAAGGGAAGGCAGTGATGAGCATATACAGTCCCCAGGATCTAGGGACCTGCTTCCAGCATGGCTGCCCCCAGAGCACGAGTCCAAGGGACACTTTACTTTCAGACCATAAAGCTCCTGTCAGCAAAACATGTCTTAGAATACACCCCGTGATTTATTATTACTACACATCACTACATTGTACATATACTACCATGCTAAAATGTTAGGTCCATTATAAACTACTCATAAAAACTGAAATTAAAAACAAAAAGAGAATTAAGTTGAAAATGGACAATATTTTAAAATATCTTGCCAATGCACAGGCTTCATTTGATTTCTTCATGCTATTGTTCCAAAGAACGGGAAACCCTAAGGGTGAAGTTGTTACGAATGGTCAGGAATATAAATTCATCCTTCGAATATCCTTTTCAAACATTTCGATTCAGTTCATGACAGCCCTTATTCTATCCTGCCTGCTCTTTGCTCCAAGCATGGCTGATAGAAAGCTTGTGCCTGGTGTAGAAATGTCAGCTCAGCTGTCCTCTGAGTGTTTTCTTGTGCCCATTTATTAGTGGGGTGAATACATGTCCCAGTTTTCTTAGGATGTCCCCAGTTCACACCTGTTACCTAGCATAATGATTAATAGCGCCCCTTTTCCCCTCAAGAGTACCTGTGTTTGGATGATAAATTAAACGATCCCCCTGATGATTATTATTATCTTGAATGTATAGTTTTATTTCAGCTGACTCGTCCATCTTGGGTGGATAAGTTTGGTTAAAAATAGATGATACAATTCATAAACCCACTTAACAGGTATATATGAACGCAATATACTTCAGTAAGCTGCAGCTGTATCCACAGTGAGGGGCACACTGTCAGCCCTGCCTATTGTGAACATCCATTCCATCCTCAAAGGCCAGCACATGCCACACAGGGCCCACAACTGACTTAGGCTGAGTGAAGAACCTCTGTCCACTCAAAAAAGACACTCTTGATAAATCTAAATTTTGATCTTAGCTCTTGCATAAAAATGAGTTAGAGCCAGGCATGGTGGTGCACAGTTGTAATTCCAGTACTTGGAAGGCTGAGACAGGAGGGTCACAGGTTCACAGCCAGCCTCAGCTACTTAGTAAGGCCCTTTATGACTTAGTGAGACCTTGTTTCAAAATAAAGAATAAAATAGGGCTGGGGATGTAGCTAGGAGGTAGAATGCCCCTGGGTTCAATCCTCAGTACAGCAAAAAACAAAAATAAAACAGAAATGAGTTAGATGCTCACTAGAGCACTCACATCTTCCATGCATCGCCTGTGCAGCTCTTGAAAGGTCTGCCTTATTCCTCTCTCTGTCCTCAGGGCTTAGCTAGAAGGCGTTTGATGTGTTCAAATAATTTGGATAAATTAATGATACTCTTGAATGAGCGACATTCAGGTGAAATGCAGAACTAGAAGCAACGAAGAAGAGAAGCTGGCATCTATTGTATTTTCCTTGAGCCCAACAGTTTCTTAAACGGTTCTATTAGCTCCTTCCTACAATCTTCTGAGGTATACTCTATTATTACACTTTTACAGATGAAACTGAAGCTTACGGGGCTTTCATAACTTTCCCGTGGTCAATTGTGAGGCCTTATCTGCCTAACTTTAAACCCACACTCCTTCCTGGAGTTGGCAGCACAGAGGTGATATTTGATGGCATGTTCAAATTGAGCCCTTCAATGTGAAGATCGTGTGGCAGGGTTGTACAACACCAGTGATGGAGATTGGTGAATCGCCTACAGGTAAGGACCAGGAAGAGAAGGAGTAAATAGAGAGGTGTGAGGGAAACCAGGGAGAGGGTTAGGTGAGGACCTCTGCAGAGGGAGGAGGCAATTTCTCCAGGAAAGGAAGCCTAACATGTTCTAGGCTTACATCCCCAAAGAGGTAGAGGCTGTGAGAAAGAGGAACTGGTAGTCTGTAGAGATGAGCTGTAATCAGATAAAGGCCAGTCTGCAAGGGCATTAAATACAGACCGGCTGGTGAGAAAACCCAGAGGGCAGCACACATTCATTTAGGAAGTTTCTCACTAGAAGGAAGTTTTCTCCGGTCACAGGAACTGTGTGCATTTGTATGGGTATGTTCACCCAACGGTCCCCAAGTTCTCCCACATTTTCCAGCCTTCTTTGCAAATGGGTGGAATCATGTGATTATTTCTGGCCAGTGGACTATAAGTAGGGGTGACACGTGACTTTTGGTGGAAGCTAATGACCTGATGTGCCTTCTCCATCACCATCTGTGTCTTTGTGTCTCTGGTGGCCACGTATTCCAGATAGCATCGTTTTGAAGTGGAGGAGAAACACCCAGCTCTTATCAGATTTTGTGAAACTTAAACATAAACCCTTGCTGTTTTGAAGCCCCTGAAATTCAAGGGTGTTGTCTAACAAAGCGACTAGTACCCATTTTTCTAAGGAGAAGACAAGATGAGAGAGAGGGAAGGATAAGTCTGAAGCAACATCTGTGAGGACTTGGGGAAGAATGGAATTTAGAAGGGAGAACAGTTCTTGACCCAGAAATAGAAGAAAGGCTGGGAGGACAAGGCCAAGGGCTTTGGGAAAAGAATCTGGGCTTTTGAGAAAGCAGAAAGTGAGAGGTTGGCACTAACTTTTCTGCATGTGGAGAAGACTGGGGCTCGGGGAGAGAAGGCAAAGTCTAAGGCAATTGCTATCACACCTGTGCTAACTAGAGAATCAGTGAGGCATTATCCAAGCCAAGCTGTTATGGTTTGGATCTAGTGCCCTCCTAAAAGCTCATGTATTGAAGCCTGGTTTCCAATACAGAGGGGCCACGGCTAAAGGAGGTGGGTCACTGGGAGTGTGGCCTTGAGGACTCTATCTGTTCCTGGCCACTTCCTCTCTCTTATTCTCTGCTTCCAGCCACATGAGTAGAGCACCTTTCCTCTGCCACCATGGTATCTCTGCCTTGGAGCCAACCAACTATGGACTGAACCTCAGAAACCGTGAGCCAAATAAACTTTTCCTCTTCTAAGCTTTTCTTGTCATTTATTTTGGTCACAGTGACAAAAAAAAAAAAAAACCATCTAATAGAGCTTCTGAGCAAGCGGAGGTGAGAGGTCGACACTGAGCTCGCTGGCTGTGGAGAGGGCTGGCGCTCAAGGAGAGAACACAGGTCTGAAACAATTGCTCCCAGACCTGTGCTAACCACGCAGTCACTGAGAGATTATCAAAGCCCAGATGAAACTGGAATTGCCCTCAATAAAACTGTAAAGAGTAGGAAAATATCCAGAGGAGAAGAACTAAAGTGATCAAGGAAATGTGATTTCTGTATGAGGAGAAGCTAAAATGATCCAGACTCTTCAGCCTGAAAACGCGAAGGTTGGGCAGGAGGTGATCAAAGCGTTTGTATCAGGAAGGGACCAGGGGGAAAGGAAGAGACTGGCTCAGTGAAACTTGCAAAACCATACAAAAGAGATTGAAAGTGGTAGTTTCAAGGTAAAGATCCAAAACACCACATTCTACAGCAGGTTTACTATGGTAAAAATGTGAATATAAGTAAAGCAGGAAACTGACTCCTGAGACTGGGTTTCCAAAATCTGTACAGATATTGCATATAAGTAAATGAGGATCTTGCCCAATTGAAGATAGAGTGGGTAAAGAATGTGGTTTGAGACAGAGAGACCTGGTTTTGAACTCCCCTTTCCATTTTTCATAACTATTTATTGAACATCTACTGAGTGACAGCTGCAAGCTGTGCAATGGGTGCTCGCAGTCTTCCTTGACTTGAGGCTCCTGGGCCAGGACTTCCAGACAGACATGGGTTCAAACACAGGAGGACCACCTGACACATGTACGGACCCTGCCTTCATAGGGTTTGCAATCTACTGGAGAAGGTATATATATATATATATATATATATATATATATATATATATATATATGTATGTATACATATATATGTATATATATTAAGATTGCAGGAATAATTGTTTGTGTTATTATTTTTTATAAGAAAGAGGCTAGAAAGAGCCAATGCACCTTTTCCATCACCCATCACCCACTTTCCAGGACTTGGCACCCCTGGTGGCCACTCCAAGGAACATAGTTTTAAAATGAAGAAGAGTCACCCAACCTTTATGAGACATTGTGAAGAATCTGTGGCAGAAGTATCTAGAGGGACCGAATTAATCTGGATGAGGGAAGGAAGGTTTCCTGGAGAAGTGACATCTGAGCTGAAGTCTACAAGGCCAATAAGAATTGGCAAGTGAAGAAGGAGGTGTAGAGAATTCCAGGCAGAAGAAAAGGCAGGAGCGAAGGCCCCAAGGCTCAGTCCTTGCTCTCTGTCTTAATTCATTTTGTGCTGTTAGAACAGAACACCTGACATGCACATTTTTTTTTTTTTTGGCTCAAAGTTCTGAAGGCTGGGAAGCCTAAGAGAATTCACTGGTACCTGGTAAGGGTTTCTTACTGTTTCATCCCATGGCAGAAGGAAGACCTGCAAGAGAGGGCAGAAGGGAGAGAAGGCCAGACTCACCTGCATAACAGACTCACTCTCACAATAATCTGCCCGTTCCCTCAATGACATTAAGCCACTCATCCAGAGGATCCCTCACGACCCGCTTCCTCCCTCCCACCGGGTCCTGTTTCCCCAAACTGTTGCACCGAGATTGGATTTGGAACCCACGGACATCAGGGGATGCAGTCAAACCTCTCTGAGCCTTATTTTTCCCACTTATTGCTAAAGCTGCTGGCAGCCTGTGCCAGGCCACTGCACACACCCCACGATGCTGTGTGGGTCACCTGCTAGCAGTTCAAGGCTGTCCCTTCAGAGATATCATCCTCTGGCAGCTGAGCTCCTTCACCTGGAAATTCCAAGGATGTATGGCACCCTGTCACACCTTCACTCTGAGCAGGTGGGTGCAGCCCAAGCCAAGGACTGACCAGTGCAGGGACACAGCCAGCCCTTCCCTTGTGCTGCAGTGACATCCGTCCAGGGTAAGTGTGGGATCCAGCTGAGTCCAAGCCTCAACACATACCTTTTCCTGACTCACTCTCCTGCCTTCTCCTGTAACTTCTCCTGAGAGTATTCCTTCAATAACCACGTACAGGGGAATCTGGGTCCCAGGGTCTGCTGCTGGGAACCCCACCCAGGGTGGCGATCTGAAATGAAACAATGGATTTAAAGGACTTGAACCTTGAACTGAGGGCCGTGCAGGGGAGGAGCGTTGAACAGGGAACTCATGGCCCTGGCAGGGTAGCACATAAGCATCTCTTGACTCCAGATACCTGGGTACCTTTTTGTGCAAGTATGCCAGCCATGAAGAGAGTGTGACCCAGGCCCCTGGTCCAGATGAGGGAAGCAAGATTGGACAGATGATGTGAGTCGGGCTTATCCCTGAGGATTGCTGAGATGCGGAGCTACCCCATGGCTACCAGACTCTTTACCTCTGCACACTCGGGACCCACTGTTGACTGGAGCCCCTGTAAAATCCCAGATTGGGAAGGACAGAAGATTTGCCTGACCTGATGTGGCAGTTTTATGTCCTCATGGATTTGCATTCATCTTTGCTAACTCAACTTTGAGCATGCCAATTATGTGACTCGCATACCACTTTTGAAACAGTGCATTGGTGTTTTCTATTTTTCTTGACCACATGGTATGTGCTGGAGCCTTCTACTTTCTGATATAACTTTCTAATATTTGTCCTCCTTTTTCAAGTGCAAAACCCAGAAAGTCTTTTAGGATCTGGCTAATGGGTAAAAATCTAAAGAGGGAAGACATGAAATGGCTTGGGGATCATTTTAGTTAGGGAATTAAGGAGATCTTTAAGGGTCATGACCCCTCAAGAAAATTTGCTGAAAGGGGCCAAATGATTTCAGGGAATGAGAGCCATCCAACCTCTTCTGCCTGTAAGCTTTGAATAAGAGGCTAGAGCAACCTTGTGAATTACTGTCTGGTCCCGAAATCCTATAGGCCACAGAAAGAACGCTTTGGTATTTGTGTGATGGCCTCGGCTTTTTCTTTCCCTGCCTCCAAAACAGGACTTTCATTTCTTGAGAGTTAATTTCCTTCAGCGGCTTATTCTCCATCTGAAGTCACAATCCTCTTTGGGGAAGCAATTGGTTATTGTGTAAAGGATTTTGAAGTTACATACTAAGGATTATGACTCTATTTGGTGAGTAAGAAGCTGTGTCGAGAGAACTCTTAAGGACCAAGTACCCAGTTCTGATGAAAATGTTCCTAGTGGAGATAAATAAAAGAAAGAACAGTCCAATCTGTGAAGTTGTTACAGACAGGGGAATTGCTAACGAGAACTTTTTTCCCAATGCGGCATACTGTTTTATCCTTTAAGCATTTCAGTGTATTCCTGCCCTGTGTCCTGGGACACCCCAGTTAGAATTGGGCTTTACCAATTGTACAAAACTCTTTGTTCCCATGATTGTTACCACATTGCTCTTGCCATCAGCCTAATCCCCACCCTGCCTACCTCAGAAGACTTCAACAAGGAACAAATGAGAGAAGGTTACTGTGCCAAAACAAAACAAAACAAAACAAAACAAAACAAAATTGTGTTTCTGCAAAGCCACTTCTCACCCCAAAACAGAAAGTTCATGATGTGGCTATTTTCACATTCCTCACTGCTAGCATCTTGACATGGTTCTACGTGAGCTCTGTTTTATTTATGTTTATTATTCAACATGTATACAAACCTGCCTGCAATAAGCCTCATGAAATATTAACTTAGGAAATTTAACCCAGGGTGCAAAGAGTAGGGAAAAATTGCAAATCATATAATGTTGGCCTATCTTTCACTACTGCTTAATTTTTTATGTAAGCTGTCTACTAGCTTGGTTACATTGGCCTAAAAATCAGAATGGTAACTTTAGCATGGCCTGGTTTCTCAGGATTCAGGCCCGTCTTGGCTCATGGAAGGACCCGCATTTCCCTCGTTCATGCTCTGAGTTAATTCATGTCACACAGAAGTGGGTCAGAACCCTACAGAACCCCTTCGTCTTTCAGCTCACCATGGCTTCCAGCTTGAAGCCACGTGGCTCCTTAGGCCAGAAAGTGCTGAACAACTAAAGGGGGGGGGGTGAACTCTGAAGCCCCGAAGTCTCTGTCGGTCTCATTCAGGCCCATTGGCTCTCCATGTAATTGGATGTTCATTAGGGAAATAGGTACATTATATTGCTCTTAGTAAAAAGGTTTGTTCATATTTCATCTGCACTAAAGTGAATTTCCCACCACCTAAGCTATTATCAGTTGCTATGAAACCTTTTTCAAAATCAATAGCGAAAGGCTCCATTTATCCAAAAGCCCACATCCAATGCTCAAGTGGCTGTATTTTCCTTCACAGTGACAAGCAACGCTCCTAATGATGACTCCAAGGTGCCATGAGATCCCGGGTGCCTGTGGAATAGTCACGGATTAAATAGCGCTCACTGCAGGTTTAGGATTACCTGTATGTAACTTTGTTATAATTCACTAGCAACCAGTAACCTTTATTGATATATAGGTAGCTCTAGTTTAGATAAAATATTAGCTAACAATCCTCTTATCCCATTGTCAAATAATGAATAAAATTTGATATCTTTTGACAATAGAAAGTAGGAGCGCAACTTTTCAAACAAATCACCCAAAGAATCAGAACTTTGAATTTTTTCATAGATATATTCACAATGACCTGGTAGCCCTAACTCACATCCTTAAGAGATAGAGAAATGAGCCGGGCATGGTGGCGCACGCTTGTAATCCCTGCGCTTGGGAGGGGGAGACAGGAGGTTCGCACAGGTTCGAAACCAGCCTCGCTGACTTAAAGAGACCCTGTTTCCAAATAAAAATATAAAATAGGTCTGGGAGTGTACCCCGGAGGTAGAAGGGTTTCCAGAAACCCCAGTACCACACATGCACACACACAAAAATAGAGAACTGTACAGACAAATGGCTTTTTCTGAGCATACAAGACTGGTCTGTGGCAAGGTCTTGATACCAGCAGGACTCTCATGTCTAAGACAGTTTTCCAGGCAGACTCACATCCTCGGAGCACCCAGCAGCTGAGCAGGTACCAGGGATTTTCAGTTATTTTAAAAAACTAATGAGATGAATGAACTTTGGTGTTAGACAGACCAACTTTAAATTCCATTTTTGCCATTTATCAGCTATTAAGTTACTCTTGTCAAATTGCATTGCTTCTCTAAGCCTTCATTTTCTCACTAGGACAAAGGTAAGAACACAACCAAGAATATCTATGAGCAGAGTCCCCATGGATTAAAGGGGAGAATGTATGTATGCTTCATCTTTGGCTTGATACCTGGCGCATAGTGAGTCCTCCAACAAGAGACACTGTTATTCTTATCTAGCAGTCTTCCACAGTCATAGATATACATAGTCCATGTTCAGGCTTCCTTGGTCCTTGCTGATTTAATCGCCTAAAATCATTTCCTCGCTCATTATTATAATAGCAATCATTATTGCAATTACTGTTTGCTCATGACACTTCATATTATTATAATTATTGTTTTTATCCTGCTCTCACAAATGTCATTAATAACTACCAAACCATTGGTTGTCATTAATAATTACCAACTTCATGATATCCCACCCTGATGTTCAGGATAAATGAGAGTTTGTTTTATTAGTACTAAGGGCCAGCCATAAATGAAAGATATGTCTCCATTAAACTAACAAACAAAGAAAAATTACCCAGAATATTTTAGGTAAGTTTGTTTGCTGTCCTGAACTAATCGCAATAATTCACTAAATTTAATGTTTGACCTACAGCATCTGAAAAGCTGATGTTCTGAAGAAAAATAGTTCAAGGCTATGAAATGTGTGTGAAATCATGTGCTCTGGGCAGAATGTGCCATCCACTTTTCTGCAAGGTAATATTCTAAAATAAATAACTAGTTTGTTTGTTTGTTTGTTGGTTGGTTGGTTGGTTTTAAAGCTCTATGAAATATCAGCTCACTCTAGTAAACTCTACACAATAAACGCATGAGTATCTAGATATATAAATGAAATCTCATTACCTCCCATGTTTTTCCAAAGCATTATACTTACTGTTACAGCATTCTGTGTCTGTAACAAAGTACCTGAGACAACAAAGTTATAAAGAATAAAGGTTTATTTTGGCTCAGTGTTTCATAGGTTTTAGTCCATGATCCATTGCCTCATTGCTTTTGGGTCTATGGCAAGAGCATGCAATGGAGGAAACTGCTCAACTCATGGCAGCCAGAAAACAAAAAAAGAAGCAGGAAGGGAATGAAGTCCTAATACTCCCTTTGAAGGCACACCCCCAAAGACCTAACTGCCTCCCTCTTGGCTCCACCTTCTAAAGGTTCTTGCCACCTCCCTGTAGCACCACCGGCTGGCGATCAAGCCTTAAGTACATAGGCCTTCGAGGGACATTGAAGATCCAAACTATAGCAGTGGGATTTAGCTAAAAATAAATACAGTATATGGGACAGGAGCCAGACTATGAGGTTTCAGCTTCCAAAGAATTAAACTGCAACAAAATGTGGCTTCAACTGATCTGTAAAATGATAGGTCTTTAGGGTAGCAAATAAAGAATGGCTAGCATTCCATTTTGCAGTCAAATTTTTAATCTTCTACCCATTCTTTGTGACCAGGGGCAGAATCTGGTCATGAGGAGGTCCTTGATGTGACAGGGGTGGGGCAGGATGGGCAGTAAGGCCAGCTGCCCTCACCTCCTCTTTGAGATATGCTAGGTGGGTGTGGCTGCTCTCACTTGAACAAAGTAAGTGGACATGATCTTGGGATTAATTTTCTTCTCTCTTCTCCTTCTCCTCCTTCTTCTTTGGATTGCACCCAGAAGCATTCTAGATTGAATCCAGGAGCATTCTACCTCTGCGATACACCTTCAGCCCTATTTTTTTTTTATTCTTAATTTTGAAACAGGGCCTCACTAAACTGCAGAGGGCCTCACTAAGTAGCTGAAGCTGGCCATGAACTGTGATCCTCCTGTCTCAGCCTCCCAAGTACTGGGATTACAAGAGTGCGCCACCACACCTGGCTCTTGGAATAAATTTTCTGTTCAGCAGTCTAGGCAACTCTAGATTTGCTTGTTAAGAGTAAGACCTCAGGGGCTGGAGGTAGACACCAGCTGTGGAGTACTTTCATAGCACACGTGAGGTCCTGAATTCAATCTCCAGTATGGCTGAAAAAGAAAAAAAAAACTGTAAAACTACAGACTTCTTCAGATTAAAGACTAAGTTGTACTCAGGTTAGTATCTCCAGCACTTTGCACGGAATGTGACAAACAGATGAAGCCCATAAAGATTCCTGAATAAAAATGGAATTGTGCAGAGTTAACTTAAAAATGGTTAAGAGGAACCTGAAAAGATAGGACTGAAGGGGAGAAGCAGCCACGGGGCTCTTTCTGGTCCCATGAAACAGACTCGTGTCACCTTGAATCTGTGTTACCCTCTTCCCAGTTCGATTCTGCATGGTAGGAAGGTTTCAACTAAATCCTATTAAATTCCACTTTTTTTGGCCCCAAATGTTCACAGATAGACAACGTAAGGGTCCACCTAGTTAACAATAGGCAGAAGAGTTAAGGACACTTATTTCAGTGGCAGAGTTTGAATTCCCACCACTGCTTAGGACCAGTGTGACGCTAGACATGGGATCTACCATTAGAAATGTTCCTCTGTAAGACTACATAGTTGTTTGTTGTAGCACAACACTTGAATGCTCAGGACGTGTGCCCTCCAAGGTGTGCGGCACCCAGACCCTGTCCTGCTCCTTGTCCTAAAAGCTGAGCTGGGCCCCTTTGTCAGTGGCCACCTTGCTCTGCCTGATGTTAGTCATTATACTATCTTCTATTTTTAAAAAGATCTAAATAAAAACTTAACAACAAGGCAGTTCGTTGTGTTTTGTTTTTCTTTTAAAATCAGACATTTCAATATAGGTGAAAATCATTTTTTATTTAGTAATTCAAACTAATGGGTTTTATTGTAATGAAACTTTAAAAAACCATTACAATGGACAAAGGGCTGAGGCTTAAAATATTTTCATTTACAGGTAGGTTCTGCTTTGATGAAATCCGATATGCAAAAATCTAAAATTAGGAAAACTGAAAGCTTTATCTAGGCTTATATTGTTTACATTACAAAAGGGGGTATTCTGCTTTACAAAAGCATTAATTTCTATGTTCCTTTAAATAGTGATGTCCCGATGGTGTGTTTCGAATAGAACATGAATCATTAGTAGCAATTTATACACAGGTGTTTCTTGTAAAGCAAGGCTCACCTGGGGCGAGTGCTGGGCTGCAGTCAGAATGGCTCTGACTTGCATCAGAGAAGAGGAATTGAAAGGCGAGATTTTGAGTGACATCCTCAGTAGAGGAGAAGAAAGGCTCAGCATTAGACTTTCGGGGCTCCTATCTAATCTTGATATGAAGGCATCTGTCAAATGTGCCATCATATCTCTTTAGCTTAACCTGAGTGGTGTTTAGCAATTCAAGTAATGGAACCCGAATAGGGAGTCATGTTTTCGTTTTCCATCTCTTCTTGCTTCCAATGGATACTCCTGACAGGTTCACTCTGAAAAGTTTCCCATTTATAAAGTCATTATTTCTATCCTAAGGGATGCAGTAAAACTGCATCAATGTTTTCAATAGCCTGCAAACTTTTCAGGCTAAACATCTGACCTTTGGCCCTACTCAGCTTGTGAATTAATTGCCACAAGTCCCTCTGTAACCACCTGTCCTTACATTTTAAAAGTAAAATAAGTCATTTAAAAATCAAATCATTAATTATGAATGTGTTTGCTTTCTGCTGCTGTGACAAAACTCCTGAGAAAAATAACTTGAAGGAAGAAAGACTTTTTTGGCTCAGTTTCAGAGGTTTTAGTCCATGGCCACTTGGACTCATTCCTAAGGACCTGGGGTGTGGCGCAGAACACCATGGCAGAGCATTGCTTCTCACCTCATGGCTACCAGAAGCAAAGAAAGAAACAGAGAGGAAGGGTCAGGGATGAGATAATTCAAGAATACATCCTTCATGGCCTACTTTCTCCAAGCAGATCCCCTCTTCTAAAGTTCCCACCACCTCCCAATAATACCACCAGCTGGGGGCCAACAGGGAACCTTCCAGATCCAAACTATAATAATAGAATTGAGAAAAAAATGACAGCTGTGTTAGTCAGCTTTCTACTAATACCACAAAATACCTGAGATAGAGAATTTGCAAGGGAAAGTTTATGTGGCTGATGCTTTCAGAGGTTACAATCCACGCTCAACTGGCTTCATTGTCTTGGGGCTGTGGTGAGGTAGTATGTTATGGAAGGAACACGTGGTAGAACAAAGCCATGTGCTCATGGTAACAGGGAAGCTAAACCCCAATGGCCCCTCTAAGGGCACTCCCCCAGGGGCCTAACATCTTTGACAAGGCCCCAACTCCTCCAGGTTTCTCCACCTCCAAATAGCTCTGTGGGCTGAGACCAAACCTTCAATACATGGCCTTTGAGGCATGTTTGAGAACTAAAAGCATCACCTTAACAGCACATAAGAACTTCCCTAAGTTCTCTTTTAAATAAAACTTTAGAATCTATTATAAGGATGGCAATCTGCCACTAAATCTGTGGTCTAGGCTATTTTATTAATAAGAGTTTATTAAATCCATAGCAAATCATGGCCAGTTTGTGTGGTTAGTGAAGAGACAGAAATATACTCATTATCCAGATATGGGCAAAATGCTGAATATAGCCAGGCATGGTGGCACATGCTTGTAATCCCTGCACTTGGGAGGCTGAGACAGGAGGATCTCACAGGTTCGAAGCCAGCTTCAGCTACTTAGTGAGGCTGTCAGCAACTTAGTGAGACCCTGTTTCCAAATAAAATATAAAATAGGTCTGGGAGTATAGACTGGAGGTAGGAAGCCTCTGGGTTACACTCCCAGTACCACACACACACAAAAATGCTGAATATATCTCACAATCTAATTTGCATGACTTTGAAAGTAGAGTTTTGGCAATTTTATACCTATATGGGTTTTTTTTTTTAAATAAACAACCACTAGTTCCAGAATTGTAGTAGAATAAGATCCTTGTACATAATCATTAAAAAATATAATCACCTAGCTGGGTGTGGTGGCACATTCTTGTAATCCCAGCATTCAGGAGGCTGCGACAGGAGGATTGCAGTTCACGGACAGCCTCAGCTGCTTAATGAGGCCCTCCACAACTCAGTGAGACCTTGTTTCAAAATAAAGAATAAAAAATAGGGCAGGGGTGTAGCTCGGAGGTTGAATAACCCCTGGGTTCCATCCTCAATATATATATTTGCTTTAGTTATCTATTAAAAGAAAGCAATCTTTAGAAGAAGAGATGTGGTAGATGTGTATTCAAAGGACAAGGAAGAAAAGAAGCTAATGTGATGAGTTAAAGCTAAGGCTTAAATATTAAATATTTAAGTTATCCCCTTTTCTCTTGCTTCTAAGAGTAGAATTTATCTATTTCTGCTTTCTAAATGAAATATGAAACCAGTCTTTGCAAAACTTTGAATAGTGCCTAGAACAGAGTAGCCAATCAATGAAGTGTGTCAACCTTTACAAAATTGCCTTATCTCCTTATGCACAGGATGACAAGGTCCAGTGGAAAGACAGAATGGACCAGACACTATCCCAGCCACACCCTGGTGCTTGGTGACAGAGAGCTGGGTTCCAGTCACTGTGTCCTTGCTAGGAGCAGCCACGCATGTGCGTTAGAATTCTTGAGTGCCTTATTGGTTAAGTAAATTGGCACATTTTGACTGGCAGAGAGAATAGACAGGCACACTGGAGGAAGGAGGAGCACACAAGGTCACAGCAAGGTTATCAAGCAATGAGCCCCAGGCTCAAAGTCAAGATTGGGTGAAGCTTGAAGGTAGGAGGCCGCTGTCCCCAGCCATGGAGGGCAACACAAAGGCTGTGAATTTGATGGTGCCATGGAGGCAGAATAGATATAGCATCCCCAGAGGTGAAATAAACAAGACACAAGACAAAGGCCTTCAAATCTGTGACCTGCTAGCATAAAGGGCGACTGATTTACAGATCCAAAAGGAACAATGAGGATCTAAGATTATTGAAATTAAGACTTCTTGCATTCCATTAAACTACCCTAACCCTAACCCCTAACCCTAACCCATAACCCTAACCCATAACCCATAACCCTAACCCCTAACCCTAACCCTAATCCCTAACCCTAACCCTAACCCCTAACCCTAACCCATAATCCTAACCCCTAACCCATAACCCTAACCCCTAACCCTAACCCTAACCCCTAACCCTAACCCATAATCCTAACCCCTAACCCTAACCCCTAACCCTAACCCATAATCCTAACCCCTAACCCTAACCCCTAACCCTAACCCATACCCATAACCCTAACCCTTAACCCTAACCCTAACCCCTAACCCTAACCCCTAACCCTAACCCTATTCTTTATGGATTTGGGGGGTTGCTCTCTCTCTCTCTCTCTCTCTCTCTCTCTCTCTCTGTGTGTGTGTGTGTGTGTGTGTGTGTGTGTATGTGTGTGTGTGTGAAAGATCCTTTCCCCCTGTAACAGGAAGGCATGAAAGAGATGGCAAGTCAAGGTAGGTAATGCAAGGAGAACTCACTACAGGGACAATTTAGGAAGGTATGAGCTGGGTGTAGGAAACCAGAAGAGTTGGCCCAGTGTCCTGACTAACGATAGCAACGTAGAAGGGAGGGTTCCCTGCTGGAGTCTTGGTAGAGCAACGTAGCTAGGAGGAAACTAGGAAAACAAACATCACCACCATCCTGACCCTTTCCCGTTCACCCCCTGCCGCCCATCTCCCTGGCTGAGACTGACTAAAAGCCACAGGGCACACACATGGCAGAATAGGATGGAGAGAGGTGGAGTGGACCAGGCATGCAAATCGGAGACAGTCGGCCCAGCCTCAGTGGGAAGTTAATTCATGTTGAGAAAATGATAATCCAATGTGTTGCAGAATGAGTAGAAATACTCATGTATTTCTACTGCTGCAATCAACTCCATTTGACTTTTTAACATAGTTAGTACTGGTGGTACATTTTGTAAAAGCACCCGATCAGTAGGTATCTTTGTTTAGACTGTGAACTTCCTGATGGTGGGAAATGGGCTTTCATCTTTATCCTTCATAGCAGCTGAATAATAGAATAAAGTGATACAGAAAAAAATGGAGTATATTCTGGTATGCTTAATTTTCTTGCCAGAGGAAGCTCTTTATCCACAGAGAAAGAGAATCACAGAAGACCTCTTTAATCTTTTACCTCCATAATTTAAAACTCTTCCTCAAATACAACGTTGGCTGTTGTCACCATTAGAATAGGATTGTACTAAGCATGAAGGGATGTAGCTTTGATGGCTCAGAATCCAGCAACATGTAGAGCTGTAGACCTACTCTACAGGTGTGGGCAACAGGGCTAACTTGCAGGGCGCTCAACGTTTTTAAACACAAACAAACACATAAAAATTGACAGACCGGATAAGACTGGTGGTTTATCCGGCCAAGAATTCTCTGCTAGAGAAGAATGTTTTACATTTTTTAAGTGTAAACTCTATTAATAATTTAGGATTGGGATTGCTTAGACTCTAATGACTCAAGACTTTACTTCTCCATAATTTTTTTTTGCCATCGCAATATTTTTATTTTGCTTCAGGTACTTTTCCAATTTCCCAGATAACTCAACTGTCTTTAGTTATTTATTATAATAATAATTATCATCATCATTGTTATGGTTCCAGGGATTGAAGTCAGAGGCATTCTTCTTTCAAGTTCCTCCTTCCCAGCCTTTTTTTTCCTTTTGAAACAGGGTCTCACTTAGTTGCCAAGGGTCTCACTAAGTTACTGAGTCCGGCTTTGGACCTGCAATACTTCTGCCTCAGCCTCCCAAGTACTGGGATAACAGGCTTGTGCCACCACACCTGGCTAACCATCTTTATTTATTGAAGTCTCTGGACTTCATTTCTTTCTATTGTTCTTCAGAAGACTGTCTTAACCTCATTCATTCGTCTGGTAGGAGTTAGCTAGTCTTACCTTACTTCTTTCAACTGTTAGATGAAATCAATACCATTCTCTTCCATTTTCTCTAAAATCCAAGTCCCCTAATTGTGTGATAGTCTGATCGCTCAAACTTCTCAAAAACTGAGAATGGTCTGGTCCAGCATTCGGTCTCATGTATGGATTGATCTGGTAAAACTGACTTCCACACCTAAAAAGAGGATTGGAATCTAGCATAAGTGGATTTCCCCAAATAATTTTGTTTATTGCTAGGCTAATTTCCTGGCAGAGGCTTCTGGTAACTTCCTATGATTTAGACCTCTTGTTGTTTCATAAATCTGGCTTTCAATATTGGTTCTATTATGTTTCCAGATTGACAAACCATCTCAGACTCATAGAAATCTCCCAGCTTGTAGGGCTCTCTCAGTAGCCTCTTCTAATGTCTCCTAGAGAGAACCTGTGCGCACACACACACATACTCTCTCCCCTCTCTCTCACCCTGTGCCAGACTTAGAAGTCCCATGCTTGGGGGTCATGTAGAGAGATGGATCCCCACTGTGTGAAAAGGCCATTTTGGACCAAAAGATTGACAAGGCCTTGGTAGACATCACAATAGAACTGCAAACCGAGTTCTTCCACCCTTGTCTTCCCTTCCTCCCAATCCCACTTCTTGTCTTCTCCTCAGGCCCAAACCATTGTTCCAGTTTACCTTTGAACTCTGAATTGCACTTGTGTCTTGACTGTGAATTCTCTATATATTCCATATGTCCTTTCATAGTTTAATCCTTTTTGAAGAAGTGAAAAATTATACTTTAAAAGAGGATAAAGTTTATTTTAAAAATAAAATTTCAGGCTGGGCGTAGGGGTACACGCTTGTAATCCCTGCGCTTGGGAGGCTGAGACAGGAGGATCACACAGGTTCGAAGCCAGCCTCAGCTACTTAGTGAGGCTCTCAGCAACTTAGGCCCTATTTCCAAATAAAAGTATAAAATAGGCCTGGGAGTATAGCCCAGAGGTAGAAAAGCCCCTGGGTTCCAACCCCAGTACCACCAAAAAAGAATTTTCAATTATTCTACAAATATATATATATATATATATATATATATATACACATATGTGAGAAGATGTACATAAGCAAAAACATAAAATCACAAAAATATATAAGTAAAAAATTAAAACCTAAAACTGTTACCAGCCCTAATATTCAGAGATAGCCATTACTTATATTTTTCTGTATATACTAATAGTCTTTTTATTTAAAAAAAAAAGCCCATGTATACATGTTTTAAATAAATTGGGACAATATCGTTTATAAATCTTTTTTGTCTCTGCTAAATAATACATTTGAGATATTTTTCCATGTCATTAATCTTTTACATCATTTGAAATGACTGCATAATATTCTACTTCATCAATGTTCATAATTTATTCATCAAATGTCCTACTGTTTTCAATTTTCATCCCGTTTCTGATGCTCTGATGGTCACCCTTATGCATAAATATTTGCACATGCCAACATAAAGACACAGCTCCAGGAGGAATAGCTAGATCAAAGAGCACACAAAATATTGAGACTTTCAACACAAATCAACCACCTGGCTGAGGTTTGGAACCTGACCTACAGGGAAGACTGATGTGAAAATGAGGCATCAGGAAAGAGGAAGAGAAAACTCGGCTCTTTGGGAAGAAGGAGAAAAACATAATTGATGAGGGAGACCTTAAAACCTTAGGAAGTGAGAGCTTGGAACAAAAATATCCAGAGGAACGCAGTCTTTGTGATGCTTCAGAAATCGTGTTACTCTCCTCCCTGGCTTTCTTGAATGACTGGAAAACTAGCTGAATAGATTGGATAGCCCAGCCCTTCTCCACGAAGAAAGGGGGGCAAGGAGGAAGGGATGGGGAAAGAGGAAGGAAAGAAGGGAGGAAGGAAGGAGACCATTTTAAAAAAGAAGTTGAAAACATCAACATTGTTGGCCGGGCGTGGTGGCACACGCTTGTAAACCCCGCTCTTGGGAGGCCGAGACAGGAGGATGGCGCAGGTTCGGTCGCTGGCTTAAGAGACCCTGTTTCCAAATAAAAATATAAAAAATAAGTGTCTGGGAGTGCAGCCCGGAGGTAGAAGGGTTTCCAGGAACCCCAGAACCACCAAAAAAAATCAACATTTTTGATTTCATGTAGCATTACAAAATCCACACCAACAAAACAAAGGGACAGTAGGGTGAGTACAACCACCACCTCTATGGCCTTAAAATTAGAGATGCAAAATGTCTATGGTAACATGTTTGTTTACTTTATGACCAGTCCAGTAAGGATGTTTCCCCCAGTTTCCTTAATGTCTGAGTGAAAGAGAGCTTTGAAATAAATATAGCAGGATGAGAATTTTCAGAACTGTCACAAATATAAGTGGGATAAGGAAAAGATTTTTGCGACTGTATCCAATGATGCCATTTCCACCATGTCTCCAAGAAATGACTAATAGAAATTATCCACTTTTGCTTTGAGTAGTAGTATACCCTCAATTCTGGACTCACATCAAGCTTAGATGACCTTGGAGCCCAAAGCAAACACAGGGCATGCCTACCAAGGAAGGAAGGAAAGAATGCAAGGGGAAGACTGAGAATCAGGGAAGAACAAGGAGAGGAGAAGGGGAGAGAAAAGAAAGGCGTGGAGCCAGGCGTGGTGTTGCACGCTTGTGATCCCAGTACTTGGGAGGCTGAGACAGGAGGATCACAAGTTCAAAGCCAACCTCAGCAACTCAGTGAGACCCTGTGTTCAAATAAAAAGTAAAATAGGTCTAGGGGTATAACTCAGAGGTAGAAGGCCCCTGGATTCCATTCTCATTACCAACAAGCAAAAAAAAAAATGGAAGGAAGGAAGGAAAAAAAGGAAGAAAGAGAGAAAGAAAGAGGTGTAGATGGAGAGAAAATAGACAATATGCTTCATTGCATGAGTGACTTGGAATGCTGACTGGGTAAACCTGCTCTGAAAATTTCCTGGGCCATGACTCTTGGAAATACTGCATTCTCTTTTCATCCAGGAAAGAGAGAGAGAGAGAGAGAGAGAGAGAGAGGGAGAGAGAGAGAGAGAGAGAGAGAGAGAGAGAGAGTTTTTCCTGTACAGTTTGCATAGCATTGGTTATTTTGTATTGTATTGTATTGTATTGTATTGTATTGTATTGGTACTGAGGATTGAACTCAGGGGCATTCCACCTCTGAGCTACATCCCCCGCCCTGATTTTACTTTTTATTTTGAAACAGGGTCTCACTAAGTTGTTGAGGGTCTTCCTAAGTTGCTGAGGCTGGTCTCGAACTTATGATCCTCTTTTCTCAGCCTCCAAATACTGAGATTAACAGTGTGTGCCATCACACCCAGCTGCATTAATTCTTAATACACACACACACACACCTTAAGTAGTCTCCCAGGAACAGAGTGAATGTCAGAGTCTTTGACAGACTGATATTTGAGGAGCCAGACACAGTTACTGGTCAGAATGCACATCTAGAAGGCCAATCATGGCTACCTTGTGTCGCTTGCAGGACCTGGATCTAACACATCTTAGCAAAGGACCTTCAGTGTCCATTTTTTTTCCAGGTGGGTTCTGTAGAGTGCACCTGACCCTAAACATAAGCCCTGCTTCTCTGCACTGTCACCCAGGATGGCGAGAGGCCACAGCTCACAGCAGAGACTGGAGGGAGCCTGGAAAAGTACAATAATATTCTAAGTTGCCTTTAGTCTTATTTTTATTTGGGCTAATTTGCATGGCTGGTGTGTGCCAAATGAGGATATTTTTCCTTCTCCTTGGAATAGCTTCATGTTAAAATATCACTCTTTTCAAAGTGCCCAGCTATTACGCTGGTGAATAATGAGGCAGATGGAAAATAGGAAGGGTGGAAGGGTGGAGCAAGTTCAAAATGCTTTGGACCTGGCAGAATAATGGAGCTTTTCGGATTTCCAGCCTTCCTCTACTGTATTTATCTGAGGGTACCATCACTTCATCCTGTGGAGTTACAAGAACATCCAGAGAGCCACATCCATCTCTGCCAGCCTCCTACACGCAGCTGATTCAAAGGGCTTGTGGCAGCTGCCTGTCCCCAGGCTTAGCATGGCACAGTCTAAAGAGAGTGCTTGCTCAGGGAAAGCGTCCAAGCTGCAGGACTTTGCTACTTGCAGAACTCCTCCCGAAGCATCCAACATTTTCCAGAAAAAATAAAATGCAGTGCTTTCTATATTTTCTCAGAAAATGGAAGCTTCCAAAGGGTTCTTCATCCCTTTTCCACAGTAGCAGGAAGCCACCATCAGCTAAATATTTGACAAAATTAGGTTCACGGCTTTGTGTTGCTAGTAACATGAGCATGGTCTGCCCGTCTCCCAAAATGGCAGCTGCCGCACTGATGGATTCCAGTAGTTCCCCCAGAGCTAGTGTGTTTCTGACTCTCCTTCCTCTGCCCATAGCTAAGCCACCCTCCAAAGCCCTCGTGAAATGTCAGCAGCTCTTCCAGGAAGCCTCTCCCATATACCAGCGCTTCTCTCCACTAAACAATTTAGAGATTAATAATGTAGCAACAGGAGAGAGATTAAAAAGCCATCTGGTGAGCAGGCCCTGACGCAGCTTAAAATACCTACAAAACCAAGAGGGGACAAGAGCTCCCAGTAAAAGCCAGGACCTGGAGCCAGGCAAATCTGAGTTCTCTTTCTAGACCTGCTAGGCACTAGCTGTGTAGCTCTGGTGGTGGTGGAGGGGGGTGATCCTTGACCACCTCCGCTTCACTTCTGGAAATAATAACAGTGCTTTTTTTCTCATAGGGCTTTTGAGATGAGTTTATTGTTATTAACTGTTATTAGGACTAATGCTCTTGCAGCTGGATGAACCACCTATGGCCGGTCCTGGGAGAGCACCACCAAATTCCAGTGAGGCCGGACTGACAATACATTGGGAAGTCTGTTCTCATCTGGTTGTGGTCATCAATAAAAGCCTGGAAATGAGCAGGAAGACTCACTGCACCTGACCCTAGGCTGCTCGTGGGAGTCAGAGCTGACAGTGCCAGATGGTTCATTCACTCATCCATCCGTGCTCCGTTCACTCATTCAACAAATACTTAAACTAGTCTGTGCTGAATCCTTATCTTGGAGCTGATGCAAATCCCTGCCCTCATGGGGCCTACACTTTGATAGAAAAAATAGAGATGTGTTTCAGCCAAAATTCTCCCTGGTGTGACCCCCAAATATCTGACAAACACAACTTAGAGGAAAGAGATTTATATGATCACAGTTCTGGAGGTTTCAGAGGGTTCAGGCCACATTATACAAGTTATATCTGCAGAGCTCAGGGCAAGGCAGAGGGATCAGAGAGAGAGAGAGTGCGCGTGCACACAAAGGCTCTGCTCTCACATCACAGAGGCTGGGAGTAGAGGGAGCTAGAGAAGGTGTCCACAGACTTATATATAGTCCCCAAAGCCACACCCCCAGTGACCCACGCCTCCCACTCACTCTACCTACCCAGGTTATCACCTAATAAATTCATTACAATGGATTCACCCACTGATGAGATTGGAACACTTGTGATTTAATTATATCAACTCTGAATACATGAGCTCTTCAGGGGACATTCTATATCCAGACGATAGCAAGGTATAAGTAAAATATAAGCTACACTAGAGACACTGGGACACAGGCTGGGGGGATGATCTGTTTGAGATATGATGAGAGGAAGAGTGACCTGAGTAAAGACCAGAAGAAGTGAAGGAGCAGGCGAGTGGGGAAGCTGAGGCACCATCCCTCTGCTTCCCTGCGACCTCAAGAGTTCATCGCTTTTGCCATTTATAGAAACTCAGCCAGTAGAAGGGCTACGATCTACTTCTGAAAGCCCAGTCCACACTCAGGAAGGGAGAGAAGGTGCTCAGGCTCCCAGCCAGGCCCAGTATGAAGACAAGTGGCCCTATCTGGTAGAGAGACAGGACCTCCTGGGGGTAACTGGGACAGCCAGAGATCACCGGAGGGCCCCACACAGCAGTAGGGTGGGGCTGGAGGATCTCCAGAGGAATTCCAGGGCAAGTGGAACAGCCCTGCAAAATGGCTCTGGCCACTTTTGGGGGAGAGAGATACCCATTTTTTGGTGGTTTTGGTTCAAACAGGGAAGTCACAGGTGATGACTATTTGCTCAAACAATGCTGATGATCCTCACAAGGAAGACAGAGGTCCCCTTGGGTAGCACCCTGTTGAGAAAATGGAGAGCCTGGTTCTACCTGAAGCTCCAAGGTATGGGGACACTCAGTCTAAGGGCCCAGACTGGTGGCCGTAGTTCCTTCCTTCTCTTAACTTCCCCTGCTCAGGGACGGCTCAGAAAGCATCTGTTAAGGAAAATCTCTTGTTATTGTTATTGTTATTCATTTTGTTCTTGTTAAAGAAAATATGTTGCTTTTATTTATTTATTTTATCCCCAATCTAAGGGGCCTATAAGCATCTTGAGGGCAGATTAATTCTCTTTGTTTTAGTCATTTTATTGTTGATGAATAAGATTGTGCATCTATTCATATGCATATAAGTAATTTATATTGTCCTTTCTGTTTTCTATTTTTAAGGTGAACTTTTCTTTTTATATACTTGTATTGGTGCCAATTCTTACATTCAAACTGCCTGCAGTAATTCTCATTGGGCTAAGTAATAACAGTAATATTAACAGCCAATGCTTACTGAATATTCACATGCCACTGTCCCAAGCACTTCATGATTATTAATTCTTTTAACTATCACACCTCTCAGTGAGGTGGTCCTTTTATTATTTCCAGATGGATACTGGAGGCACAGATGTTAAATACTTTATCTGAGGTCACTCAATTAGTAAGTGGTCATTTGGCTTCAGAGACCTCTTATGAACAAAATTTGAACACCCTCCCCTGAAACCCTCAGGACCTCAGCACATGACTGCCCTTGGAAACAGGGCCCTTAAAGAGGTGATTAAGTTAAAATAAGGTCATTGGGGGTGGGCTCTAATCCAGTATAAGTAGTGTCCTTATAAAAAGAGGGAATTTAGACACAGACAGGTACACAGGGAAGAGCCTGTGAAGACACAGGGAGAAGACACTGTCTCTAAGGTCAGAGGAGAGGACTCAGGAAACCACCTGATCTCAGACTTCAGCCTCCAAGACTATAAGAAACATTCCTGTTGCTTAAGCCGCCCAGTCTGTGGTGTTTTGTTATGGCAGCCCTGGGAAATGAATTCAGGTACCTAGTGGGTGTTTAAGAAAGACCTGGAAGACTCTGAGCTTCATATCTGAGGCCATGAAGTCTGGCCCTGCCCCCTCTCCTGTGTTCAACACGAGGAGGTAGTGTGTCTGGTCCTAGGACGTCCATGTCTACAGGCTGAGATGCCCGTGGCTTTCTCAGAGCTTAGCCTGTGCTGCTAGAAAAAAAAAAGTGATTTTTATCACATGGAAACTATTTCATTGGCTTACCCAGTAATTCGCTGGCATATACAAAGTACAGAAACAGGAAGCAGACTTTCTATGTGTGTATGGCACTGGGGTTTGAACCCAGGGTATTTCACCTTTGAGCTACACCCCAGCCCTATTTTATTTTTATATGTTGAAACAGGGTTTTGTTGAGTTGCTCGGGGGGTCTCACTAAGTTACTGAGGCTGGCCTTGAACCTGTGATCCTCCTGTCTCAGCTTTCCACATACTGGGATTACAGACCTGTGCCACCACACCAGGCTCAGACTATTTTGTTCGTCAATTCATTGGTTCATCCTGCCAATGATTACTGGTGCCTGCTACATCTCAGGCATAGTATTCATCCTGAGGACTGGGAATACTGTGTGTGTGTGTGTGTGTGTGTGTGTGTGTGTGTGTGTGTGGTGTTTGTTAGTTACTGGAGATTGAATGCCAGGGGATCTTATCTTCTATCTGTACCCCTACCCCTATTTTATTTTATTTTATTTTATTTTATTTTATTTTATTTTATTTTATTTTATTTTGAAGTAGGGTCTTGCTAGGTTAATGAGAATCTCATTACTTGCTAAGGCTATCCTCAAACTTGTGATCCTCCTATCTCAGACTCCCAAGTACTGGGATTACAGGCCTGTGCTACCATGCTCAGCTGAATACTGGGAATATAAAGATGACCAGAGACCTGTTACTGTGTAAGGGAAGTGATCACACACATACAGCTTGCCCTCTGTATCCACAGCATCTATCTGTATGCATAGATTCAACTAAACATGAACGGAAAATATTTGAAAAAAGTCATATCTGTAATGAGTACGTATGGACTTTTATCGTGCCATTATTCCCTAAATAATGCAATATAACACCTAATTATGTAGTGTTAGCCTTGTCTGAGATATTATAAGTAATCTATAGATGAGATTTTAAAGTATATGGAGGATAGCTGGGCGTGGTGGCGCACACTTGTAATCCCCGCACTTGGGAGGCGGAGACAGGAGGATCGCGCAGGTTCGAAGCCAGCCACGCTGGCCTAAGAGACCCTGTTTCAAAAATATAAAATAGGTCTGGGAGTGTAGCCCGGAGGTAGAAGGGCTTCCAGGAACCCCAGTATCACCAAAAAATAAATAAATAAATAAAGTATATGAAGGATATCCATATGCATATTGCATATATGCAAATATATACCATTTTATACAAGGGACTTGACCACCCACAGTTTTCAATATCCCAAGATGGTCCCAGAACAATCCACTGTGCATACCTAGGGATGACTGGAATTGTAAATTTTATTTTAATCAAGTAATCATATAAATTATACAAAATAACCACTGTGGTAAGTAAGAATGAAAAAGGAGAGAGACACAATGCAAGGGAAGAAGAATGGCTAGAATGTGCTGGAGGATTCGAATTCCCAGGCAAAGTCTAGTGGAAGCTGACATCATACGACTCAAAGATTATACAGCAATTACCCAAGAGCAGAAGACGGGGGCTAGCATTCTGATGGAGGCAACTACAGAGAAAGCCCCAGAGAAAGACAACATGCGGCAACCTTGTTTCGTAGATGTTTGCAGAATGGAGGGAAGAGGAGAGGAGAGAAGTAAAAACAAAAGGAAAAGATGGAGGAGAGGAAAGCGGATGTTAACTGAAATCTGCCACATTCCAGGGGCACGCTAGGCGTCTTCCAACAGTTCATCTTTTCGGCCATAAGAGAAGTAGCTGCCCAGGACAGAGTGGGGCAGGACTCTGCGAGTAACACCCCCTTATATTTTACACCCCAGATTCCCCTGGCCTCGGGATGGCTCAGGCCAGCAGCTCTACCCACAAGCTGTGGTATCTGGGTGGCCTGGACCAGTGGCAGCTGAGACACCCTGCCGGGCTGCAGCAAGCCTCCTCCTGACTCACAGCCTGGGGCAGGGCTCTCTGACAACTTGACCACCTAGGTAGGGCCTTGGGCAGTGCCCACAGTGGGGTCCCACAGCCTCCTGCAGGACTCTGAACAGAGCTCAGGGGGTTGGTGAGGATAACAGAGGCGGAGAGTGGCTGGGGGATTCGAATTCCCAGGCAAAGTCTAAGATGCCAGTGAGGATTTATAACCCCAAAGAAAGACCTGAAATATACACAGAGAGAGAAACTGGGCTATCTTAAATTGCTGCCTAAGAAGTGCTTTCGTTTCTTATGTGGTATGTGCACACACCACCACTTAAAAAAAAAAAAAAAAGAAAAGCTTAGATCAAAATCATTTTAACATACATTTATGTGCCACTTTCAAAAGGCCTCATTGCACCTAGGTCAAAAGAATTATTTTTACTTTTCCTAATTCACCATTGCACTCAGCCCTACCACTCTCCTACCTCCCTATTAAAGAATACCATTTGCAGCTAAATGAATTTTGCCAACATAATATCCCCAAAAGTACAACTGAGCCTTTTCTCTTACTTACATCAACATCCCTGTTAAAGTTCATGGAGAATTTTGTTTTAAAATTCAGTGCCCGGAAAAGCTCTGCTTGCCTTCCAATAATAAGAGCTCTAGAACTTTCTGAGGTTTCCCTTTAACCATGACTACTAAGAAGCCCCAAGTCATGGTTAAGGGTCTACTTGGACTTTGTGTTCAGTAATCACAATTTTCAAATTTCGGTCCTATTTTTCTATTTTCTATTTACTAGTGGCTCTCTTGATATATTTTGCTGAGTCCTCTTTGGGAAGAAAGTATATACAAAAAGCAAACATGTTGTATTGTCTGCCCCCAGGCCAAGCTTCCTAAGCCAAGAATCCCTAAGTCAGCCCTGTCCTTGGTCACTGTTTTAACAGCCTCAGCACTCTGAAAAGACAGAGTGACATTACCTCAGCTGCATAGCCCCCACAGGAAATAACTTCAGTGCCGTATGTATTATTTATCTATTGCTGTTTTTTTAAACTACCCCCACGCTGAGCAGCTTAAAACACCAAACACTTATCATGTCCTGCGGTTTCGGGGGTAGGATCTGGAGCAGCTCAGCCAGGTGGGTCTGCCCCTGAGTCTCTTGTGAGGCCGAAGACGCTCGAAGGCTTGGCGGGGCTGGGGGGCCTGCTTTTGCAGAGCCTTGCTGCGTGCCTGGAGTATCCCATAAAGCTGCCTGAGCATCTCACCACATGGCAATTGCCTTCCCCCAAGCACTGACCTAAGAGAGGATGGAGGACTAAGCCATAGGGCCTTTTATGGCCCAGTCCAGGGAGTCACACATCCCCATTCCTCCACCTCCTATTCATCAGAAATGAGTCACTAAGTACGGGCCACACTTGAGGGGAGAAGAAGCCTCAGACATCCAGAAGCGAGAAGAACCAGAGAAATTGAAGATGTGTTTCAAAACCACCATTCAGAACATAATGATACTTTCATTTTTTTTCTAAGTACATACGGCCAAGGCAGAGCTTGCTATGCAACATGCTACCAACATATTACCTGCATACAAATTGGGGTAGAGAAAAGAATGAAAAAGAAAATCCCCCCACATACAACAGACATACTACCAGGAAGCATCCTGGAAGCATCTGTCTCCAAACACAGCGTCTTAGTCCACGTGGGCTTCTATAACAAAATACTTAGACTAGGCAATGTGTAAATAACTGCTCATTGTTCTGGAGGCTGGGGGGCCCAAGATCAAGGCGCCAGCAGATCTGGTGTCTGGCGAGGGACATTCTCATTGATGGTGGCTTCTTTCTGTGTCCTTATATGGCAGAAAAGATGAACAAGCTCTCTCAAGTCTCTTCTACAAGAAAATCCTATCTGTAGGGAAGACCCCTCATGACATAATCCCCTCCCCAAGTCCCCCCTTTTTACACCATCACTTTGGGGGCTGGGTGTCAACTTAAGAACATTGTGGGGACACAGATGTTCACAACACAGCACCCAGGCATATGTTGGGGAGATAGGGCATGACCCCAGAGGCAGAGGGAATACAAAACAAAAGCAAACATTTCAGAAAAAAACGTGGACTGCGATCTCCAGTCTTCAAGGTCAGCCCTACTGCGACAGAATAGAAGAGTAAGACTAAGGTTGGCAAGACCTAGTATACCTGGAAATGACTCTCTTCTTTTTCGAACCTTCAAGTTAGACTGCAGGCAAGAAAAGTGAGTTGGTGGCTGAGAGAGTAAGGTTAGGGGTAAGGACTTAATTAATCTCTGGAGGGGCTAGTGGGTGCTGGCGGACAGTGGGGTGCTGATTCCAGCTCTAGCTGTTCAACTCTGCGCTCCCAAGAGAAATTTGAAACTCCAGCTGGCCGATGCCAGGATGCCAGGAGCCCGCTAGGTTCCCTCATTAATCTAGAAAGTGCCCCCTCCCAGAGAGAGGCCTGGGGAGGTGGGGAGGCCTTCCAGTTACCTCGCAGGGTCACCACCCTGCAGCTCTGACAGTGAACACCCTGGTGCTCAGGTTGGATCACAAGATGGCCAGGTTTTTCTTCTCCTTAAAGTCATCTTCGCGCTTGCAAAATTGCCATAAAATGCTCCAGTACGCAACAACTAAGTAACCAGCCCTGTGAGGTGTGTAACATTCTTGTCATGTGAGAATTAACTAGCCTAAAATATGAGCCAGCCAGGGAGTTATATTATGAAATAAAGGGAGCAGCTTGGAGCGTTTTTTCCTGCTTTATTAGGAAATCCAAATGCTGACTGAAATTAAATATGTTCATTCAATAACATCTAATTTCGTATTCCCCCGTGGCCACGCCCCCAGCACCAGGTCCACCTCCTGATCCAGCAGAGGACACGCCCCTCCAGGGCTGAGCCACGCCCACTCCAGGCTTCCATGCCCAGGCCATGTTAGTTTGTGTTTATCTGACAGTGGGTCTGTTTCTACGTACAGAATGTGAGTCCCACAGGGAAGGATCTGGGCTTCTTTGCTTTTCGAGCCGGAGACAGTGTGGATGCTTTGCTTTGGAAAGGGACCCTAGAACAGAGTGGGCGGAGTGTGGGAATGGAGATCCAGGGAAGGAAGGGAGTCGCTGGAGATTACAAACCTGTAATCTCAGTACTTGGGAGGCTGAGACAGGAGGAACACAGTTTCGAAGTCAGCCTTTCGAGACCCTTAGCAACCTAGCAAGACCCTGGGTCAACACTAAAAAAATAAATAAAATAAAAAGGGCTGAGGGTGTAGCTCAGATGTAGAATGCCCCCAGGTTCAATCCCCAGTGCCTAGTAGTATAGTAATAATAATAATAATAATAATAATAATAATAATAATAATAATAATAATTTCAAAGTACAATAGAGCCCTCGTCCTTCCAGGGTTCAACGTCCAGACCTCGTCCATGGGAGGTGCCAGAGTGCAGGGCTTTCTTTCCTCTCTAAGGAGGGAAGCCCTGGGTAGCAGTGGAGGTGGGGGCTGCTGAGGAGCAGGTGGATTGCCGCAGGGATGGTGCATTCACCAGGAGGACCAAAGGCTGCGAGGGGAGGTTACAGAGGGGATGCACAGGAGGGAGTAACAGTGGGCACCCTTGCAGTGATCTAGCAGTGTCGAGGACCTGAATTCCAACCGTGGCTCTGGAGACCGAGGCAAGGGAGTGGACAGGAGAGCCCTTGGTGGTGAGCCCTGGGAGACCTTGGCGTCTCTGTACAGACACCCACTGGCAAGGGAGGCCTCCTGCCTGGGCTGTGGCCTGGCTGCCCGCAGAGGGTAAAATGCAAGAGAGAAGAGGAGGGCAGGGACCGAAGAGCCTGCTGAGAGTCACAGCAGTCAGGGAGGAGATTGGGAGCAGGTGGGGACCACGATTTAGGAAAGGAAGTGAAGAGCATCTACGGGGTTCCTGGGAGGCAAGAGGTAGGGACTTATCATGGTCCTTCACAGGAAAAGGTTGAGTCCATGAAGGGTCCGGAGCGGTTCCCAGCGAGGGAGAAGGGAATGCAACTCAGGCCAGCGGGGTCCTTGGCTTATACAACAGAAAAGAATTTCACCATGTGCTAGTCAGAGCTATAGACATTTAGCAAAGTAAGGAAAATGCATTCAAGAGAGAATGCAGGCCACCTCCAGAGTGGGACACACATTAAAGGGTGCACAGGGAGTGGGAAGGAGGAGGTACGTGAGGATGACATCAGTCCAGTGGTCACAAGGTGATTCGGGGTGTGCTGGTCACCGTCCGGGTCCTGATGGGGCCTTCACAGTTTTTGTTTCAACCATCCTGCGAGGGCAGACAGTGTCCAAAAGACATCGCTCTTCTGCTTAAAAGATTCATGATTCACGAGTGGGTGGCTAACGGTGCCCAAGGAGGTTTCTCTTTTTCTTGACTTCTGTCCTCTGACCAACAGATATCTCTCTTGCTTAACTATTCCTACGCTAAATAATTAACAAGTTAAAGTATTTTTTCAAGTGAATAAATTTCCAGTATGGTATTGGGCCACCTTTCCAGACATTTCTCTGTGGCTTCTGTTGATCCATAGATGCCTCTTTGAGGACAGTCAAGGGCTTGGGTAAATATTAAAGACATAAACTCCTCAGAACCTTGGGACCAGCAGGCCCACTGAGGAGTGAGGTATGGGGGAATTTTGCCACAGGCTTTTATATTAGAATTACATTTTCCCTGTATGTCTCCTTTCTACCTATTTCTATTATTTCTTCTATTCTACCTCAGCTGCACACTGCATCCTGGTGACATCTTCCGCCGACCAGATACAGGAACAGGACAGGTTGACAGCAGACCCGATCTATGCTTGGAGTTCTGGCGGTGGGGCCTGGAAGGGCCTGGGAGCAAGGGGAGGGAAGACGCCAAGTGGTGGACCCCCAGGTTGTATGCTAAACTCTGTGATGGGCCCCAGATGATTTGGGGAACCCTTTCATATGTTCTAGACTCTTAAATTCATACATGCAGTGTGATCATTTTTCCTGTGTGTAGCCTGAAAATGAAAATTAATATATCCAGTGTTGATGCTATTGAGTATTTGTGGCCAGAAAAGATTGCTTTAAAATCTTAAATTTGTGGCCAGAGAGGCCCCTAGCAGGCCTCCAGGACAGCAGAAATGAGCTCCTGGCTGGCTTCCCCAGGAGCAGCTGAGGCCATGAAGGTTTACAAGGCCTGTCCTGGTTTGGCGTCCTGCTGCTGGCACTCCCTGTCTTAGGCAGGGGGGCAGGCGTCTAAAGCCAAAAGGTCCCCTCCCCTGCTCAGGTGTCTCTGAGTCCTTGTCTGCTCCTTGGCTCTGTTTTGCTCTGATCTTGGATTTTCTGCATTTCTGTCTCCTGTCTCTCCTCCCCTCCTTCCTCCCCGCTCTTTGCTAGCCTGCCTCCTGGTGCCTCCTTCTAGTTCCTGGTGCTATACAGTGACAAGAAAATATTTGAATGCATCCCAGAGTGCCCTGCGGGTCATTTCCTTGAATGCCCCGCTGGTTTTGCAAGTGCTCTAATTACCCCCGGAGTGTGCCATGCCCCCAGGCATGTGGGCCACGGGAATCCAGGCTGGCCTGTCCTTGGTGCATGGTGCAGGGTGCATGCTGGCTCAGGTGGAAGACACCGCCATCTGCGCCCCGCAGATGTCTGCAGTGGGACCTTAACTCAACTCTGCTGAAAGCCCCAGGGCTTTTGTTTGCTTTCCTTCTTCTCTTTTTCTTTTAAAGGCTGCCTCTGTTCATGCAAATTTTATTCCATCTAGAATGAGTTTTCAAACCCTTGCCATTTGGTTGAAAGGTAAGTCTGCTTTGAAGGCTGGTGGAAATTTCTCAATCATATTCCTAGTCGAGGAGTGAGTGGGAACTAAAAATATCAGCATTTCGGATTTTTTTTTTTTTTTTTAATTCTGAAGCCTGGAACAGAACCTCACCAAGTCCTCTGAGGGAGCCGGGGAGCGGGGCTGGCTCCCCGGCACCCACGCCGAAGCCCCGCGGCAGTGGCTCAGGGTGTCAGCGGCATCAGCCTGTTCCCAGAGGCCTGAGCAGTAAGTGAATCCGAGGCCGTTTTCTGAACATGTAAAATGAAGTTGCCTGGATGCATTGCAAATTTAACAGGCAAGACAATTTGGTGACAAAAAAAAAAAAAAAAAAAAAAAAAAAACCTCAGAGCAGTCAGGATGTTCGGAGAATTAAAAGCCAAATTAGATGACAAGTATCGTCTCCACTCCATGTGCAGCCTGACATCAAGCAGTTCTAAAAGTTATTAGCAGGGCGTTGTGGCTGGAGAGAGCTCCGTGCCGCCTTCAGGCCCCTGCTCATTATTCACTGGCTCGTTCTGTCTGTGCCCTAGCAGGACGGCCATGGTCTCTAGACATGGGCCCGGCGAGCAAAAGCAAAATATTTTACTTGAAAGGCCATCTGAGCATAGACACTGATTTATCATTGGCGGCTTCTGTGTGAGTCAGTCTTTCTAAAAGGGGAAATGCTTCTTTAAAAGAAAAAAAAGAACCCTCTGAAATCTGTCAACATTTTTTTTTAACCAGCTCTGTCTTTTGGAATTAGATTTAAATGAAGACAAGATGACATGCTCTGCCAAAGCCTCATTAAAACAGAGATACCTTAGGAAGGCCAGAAGTTTGGACGTTGATGCTGGAGACAGACTGTCCTTGCGTCTCTTCCCTTCCTGGAATTCTGCTCTCCCAAAGACAAAAGCAGCTGGCCAAGCCCTACATTTCTTGCACAACAGGGTCAGGTTGCCCCTTGGCAAAGCAAACCCCCACTCTGATTGACTGGCCGAGTTGACCATCCATGGCCAAGGTAATAACCATTTGGTGGGACCATATCAAAGCTAATTATTAAGGCTAATTATCAGGAAGCTTAATTAACTTATTCGCCATCCAACAGTGGAGAAAATGCTAAAGGTCACTTAAGGACTGTCCAGTCCTCTGTCCTTTTACTGTAGCTTAAGAGCAAAGTTTATATATATTTACCAAGCAACACACACACACACACACACACACACACAACACACGTTGTAAAGTAAAACAGAACAAAAAGAAAAATTGCCGGAGATCAGAGGAACCATGGTAACACTCCATCCCAAGTGCCGCTGCACAGCCGAAAGACAAGTGATAATGGTGACAATTTCTGGAAAATTGTATTAGATAATGCTTGCCACAGAGGTACAAGTAACCGAGCCATTGTTCCTTAGCATTCAACTTTATCTCTTTCATTTAAAAATCTCCAGGGAATAAACTCATCCAGATGAAAACATGTCGCCTCCGGGATAAATTTCCCAAGAGTTTTTGCCAACACAGATGTGGCGCCTGGTGACACAAACACAGATGAAGATCTTAGTGGACATCGATCCCCTTTCTGATCTACCCACACTCACCTGGGCTGCCTTTAGTATCAGGCTCCAAGCCAGCCTCAGCTGCTTACTGAGGCTCTCAGCAACTTAGTGAGACTCTGTTTCCAAATAAAACATAAAATAGGTTGAGGGTGTATTCCGTAGGTAGAAGTCCAATAAATAAATAGCCAGGTGTGGTGGCGCACGCTTGTAATCCCCGCGCTTGGGAGGCGGAGACAGGAGGATCGCGCTGGTTCGGAGCCAGCCTTGCTGGCTTAAGAGACCCTGTTTCCAAATAAAAAAACAATATGAAATAGGTCTGGGAGTGTAGGTAGCCCGGAGGTAAAAGGGCTTCCTGGAACCCCAGCACCACAATAAATAAATAAATAAATAAATAAATAAATAAATAAATAAATAAAATTAGGCTCATCCTTATTTTCTGATCAGATAAAATTAGTGTGATTTAATACATAGACATCGCCTGTAGCTCAGAGCCTATTAGGCATTGGGTAAAGTAATCCAGATCTGTAGAGGTCCTGGCAGAGACCTTGAGCGACACAGACTCGATGTCCGTCCGTCTTTGCTACTTGCTGACTGTGTGACTCTGACAGCCCTTTGGCCACTCTGGACCTCACTTGCAGTATCATTTGGAATAAAGGTGATAAGGGTTGGAGGGGTCTGGCATTGAGTGGGAGACTCATAATCAGATTATCATCTCGAGTGGCCTGTTTAAGTAACAAAGAGCAGAAGGGTGGCTGATGTATTGATCCCTTTATTTAACACATTCATGGCACTCTTCCTACGTGCCAGGTCCTGGAGGAGTTCTGAGGTTACCCAGGGTCATCCTGGGGCCCCAGAGGACGCCGGGTTGGTCTTACCCAGTGATCACTCTGGGGCATGGGCCCTTTCATTCTGCCTATAATCTTCATCTATCAAAGGTGCCTTCAGATTACCACGGAGTAGTGATTCTCAAAGTGTCTGGCTTCAGGACACTTTTACAATCTTAAAAATTATTGAAAGTTTTCTGTTTCTGCTAGGACGAACTACCACCAGCTCAGTGGTATAAAATAAAGGAAATTTACTACCTGTTTTGCAGGTCAGAAATCCAAAATTGGCTACACCGGGCTATCGCAAAGGTGTGGCTGGTTGTTCCTGGAGGCTGCGGGGGCGGGGGGGGGTCTTGCTCTATCTGGCTCTGGAGGCCTCCCGCATTCCTTGGCTCCTGGTCCCTTCCTCATATCACTCCAGCCTCTGCTGTTGGCCTCTCCTTGCCTACTACTTCCTGCAATTGCCTGCCTCCTTCTCACAAAATGCTTTGTGATCCCATCAGCCCCATCTGGATAATCTAGGATCATCCTCCCATCTCAAGAGTCTTAATCATATCCAAAGTCTCTTTTGCCATATAGATTAACATTCACAGGTTTAAGAGATTCAGATATGGGAAATTTTAAAGAGCAATCATTCAGCCTACCACCGACCCTAAAGAATTTTGACTATATATATATATATATATATATATATATATATATATATATATATATATATGTTTTGGCCCATTACATCTACCATTTTAGAAATTAAAACCAAAAAACTTAGCCATTATCAATTAATTCATTTAACAATAACAAACCTGTTACAGGTTAACATAAATAATATTTTTATAAAAGATAATTGTATTTTCCAATAAAAACCATTAGAGGAGTACATTATATAACATTTTTACAATCTCTTTAATGTCCAGATTAATAGAGGACAACTAGATTATCATATATGTTGATTTTTTATCGTAGCATATGAAAATAATCCAGCTTTACATGCTCTAAATACAAAAGAGAAGGTGGTGTATTTTAATGGCCTTTTCATGTAACTGTGGATATTCTTCTTTGATACTACACCAAAACACAGAAAATGATTGTCTCTTAAAGGTTAGTTGCAAATAGAATATGAAAACATATGTATGAACTATTCTGTTATAGCAAAATACATCGGGCTCTTATCCATCCTTGATTTTATAACATCGTATTACAATACTGGTTGCTTGGAAAATATTTATAAGTTAGGCAGAATATTCAAATATTAGCAAATTTTGTTATGTAATTTAAAAATCATACTTGTTAATCATTACAAGTTTATCAGAAAAATCTTTAAGTATTGGAAAACTGCCAACAAGTTTTCTAAAATTCAAAGTTTTGCTGGAAAACATGAATATTATCATTGGAATTGAACAGTGTCAGTTGTTCTTGAAGGGATGGCCTTGCCTAGTTTATCTTTTTTTTTTTGTGGTACTGGGGGTTGAACCCCGGGGGATTTTACCTCTGAGGCACCCCACACCGCAAATCCTATATTCTCTTTATTCATCTTGAAACAGGGTCTCACTGAATTGCAAAGGGCTTCACTAAGTGCCTGAGGCTGGTCGTAAACCATGATCTTCCTGTCTCAGCCTCCCAAATGCTAGGATTACAAGTGTGCACCACCATGCCTGGCTTGCCTAGTTCATCTTTGAGGAAATGTCTTTCAAATACCAAAGTTAAATAGCCATAACTAGTCAACAGTTCTCAAATGAAAATGACCCATGAGGGCTAGTTCAGCTTGCAACTCAAGTAATTATGCAAATGTGTTTTCTCAAGAAAATCATCATTATTTGGTGTGCAACATAAGGACTTTGCATACGCCACCTAAAATATTAAAAAGACATGTCTTGGAGAGTTAAGAATTAATAAAATTAATCACTTTTGTTGCCTCATCAAGAGCATTCTTAAATGGAAATTTCTTTGGTCTAACAATGCTTTTACAATTGTTTTACTATGAGCTCCTGGCAACAAAGAACATAGTGACCACTTATATGGTTCACCCACACTACCCCGCTGGTGCTAAGGAGCCAGCAGTCCTCCCCACGACTGTCTCTGTGTCTATAGGGCAAACATCAACACAGCGAAAAAGGCAGATTATCATCTTAGTATTGATTTTTACGTTGAGGAGGTTTATTTTGGTGGTACTGGGAATTGAACCCAGGGTCATTCTACCTCCAAGCTATATCCCCAGACCTATTGTATTCTTTTTACTTTGAAACAGTGTCTCACTAAGTTGCAGAGGCTGGCCGTGAACCTGTGATCCTCCTGTTTCAGCCTCCCAAGTACTAGGATGACAAGTGTGTGCCACTACACCAGGCATGAAACTAGTTTGACCTTGACAGATTCCCTGAAAGGTCTTGGGCACCCACCAGAGGTCAGCAGAACCTGCTTTGAGAGCTGGTTCTATAGAGAGACAAAGACATCAAGAGACATTGAATCAAGAGGGGATGAACTGGAGCTGATTATTGAAGGTCCCAGAGGCAACTCCAGGTAGCAAACACATTCCTGGAATGGGAGGGTTCCCATTCTGACTGAAATTCTTTGAAATTTATGCTCTACCTTGGAGCTCATAGTTCTCCCATCCGGAAGATGAAATTTATATTTTTCCTAACAGCTTCAAAATTTTATCATGAGATTCTAACTGGGATATTATGTGTGAAAATGATTTTTTTCTTAACACCTTATTAGGTGCAATTGACATAAAATAAATCACACGTATTTCACCTATAGCAATGCTTTGACATGTAGATTCACCTGCACAAGCATCACCACAGTCAAGAGAATGAACGTATCCTGACTCCCAACAGTTTCCTCCCCTCCTACCTTCACCTCCGGCCCTTCAGATGATCACTACCTACCTTCTGTCTCTATATATTTTCTAAAAGCATTTTCTTTGCATTTTCTATAAGCAAAATCATATCAAATGTGATTTTCTGAGTGACTTTTTCCACTCAGCATAATTATTTTGAGGTTCACCCATACTGCAGTGTATAGCAATGGTTTACTCCTTTTTATCCCAGAGTAGTATTCTGCCAAAAAGATATACCAAATTTTGTCTATCCATTCACCCATTGATAAGTATTTGGGTTGTCACTCGAACAACTGTGTGCAAATTTTCATATCAACCTATTCTTTCATTTCACTTGGGTAAATACTTAGTAGTAGAATAGCTGGAGCATATGATAGGCATATGTCTAGCTTTTTAAGCAAGTGCCAGCCAGATGTGGTGGTAAACACCTGTAATCCTAGTACTTGAGAGGCTGAAGCAGAAGAATCACAGGTTCAAGTCCAACTTCAGCAATGTATCCAAAATCTCAGCAATTTGGTGAGAACCCCCATCACAAAATAAAAACAGGGCTGGGAATACAGCTCAGAAGTAGAATGTTCCTGGGTTTAATCCCCAGTACCACAGGGAAAGAGGAAGGAAGGAAGGAAGGAAGGAAGGAAGGAAGGAAGGAAGGGAGGGAGGGAGGGAGGGAGGGAGGGAGGGAGGGAGGAAGGAAGGAAGGAAGGAAGGAAGGAAGGAAGGAAGGAAGGAAAAGGGAAGGGAGGGGAGGGGAAGGAGGGAGGGAGGGAGGAAGGGAGGGAAAGGGAAGGGAAGGGAAGGGAAGGGAAGGGAAGAGAAGAGAAGAGAAGAGAAGAGGAAAAGAAAGTGCCAGACTCGTTTCCAAAGTTTGTGCACTATTTTACATTCCTACCAGGAGTGCAGAATTTTTAGTTTCTCTACATCTTCTCCACCATTTGGTATGCTTATTCTTTCAAGTTTTAACTATTCTAATAGATGGATAGTACATGTTAAGTGTTTTGAATGCCAAAAATCCATATGCAACTGTAAGATTTTATTAACAATACTTCTGTACTTTGTATAATCTCAGGATATGTGATTTAGCTTACACATATTTTCCAATCACTGGTTAGTTGTTTTGTAAATATTTTTAAGGCTTGGGGTTCATTTTGAATTCTTAATAAAGATTACAGATTCTTCAACAACAGCAACGGAGATTTTGTTTCTTTGATTTAAAAAATCCTGTTGACTAATCAGTGAAAATTTTTTCTTCGTATGTCTTCCTCCAATTTCTCTAAACTAGTTCATGTCAATATTTATATCCAGTCAAAAAGACATTCCCATGGAGGAATTCACAAATTAAAAGGCCATTCAACTAATGTGTACCGACGACACCAAAGGTTTCTGTGGATTTTGTCTTGTCTTTAAGTCATTAGGCCAGTTCTTATTTTCACTGAAAAGGCAACTCCAACAAGGAATCGAAAGTGGAGATGACTGGAGGCAAAATATGCTCAGAATCTGCTGCAGCTACGTCTTAACCAGGAATAACCCACACAGTGCAACCATCTCAGAGATTCCCCAGAATCGCCCTGAATCTCATGCCAGAGGGCCTTGCGAAGGAGGAAAAAAATAGATCATTAAATACAGGAAAGACCAATATGATTTCTAAAAATAAGCACTAGACATACTTTTTTTTTTAAAACAAATGCTCAGTTCCGTGTTTTTTCCCTGCAAGGTTAATGTATTGTGTTGCTGCCTATTTTTAATTAACCATTTTCACCAGACTTGAGAATTTATAAAACTCTTTCAGATGCATTATCTCAATAAATCTAGAAGGAATACCCATTTTAGAAATTAAAAAAAGCAAGAAGACTGGGGTCTTGGAAAAGTTGTGACTTACCCAGCCACCCTCTACTAGTTTTCAACTACTGTGTAAGAAATCACCACAAGCCGGGCGTGGTGGTGCACGATTGTAATCCCAGCATTCAAGAGGCTGAGACAGGAGGATCGTGGTTCGCGGACAGCCTCAACTACTTAGTGAGGCCCTCTGCAACTCAGTGAGACCCTGTTTCAAAATAAAGAATAAAAACTAGGGCTGAGAGTATAGCTCAGAGGTAGACTGCCCCTGGGTCCCATCCCTAGTACTGTAAAAAAAAAAGGAAGAAAGAAAAGGAAAGAAAGAAAGAAAGAAAGAAAGAAAGAAAGAAAGAAAGAAAGGAGGAAAGGAGGAAAGGAAGGAATGAAGGAGGGAGGGAGGGAGGGAGGGAGGGAGGGAGAGAGGGAGGGAGGAAATTATGAAATTACCCAAATCTTGTCAACTTAATTCAAATCTATTACATCAAAAGTGTCAGGAGTCCAGGCCTGAGATGGTTGAATCCTCTGTTCTGAAATCAAGATTTTAGCAGGGTCAGCAATCCCATGTGAGGTTTGATGTTCTGTTCCAAACTCATGTGGCTGCTGAAAGAATTCAGTTCCCTGCAGCTGTTCTTCTAGAACTTGAGTTGCAAGTGTTCTTACGACTTTCTCTCTGGTTGCCAGTGGGATCAGTCTCAGGTCCTAGAGCTGAGACACCTTGGCTCCTTCGACATGTGGCTTCACTCAACACAGTGACATAGCTCTTCACGTACAGGGGGAGAGTCTTTCTCCAGTCGGCGAATGTAAGGGAACAGGAGAGACTATCCCAGTGTATGTCAGTCAGACTTCTATCACCGTGACAAGTACCAGAGATAAATCAACTCATAAAGAGGAAAGGTTTATTTGGGCTCACTGTTTCAGAGCTTCATGAAAGGAGTACATTATATCACATTTTACAAATCTCTTTCATGTCTAGAGTAACAGAAGACCACTGGATTATCATACCTGAAGTGATACCTTTTCTTTGGGCTGTGGAAGATGAAGAAAATCCACCCTCGGACTGGTTGCTTGGCCAAAAATCACTTGACCTCATCGCTTCGGTTCTGTGGTGAGGCAGAATATCATGGGGGAAAGAGTAGGGAGCAAAACTCCTCACCTAGTGGCACCAGAGAAGCAAAAATTGAGAAGAAAGGAAGGGGCCGGGGTCACAACTCCAGTGACCACAGCTTCTTCCCTTAGGCCCCACCTGCTCCTAAGAGCACAGAGGCTGGCGACCACGCCTTTAGCCTATGGGTCTTTAGGGGACATTTAAGATCCAACCATCACACGGCACCCTCACCATTAACGTAAACTAATCAAGGCCCGCTCTCCATGGTAAGAGGGCCCGCACACTCTCAAGGGAGAGAGTCTCGCAGAGTGCATGTACACCCACGTGTGGGGATCTTGGGGCCCATCTTGGAATTCTGCTCTGCACAGATAGTGTCAGGATAAGAATTCAGATTCAGGAGAACCAACAGCTTTCCGGAGCTTGAGAGACACGTGATCAGAGGCCTTGAGAAAACCTACACCAGTCCTTATCACGTCCATTTCCCCTCAGACCCCTTCACCATCGACCCATGGAGTTAGAGTACACCTCAGTGGCCCTGAAAGCAGCACCTGGGCCGAGGCAGACCAGCCTGCGGTAGGCCAGGAAGGTATCCTGAGCACCAGAAAACAGCCGCGCTGGTGGGGATATAAATATTGACATGAACTAGTTTAGAGAAATTGGAGGAAGACATAGGAAGAAAATGTTTTCACTGATTAGTTAACTTAGCCCCTTTCCAGTCTGTACACAGAGGAAGACAGGCCTGTCTGTGCTCAGCTGCCCAGGCCCTTGAGGACTCTGACATCCATGGATTCTTGGCTTCTGTCTTCACGCTCACAGGGGCAAACCTCTCCCACTCTCCCCAATTTCCAATCACAGTGTGTTCAAAGTTTCTTTTTGCACGTTTGACAATTCTCAGCTGTCTCGTGGTAGGGTCCAATCAGCTGGGACTGTCCCATGGAGGTCACAGGAAGCTGCCTGGCAGGGTGTGTCTCCTCCTTCCTCCACCTCACGGCTAGGCTATATGTCCCAGCCTCTCTGCAGTGTGGACCACAGGGCTCAGTTCCCAGGGAGGAGAAGCAGTGGTGTGGGCTGCTTCCTGTCACATGGCTCCTCCATGCTCCTGCCCTGCCTCCACGAGCCCTGGCTGAGGCTGAGGATGGAGGGAGCTGGGAGCAAGGCCACTTCTCCCACCTGAACCATTCCAGTCCATCTGTCACCCTAGCCTGGCCAGACCAACGCGTTCACTCCGCCTCCCCAGCTCCTGGCCCAGTGCTGGCCACCGGGCAGACGTGAGTAATCTAACCTTGCTGGGTTCTCACCATCGTCTCTGTGTTCTTCTGGCAACCCAACAGAAGTTCATGAGAGCAAACGACAAGCCCTCTGAGGCCTGTAGAGTCGGTGTCAAGTGCTCTGGGTACCGATCATCGACAGCCTCAGTGCTATGCTGAATTTCTAGACCAATTTCACCCCAGGAAGGTCATTTTCCAACTGGAGGAGGCGCAGTGGCTGAAGAGCTCCAGCAGAACTGCCCTGCCATGTTGCCAAGAACCCAGGACTCATCTGGTTTAGAATATATGACAATATAATAAAAATATAATTTCTCAAGTGCCTAACATGGGCCAGCACTCTTCCTCTACACACACACACACACACACACACACACGCACACACACACACTTTTTTATGGCATTGGAGATTGAACCCAGGGATGTTCTGTCTCTGAGCTGCACCCTCAGCCCTATTTTATTTATTTTTAAGATTTGAAACAGGATCTCACTAATTTGCTGAGGCTGGCCTCGAACCTATAATCCTCTTGTCTTAGCCTCCCAAGTACTGGGGATTACAGGTGTGCGCCACCATGCCTGGCTCACACATTCTTAACCTGCAATATTGCTTCCGTCTTTATCTCCGAGCTAGAGGCTCAGAGGCAAAGGGACAGGGAGAGCCAATGATGATGCTGGCAAAGCAAGCTTCAAACCCAGGTGCTCTCTCCCCTCTTGGTACAGACATCTTGTCCACTGCCGTCCTCACTTCAGGGTTTTCCTGCCTCTGAGCCATCTGCCTGCTTCACCAGGGGCAGTGGCAAAGTCACCGCTAGGCCATATGGCACCTTTCTATAAATCAGAGTGAGGCATTCCTTAATCAGGACACTCCGTGCCGGCACAGAAATGTGTGGCAGTAAATATGCACGTCCTCAACTTCTTTAATGCACGCAGTGGCGTGTCTTAGGTTATTCAGTGTTCAACCTATACAACTGTGTGGGGCTGATGCCCCAGAAAGAATGTCAAGGCATTAAGACACATTAGTAAGGATCTGATTCACATGTTAATATAGTCAACCAGCATTTAGAGGTCTTGGGCCCAGAAGACTTTTTTTGTAGGGGTTCAGTGATTCCATGTGTGCCTACTCTTATCAAAGACTGCTTCCGTGAAGCCCAGTATGGTGACACACCTGTAATCCCCACACTTGAGAGGCTGAGATAGGAGGATCACAGGTTCATAGCAGGGTCCTCAACAACTTAGCAAGACCTTGTATCAAAAAAAAAATAATAATAATAAGGCTGGGCGTGTAGCTCAGAGATAGAATGCTCCTGGGTTCAAATCTCAGTACCCCCCCCCCACACACACACACAAAATAAACTGCTTTCAGATGACTTGAGAAAGAGAGGGCTGAGGATTGTTTCGTCCCAGGTTCCATTTGTCCATGAGCTCTCGTCTTCGAGAACGGCTTCTCAGACCAGGTAGCTCATTTGACGTCTCCCCACAATGCAGTGCTCTGGGTCAGAAATCCCAGGCAAGGGCAGAAGCAAGCATCAGCCAGACCTGCCTGCAGAGCAGGGAGCTGCAGAGACACCCCTCCTGCTCTCTCTTGGTCAGGAGGTCACGCTGTTTCTTCTTTGTCCCATAAACTGAAGAGAGAAATGGAGGGGAGACAGGTTTCTGGAGTCCGTATCAATGACTCAGACAATTGTTCTTCAAGGCAGCGTATTATCCAGAGCATGAGGAAAGATGTTGTGAAAAGCAATGGTAAGCAGCGCTTGGAAGCTCCAGGAGGCGTCATTCCCGGTGGCCGCTAAGGAGGGGTTCTTGACTTTTATTCCGTCGCATGTAGATTTTTCTGCTTTGGGTAAGGAACTGCTTCTCAGCAGGATGAAGTCATTAAAGTTGATATTTAGTCATTTGGAAGAATGCTTTGGGCTCTGATATCTGGATGTCTACCAGCTACCAGGGCTGACTTAACTCAGTGAAACTGTGGTTTTCTCATCTGTAGGATGGGAAAAGTAATAGTACCTACTTGGCAGGGTTGTTGTAAGAACTAAGTGGGGGGGGGGGATCAATGCAAAGCATCCATGTAAGTGCCTGACATTTAACAAGCAGTCAGTAAATAGTAGCTATTATTACCCATAGAATAATGATATAACTATGGTGCCTATGATATAACTATTTCCCCAGGGTGACATTTTCCCCTGGGGCTTATACCATGTAGCGAAGTTTCCCCCAAAGCTCGGCACTTAAAGCTTGAAATTCTGTGGGAATCCTAAACGATAGTGAAGAGCTAATTCTGTATGTGACAAATTTGTGTGCACAATCGTCCCGCTTGCCACATCTCTGTCGTCCCACCCTGGTGGCATGGATTGTGGCAGAGCCTAAGAGCCAGTCTTCTGAGCCTGAGAGATAAAGAAAAAATAAGTAGACCCACAAAACGACCAAGGGAGGAAGGGTGCAGACAAAGGCTCTTTTAAGCGATTCGCAGGTCTCTCTGGATGTGGGATTCAGCCCCTCCACCTGTCACCTGTTCTCTCCTACACGCCTGCTGTCAGGTCTAGATTTAGACGCAGGACTGAGCCTAGGAGGAGGACTAGGGCCTCTGGATCCAGCCAGGAGAAGGTGAGGCTGGGCTTGCTTCTGATTGCATACCTGTGATCGTCCCCTTTACGTCTTCCTTACTGAAAGATCTCAGTAACTGTGAGAGATGCAGCTTGAAACATATTTGAATTGATTTTAAATGCCAATAGAATGCAAATGTACTTATACAAATATCTATTTGTTTAAATAGAACCCCCCTTTTTGGGGGCAGTGCTGGGCATCAAATCCAGGGTCTTACGCATGCAAAGCGCACGCTTTACCACTGAGCCATAGCCCCACCTCAGCTGAACAGATTTGAAGGAGAGAAAAAGAGTAAGATGAAGTGGAGGAGTGAAAGACACCCTTCAACTGAAAAACACAGAGTTTTAAAACTCTTGTTTTTGTTTTGTACACCAGAAGGCTGTGTGGTGTGCGCCCTAAGCAACAGCACATGAATGTCCTGAAAGGGACACCAGTACCCTCCCATGGACGAAAATTAAGGGTACATCCAGCTGTGTGGTCTATCAAGTTACCTTTTTGCTCTGATCAGATTTTGGGGTCCTTCCAGAGGCCACATAGCGTTGGAAAACTCAGAGGTCACAGCCCTGGGTCCCCACTGACTCCTCTTCTGATAACAGGGCCCTGGCAGCACCCTGGAATTTTGTCTGTGTTGTAAACGAAACACAGTCTAAACCCAGAAGCTCAGAGATGCACATCTGCTGGTGGAAACTCAGGGTTGCAGTTGAGTGGATGTCCTGGCCCAGTTACCCGGGGTTGGGGTCAGTGGATGTCCTGGCCCAATAATAAGAAGGGGCGGCTGTTCCTCTATTTCCCTCTGCTTCCCTGAGGAGGAGGCGGGTTGGAAATAGCTTTTCTGGTGTCCTTTAGCCAAGAGCAGACACAATGTCAACAAAGTGCCAGCAATCACAGCATCCTTGGTGCTGAGTCGGAACTAGGAGCTCTCATTTCTTCCAGGCTCTGGTGTGGGAAAGAAAGGAAAAATACTTTTTGGTTCTAGAATAAATAACCATGTTGCGTGTTACTTTTATATGTTATGGCATGGCATAGCATGGCATTTGCCATCCCATCTTAAGTCGACTTTTGTCATACATATGATAATAAGAAATGATAAAACTGTCTAAGGGAAGAGATAGAGTTATTTGAAGCTTGGGATACACCACGTAGGAAATTTCAGTCATTCATTTGGGGGAATTTTTTTGTTAATTTTCTGCTTGGTTTGTTTTTTGCTTGTGACTCTTTTTTTTTTTTTTTTTTTTTTTTGGTAGTTTGAGCTTGAGGTTAATATTAAAAGAATGGCATGAAGAATTCCACAAAACTGTCAAAGACAAGAAAATGAGGGGATACCTTCTTGGTCCGGCCAAGCTTGTTTTGAAATGGAATCTGTGTGCATGATGCAGTGCCAAACATCTGCGATTCCAGTACTTGGGAGGCTGAGACAGGAGGATCACAAGCAGGTTGGAGGCTAGCCTCCGCAGCTTGGCAAGACCTTGTTTCAAAACAAAAAATAAAAATGGACAGGGTTGTAACTCAGAGGTAGAAGTTGCCTGTTTCAATCCCCAGTACCACAAAAAGAAAAGAAAAAATAATGTATATAAAGTTTGATAGTGGGCTAATGTTGCTGAGACGCAGGGGTTAAACACACTGAAGGGAGCAGGGGGTTGGGGTGGTGGTGGAAACGAGAATGGCACTGCACATGAGCAAGGAGAAGAGGGAAGAGGGAGGTTGCTAGGCAACTTCCCAGGGGCAGAGGAGAGAAGTCTTGAGGGAGGAGATGCTTTCGAAAGCACCACTCCTTGCCGTGGGTGGCTACATGTGGCCGGAACGAACAGACCCAAGAGGTTGGTCACACCTAGCTAGCAGCTGACTGCTCCCCGGGAGCTGCTTCCTGCAGTAATAAACAGCCGGGAGGAGTCCAGGGTACAGAGCCCCAGGAGCGTGGCAAAGTCTGAGCAGCAGCTGGAATGCAAAATAAAATGAAAGCTGTTTATTCTACAATCCCTGCTATGGAAGAGATAACGGCCTGGCCAGCGGGGCCGAGAGTTGTGGTTTAAAAGAGCATTTATTGACTGCCAACTGGGTACCAGGCAATGTGTTACCTGTTGGGAGGGACAAAGGTCACATCAGATATAATCCTTGTCCTTAAGCAGCTCCTCACGAGTGTGGGAGAAAGGCCTGCAGGCACGTGCATTATTAATTAGTGATTGCCACATGGTAAAAAAACAAAGTCCCATAGGTGAGAATATGGACCATAGAGCTGAGTTCAAACCCCAGGCTACCACAGCCGCTGAGAGCTGAGATAACTCACGTGACCTTATGGAAGTTCCAAAACCTCTCTCTGTAAAACGTGGGTGCTAATGGTGCCTAACGTCAGAGTTGCCATGAGAACTAAACGAGGTGACCATTGCAAAGTGCTGAGAATAATGTCGAGCATGTGGTAAGGTTTGTCTGGTACATTCTGAAGAGGGACTGCGGGCACAATACTGCACGTGGCACAAATGCCTTTCCATATGCCTTTTATACATGCACCCCTCAGCTAGAGGATGCAGGGACCCATTTACCTCCAGGCGTTTCTATTAAATGGTTCTTTGATTATCCTAACAAACAGTGCGTGCCATTGAGAGACACATTCTCAGGCTGTAGGAAGTCATGTCTTTCAACCCCAGACACACAGCCTAAGGTAGAACAGAGTCTGAAACACTTAGCCATCACAGGGCTCAGTCTCCCTGCCCTGATTTTCTGTCACCTGGAGCAAGGAGGAACAGGTGTGTGTCATGGTGCATTTCAGGAGCTTCTGCATAAGCTCATCTGTCTGCACAGGGTCCCTTCCTTCCACCTGCAAGACCCAGAAGACAGCCTCCAACTTTCCTTAGAGATTCATTCAGTTGTCCAGGAATGGACACAGTGGAAGCTCTGAATTTCCAAACTTCTGGGTAGGCAAGCAGGTTGCTGATTGAGCAAAAATAAATATAGATCTGCACACAATGTCCATGCCTTATGTAAGGTACTGTGGCTTTAAATATGTGTACTCAAAGGCTCATCATGTTGAAGGCTTGGTACCCAGGTGGTGACTGGGAGGCAGTGGAGCCTTTAGGAGGTGGGACCTAGTGGGAGGAAGTTAGGTCATTGGAGGCGTGTTCTGGAAGAGGATATTAGGACCTCACCCCCTCTTCCCTATCTGTGTGTGTGTGTGTGTGTGTGTGTGTGTGTGTGTGTGTGTATGTGTGTGTGTGTGGTACTGGGGGTGGAACCCAGGGGCTTTTCTACTTCCGGGCTATACTCTCAGACCTATTTTATACTTTATTTGGAAACATGGTCTCACCAAGTTGCTGAGGTTGGCTTTGAACCTGTGCAGTCTTCCCATCTCAGCCTCCCAAGCACTGGGATTACTAGCGTGCTCCACCACACCCGGCCTCTCGATTGTTTTTGATTCCTGGCCACCAGGAGCTGAGCAGCCTCCTCCAGCATGTGCTCTGGCCATGAAGTGCTGCCTCACCACAGGCCCAAAGACAGTGGTGCCAATGGGCCACACAAGGAAACCTCCAAAACCACGAGCCAAAATAAACCTTTCCTCTTTGTAAGTTGATTAATCTCAGGTATTTGTTATGGCAACAGAAAGCTGGTTAACACACAAGGACACCATGACACTTGGCTGGCAGGACCCAGAGCCAGCCAACTGCCATGAAGCCAACTCCAGCTGTACAATAGATGGGGATTTACAGCACAGACACTCCGCTGAAGAAAGAGGATGAAAATGCCACCCAGGGAAGAGGGAAGAGGGAAAGCCCTGCAAACATGTTCCCTCCGAGGGCCCAGGTTTTCTCCCCACTCCCATTTTGCCTCTAGAAACACCCAGGCCTTCACTCCATGTCCAGGTCAGAGAGGACCTGTGAGTTAGGAACACTCACTCTGCCCTTGGGATCGTCCAGGGAAGAAAGTCATCAGACTACGGAAATCTCAGTTCTCTGCCCTGGAGGAGTCATTTTGGTCAATTCAGATAAAGGCTGAGAATCTGAGTTCTCTCAGTGATTCCATGCCTGAGGGCATTCGACTGGGGATGTGCAGAAATGGCTCTCTTAATGCCTCCCGCTGGTGGTAGGCCATAATTTTTGTGTTAAAGTACCAGGGCTCTTCGGGGAGGTAGTAAAACGCTGTGATGGCTCCCTGGGCGCAGGCTCTCTTTAGGCCTGGCATGGCCTATTGGCCATCTCCATCCCCACCCATCTGTCATGCTGGCCTGGGGCCCACTTGCAAGTCGGCTGGACCCTTGACCTCAGGCACACATCCAAGGGAACGTGAGCTTAGATGGCCCATCTAATGATGCCGGAGGTGCCATCTGTCCCGCAGGAAGACCATCTTCTGCGTCCGTCCTAAAACATTGGCACCATATTTTAATCACAGCTGGTAACTGTTATTTGCCAAAATGAGATACCTGAGCAGGAAAGAAAGGAAGGTATGTGACTCAGGGGTAAGTTTACATTCGAGATAGAGGTTTCAAACTATGGGATGATTTCTCGGGAAAACATGAACAGCAACAGAATTATAAAAAACAAAATTAACCACTCGCTCAAGAATAAGGAATGACTAAGATACTTAGAAAACCCCCAGAAAAATTATGCATATAACTTTCAGGATAACTTAGTAAGAGATTTCATCAAAGAAAATTTTCTATAAACCAGGCTCAGTGGTGCACATCTGCAATCCTAATACTTAGGAGGCTGAGACAGGAGGATCACAGGTTCGAGACAAGCCTCAGCAACTTAGTGAGACCCTGTTTCAAAATTTCCTTTTAGACCGGGCATGGTGGCGCATGCTTGTAATCCCCATGCTTGGGAGACGGAGACAGGAGGATCGCGCAAGTTTGTAGTCAGCCTCGCTGGCTTAAGAGACCCTGTTTCCAAATAAATAAAAAATATAAAATAGGTCTGGGAGTGTAGCTCGGAGGTAGAAGGGCTTCCAGGAACCCCAGTAACACACACACACACACACACACACACATACACATACATACACATATATATATATGTATGTATGTATATATGTATGTATATATACATATATATTAAACCATATATATGTGTATATATATATGTATATATATATACATATATATATACACATATATATGGTTTAAAAGGCTGAAGTGTAGCTCAGAAATAGAATGATCTTGAGTTCAATCTTAAATCAAACACATGCCAAAAAAAATCTGCTATAGTTTGGTGCTGGCATGTCTCCCAAAGGCCCATGTGTTGGACATAATTGGGAAGTGGTGGAACCTTTAGAAACTGGATCATAAAGGGAAGAAGTTGGTTCACTGGAAGTATACACTTGAAGAGGATGCTGGGATCCCAGCCCATTCCCTTCTCTTATTCGTTTCCTGGCGAAGGTGGGCAGCTTCCTCTCTTACACACTCCTGCCCTGAAGTGCTGCCTCACCACAGGCCCAAAAGTAATGGGCCAATTGACCCTGGACTGAAACTTCTAAAACTGTGGCCCAGAAAAAACCTTTCTTCTTTTTAAGATGATTATCTCAGGTATTTTGTCCTTGGTCAAAACTCAAAAGTTGGAAAGAAAGGGAAAAAAAACACATTTAATATGCTGTTATACGTTGTAGAGGCAATACTCTCCAGAGCATAAAACATGCATGTTAGAGGTATTGTTCTCTAAGACAAAACTCTGTCCTCCAGGTTTTTCCTCACTCTACAAAAATAAAGGGGGAACACAGAGATAATGAACAAATGAAAGAAAGAATGAAAATACAAACAGACAAGGGAGGGAGGGAGAAAGTAGACAAAACAACACTGATACAACTAACGTGACAGGAAGCCCTCTTTTTGCATAATGCAAACCAGTTTATGAAGCTGTGAGTGGAATCTTCAAGAACAACCTTGAAAGAAAGGCATTATTGTTACCATTTCACAGATAAGGAGACTGAGGTACAAACCTCAGGGTAGTTCGCAACTTTCAGATCTGCCCACAACAAGGGAAGTTTTCTACAAGGCTGTTGTTTGTGTTAGTTTTCCATCCCTGTAACAAATATCTGAGGTAATAAACTTATAAGAAGGAAAGGTTTCCTTTGGGTTACAGTGCTGGAGCTCTCAGTCCATGGTAGGTTGTCCCATTGCTCGGGGGTCTGTAGTGAGGCAGAGCATTATAGTCCACTGTAATGCACGGCAGAGCAAAATGTTCACCTCAGAGCCAGGACACATAGACAAGAAAGAGGAGGAGATCAGGATCCCATAAACCCCTCAAGGCCACACCCCCGGTTACCTGAAACCTCCCATGAGTCTCCAACTCTTCAAGTCCCCACCATCCCCCAATAGCTCTAAGCTGGGGACCAAGCCTTAACACCTGGGGAGACATTCAAGGCCCAAACTACTGCATTATTTTGCAAGTAATAAGCTTCGGAAATGCATCTTGACCTAGCACTTAGGATCCTGCCCTCTCTTGGTTCTCTGCTTGTCTATTATGGTTTGGATCTAGAATGTTTCTCCCCAAAAGCTCATGTGTTGAAAGATGTCCCCAGTGCGGCAAGGTTCAGAGGTGGGCTGTGGCTGGAGGAGGAGGTGGGTCACTGGAAACATGGTCTTGAGGACAATATCTGCCACTAGGACTCTCTTCTCTGTTTCTCTCTTGCTGGCTGTGTTTTCTAGGTACCAGGAGCTGAGCAGCTTTCCTCATGCCCTGCCACTTTGAGGTTCCCTTCTTGGAGTTAGCCATCCATGGACTGAACTTCTGAAACCATGAGCCAAATAAAACCTTTCCTCTTCTTAAGTTGTTCTTATCAAGTATTCTGATCACAGTGATGAAAAAACGGACACACCGTCGCTCTGCTTGCTCCTTCTAAGTTGTCAGGGCTGATTCGCCCTCATCCTTTCAGCCTCAGGTCAGGCCTTTGTCCTGTGTACTTACCTATCACCACTCACCCTCTGGATGGCCCCAGCCAGATGTGTGACTTTCACTGTCGTCTACAGGTTGTTGACTCCCAAAGCTGCCCTGTGATAAGTCGGGTCCCTCCCCTCCCCAATGCAGTCTCGCAGCGGGAACAGGAGGCGGAACTCCAGAAGCCAGAAACAGAGATATCTAGATGACATTGGTGGGATGTAGATATCAAGACTGCAGATGTCGTGAGAGAAGCAGTGTTCCCACGCTTAGTCCCCCCCCCCAAAATACCGGCTTAAAAGCAGAAGTACTTCCGCTCTGCCAGGTGGGTGACTCAGCTGCCAATCTGGACTACCCCATGGGTCTCTCTAGGCAGATGGCTCGTCGGTCCCTTCCCCGACCCGCTGACCTCGCCCTGAACCCCATTCCCAAAGATGCCGGGGTGCCAAGTACTTTCTGATTCTTTCTGATTAAAAGCAGATTCTGGTACCTCCCTGGCTGCTTGCCTCCTTCGCAATCTCCCCGAACCCCTTATGTCCCCAGGACCCCTACTTTCAACATTTCACCCTATAGCCCAGATCTCTCCACTATCCAGCAGCCCACGGGGAACTTCACACTGTGGGTGTCCACAGCCGAGCTCCTGCTGCTCTGTCTGGAAACTATTTCTTTTCACAGCCTTCCTCGTTTCAGCAAAAACAAATACATTTTTCTAGTTGCTCAGAATAAAGCCTGTGAAAGCATCCTTGATTCTTCTTTTTCTCACATCCTGTCTCTCTAATCCATTAGTAATCCTGATGGTGTTCTGCCTCCACAAAGTAGTCAGAATCCAACCACTTCCCACCCTCCACTGCTACGCCTGGTCCAAGTCAGCAGCGCTTCTCACCTGGGCACCTCTGGCCTGTTTATCCACTCTTCACACAGAAGCCCTATGGTGACCCTTCTGAAACGTTAGTTGGGTCATACCACATGTCTTCGTTAGCTGTTGTTGTTGTTGTTGTTGTTGTTGTTGTTGTTGTTGTTGATGATGATGATGTTGTGACCAAATATCTGACAAGAACAACTAAAAAGGAGAACGTTTGTATTTGGGCTCTTAAATTCAGGGAGCTCCAAGCAGCTCCAAGGCAGAAACATCATGGTCAGATGGTGAAAAGAAGCTGTTCTCTATAGATGGCCGCCGGAAGCAGAGAGAGGAAGAGACGAGGGACACATACAGTCCCCAAGGCCACACGGCAGTAACCACCTTCCCCATTCATGCCCCTCACTGAACCTTGCTGGACTGCCTACATATCCACATTCCTGAGGGGCACTGTGTCCAAACTGCAACACCGCACCTCAGCCAGAACCTCCCTCTGTCCAACAGTTGCCCACAGTACTTGGGGTGAAACCCAACACCATTCCACAGCCGACATCCCTGCCTGAGCTGACACCAGTGACCTCTCCCCACTGGCCCTTCAGACACCGGTAGCCGTCCATCCTCCCTGCCACGTCCCCGATCCTGCGAACATGCCAAGGACACGCTTGCCTGGCCACTTCCGAACCTGTCGTTCTTTCTGCCTGAAGTGTTCTCCTCCCATATAATTGCACAGCTTTGGGCATTTATTTAAATGTCACCTTCTTGATGGGCTCGCTCCCCCGGCCATTGTTTCCGTACCAGGCACCTTGTGCACAGCACCACAGGCCCTTTGGTTTTTTCCTGTCTCCTGAGCTCTTGGCCTGGCACTGTGTTCCAGGTGCCAGTGAGTGCCCGACTCTATGGGGGCTCCCACCAATGTCACGTGGGCACAGCCCAGCAGCGCCTCCTGCATGCCCACACCATATGCCTCCTGCCTCTCACCTCGGCGCTCCCCGGCCTGTGCCAGGGAGCAGATGCCACATTCCTAGTGTCCATGTCGATGCGACCCAGAATTGCGAGGAAGTTAGCACCCCCAAGGGATATAGGAACCTGCAAATCCTTCCTCTTCCGACCCTTTGGGCAGAATTCCCTGGCACAGGGCAGTTCTTATCGCCTCTCAGAAGCCAGTTCTGTGAGACGCAGAGATGGGTTGCACTTGGCACCGCACAGTGATCGTGACACACACAGCCTTGGACTAACTCCCCAGCCTCGCCTGTGTCACCTTGGAAGACTTCTCACCAATAAAGGAAAAGCACATAAGCTTCAATGTTAAGCACTGCATTCCGGGAAACTCATGTTCTCAAATTGTAAACCCTCCATCCCCACCCCACCTCCATACACCACAACGTCCTACCCGCTTCAATCCTTTATTTCTCCTCTCAGTACGTGTCCCCATATACTGTACTGCATACATGGTGCTAATTTATTTTGTCGGCTCTGTTTCCTTACTGCAATATAACCTTCATGATTTTTTTCTATTTTGTTTGCTTTTATAGCCCAAGCATCTGAAAGATAGGAAGTGCTCAATAAATAATTGTTGAAGGCATGAGTGTATGTGAAAAGAAGCTTGATCTGGAAAAAAAAAAAACAACAACCATAAGCATCCTAATTTATCTATAGTCACTGGCTGAGAGGCAGGAGCTCCCTAAAGACCAGCAGGAGCAGAGACCGTGCTGTCCAGAGGCTTCATGGGAAATCCTGGGAGGCCACAACAGGCCAGTCATGTCGTGTCCCGTGGAGAGAAGGGTGCAGGGGACTCTACATGAAGTGAAACAGTTCATTATCTATGAATCTGAATAGACTCGCTGCACACATCTCGAAAGAAATACGATCTGTTGTTGTTACTATTAGTGCTTTCCCAATCTGTAATCTAGATATAATTTGCATTTCTTCACGTTTGGGAGTAAAGTGTATTAGTACTTGAGATAACATCTTCGCTACTATTTAAAAATATCTTAACTGGTTTATAGTGTTCTAGTTACATTTAACGCAGAAAATCGCTTTTCATGAGAAGAAAACACTAAAACCCTATCAAACGTTCCACAGATTCAAGTCTGATATAAATAAATTCCAAATGGGAGAATTGGCGTTGCACAGTGCCTTCGTGGGATTAGGAGGGTTATCCCTCCCTCTCTGTCCTCTGCCAAGGCAAACAGAGGCATCTCTCTGATCAGTTTGGAAATCAGCCACGTCAAGAGGCTTTTACAGTACTCAAGCAATATTTATTTGAAACACAGACTGCCTATGAAATAGCTAAAATTACTTGTCTACTGGAAGCAAGATCAATACAGAATAATAGAGTACTACGAGGGACTTTAAATCCAGAGAGTCCTTTATTTCATCTTGGGTACAGTGCACTGCACCAGAAGGGTTTCTAATGAGAGAAACAGAGTGTTTCAGAAGAAAAAAATATCTGTTATGGCTCAGAGTTCAAATCTTTCAGGAGAAGAATCTACAGACATATCTTGATTTTAATAAGTCAGTCACAATATCTAACGCCTATGAACAACATGGAGAAATGAAAACTTTCCTCGAATGCATGGCTAATGTGACAATTAGAGAAACGTAATGGGAAATTATGTATCATAAGTGATATATAATGGTGTTTGGTTGAATTATGTATCATAATTTTTCGTGTGTGCTGGGGATTGGACTCAGGGGCATTCTACCTCCGAGCTACACCCCACCCTTTTTATTGTTTATTTTGGAACGGACTCACTAAGTTGCTGAGGTTGGCCTCAGATCTGTGATCCTCTGTCTCAGCCTCCCAAGTACTGGGATTACAGGAGTGTGCCACCCCAGATTGGCTTATGTACCAACATTTAATTCCTGATACAGAATAGCTATCTGGCAAGCAGTAGTTATTAGTAACTTTATATCAGCCACCCAAAGTAAAGTACTAGCTGAAGACCCAGCATGTGTGAAGTGGGTTAAGTGCATCCAGTATCATGGAGAGAGAAGTAGGATGCAGCAAGCCAGGGAGGAGGATGGGGAGAATCACCAAGGCTGGACCCTTTGAACACTGGGAGGTAGAATGAGGATCAGGAAAGTCACTGGCCTGGGACAACCAGGTGAAGGTTCCTCATCAGAAAACAGGCCAGCGCAAACAGATCAGTGGTTGTAGAAAGATGGGAGGTAGGAAGGCAAGACAACAAAGGCTCAGAAAGAAACTTTTAGAAATAGTAAATTTCCAAATGTGAATCCACATGCCTTGATTGTGGTGATGGTTTCATGGATGCATACATATATATGTCAAAACTCATCAAATCAAGCTAAGTGTGGTGGTAGAAGCCAGTAATCCCAGTACTTGAGAGGCTGAGACAGGAGGATTGCAAGATCAAGGACAGCCTCAGCAAGCAGTAAGACTCTCATCAAATGTGTGAGACCCTGTTTTGAAATAGAAAGGGCTGAGGTGTAGTTCAGAGGTACAAGGCCACTGGGTTCAATCCTCAGCACCATGCATGGGTACGCCCATGCATGCGTATATA